>NC_064614.1:827017727-828217727 GCF_023898315.1 Schistocerca nitens
CTCTAGTATTCTGTTTTATCAGCAGCATATCTACTCTCCCCCTGAAACCTTTCTCAACGCAGACAGGCAGGAGAGGCAGCGTCATCACTTAATTCCTAGAAACCAGCTGTTACCTCTTTCGATATTCTTATGAATGCAATACATGAACGTATTTCTTGTTAAACCTTTCATAATCTGATGCCGAACAACGACGATTCAGGAAGCTTTAACTATTTGGTACGAGCAGCAGTCGGTTCTAAGAACAAGCTAGTGAATTAAGACACACAATGCACTAATACACTCGTGGCGAAATACGAGGGCGTGCTGAAAAGCGATGCCTCTTAATGTTTTATGTAAAATGACAAACCTTTTTAAATGAAACATCATGAACGTTCTATACATTTATTTTTTATGTGTAAGTATTTCCAGCCCTCTGCCACTAGAGGGCTCCGAGCGTCCGCAGCTCGTGGTCTAGTGGCTAGCGTTGCTACCTCTGGATCACGGGGTCCCGGGTTAGAATCCCGGCCGGGCTGGGGATTTTCTCTGCGTGGAGACTGGGTGTTGTGTTGTCCTAATCATCATCATTTCATCCCCATCGACACGCAAGTCGCCGAAGTGGCGTCAAATCGAAAGACCTGCACCCGGCGAACGGTCTACCCGACAGGATGCCCTAGTTACACGACATTTCGATTTTATATAAAGTAACTATGTCGTTGCGTGAAAAGCAGCGTGCCAGTTTCGAATTCGAAGTGTTCGTCCACACATGCAGGATCCTCTTCATCAGCATGACAATGCCAGACTACACACGAGCGCTGTGACATCTGAAACAATCCGACGCCTTGGGTTCACTAACAGCGATCATCCTAGGTAAAGTTCTGATTTCGCCCTATCTGCTTTTCATCTGATTCCAGAACTTAAAGAACGTCTTCGAGAACATAATTTTGATAGCGATGAAGCGGTGCAAGCAGAGATCAGGCTGTCGCTTCGCCAACAAAGTCAAACTGGCCTCGTTGGGAGGAAGGTGCTCATTGCCACGGTGACAGCGTTGAGAAATAAAAATGTTGACATAAAGGATAAAGATGTAGAATGTTAATAACCTTTGTTTTATTTAAAATGCTTCAAGGTTTTTCACGTGGATTCGAGGACAATTACTTTTCAGCACGCCCTCGCACATTATAATGCTTACCCTGTCTGACCAGGTGGTCTAACAGTAAACCGCGAACCTGCAAACCGAGAGGTCGCGAGATCAAATCTCCGTTGGACCAAGGATTTTTCAGTTGCGTTTTAACCTGAACTTCGTCTTTCAACGATGTGAGGAGTCGCCAGGAACTACACTTTGTTCGGATTCCAAGTTAAACTGTAAGCTCGCTTTCTACTCATAGAATGTTTTCAGCTCGCTTTCTACTGTTACGTAACTAACGTAGGTCAGGGACATGGCAACAGCCGAAGTGGCGTCAATTGAAAAATTTGCACCAGAGCATTGAAGCACGCGTAGTAGTAGTAAATTATTATTAGCATTACTATTGTTATTGCCCTGCAGTGACTAGAGCACTTTAAACAGTTACACATGAGCGCAGCGAGCGTTAACTTAACAGAAGTATGTATGTAAAGTCATATTTACTCCGAACACGAAGGTTTGGTGTTCTAACAATTAATTAACATTTTCCATGCATCTGATTACGCAGTACTAACGTGTATCGGTAGGCGTAGAGCGTAATGTAATTAGGTGCGATTTAATCGCCGGACTGTTTTTAACGTCCCCTCGACGACGATGTTATTAGAGACAGCAAAAGCTTGTACTGGTAGAGGAAATGAACCGTCCCCTGGTCAAGGGAACCATTCTGCCATTTGCCGTACACAAGTTACGGAAAATAACGAAAACAAGCTGGATAGCGAGACGGGGATCTGATCCGCTGTCCTTTCAATTCCGATTCCAGTGTCAGACTCAGCAGTACCGCATTCGATTCTGCCAGCGACCGAGGATGGCAGAGTTTGAAAATCCTATCACAGTACGCGTGTTAAACGGAGGCAATGGACAACAGTGGCTCAACGTGTGGGAAAAATGCCCTGTAAGCGATAAGTTTCTTCATTAAGCAAACCTATTTTGAACACGATGGCGTAAGTAACAGTTAATAAAGCTGCTGTGATGGATAAATTCAGTATGTAATTACTGATGTTAATGGGTTAGTTTTTATGCCAGCAAAAGGATAGTTCTTTTTTTTCCATGAAAAACAGTCTCCGGTTTCTGTAATTATTGCCATGTTTTCCTTAAATGCTGGACATGGGAACCGCATGGGACCGCGACGAGGATAAACAGTCACATGCTTTAACCTTTCCGGAGCCCGCTCTCCTTTCCAACACTCGCGAAGTAAGTCACTCCGCAGATCACAACACAATGCTGTCACTAATCTTAACGGGCTGTGGTATTTGATTCATTAGTACTGAGACACGAACTGTTCTCTCCACGTACAGCAACATAGGCGCTGTTTCTTCTAGCGGATATTATGATATTTTTGTTGTGGTCTCCAGTCCGAAGACTGGTTTGATGAAGCTGTCACCGCTAGTATATACGGTGCAACCCTATTCTCCTCTGCTGAACTACTGCAACCTAATCGTACATCAGAGACCATAAGCGGAGCGAGAATGAGTCTAACGATCGGCTTGCATACTTCACAAATCAATGCGCCGCTGTAGCACCAGTGCTGTGGGAATTACTTCGTTATCGCTGTAGTCCCGCGAGTATACAGAATCAGAACGATTGCACTGCAGTCGCGTCATACTCGTCCACTCGTTCTCTCTGATTGAAACACGTGTTGGGATAGCCGTGACTTCTTGTTAGTACGGAAGATGAGTACACGAACCTGCTGTCGTCAAGTAGCTCTTACATGGCGAAATGACCTATTGTCGGGATCAGCTGACCTTTAACGAAGCCGTGTTTTGTGTGACTGTGGAGGATTTAGAACGAAAATTAATTGATGCAAAGTACACAAATGCAGATGCGTTGCATGACTCGTATCTGGAGTAAGTTTCACGCTGTAGTCCACGCTTCAAACCAAAAACGTACAAATTTCGTCCAATGCAAACAAAATGGTTGTGTTCTTCATTAGTGCATCTTTACCATGAAAACACCTACGTACATCAAACGGAAAACTGGGCACAAAGGAACGTCACTGTTTATCCCTGTGACAAAAAAAGTGCTATTTCTTTATTCATATGCTCATGGCAACTTGCGTTTATAGGCTAAGAGCGAGTTTTACACGTTATCATTCATTTCTGTAATTTATTTTAATAATTAATCATCATTTAGAGATTTCCACTTCATCCTAATGTTTCCTGGTACTGTAGTTACAAACTCTGCAACGCTTCGAAATCGTGTATGTCAACGTAACTGACAGACATTATCTGAACAGATAACAGATATAAAATATTAAAATAAATTTGCAGCAGTCTTCGAAAAGTTTCATCTGTATAAATATATGGATAAACAGAAAATGTTAAATGCTAACCGATCTGTTGTTATACTCTTCTACAATTTGCTCCTGTCATTTACGGAGGATGGAATTCTGTGACTTCTCAACTCGCACTTTAGAGTGACTATAAAGCCGCAATCATCACTGTGTGAAATGAAGAAACAGTAACTTACAATTTAATGGAGAAAATTTCTTTCAAAAGGTTTGCGTATGTAGCATGACTGCCGCGAGTCGACGGTTAAATTTGGGAAGTCGTATACTCGCTGTCCTTCCTGAGTGGGTCGGGTCCACTTGGGTCCGACAACAGACTCCGGCGACTGGTGGGCTGCGGCGGAGACTCACGAGTCGAGTTCACGAGCACACGGGGACGGTGAATCGGAGTGGAGTCACAGGACTCGTTGGCGAGTTTAAATCGATAACCGGAGCTCAATTCTGCCTTTCTATCGCACATCCATTCTGACCTGCTTATTACAGTCAATCCGTCTCCCTCCACAACTGTTACCGCCACACTTACTTCCTTACTTCCATTACCCACTTGTCCATTCGATGCCTCCTGATGTGTCCAGTCAACTGTTCCCGTCTTTTAGTAAGTTTGCCATAAATTTCTTTTTTCCGTATTCGGTTTAGTGCTTCGTTAATAGTTATTCAGTCTATAATGTACAACATTCTTCTGTAGCGCCAGAATTCGATGGATTCTATTCCCTTCATGTATGAACTGTTTATTGTGCAAGTTTCACTTCCATACAAGGCTACACTCCAGATCAATACCTCGAGAAAAGACATTTAAATTTTCATCTGAACACACCAGTTCTGTTTTCTGAAATTTTTTCCGATTCTGCCAGTCTTGACTTTATACCTGTCTACTTCGCCCATCTTTACTTTGTTGCCAAAAGAGCAAAACGCATCTACTACTTTTAGACTATCATTTGCTACATTACATTAATTTCCTCAGCATCACCTATTCAATTCGACTAGATTTCATTACCCATGTTTCACTTTTTTTATCCATATTTTAAATATTCCGCTTAACTTCTCTTTCAAGTCATCGTCCCCTCTGATGAAATTCTGTCAGTATAGCGCAAAGTTTTTATTTTTTCTGCCTGAAGTTTAGTTCCCTTTCCAAATTTTCTTTGGTTTTCTTCACTGATTGTACAGTGTACAGCCCGAGTAACATGGGGAAAATCTACAGTCCTGTCTAATTTCTTTTCCAACCACTGTTTCCCCTCTCGTTTCCTTCCACTCTCATAACTGCAGATTGATTTCGTTATAAATATTTAAATAAGGTTTCGCTCCCTGTTTTGGCCCTGCTATCTTCATAATTTCGAAGTGTGTATTCCCGCCAACACTGCCAACTGCTTTCACTTAATTCTACAAATGCTACGAACATAGGTTGCCTGTTTTTCAATGTGTCTTCTACGGTAAGTCGTAGAATCAGTATTGCCTCGGGTAATCCTACATTTTTCCGGAACCCAAACTGGTCTTTGCGAGGTTATTTCCCATTCTTCAGCAAATAAGTCGTGGTAGTATTTAGCAATGACGACTTGTGAAGCTGATGTTTCGGTAACATTTTTCAGCAGCATCATCTTAGGAATTACTGTTAATATCTGGACAGTGATTTATACTACGAGCATCAGGCAGACTACGTAACCTAAAGGTGGACGGGTTGAGGACCAATTTCCCAGACAAGATCCGAACGTGATTGTCCTAATGTCCTGTAAACGGCAAGGAAGCACTGCGCCCGACGCTAGAAGCCGCGGGAGTGCACGGAAACGACAAGCGGAAGGGCAAAATACAAGCGCGCTTTATCAGCCTAATGGAATCCGAGTGTTATCTCGCTGCTATGCTTGCGTGGGTGAAGCTCGCTCTCTCAACTTCAAGAAAACACCGCCTGGGAGGTCGAAGGGGCCCCAACGGGCGGTCGCATCGGAATCACCCGAAAGGGGTAACGCTCGGAACATTGAAGTCTGTTTGTCATGTAGGCTCTTACACAAAGGATTACAGGAGAAGGGTGGGGACAGAGGGGAGGGGAGGGTGGAGGGTGGAGGGGGGGAGGGGGGGAGGGGGGGAGGGAGAGAGAGGGGGAGAGAGAGAGAGAGAGAGAGAGAGAGAGAGAGAGAGAGAGAGAGAGAGAGAGAGAGAGAAGGGGGGAGGGGGAGGGGGAGGGGGAGGGGGAGGGGGGAGGGGTGTCGGGGATTTTTCATTTCAGACGCCGTTATTAACACACGGCAATCACAGTTTTGTACTGTTCTATATTTATAGCACGTGAAGCTCAAAACTCAGATATTATTCTCCCAAAACATTTTCATACAACTCTTAAAAACTCTCGAAAAAAGAACTTTTCTGAAGTTTTCCAAGTGTCCTGAATACCGTACAACAAGGCAGTTTTTTTTTCCCCCATGGAACGTGTGGCTCTTTGTGCAATGCTTTTGGGACGGATGGAGGTACCGTGTTCAATTCTCGGCTATGGCATTTTTAAACGAAACTTTTATGTTGCATGAGCATTTCCATGAAGCGTGAAATACATAAAGATGAAAAAAATTAATTTTTAATGTTTTTAAATTTCAACAATCTTTATGAACAATATTTTATAAACAATCGGAAATTAAGAACTAGATTTTTGTGTGTGATATGTAATTAGAAGTAAGAAGCTGTGCATTTTTCATAAAAATGAAGTGTGTTAATTAGCATATATCTGATGAATTTTACATTTAAATGACGCAGTTATCCGAAGGGAACGGAAAAAACGAAAAAATTACTTTCAAAACGAGATTCAAACCAGCTATCGATGTTTCATCAGTCTCGAGCGCTACCGATTTTATGTATTTTAGGCTCCGCAGAAATGCTCGCAGAACAAGCATATTTGTTTAAAAATTTGTCCTGGCCAGGAATAGAACCCGCATCTCCACATGGCAGATAAGCCATCTACCACAGAACCACTAGCTAGCTGATAAATCTACCATACTTCAGTGTATTAAAGGCTCACTGAAAACTTTGAGAATTTACGGGACTTCCATTTAACTGCTTTTATCGATTGATATTTGAGTTCTGAACTTCAAGTACAATAAATGTATCGTGGTTTGCTAAAGTTAGATAAACTTCGCAGTAGAAGGGTCAAATTGCAATGTGCAATTTCGGTTTCGTTGTGGTGTCGAGGCCCTAAGGCTGCTCCAAAGACTGCCAAAGTAGTGCATCACATTAATTCTCTAGCCGCTAATTCCATTAAGCTTTAATTCTTATTCGTGAGCGAATCCATTACAATCTCTGGCCGTTTGTTGTTTCTAAGAAATTATTTAAATTTCTTTTAAAATCTGAAATTTTATGTTCCGAAGAGAAAATCACTTTTACAATTATTATCGTCTCCATTCAACATAATAAATTACTTTATTTCACAGACGAGTAAGAATTTAGGACTGTGTCTTCCCGTTCTAGCATTCGCCTGGAAAAGAAAATCAATGATTTAAGCGAGTCACTACCTTTGAATCGGGAATATCTCTCTCTCTCTCTCTCTCTCTCTCTCTCTCTCTCTCACACACACACACACACACACACACACACACACACACACACACACACACACACACACACACACACAGAGAGAGAGAGAGAGAGAGAGAGAGAGAGAGAGAGAGAGAAGTGCCACATTAAATGCATTATTAGTAGTATCACCATTTGCATTTTTTATGGCGCGTGTAAATTTGTTGTGGATATACTTGAAAGGGCTTCGAATTCCGTTGCTGGCCGAGGAATGTGAGGGATCCTAAGCCTGAATGCCTGCAATCGAATTGAATACGGAAATTCGTAAGATTAGCATCACGATATATCATCCCTTCACGCGCTTCAGGCCGCACATTATCGTCACTTCAGAATCACCCGAATTATATCGTCTACCCAGAAGAAGCTTTCAACAGTAAGCTCTCCTTCATTCTTAGAATCCAAGAAAACTAACACTGAATGTCTCGTCACTAATAAGCTCGGTCTCATTCGACGGCGGTCATCTTGGTTTGAAGAACACAGCCATGCTATATACCCCAGGCGTGATCACCTACGCTACATGGTTTTCCACGAGGAATGCTCATTATTCAGAGATGTGATAGGGACGATCATTCGAAACAAAAACCATGGGCTCCAAGATGCACTTGTTCAGAAGAAGAGATTTGTTTTACAGAAGCGAAGATGAACACGGGCTCATAGCTCTTAAGGCACGGACTTCAGTTTTTCTTGTTTTGGTTCATACTTCCTTCTCCCAAAATATGGAAACAAAGAGCTCGCGGTAGAAGAGGATATGCTCGTAGTTCCTAAGTTATGAATTTTAGAGCTCATGTTTACTAGACCTTTTTGCTTCGAATGATCGTTCCTGTCATACTCATGCATACTGACCCTACCTCCAGGGACATCCAACATATCAAAGCCTGCAGTGTAGTTTAATGGCTGCACAATAATGTGCCGAAGTCGGGAGCAAGAACCTTGATTCAATCATAGGCAGCTGAAAATCAATTCTACCGAACAATTTGGGATTGACTTTGTGAAATCTACCACATTCTTATAGTCAAAAGCTAGCGCTTAACCAAACAAAAAATGTGGCTTTCGAAAAATTATTTCGTCAGCTTTAATTATGCTAGTACATATTAAATAGTAGATGGTAGGAAACCAAATCGGTAAACCCATTAAAATACTGTTAGATCTAAAGTTTTCATAAGCAAACAAAATGTTGTGTATGACGACATAGCTGTGTCTCAAGGAGTGGGGCCACGTGCCATTGTTGACTGATCCGTTTGCCGGTTAGCATCGCTAAGCTGGGTGGCTCTCGCTCTTGATCATCAAACACATTAGAGTCGCATTACGTAAATTGAAGGTGGAGGGGGGGGGGGGAAGGAGAGGAAACGAAAGGAACTAATGATATCTACTGCAGCAGTACTTCATACAAATCAGCGGCGACTAATGAAAATGTGTGCCGGACCAAGAATCTAACCCGGGATCTCCTGCTTACTAGACAGTTGCGCTAACCACTGCGTCACTCTGACACAGTGTTTATCACAAATGCGCGGACTATCTAGCTACGCTCCCCAGCCGACTCAGTCCCACCTAGCGCCAGCTACCCAGTCCGCGTCCATCTCCTCCAAGATCGCTAGTTTTGGATTCCTACTTGAGGTCGAACATCAATGTGCATCCGCACTTAAGGTTGTGAACTGACTTCCAATAGAGAGGAATTAATAATATGGAGGGGTGGTGTCTACTATAATCGTTTCTTCTTTCTTTGTAGAGTGTAGTATTTCACATATAGAGTCGTTTGAGTCTGTTACATTACATTATTATTTCATGCCCGTTCCAAGACAGAAAAACAAAAAATCGGAAAACCGTACGAGGGTGAATCAAGTTACGGGATTTTTATTCCTCAGCATCAACAGTTGGTATGGACTGACCCGCGCTTGTAGTTTGTTGGGGGTGGGGGGGTGGGAGGGGGGAGAAGGGGGGGGGGCATTAGGGATGAGGACAGCCAGCCGTTACACACTTCCAATAGTTTAGTCAGTAAAGCTCACGTTGTCGGAGCAACAGGTGCACCCTTCAACGTCGCAACGCATAATTCTAAAATTTCTTGCTCGTGAAGGACTTCAGGCGACGGATATTTTCCCAAGATTAAGTGCACATTTCGGTGGCCAAATATTGACCAATGCACATGTGTTTGCCTAACAGAGTTCATGGAAGGACGAGAACGTGTGAAAAATGTACACGATCGCCGTCCTCGAACAAGCATTTTAGGAAAACATTCGTGCAGCTCGAGAAATTCTTGAAGGCGATCGACGGGCGAGAGTATAGAGATTGCAGAACAGATCGGAATAAGTTATGTTATCTGTCAAGTGATCATCGCAAATGACCTACAGTTCCGTAAGTGTCCGATATGGGTCCCTCGCCTTTTGTCCGAAAATCAGAGATTGGGACTTTGGAGGTGGGTCACAGACTTACAGCAAGGTTTGCGAAAGAAGGTGTTGCATTTTTGAGTAGGATCATTACCTGCGACGAAATGTGCGTCCACCAAACAAACCAGTAAGGAGCGGCGGAGGAAAGTGGAGGGAGCCCCAATTAAAGCCAAGATTAAATTATCAGCTGTCAAGATTCTTGCAACCGCATTTCTTTTTTCCGACCGGAAAGGCATTTTGCTCATTGATTTTTTTGTATGAGCAACGCACAGTCAATACTGTGTACCAATGCAAGCTGCAGAAGAAGGTGAGGGATTCATACAGCGACAAAAGAAGGTATCAACCGATTCGACAGGTCATCCTCTTAACTATGCGGAAAATAATGAATGACTATTTTTCAGTAACTGATTTAAGTAAAATCCCGTTCGTATTCGATTCGCTCTTGTACGCATTCGATTGCAGCGAACTAAGAGATGGGCTTGTCTTTTGGCTCAAGCTGGCTAGCTGCGAGAAGGCTCCAGTGGAGCTTGTTGTGGAGCGGACACTGGCTGGCGCGCCACTTCCACGCGCTGAGCATCTGGCAGCCGCTGCCGCTGGCCTGTGGCGCGCATCAACGCGGCCTGCTTTGTGTACGGAGCAGGCGCGCCGCCCGCCTGCCGATACGAACTGTGAGGGCGGGTAATCCAGCCGCCTCCTCCACCCCCACCCCATGTCTTGTAGATCCCTTCCCTGGCCGCCCCATCCACACAGCCGGGGATTTCGCAGGCTCAGGCACTTTTATGGGCCTGTCAGAATTCCACCAGCCTCAACTTCTCTGCAGAGCTCGCAACCCCCAACAGCTTGCTTCCACCGGAGGCTTATCTCTCTCGGCTTAGGAATCCCGACGCCGAGATTCTGGCGAGACCTTGCCAATCCACATAGTTGGTACTCACTGTCTGTGCAACACTGTTCCCTTACGTGTTAATAGCTCATCACTTTTACAGGAGTAAATACGAAGATAAGGCAAACAATGGGGACAAGACAAATTGATCACACGACCACAATTTGATCCTTTTGCCGCAAACTAACACGATGTTCCCTTGAGACTATTAGACTATAGTGTTACTCATTACACTTCCAACCGCACCATGATGAATAACACTACTTCAGCTGTACGATAAACCTTTATTTATGACCAAATTGGTTTCACAACGTTAGAGCTAAATCTTCAGGGACACATATTTATACTAATCAGCCACAAAATTATGACCACCCATCTAATAGCCAACAGTTCATCTTCGGCAAGGGGAATGGTGACGTGTCGTGGCATCGAAGCATTGAGGCCTTGGTAAGTCGCTAGAGCGAGTAGGCACCACGTCTACACACACACACACACACACACACACACACACACACACACACGCGCGCGCGCGCGCGCCACGTCGAATCATATCAAATGTGTGTTCGATTGGGTTCACATCTAGCGAGTTGAGGGGGCCTGCACATCAATTTGAACTAGCCACTAAGTTCCTCGAACCACTGCAGCACACTCCTCGCCTTGTGACATGGCGCATTATATTATTGCAAAATGCCACTTCCGTAGGGACACATGATCATCATGAACTGGTGTACGTGGTCTGCAACCAGTGCACGATACTCCCTGGCTGTCATGGTCTCTTGCACGCATGTTAACCGGAGCATAATGGAGCCGCTGGCAGCTTGTCTCCGTCCTGTCGCACCGGTGTCAATGAGCTGTTCCCCTGTAAGACTACGGATTCGCGCCCTCCCATGGGCACGAAGAAGAAGGTATCGGGATTCACCAGACCAACGTCCAGTTCGGATGGTGACGCGCCCATTTCACTCATAGTTGCCGATGTAGTGGTAACATATGCACATAGATGAGTCGTCAGCTGCGGAGGCCTAGTGGTAGCAGCGTTCGGTGAACCGTGTGTTCACACACATTTGTACTCTGTCCAGCATTAAAGTCTAATATTAGTTCCCTCACAGTTCGCTGCCTGTCCTGTTTCACCAGTCTGCCCAGCCTACGATGTCCGACATTGTAATGAGGGATGGCTGCCCAACCCCACGTGGTCTGGACGTGGTTTCACATTGGTTTCGTCACGTGTTGAAGATGCGACAAGTCGTGTAGTTTACGAATTTCTCGTGCTGAGCCATCGGGCCATCACAATCTGCCCTCGCTCGAACTCAGATTGCGCGCTTTCTCCATTCTACACAACGGACAGCACGCTCGCTGATACTACATGCACCGTGCGTGTGTCTGACTAGCAGTAATTCCTCGCCAGGTGACGCTTCTATCGCCTGGACGGGTTTATATTTACAGTAGGGTGGTGGTTATAATGTTCTGGCTGATCAGTGTGTAATTTACTCCAAACGATAAGCAGTAGATGACCTAACATTCTTTGTCCAACTGTGATGAAAATATTTAACCGTGTTATGCCCGCAGTGACCACGTAGACGAACTGTATTCTTATTAATCACGGTACACTTTTACAGCTGTGGATGCACACAACACAAAATTTATTCCCAGCCGCGTCAGGAAGCGTTGCACCATTCCAGTGGTTAAGTCTCCGTGACAGATGTAAGAATAATTTGTACAGTTTCGAGCTTTATCTGAGCATATGTTTAAAGGATAGAGCATTTTATTTCAGCAGCCGCACGATCCACAATGGAGACTATGATTATTACGGCTTCAGACGAATCATTACCGGTAACAGAAATGCAACTCATCCGACGATTCATTAACGCTGATAAATTGGAACCAAGCGGGACGAGTTGCGGCAAGTTAAAGCAATGTACACGAGTGGAACACGGGGAGGTCTTATACTAAGAGCAGTACGTTTAGTCCCCGACGAGTATGGTACATCATAATTACCACTTCCTACACAGCACTGATTTTACGATTATGCTTAGTGCTAAAACAGGGTTAGTGGTGAACAGCGCACCATTGCTGGCTACTCACAAATATGCCATGTAAGAGAATACTTCTGGCTGTATCAACAATGTTGCAAACGAGTGTATCGGCAGAGAACTTGCAGTTTAGATCGTGTTCGCCCTCTTGTATTCCACTCGCAGTTTGCGATGTAAGTGGATGGCTTGCCGTCAGTCGATCTGTCTATCTGTACTGCTATAGCTACTGGCCAAGAAGGCGACTGTCCTTTATTAAATTTCGGAGTTCTTTGGAGGATTTTGGAAGAAAGTTGACTGTTCCTTTTGTGCTTCTTTTGAGGCGTAGTATTCTTGCTGTACATTAGTGCACGGTCTTATCTGATCTGAGCATTTAATTCTGAAAGTACATTGGATTTATGTGACTAAATGATGTTAATGTGTTAAATGTCGTCAAATGGGTAATGTGAAATAAAATCTGTGGTTCCAATGAAGTTCAATTTCGTTTTAAGAACATCACAATCGACACCTATAGTAAAGCACTGCAGACTAGCACTGAATTCAGTGCCTGCCCCTCTAGAATGCAAACTTAAGCCATCAAAGCATTGTTTCACGAGTGATTTACACTTAAGTTTACCACAACAGGTGTTTGGGTCTTGCACCTTTATGAACTATGTAGGAATATATTCTAAAACCGAAATCAGCAAAACACGGTCATCTCCGTCTTACATCCTAGCGTACTCGTTCACAGTTGAATCATAAATACTTACTAATTATTTTTATCTGGAAATCCGAACCTGCGCGGCGCGTTTCTTACTGACTGCACATTTCTGGAACACATACTACAGCATTTCTGTGTATAATTGCTTATTCATACCTAAACCCGTAAGGCAAGTCTCGCGCTACGCGGAATTGTGGGTAAACAGCAAAAAAGTTTTGCTTAAATATCTTGTCTTTAAAGAAAATTTTCTGTTGACTGGCAGTTCCCACCGGGCATACTTACGACTGTGCTCGATCTATCCGTTGTTTCAGAAAGCTTCGCATTGTGCCTGTTATTTGATGGAGAGCTTTCCCATTCCTGCGTTATTACCCATTTTTGATCTAAATCACAAAAATCTACAAGGAATGTGAGCTTGCTAACTACAATGCACTTGCACAACTAGAAAACTGATGCCATATTGCTTTCAACGGAGTGTAATAGCCTCCTAAACGAAGTCTTCCAGCAGTAACATAGGCGCAAGTGCGGAAAATATGAGTTCTTACAATAAATCAGTAACATGCATCACAATAGCGGTAGCGATCTGATGATAATATACACCGTGGCGAAGCAAATGTCACGTCAGCTGTAGTGTCGCAACGCTGTTGAAAAGAACGAATTGCAACTTAATAGGCACTGGAATTTCTGTCGGGGCATCGAAAGTGATATTTTTGGCCGTTACATCAAGTTATCCAATGTAAAAAAAAAAAAAAAAAAAAAAAAAAAAGACAATTGGGGGTGGACACCACAGTATTTTTCTGAGATGAGCTGACGAGGAGAATTCATCAATATTAGACATATTTAGTCAGCCGTATTGCACCTACCAAGAACTCACTTTTTCCATTACAGAAAGCAATGCACGAAATGATACATCGCTTCCTCAGAACCACAGGAACTTAGATCACCTTTTAGTTGAAGTAGCAGTAGACTTTTCCTGAAACGAGGAAGTCCCAATATGCGGTCACCATGCGTGCTATTTTAAAGCTGAGTAGCGCGCAACGAGGAAAATACGATTACCAGATATTCCCCTGGTAACAGATGGATGTGACACAGTAGCCAAAACTTTCACAGCTGCAACTAGTAGTCAAATATTTAAGGGAAAAATTATGCAGTTTTTCCGGTATCAGTCTTGCATAAATTAATGTTAACATTAACATTAAATTTATGCACTGACTAACTACTGAGTTTAGATTGTAATAATATCTGCATCGCTCGTCGATCCACCCTACAAGCATTTCAAACTTTTCCCGCGTTTCTGTCTGCTTATAAGAGAATCATATTCACTTAACATGTTTCATGGCACTTAGAAAAACCCACGACATTTTTCATATTGATTCCTTTCACATATAGCACTGCACAAACAGAAATCTCTCATTAATCAAACAGTAGCTTCCCTATGGGCAATTCAGAAGAACTGAGTTATTTCAGTTTTTATAAATGGAAGAGAATTACCTTTCTCAAACAGTGATATCTAAATCAGGGTGGCCTGTTAAAGATTTGAGCCAACTTCCACTGAGTGCATTAGAAAATCATTTCATCAGGTGGCCTGATCCAAGTCCAGTTACAATTGTTACTACAACGTGAGTGAATGAGATGCTCTCCGTACAAACGAACGATAATTTGCAACTTCACTGTAGATAGCCAACGGATCCATTGTCAAAAGATTCTCGCAAAATCTTCGCGTTTTCTAACGGTGTAAGCACACAATCTACACATTCCTAGATTGCGATTCTGAAGGAATGTGTGTTGGATACGGTGCTAGCGACTTACGGAGCAATTCATGGCCCGATACGCCGAAGCTGCAGTTTGGGACCGCTGCCCTATGGCACAGGAGGAAGTGTGTGCAACAGTGTTCGGTTACCTTGTCCTGCAAGGAGCCGGTCGGCCTCGCCAGTACTGAGCCTCCGGCAACTGGTTTTCGCAAGATCAAACTGTCCTCACCAACGAAACTTTCCAACGACTGGTGGCCATCCACTGATGCGAGGAGAGACCGAGTGAGAAATTGTCATTAAAGCTTTCCTCTCGCATTGTCCCCAAAACGCCCGGTTCCGGCAAATTCCACAGTTGACTTTATTCTCGGATAGTAACATCGTGGAGAACACAAGAAAACAGCAAATGATGGAACCAAACTTTAGTGCCTTACACTTCTGTCGCTCATTCCTTAAAATTTCAGGCGGGCACAAAAACTCTTCTCTAAAAACTATTGGCATCTAATTGTGCCCATGTAACTGAAAAAAGTGCGTTCAGCAACGTTCGCGATTGCAGCGAGGCACTTTGAAGTTTGTAACTCGTGTAATCCCTATCCTGCGTTCCCCCATTCTTTCGGTACAAAGGCAGTCAGAGAGAGGAGAGAGGGAGAGAGAGGGGGAGAGAGAGAGAGAGAGAGAGAGAGAGAGAGAGAGAGAGAGAGAGAGAGCCGTTGCACTACTTATCCCTCTAAAGGGTACCTACACATTTCCAATGTGTAAGTATCCTAAAAACATTTCACGTTCTTGAAGGAAGTGTCAAGCCCGAAACTGTTTGGTAGAATTACATTGTCAATAATTAGGGAATGCTGCTAACATTACATCAACAATTGTTATAGAACCAAGTTCTACGTCTGCATTATGGACGAGTTTAACGTATTCTCAGTGTCGGTATGAGTATCAGCGGAGTACTAATTCTTGTGGGAAGCATACGGAGGATATGGCCGTGCCTCGTTTCAGATAGTAGTTTCAATAAACGACGAAAGAACTATGAGACTCGGCGAACGGAAATTTTAACCATGTTATTCCTAAATAAGAGGCTAGTGCCTTTTCCGTTGCTAAAGCTATATCGGTATTGAAAGTTATAAAATGCACTGAAATTATCTGGGGAAGACATTTAACCAATAGACCAGAACCAATACCTTTAAATTCTATTTGGTTTCTAAACTCCGCCTTGTGCGTGAGATAATGTATTTTGTTTTTTCGTCTATTCTCCAAAACACATTTCGGCACCCATGTCTCATTTTATGTGAGTGTCTATACATTTCTGTAAAAGTATTACACAAATATTTACCTTGTGGATGAGGCTTTGTGTCAGTCTTCGCTTGCTAATAATTTCTATCATTATTATACAAAGTTTATAACTTTATTTTAGGCCTAAAAACTAGAAAATGTGCATTTATTTTTTGATTGCTCAGGTGAAACTACATTGGTAGTTACGGTGAATTTGTACGGGTCGGCTCGTTTTGCCTTTTCATCGTTTGACAGCGTTTTAAATTTTGCCAGTTAACTAGTTTTCATATATACTGCACCATTATAGTTACATCTGCATCTACTTGATTACTGCTATTCACAATAAAGTGCCTGGCAGAGGGTTCAATGAACCACCTTCATGCTATCTCTCTATCGTTCCACTCTCTAAGGGCACGCGGGAAAAAAGAGCACTAAAATCTTCCTGTGCGAGCACTGATTTCTCTTGTTTTCTCGTGATGATAATTTCTCCCTATGTCGGTGGGTGCCAACAGAATGTGTTCGCGATCGGAGGAGAAAACTGGTGATTGAAATTCCATGAGAAGATCCCGTCGCAACGAAAAACGCCTTTGTTTTAATGATTACCAATCCAATTCACGTATCATGTCTGTGACACTATCTCCCCTATTTCGCGCTAATACAAAACGAGCTGCCCTTCTTTGTACTTTTTCGATGTCATCCATCAGTCCCACCTGATGCAGATCCCACACCGCACAGCAATACTCCAGAATAGGGCGGACAAGCGTAGTGTAAGCAGTCTCTTTGGTAGACGTGTTGGACCATCTAAGTGTTCTGCCAATGAATCGCAGTCTTTCGTTTCCTCTACCCCCAATATTATCTATGAGATCGTTCCAGTTTAGGTTATTTGTAATTGTAATCCCTAAGTATTTAGTTGAATTTACAGCCCTCAGATTTGTGTGACTTAACGCGTAATCGAAATTTAGCTGATTTCTTTTAGTACTCACGTGAATAACTTCAGATTTTTCTTTATTCAGAGTCAATTGCCACTTGTCGCACCATACAGATATCTTATCTAAATCATTTTGCAAGTCGTTTTGATCATCTGACGACTTTACAAGACGGTAATGACAGCATCAACCGCAGAACATCCTGCAGAAGACAAGGAAAAAATGAACAGGAACAGGTTGGCGGGGAATCCGCGAGCCGGATCGGCAGGTAGGCAGGAAAAGGCAGCAAAAGCGGCCATGACTCATACTGTGGATCTCAGGAAACGCGTGAGCTGCACAGCAGAGCGGCAAGTGGGGGGAGAGGTAGGAGGATTGCTCTGAGGAGGGGAGTGACGTAACGCGCGGGCGGATTACCCGAGTAACAGGTCTGGCGAGCATGCGGGGTCGGTGGGTGACGGCTGACGACTAACAGCCCACACCTGGCTTCGGGTCGCGGAGTCCATACCTACACACTGCCCACCAGCTGCGGCACGCAGCAAAACCTATCACCATCGGGGTATCTGAGTAAAGCAATTTTGCACAAAGCTGACTGTCTCATGCCGCAGTAGTTTATTAGTAGCGGACGGTAACTCATTCCTCCGAGCAGAGTTCCATTTATTACAGCAGGTAAGCAAATTCGAATTATCTCGGTAGGTTAAAATTGATTCCGTATTTCTGGATTTCCGGAAGGCTTTTGGCAGTGTACCACACAAGCGGCTTGTAGTGAAATTGCGCGCCTATGGAATAATGTCTCAGTTATGTGGCTGGATTCGTGATTTCCTGTCAGAGGCCGGCCGGAATGACCGGCGGTTCTAGGCGCTACAGTCTGGAGCGCGACCGCTACGGTCGCAGGTTCGAATCCTGCCTCGGGCATAGATGTGTGTGATGTCCTTAGGTTAGTTAGGTTTAAATAGTTCTAGGGGACTGATGACCTCAGAAGTCCCATAGGGCTCAGAGCCATTTGAACCCTGTCAGAGAGATTTCACTTCGTAGTAACTGACGGAAAGTCATCGAGTAAAAAAGAAATGATTTCTGGCGTTCCCCAAGGTAGTGTTATAGGCCATTCGCTGTTCCTTATTTATATAAACGATTTGGGAGACAATCTGAGCAGCCTTCTTAGGTTGTTTGCACATGACGCTCTTGTTTGTCGACTAAGAAAATCAGGAGATCAAAACAAATTGCAAAACGATTTAGGAAAGTTATATGTATGGCGCGAAAATTGGCAATTGACACTAAATAACGGAAAGTGTGAGGTCATCCAGATGAGTGCTAAAAAGAATCCGTTACTCTTCGGTTAGACGATAAATACCTAGGAATTACGAAAACGAACAGCTTAAATTGGAAGGAACACACAGAAAATGTTGTGCGGAAGGCAAACCCAAGACTGCGTTTTATTGGCAGGACACTTAGGAAGTGTAACAGATCTGCTAAGGAGACTGCGTACACTACGCTAGTTCATCCTCTTTTAGAATACTGCTGCGCGGTGTGGGATCCTTATCAGATAGGACTGACGGACTACATCGAAAAAGTTCAAAGAAGGACAGTACTTTTGTATTATCGCGATATAGGGGCGAGAGCGCCACAGATACAACACGCGAATTAGGGCGACAATCATGGTAACAAGGGGGTCTTTCGTTGCGACAGGACCTTCTCACGAAATTTAAACTCCAACTTTCTCAGAGTGTGAAAATATTGTGTTGGCGATCACGTACAGAGGGATAGATGGTCATCAAAGCAAGTACGAAAAGACTGAAGCGTTCTTTTCGACATTGGAACGGTAGAGAAACAGCTTGAAGGTGATTCGATGAAGCCGCTGCCAAGCGCTTAATTGTGAATTGCAGAGTAATCATGTACATGTAGATGGATACGAAAACACAAGTACCGCTAGGTATATGACGCAACCACTGCAGAACCACATCAAATGACGTAAGGTTTTTGGAGACATTTTCGCCAGACACAATTAGGACTAGTGTATCTGAAAAAAGATTAATATCGTCCTATCATGAGGAGCACCGGTCAATAAATGTTCAGTAAGTCGAGATCTGATTCCACAATCATGGACACATCGTCGAAGATCTACGCAACACCATGCGAGTAAGTTATCGTACCTGCGAACGTATTCTGTCAGAAAAATTAACAAGAGAAAGAGTGCGAAATTGGCTTCAAGACGATCAGAAGCAACATCATGTGGATGTCTGCTTGGAACAAACAACTGCTTTAAGACTATGCAAATTCCCCTTCAAACGTTGTCATTGGTGACTAAAGTTGGCCCTTTGGGAATGACCATGAAAGTACGCGGCAATTGTCGCAACATAAGGGTCCTCTTAATTCGATCATATACAGGGTGATTCACGAAGATATGCAAATATTTTAATATGATATGCTACAAATGAAACTAAAGAAGAAATTTCGTGTAAACATAGGTTCGCAATTTTTTAGTTACGGCTAATAAAAGATTTAGCCTGAAATTTAGCCATTTCGCTAATATGTAGCCATCGCGAAACTGTACGAGGTTAAAGTAAAGCACGATTTCCATTTATTTAGTTGTTATTGATCTAGTGAATCTAATAAAACACGTCCCTGACGTGCATCTGCACAAGTTTTCCAGAAAATCCAGAGAAGCAATTTCGTAAACTTTTTAATTTATTAACTATTTGGCCTAATTTTTTTTTAATTCCAGACAATTGCACAGAGTTTTCAACATAAGTTTTATAGAATTTAATTTTGGAAAAATGATGGTAATAACTTTAACCGAAACTGTATGAATGTGTCAGGTAATTACTTTTATTATCATAGCACACGTGAATTCATATTCAACCGTAAAAAAAGCAAAGCTCAGTGTTAAGGGAGTTATACAGTATACATACAATTTCACAATACATTCACAATAAATGTTCAAAAAGGTCTCCACCGAGTTCAACAACATCCATAATATCCTCCTCATCGTCTTCACGTATCGAGCGCACGTACTGACTATAACCTGTCTCCCGTAACATTCGCAATACTCCACTAATGCTTCGTGCATTCGGAATCCTCCGAGTTGGATAACGTACGCGATATTCTGTAACTGCAGCCGTAGCATTACCATCACATTTGCCATAAATAAATACCATATCGGCGTATTCTTCTGTCGTAAATTTGAAAGGCATCGGTATTTCATAAATAATCTACCAACTACAACAGTTACTACGTGGTTTCACTAAAACACACTTGTGTTCTTAACTGAACAACGCAGAAAAAGTCTTTCAAGATTAGGAAACGACAAACAACTCACTAACGGTTGTCAACAATGACATTAACGTTTCTATATGGGAAGTAAACAAATTTGCTTGTATAATACTCTTTGCTTCTCTGGAAGTTCTGAAAACTACTGCAGATACACGTCAGGGACATGTTTTATTAGATTCACCAGACCAATTATAAAATAAATGGAAATCGAGCTTTGCTTTAACCTCGAACAGTTATGCGATGGCTTCATATTAGCGAAGTTGCTTAATTTCAGGTTAAATCTTATTAGTCATAACTCCGTAACTAAACATTTGCGGACCTATGTCTATATGAACCTTTTCTTTAGTTTCAGAATAACATGTTAAAATATTTGCATATCTTCGTGAATCACTCTGTATACGGATTTTCGTACAGCTGCAGGGCGTGATACCTGGAACCTTAACCTACATCACTATATAGATGGTTTCAAAATTTCGATCCATCCCTGGGAACCTCTCCCTGATTATATTCCCCGAAAATCAGCTGAAAAAATTGGTAATTAATATTAGTAAAATATTTGGTGGGTAGGTAGGGATGAGGTAATGACCCCTTCCCCTCCTTTGGTTACGCGTATAGAATAAGCAGCAACGGCCCGCCCGGATGGTAGCGCCCTGGCGGGAGAGACTGCACCGAGAGACGGCGCGACCTCTGCCTTGCTGGGATAACCTGCCATCCCGCGAGCCGCTGGGCTTGTTCACCCGCCAACCGGGATTACACGGTCGGCCGCCTAGGGCAGTAAGCCGTAAACAATACGGCAGGCGGGCGAGCGAGCGGGCGACCGAGACGGTTATTGGCCGATCTGCGCCACGGCGTTTAAGCCGCTCCAGTCGGGAATCAACAACAGCATACGGCCTCTCCCCCATGAGCTGCACGATTCCACTGGTAACCGCTACCGTTACATAAAAAAAAAAAAATCAACGAATCTCAACAGCCTGTCACATCAAAACTCTTGCTACTATTATCCATAAAACTACGGACGTTCATTATTAAGCGCGCGCGCGTGCGTGGTGTCACTGTCTTTTTTTACCCCTTACATCGAAGACTTTGACCCACGCGAAATTTTGTAAGGTACACTAGCTGTGCTGTGGGGCGATCAGTTTGGTTGGAAATTAACACATTCCGTACGCCGGGATCGCAGTGTCTGCTGCTGCTATCTCTATGCTAAAGCCGTCGGCACACGGACCGTGCATCCGGACATTGGGCGTAGAGCGTGCCGAGTTTCTGACGTCATAGCGTGGAATAACACGTTCGGGAGTCTTTCCGAACGTGCAGAGCAATATCTGGCATGTCAGATATTATGAGTGTGCGTCTGAGCGTTGACCAATGAGATGGCACAACGTCACCTACGTCACACGCACGCCGTCTCCCTTCAGTACAGAGTTATGAGGCACCATATTGGCATTAATTTCAAGCCTGTATATATGCAGGGTGGTCCATTGATCGTGACAGGGCCAAATATCTCACGAAATAAGCGTCGAACGTAAAAACTACAAAGGACGAAACTTGTCTAGCTTGAAGGGGGAACCATATGGCGCTATGGTTGGCCCGCTAGATGGCGCTGCCATAGGCCAAACGGATATCAACTGCGTTTTTTTTAAATACGAACCCCCATTTTTTATTAAATATTCGTGTAGTACGTAAAGAAATATGAATGTTTTAGTTGGACCATTTTTTTTTCGCTTTATAATAGATGGCTTTCCTTATTTTCTCACCACTTGTAGTACAAATGATGCGAGCAGATTGTAGCACTGTTGACTAGCATGTATCAGTTCTAGGACCCCGGGATTTGACTTTATAGCGTGGTGTGCATAAAAAATGAGAACTATACACTGGCAGTATTCATTTTGCTTCAATATTACTTTTGGAATGTTGATTGTACGAGTATTACCCACTGATCTGTGCCATAGCACAAGTTTAGGTTATACTGGAAGGTAACTGTATGGTTCGGATTTTGAGGAGTGGTTTTAAATATGCCATTTTGGTAATACCATGCTCCTAATCGTCAGATTACAGTTTGAGTAAGAATCCTTGACTGGACTAAATCAGTGCACCTTTTTTAGTAACTTAACTACTCTCAAAGAGATACTCGCGGAATATGTAGTCCGAAATTGCGCCTGTACATAGAATAATAGAGTGCACGATCCTAATATCCAACACTGCACAAAGAAGCGAGCACGTGCTGAGTGGGCGGCCTGACGTTTTACAGGTATGTGGGTGACGGCAGCGCGATTACGCGCCGCTTAATCACCAGAGCGCGTCATCCGGCCAGTAAGCTCTCTCTGTAACAACAGCTAACACGGCGGGCAACGCCTCGCAGGGCCGTCCACGCCCATTCTACCGCACCTACGCCAGAAACCAATAAACCTTCAAAATCGGCGAAAATCTCAGAAAGAATACTATACTGCTGCAATAAAGATTTTTTTCCCCTCCGGTATCAGATTCTGCGGACCACGCGATGTCGACCGTCGCATTGTCTTCCTCTCCCACGTGGTGCCATGCGGAAGCGCTACGGAGGGGCGTGGGACCAGCACGCCGTTCTCCCGAACGCTGTCGACTTTTCAGACCGTGGAGCCGCTACTTCACATTCAAGTAGTTCCTAAAATAGCATCACGAGACTGAGTACGCCCCGTTCCAGTCCTCTCATCACGGACCGGGAATTGCACCCGCGGCCTCCGCATGGGAGTCAGACGCGCTATCCACTCTGCTACGGAGACTGAAGGAATCAGAAATTTACTCACAAATTTCTTATAGGAATAATTTTAACGTGATCGGGCTGTGAAGACACAATAACGATGCAAATGACTGCAAATGCTGAGTGCCTGGACAACGAGCAGTGATATTACACTTAGTTTTTTGAGTGATAGTGTAATGTTTTCTCAGTCGAAAGCGACAGGGTCCGAGCACGTGACAATGTAAAAAACCTCTGGGGTGCTACTTCCCTTTCAGTACTGAAAAACTATACTGAAGTAGTACTAGAAGTACGAAAACCAATAGTAAAACGACGACGACAGAATAGTGTTGTGAAGCAAAACATGGCAAAACTGTATTTCTGATGAATTTGAAGCGGATGGTACCACCGACGATGCACTGGGTATCTCAAACAAATGCACTAATGTGCTGACTGTTTTTCCAATTGTAACTAATGGAATATAACGGCACGAGAACTTACCTTTGAAGAGAGAGAGAGAGAGTGAGAGAGAGAGAGAGAGAGAGAGAGAGAGAGAGAGAGAGTGTTTGACCTTAAGTATTGTTGGGAAACGGAAAACGGGACGAAGTACAAAGACGGTTCGGAATGGAGTTCGATGAACCTCCACAAACGCACCGCACCGCAACACTGCTCGCATGAGAGATAAATTTGAAGCAGATGGAACCGTTCACAATGTCGACAAGAAACGTTCTGGACGACCACGAACGCCCACCAGCCCTAGAAAATAATAGCAGTTGTGGGAAACCCTCATTCGATCCCCACGGAAATCGATATGACAAACGGCTCGGGAGACATATCTCAAGAGAGCGTTCATTGTATCTTGAAGCGTTTGTGCTGGAAATGTTACATACCAACACTAATCCATACTCTCAGTGAAGACGATCCCCACCGAAGAGTTCAATTCTTTGTTTTGTATCCGCTAATATGTTCAGAAGACACAGAGTTTCCACACAAAATTGCCTGGAGCGATTAGGTCAACTTCAAATTAAATGGCACAACTAATCGGCATAACTGTACCTATTAGGGTTCTGTAAATCCCCATGTTACAGAAGAACAACGTTTAGACTTACCAGGGGGTAACAGTGTGGTGTGGGATATCAGCATTGGGCATCATAGGCCTTTTCTTTTTTAACGGAACTGTCACTGGTGACAGGAACGTAATCTTGCTGCAGGAGTTCGTCGGTCCACACATGGAGACGTTTGGTGATGAGATTTACTTTAAGTAAGACGGAGCACGTTCCCATTACCATCATAATATAAGAGCTCACCTCGCTGCAGCTTTCCCTAACACATGGACTGGAGCAAGGGATAGCATCAAATACCCTGCGCGTTCCCCAGTCCTCACGCTAACGGACTTTGTTTGGGGATACGTCAAGAACGCAGTTTATCGCACAAAACCCAGAACAATTGATGCACTGAACTTGGAAATTGAAGACAGTGCCACGAGGTTCCGTAAGTATTGTGTCGTGGCGTTTGCGAATACACTGATCAGCTTTGTCTGGATAATGAAGGCCATCAATTTGAACATTTGCGAACATGGTTCTTCAAAAACTTTTTTTCTGTAATTCAAGCATTTAAAGCTGTGTCTGTGTTCATAAATAAAGTTTTATATTCAACGTGTAAGTACCTTTATTAGACACACTGTACATAAGAAAATAACGAAGAGATCACAAGCAGTTATAGTACGTTTCACTGCCACTAAATCATAAAAATTCGTGAATCTTCGAGCACGCGATAGTGGGGTCCACCAGTGAAGTGAGTTCGGCAAGCTCCAAAAGAGAAAAGCTAACATTCCGAGATTACGGCAAGATACGAATGAGGACGACCCAGAACGATGACTGACAGTATGGCGCTCTGGTTCACACGGATGATCAGGTAATAGGGAAAGTAACGTGATAAACGAGGCGCAATCCAAACTGCACAACACTGGGAAACCACTATAGCTGTGTACTGGATTTCTGTGAACTCGGTATTTGGGATTGACAAGGAGGCGACTACCAAAGGCTACTGTGCAGTCTGGTTTGTAACTACTCGCTGTTATATGGCGACTAACTGCCAAGGTATATCTCGATACCTTCCAAACGCTTGTTTTTCACTGCTATTCGAGAACGGTTAGGAGAGAATAGATTGCGGACAGGTGGCGCCACGTGGGAATGTGGGTCGGCTGAGCAGCGTGCCGCAATAGTCTGCGCATTTGTGATTAACACTGGGTCAGGGTGGCGCAGGTGGTTAACACAACTGCCCAGTAAGCAGGGGATCACGGGTTCCAATCACGGTCCGGGGCATATTATCACTCGTCGCCGCTAATTCCGCGTAAAGTCCCAATGCAACTGACATCAATAGTCCCATTCCCCCCTCCCCCCTCTTCATCTTCAATTTACACGGATGAGATTTTACTTACTATACTCCGTTCACCATAAGAATAAACCTGATGTAAACAAACACAAACGTGTATGACTGCTAAGCAGCCATAAGCTCCGGTATAATGGTTTTGTTCCGCTCTTGGAAGTAGGTCCAACTTAAGTATGATATCTTATTACTATGACACTGCAAATTAAACTTTAAGACATACAATGTATTAACAGCCTTCAACGTTTTTCTTAATCATACTTTAGCTACATAAGTTTTATTTCAAAAATCTTGTATAGTCGCAGTCTCTGCAAGCGCTACTTGTGTTCTGATTGCCTCGCTGTTCATATGTACCGCGAAATTGGATGACACTGCTTTCTGCTTCGTAGTGCAACACGCATTCGGAACACTGTTCATGGAAGAAACAATTTGTTCTTAACGTTTTCTCACAAGAGTACAGAGAAAAACCACTTGAGGTTTTCAAGAAACAGTTTTTTCTAAATATAGGCGTGGGTGTTATATTGGTGGCGTAGTCGGCAACGTCGTAGATTAATAATCGGTTGGACTAGTGAGCATCTGTTCGGATCCCGTTGTGGTCTACAATTTGTTTGTTCGGTTTGAACACATAAATCATTTAAATACGAAACTATATAGTATTTCACTCATACATAACCTTTCTTTTTTTAAGAAAAATGCACGTCTTCTAATTCCTAATTACATATCGCAAGCAAATTCTGGTTTTCATTGCAAATGCACAGTCTTAATAAACGATGTTTTATAAATGATTGTTAAAGATTTTGACGTTAATAAAACATTACACAAACTTTTTTGGAGAAAAGTGAAAAATCGCTGAATATGCCCACTGTTTTGTAGGACAGATGTGGTCTCACACGAGCCCGAGGGATAAGCGTCGTAGAAACAAAGAAAACCAATTTTCACGGCGTCGAGCACTTTAACAAATGCTACATTTTTTACAGTTGTGACCACACTGCAGTCTGAACTCCATAGAATTTATCTGAAGCCAAGTTAAGGAATTTGTCGTGAGAAATAAGACATTTAAGCTGCCAAACGTACTGGAACTAATGCACGAAGCTTTGTGAGACGTCAGTGCAGGAGGATGGCGAAATGGAGAACAGCACGTCATAAAAGAGGAGGAGCAATTGCGAACTTTTTGGTGGCTTGGGGTTCTGTTGCTGGTCGCCTCGTTATCAACGTAGCAGTACTGAAATATACCGTATTCCTCTGAGTCCGGTATGGAAGGACTTCAGATTACCAAACGACTGACTGTGATACCTTCAGTGGCTTCAATATTTAACTATATGGTGAAATCCCAGCAGTGTGCTTTTACGCTGCACATAGCTCATGCACAGAGACTACCCTTGATAAGACAGAAATTTTCATCACTCTTGTTTTTAATTACAATGCTATGTTAGCATCTTTGCCTCTTTTAGATTAGATCACCTAAGAAGTCTATCGCCTGAGTTTTACCGTTATTGCGTCCAGTTCAAAAATTTACATTCGAGGCTATATCGTCCTCTGCTCGTCTCTTTTTAAGTCTTTACTTACTACAGCTGTTCACATTACTGCAGGTTAGTTGAATCGGGTGGCTGGCCAGTGCTGTCCAAGTTAAATGCTCCTGTAAAACTTTTTCCTGTTATTAACGTAGAGCCGATGTACGCGTAACGCAGCATAAAACGTATCCTCATTATCGCAGTTTTCTGCACTCTAGACAGCTTGGTTTCCGCTTCTCGTATAACCAAATCCAATGAGGCTCCATCACACGCGGAAGAATACATCGTGTAATGCTTACATGAGGTTTATTCTTGTGATGAACGGAATATAAATTGCGCCCCACCTCACTAGCATCGAGCTATCTGGACTTGATTGGATAATGCAGTATCCGCACGATGGGAAGACTTAAGAGTAAACCCTACAGACCACATTTTCAAACCAAAGTCTCTCCAATCCTTTCTACGACGAACTTCAAAGGATAACGAATAACTTCACTTTGCTCAACAGTTAGGCAGCGACGAAACTGATTGCTTACTTACGTCACTCTTAGCTTAATGATTTCAGCCGTTTTCTGATGAACGTGAGGCTTTGTTACTGTTGCACATTTTTTACGCTGAAGTGGCTATAAACCACCGAAGAAAATATGAGTGTTTCTGCTACGGATGGAATTATGTATGTCCCACAAATAATTAAAAAATCAATTTCGTCCATAAAGTACTTCTGCGTCGAAGAGCCAATCTCGTTCATAAGTAACTTACGCTGACCATTTATTTATTTACAATATAACGTCAAAGATAGCGTGCAGTAGAATACTTCTGGTGTGTTTAATCACCTCAAGACAGATTACCTATTACAAACGACAAAGGGTGGCACATTTAAGATTACCTTTCTTCTATTTCTACAAGGGAATCGGCGCAGGAGTACATGCTACAGTTTGAGAAAACTACGAATTTCTCTGAACAATCAAGGGCATCTTTTACATAAAAAAATAAACTGCTTCATTATATACGAACGTCCTTTCATTTTCATGCCTTAACACGAAACAAATACTGTCTCAAATACGTGGGCGTGACGTGGACAAGGCCTCTACAAATGGGTCACGCCTTCGAATGCTTTGCAATACGGTATCAATCGTGCGGCAGTAGCTTTCGGTGAGGCGGAAACGACCAAACCGACATCGATGGCGTAACCGCCGTTATCAAATTAATGGTCCTCACTCATTCCCTGGCAGATAATGGACACAATTAAGCGCTAAGTATTTAGTTGCGTGGGAAACGCGACACCTGCAAATCTTAGACCATTACGTCTGCACGAGCTACAATTTCTCTGAAATTTATCAACCCATAATCTTATCATGATGGGTGCTTAGAGATGCACGCTATATATGAAACGACAATCTGTTCTGAGTCATGTTCCCCTGCACAAGAGGTGAAGAGTTGGAGGCAACATGAATATAAAGAGCGCATTTCTAAGTCCCATAATAATTCTGCATTGAAACTGGGTACCTAAGTAAAGGAAATGTCTAAAAGTGGAATTCACAGAGTCCGGTTTTGAATGAGAATACCTTGTGGATATGTAGAACACTTGAGAACGTATAAGTAACACACAGAAAGACCGTTACAGATAATACGTGGTGATAAAAGAAACATAGTTCTGTATATTTCAAGTAATGTCGGTACTTAATGGATTTAGGGAAGACTGGAGAGATGGTTGTCACTTAAGGAAATGCAGATGTTCGTCTCAGAAAATAAAAGCTATTTTAATGAAACCACTGAATTTTCGGAAACAATCTGACATTCTAATAATAATAATAATAATAATAATAATAATAATAATAATAATGGCCGGGTCCAAGTCTTTCAATTGGACGCCACTTGTGAGGCTTGAGTGTCCTTAATATACACCCCGTCATCCACCCGCGAAAAGTGCACCTACAGTTCAACGTGGAATACGACCCACATGTCGTTTCTGGCGGCTCCTCACATCGTTGAGAGGTGAAGGCAGACTGCCTGCAATATACGTCGGTGAAAAAAATGCTAATAAACTAATGAAGTTGGATTTCTTTGAAAACATCCGTGTAAATTTAAATAGTCAACTCCATTAATTTACCAGCATTTTTTTTTTCAAGCATGTGTAGTTTACCATCAGAACCCTCATCTTTGGACAAAGAGTCAGAAGTCTAATCCATTTACTCACTGAATTTCATCAATGATATAAATGTCTTTAAAAATACAGCATTACAACTATATTTTAGACTGGTGGACTACGTCATAATTGTTAACAGAACACAACAATGTGTATAGTAAGGAAAAAGGGTACGACAAAAGACCTTGTTTCCTACAGCATGGGTCGGATTTGTGCTATCATCACTGTCCCATCCGCTTAGTGCTTGGTAGACCCGAATTCCACAAAAAGATGTGAGGAAACTAGAGTTTTCATCTATTCGGAACTATTCAAGGTATAGTGGTTACCACTGTTGCATCTAGGTCGCCGGCTCCTGGCTTCGATTCAAGGCTTCGTCGAAGATTTGTTTCGCTCGGAAGCTAGGTGTTATTTCATCTCACCACCACCCAACAGTCGCCGAAGTGGCCTTAAACAGACTTGCACCACGCGCCCGGAGAACCGCAGACGGGAACTCCCCGCCAATAATGCCATACGATTATTGATTACTCTCGGTAAAAAGATGCTGCTTTCTTTTCTCCCAAATAATTTTCAGATTCATCTAGGAATTGCAGTTCCCTTTCATTGGAACTGCAAGAATCTGCGTCAATAAGTTTCTTCGGTGTTTGTATTTTCTGTTTTGTAGTGGCTTTCAATTTTTTTGCACTCGTCTGGATTTTTTGACTGCTTGTTTTTTTCTCATTTCCGTTCCATATTTTACGTATTTCCTCATTGGTGTCGATGTGAACATTTCTCAGAGGTGTTTGCCTTCGTCGTTTCGAAAGGTGCTTTTATCTGAAAGAGTGCTGCAACCAAGTAACTGGAAACTAAGTTTACTGGTACTGCAATGCAACTGCTAATAACTGGGATATTTAGTTCCAGCTCTAACTGACGCTGCGGACTAGGTGACATGTTCGTGTCAGGATTTTAATAAGTCACCAAGGTTGCAATATTAAGCCTCGATGAGATGTTGACAATCAGTCATCAATCTTAAGTGGAACGTCTGGTGGATCTTAAAACACTGCGTCCACTAGGAAGTGCCCCATTAAACATAGCAAATTTAATTTCTTTATAAACAGTAGCTTACCTGTTTTCAGATATACTTGTAGCTGATACAACTATTTGGCTTGCTTCTTCTCAAGGTTACTACACCAGTTTTGAGCGTTCCAGCAGTTATAAAATGAACGTTTGTTCCATACATTTCGAAGCCATTTTCACAATTCGGTTTACACAACACAAGAAATAGAGGAAAATAAACAGTTTAGTATGCACACATACGGACTGGAAAGGACAAAGATAAATAAAATTTGCCAGTGACTACACGGCACAACCAGTTTGCGCAATAAAAATGTAATTTCAGTAGCTTCGACAGTACACTGAGGTGACAAAGTCTTTAGAGACCGATAAGGCACGTACACAGATGGCGGCGCACAGGGTAAAAAAGGGCGGAGCTGTCATTCGTACCTAAGTGATCCATGTGAAAAGGTTTCCGACGTGATTACGGCCGCACGAAGGGAATTAAGAGTTTGAAGGCGGAACGGTCGTTAGACCCAGACGCAGCAGCGAGCATTCCATTTCTGAAATCATTAGGAAATTTAATATTCCGAGATCCACTGTGCTAAAGAGTGTGTCGAGAATACCAAATTTCAGGCATTACCTATCACCACGGACAACGCAATGGCCGGCGGCCTTCACTTAACGACTGACTCACCGGCGTTCACGTAAGGTTGTCAGTGCTAACAGACAAGCGACACTGCGTGAAATAACCGCAGAAATTTATGTGGGACGTGCGACGAACGTGTCCGTTAGGACACTGCGGCGAAGACTGGCGTTATTGGGCTATGGCAGCAGACGATCGACGTGAGTGGCTTTGCTGTCAGCACGACATCACCTGCACAGCGCCTCTCCTTGGCTCGTGACAATGTAGGTTGGAAAACCTTGGACTGGTCAGATTAGTGCCGATTTCAGTTGTTAAAAGCTGATGATAGGGTTCGAGTGTGGCACAGACCCATGAAGCCATTCACCAAGGCTGTCAACAAGGCACTGTGCAACCTGGCGGTGGCTCCATAATGGTTTGGCATGTGTTTGCATGGAATGGATTGGGTCCTCTGGTCTACATGAACCGATCATTGACTGGAAATGGTTATGTTCGGCTACTTTAAGACCATTTGCAGCAAACAATGGAATTTTTATGGATGACAATACGCCACGTCACCGGTCCAGAATTGTTCTTGATTGGTTTGAAGAAAATATCTGGACAAAAAATGGCTCTGAGCACTATGGGATTTAACATCTGAGGTCATCAGTCCCCTAGAACTTAGAACTACTTAAACCTAACTAACCTAAGGACATCACACACACACCCATGCCCGAGGCAGGATTCGAACCTGCGACCGTAGCAGCAGCGCGGTTCCGGACTAAAGCGCCTAGAACCGCTCGGCCACCCCGGCCGGCATATCTGGACAATTCGCGTGAATGATTTGGCCAACAAGATCACCCAACGTGAATGTCATCAGACATTTGTGGAACATAATCTAGAGATCAGTTCGTGTACAAAATCCTGCACTGGCAACAATTTCGCAATTACGGACGGCTGTAGAGGTAGCATGGCTCAATAATTCTGCAGGGGACTTCCAACGACTTAAGTCCACGCCACGTCGAGTGGCTGCGCTACGCGGGACAAAAGGAGGTCCGACTCGATATTGGGAGGCATCCCACGACTTGTCATCTCAGTATATATTGCAGCAATACAAGTGGACAACCTTATATTTTGCTCATAGATAATTTGCACAATACGAAATATTGCACGATATTACTGAGGGCCTAGGGCTCGCTTTAGGCGGCAAGAGAATGTTACTGCCGAACATAATTTTCATTACCATGAAGAGTAGGTACAATTTTTGTCGGCTGCGAGGTAACAACTGTTCGTCACACCTGACACGTCAACGGGAAGCAGCCAGCAGGTTTGCAAGCGGGCAGCTTCGTTCTGTTTCCGGATTAAGACCGGCATAGTTCCGGCCGCAGCGCCTGCCTTCGCCAGCATGAAGGTGCACTCTGCGGCATGAGTTGCCGCTACCAGGATGCCGGGCGGCCCTGCCCTCGTTCCCGAGTTTCACACCTGTGTGGCTACGGTTAGTGCAGGGCTCTCTCCTGTTGTCTCTACACATCCCGCTAACCTAAGTACGTCACAGCCGTTGTATGCAGCGAGACACTACATTCGTACAACGAGGTCTGACACTTTTGGGTGCAGGTATTTTAATAACCCAACTGATGTCGCATTGGTGCCTGTTTTTATTTCCTTCCTGGTCCACGAGGTCAGTAAGGAGGAAAATAAAATCTGAGTCGACTCTAAGAATGAAGAAGTTACCTTCTTCATGAAATGTGCACAGTCTCCACTATTAATACAACATACAATTACATTGGCCAAAACTTTCTACTCAGCTAACTGTAAATACTTCACGTTCTTAAGCAATCATCATCCCACGCTTGCCCTATGTTGACCTGTATCATAAACTGAATATTGTTGAAAGAACTGCGAGTCTATGAGGCTAGCAGCGCAATTAGTGTGGGGAATTTGTTACCACAATGATTCGTAAGGATGAAAAGTCATTATAATAAAGTAGTTAGGGGTTGGAATTGCACTGCAAAGCTTTCATAGTGCCATTTATAGAGATTACAGAAACAGCCTTTAAGGCTACTAGTGAAAGCAACGGACACTTTCTTATGTCTTGGCGGGTGACTTGTGTCCCGCTTTGCTAAGGGTTGCATCGGGGTTCTCAGTCGACTTGTTGCGATTATTCAACAGGGTGAGGCCGAGCTAGTGGAACTGCAATCGCGTCAGAGTCTGCAGTGGTCACTAGAGAACTCTACTCAAAGAACAAAATTACCTCAACCAATGTTTTAGTTTCGTGTTTCACTACTATAAACACGTTATGATGGTAGGGGACTGTTGATTCAAATAAGCTACCTGAGTGTCAGTAACGTCTACGTAGTTTTTGCTGCTTCAGTCGATTAGGTAGTTCTATTGTGATTCATCTGCGTAGCCGATTCATCTCAGAGATCATTATTTTCGAAACTTAAAACTAAAGAAACAAGAAGCGACTCAATTCTGCTCTGGCTTTACAGCATGGGCGTAAAACAGAAAAGTGACATTTCCGTAATTTGAGGAAAAAACTTAGTTTTATAAGTTAAATAATTGATAAAGCTTTATTTTGATATTGAATTATCTGAATTTGACACACTTTTCGGTGACCACCGCCACCCAGCTACATTTAACATCCCACCGCTATTAAGGAACAATAAAGTGTTTTTCACTGGCTTGGAGTAGGCGGTCGGAGGTGTAAATTGACACCAATGGAGAATGTAGTAATAGTCGTAGGTCCTGTATGAGCTGATCAATGTCACTGACAGCGCGGAATTGCAACTGAAGAAATTTAGTATGGCTCCACGAACATCTACATCTAAATGGTTATTCTGCAATTCACACTTAAGTGCCTGGCAGAGGGTTCATCGAACCATTTTCATACAACTCTACCATTCCACTCTCTAATGCCGCGTGGGAAAAAAACGAGCACCTAAATCTTTCCGTTCTAGCTCTGATTTCTCTTATTTTATTATGATGATCATTTCTCCCTACGTAGGTGGGTGTCAACAAAATATTTACGCATTCTGAAGAGAAAGTTGGTGATTGAAATTTCGTAAATAGATCTCGCCGCAAAGAAAACGCCCTTTGTTTCAGTGACTGCCACCGCAACTCGCGTATCATATCAGTGACACTCTCACCCCTATTGCACTTTAACACGAAACGGGCTGCCCTTCTTTGCACTTTTTCGATGTCGTCCATCAATCTTACCTGGTAAGGATCCCACACCGCCTAGGTATTTAGTCGAATTGACAGCCCTTAGATTTGTGCGATTTATCGTATACCCAAAATTTATTGGATTTCTTTCAGTATCCACGTGGATGACCTCGCACTTCTTTGTTTACTGCTAACTGCCACTTTTCGCATCACACATAAATTCTCTCTAGATCATTTTGTAATTGGAATTGATCGTCTGATGATTTTACTAGATGGTAAATTACAGCATCATCTGCAAACAATCTATGGGGGCTGCTCAGATTATCACCTAGATAATTTATATATAAATCAGGAACAGCAGAGGGCCTACGACACTACCTTGCGGAACGCCAGATATCACTTCTGTTCTACTCGATTTACCGTCTATCACTACGAACTGTAACCTCGTCTGAGAGGAAATCACGAATACAGTCACACAACTTAGACGATACTCCATACGCACGCAATTTGATTAACAGTAGCTTGTGAGGAACGGTATCAAAAGCCTTCTGGAAATCTAGGAATATGGAATCGATCTGAGATCCCTTGTCGACAGCACTCATTACTTCATGGGAATAAAGAGCTAGATATGTTGCACAAGAACGATATTTTCTGAATCCGTTTTGGTTATGTATCAATAAGTCATTTTGTTCAAGGTGATTCATAATGTTCGAGTACAGTTTATGTTCCCAAGTCCTACTGCAAATTGAGGTCAGTGACATGGGTCTGTAATTCAATGGGTTATTCCTATTTCCTTTCATGAATATCGGTGTGACCTGTGCTACTTTCCAGTCTTTAGGAACAGACCTTTCGTCAAGTGGGCAGTTGTATATGACTGCTAAGAAAGGCGCTACTGTGTCTGCACACTCAGAGGAACCTGATTGGTATACCATCTGGACCGGAAGACTTTCCTTTCTTCAGTGATTTGAGTTGTTTCGCAACACCTAAGATATCTACTTTTATGTCACTCATGCTAAGAGCTGTTCTGGTTTCAAATTCTCCAATATTTACTTTGTCTTCTTTCGTGGAGGAATTACGGAAAACTTTATTTAGTAACTCCGCTTTAGTGACACCATCATCGGTAACATTGCCATCGCTATCGCGCAGTGATGGTATTGACTTTTTTTGCCGCTGGTGTACTTAACGTACGACCAGAATCGCTTTGGGTTTTCTACCATATTTTGAGACAATATTTCACTGTGGAAACTATTAAAGGCATCTCGCAATGACGTCCGCACTAAATTTCAAGCTTCCGTGAAACTTAGCCAGTCTTGGGGATTTTGCGTTGTTCTGAATTTCGCATGCTTTTTTCGTTGCTTCTGCAACAGTGTTCTGACGTGTTTTGTGTGCCATGGAGGATGAGTCCCGTCTCTTATAAACTTATGCGGTATGAATCTATTTCTGTCGATACTGTATCTTTGAATTTGAGCCATATCTGGTTTCCACGTACATAATTAGCTTGGAAGGAATGGAAACACTTTTAGGAAGGCATCAAGCTAATTTTTATCTGCGGTTTTAAATATATATATTTTGCGTTTATTTTAGTGGTTTTGGTTGATATGGTTTTGAGCCTCGCTACAATGACCTGGTGTTCACTAATCCCTGTATCCCTCATGACGCTCTATTAGATCAGGATTATTTGTGGCTAAGAGGTCAAGCGTGTTTTCGCAACCATTTACAATTCGTGTGGGCTCGAACTAATTGTTCAAAGTAATTCTCAGAGAAAACAGTTAGTACAATTTCGGAAGATGTTTTCTGTCTACCACCGGCTTTGAACATGTAATTGGTAGATCAAACAGAAATAAAGTAACTAAAGATAATAATTGATTTAGATACTATGAATTTCCCAGTTTAAATGTTGATTGCCAGCGTAGAGTGTTGTGAACGCACATTAAAATTGACCATTATTTGACGTCACAGTTGCTTTTAGAACGAAATCTTCACCTACTGCACCAGCATAACGGATGCCATCCCAGTCTGACTACGCAGTCCGAATTCCACGTACAAGGATACAAAGACCTCTGCGTATACTAAAACACAGAAGGGGACACGCCAAGGGTCCCTTTCATAGTGCGTTACGGGTTATCGCCAAATCGAGACATGCCTTTTGTCAAACTGCAAGCTAAAGAGTAATTCAGCCATGAGGACGAACGTAGTCTTTCGACATTTAGTACAAGCTGCATATTTACGTGCCCGCTGCAAACACTCCCTCTTGTGGCGATCTTTGGGATATCCACCTTCATGAGGCTTCCTGTATGCCACGGACTTAGTATCTCCCCAACTGTTCCCGCTTCTGTGACGGAAGTCGCGAACGGACGTACGGTTCGAAGAAATTTACACTATCAGTACTTGGTCGGCAACGAGAAGAATGGCTGTGGCGTAAACTTGCTCACCGGACTTTGCAGCAATGTTCTGGATTACATTCCTAAATTCCTCGCCGTGTCTCATAGACTTAAGGCATAAGACACTAAGGTGACTCATCTGTCGGATAAGAACCTTTAACATGGTGGCCCTCTTGGTGCTATTTGAGAGTAGGTTATTTTCCGACACCAGGTTTCACCCTCAACTTCCTTTCATCAAAATACAATATGAATTAGACACCATACTACATACGCATTCACATAAATTGTACTGACACATTTAAAACAACTCCCACACGACAAAGGAAAACTGCCATTGCGCGCAAATATCTAAAAATCTTATTCACCCTGGTGGTTTCCCAGACAACCATGCTACAGCAAATTTTTCCCCTCTCCCAGGACTGAAATGAGTCAGTGACGAAGTCCCATATATTCGAATGTGTAACAACCAATATCGGTCACGGAACCTACATCACTGACCTTTGTTAAAACTAGCGGATGCCAATGTGGCATAGAAGCTGTGGCTATCATCAATTAACAAAAAAAAAAAAAAAAAAAATTGTACACTTAATCACATAGCCACCTCAAGTGTGCCAGTTACCTCCAACGCGCTCGCGCTAATGGTCGCGAATCCATTTCTGAAGACAAAACAGAGGTGGTGGCACAGTTTTAAAGACACAATGCGCCTGCGTATTCGGACGAGCACTACTCGGGGCATCCAGAGTACTGCCATCACGGAAAACCAAATTCACTAACGACAAATGCCAAGTTGCTTCCATTGAAAGGTCACGGCTGATTTCTTTCCTTATTCTTCCCCAAGCTGAGCATGCTCCGTCTCTAGTGAACTCGATGTCAAGACGTAATAGCCTTAACCTTCCTTCCGACCATAAACAACAGGTAGAAACAATTCCAGCAAGTTAGCTATGTCATCCCATTTATGCAGTTTTAACTGCCATCCACATTCAAATATACAATGACTGCAATGAGTAGACGATCCCAACAGAGGCAACACTGCTAATTTGGAAGTTGTTAAGTTTGTGCACCACCACCGATTTTCGGTAACCTACGCAGATTAGGCGATGAGCCCAGAACAGTTTACGAACGTATGGACAAGTTTACACCTACCCAGACAATTCATGGTTCAAATCAAACATCACCAGTCTAGCAACAAAACAGTTCCTCTTTTAGAGGGCTCTTATTCTCATTTAGGCATGCTACAAATCCCGTCTTCTGCGGTGTCTTCACAAATGAGCGGGAGAAGGGAGATAAAGATTTATGTTCCCATGTACGTCGGGGTCATTACAGGAGGCTTGATGAGTAGCACAGAATTTGGAATGTCTACTTTACCAGCGCTATCTTTAGCAGATTTACGTTATTTGAATCGGAGAAAACTAATCATATGCCTGTGCAGTGGCGTGGAACTCTCTCCTTCGACAATTCCTTACGCCAACTCGCTGAGTATTGGTGTCGCAAATATTGCGAGCGCTGCGGTTTTCCGTGAACAGGACCTCTTGAGAATCACAGTTTCAGAAGGACCTACGCTTACGCGAGAGACAGTCATAGCCTGACGACAGGCAAAGCTGAAGTATTTATTACGGCATGAGTTGTGAACAAATTTGGATTTATAAAGACACAAGCAGGAAAATCTATGGGTGACTGGGTACCATTTACGGAATAGCATACAGGAAAGTACTGTATAGAGCGAAACTATGCGAAACAGGAATGAAGTGAAGCATACGGCAAGTCAACAAGTGTCGCCAAATTGCTGTTACGTACTTCTGATACAAAAAAACAGATCGACACACGTCTACTTCCTTCTTACAGAGGGTGTCCCAGGAGGAACGATCATTCGAAGCAAAACAGTCTGGTAAACGTGGGACCTAAAATGCACAGCGTTAGACCTATGAGCGCGTCATCTTCGATACTGTGAAACAAATCTCTTCTATTGCAAGCTCTTGGCTTTCCGTATTTTGAAAGTAGTATGGACCAATAAATCAAGAAAGTCCAGTAAATATCTGCTCTAAAGTGTATACCTTAAGAGCTATGAGCTTGAGTAGAACAGATGTTTCACACTATCGAAGAGGAACAAGTAGTACTCATAGCTCTTAATGTGTACATTTTAGAGCTCATGTTAAATACTTTTTTGCTTCGAATGATCGTTCCTGTCATATCAGTGAATGTTGACCATTCTTCTTGGAACATACTCTGTATACCCTGGCAAGGTAAGTCTGATTTACTTCAGTGAAGTATGATATCTATCTTGGGCACTTGCCAGACAGCAAGTACGTATTTATGCCCAGCTGGGCACTTTTTAAAATGTACGTGGCTGCATCAAAGTTTTACCGTGTTGGATGTACGATGATGAAGCAGTCGGCCCGCTTCCGAAAATTTCCTACGCGCTTGAAAGTTTTATAAAGAGCACCAGCGGGGGCGTATTACCTCTCATCCTTTCAGTTATTTAAAATAACGCCGACAGTAAAAGCAACCCAAATCTCAGTTAGGCGGCGGGACGCAGGAATAATCCTGCCAACGAGCCATTCTGCGCCCGCTGTCTCATTTTACGGCTGCCCGTACGGGCGACAAAGCAGCTGCCCGCCGTATAAAGAGCCGACGACGGAGCAATTTGCCTGCGCCGCCTGTAGTTACCTTGTCCCGTCCTGTCCTGTCGCTGGTCTGCACAGCAGACGGACTTTCGCCCGTCCTCCGGAAGACGAATTTTATTCTCTCGTCAGCTGCTTCAAGTAGTTCGGGGAAGTCAATTGTTCTAGCACAGTGCAGAAATATTAAACAATCTTCACAGAGTAATTACGTCTTACAATGGCTGCAGAGAACACAGAGCCACTTTCTCTTCGGTACATAAGATATCGTTCAACTAGAAGGATTTACGACAGTTCCATTTTTGTAATGAGAGTATTACTGTATTGCAATGTTCCACGAGAACATCTGTTTCCTATACACTTGATAAGACTGCTAACTTTACGAATAAAATGTCCGGAAGTTAGTCTGTTTAGTATACTTCGATTCGTTAACATCAGGAATAACCTAACAACTGTATATTTGCACCAAAAAAAAAAGCGGTCACAATTTAAAAAAGTGCAAAAGCATACATGGCATACATCCTCAATCAACATCTGGTTAGATGAAGTACTTGACTAATGAAAATTGAAACCAACAGCTGTATTATAATTCAACTTCGTTTATTCAAAACATGCTGCTGGTTTCAATCTTCGTTACTCAGTTACTTCATGTCCGGCCCCTGTCTCACTGTCCTCGATGGATTACCAGTTGTTAGAGCAAGGTTAAACATTGTGGGTGTTCTAGAACCCGTGACTATATTATATGTACATATAAAGGAAACTGCAACGAGTCACTTTTAAAAACATTTATTCTCATAAACGAGTTTTCGAGCTTTCGTGGAAGTTACAGCCTTATTTCCGTAGCATCGTACCAACAGCCGCGTAAGTACGTTCACAGCCCAAAAGATTACAATTACACTGTTCAGACTACGAAAACGGTAACCTTAATGATTTTAACAGCTAGTACAGAAACAGGCTATCCCCGCAACCATAGAACGTACTTCACACCCACTTATAAGTGACTTCACAGACGAGTTCTCGCGCATCTACTACGAAGGCGTCAAAAGACATTGTGTAGATGCAATATCTGCACAATGCTCTCGCAGGGGGAGTTAAGGCAATAATTCTGTGCGCCGTATTGCAAACGCAGCACTAAACATATACTTATCTTTAATCTTCCTGATTAAAACAGTATTTGACTTTTTGCACGAGTTGTACGTTTCCAGCGTCGTGCTTGATTAGTAATCACTGTAAAAATGCCGCATCTACGATGATAAACATAATTCGTGCAACTGCCTTAATTTCAGTTATTGTCGATTTGCGGATGTCATCTAAGGAGGACTCAACACGTGTTACTTCCGATATCCGTAAACGTATCTAATAGATGCTACTTAAGGGAACATTTCGAAATCTCTTGGGTTGCTTGACTATGGTCCTGTTAGGAACTTCTAGGCAAAACACGATTGCCGTGATACTACAAAAATGTTTTTAATGCCTTCTAATATCTGAAAATTTACTGTGATGTGGGAAAGACTGTTTGTAAATAACTGTCGCATTATAATGTGAAGTAGAAGGAAGTAAACGCAACGAGTCAAAGCGCTGCGCTGTGTAGAGGTAGGAACCCGTAATATGCAAGGAAACGTTGAGCTCACAACGGTATCTGCTTCGCGGCGAGTGTCCTTGCGCTTCTAGCGTTTGTCGAGGGAACAATGAAAACTAAAGGTTGTGACATTTGGCTTGTACGGCGCTCAACTGCGCGGTCGTTAGCGCCCGTACAAAGTCCAATTTTTGTCAGTCCAATTTTTGTCAGTCCAATTTTTGTCAGTCCAATTTTTGTCAGTCCAATTTTTGTCAGTCCAATTTTTGTCAGTCCAATTTTTGTCAGTCCAATTTTTGTCAGTCCAATTTTTGTCAGTCCAATTTTTGTCAGTCCAATTTTTGTCAGTCCAATTTTTGTCAGTCCAATTTTTGTCAGTCCAATTTTTGTCAGTCCAATTTTTGTCAGTCCAATTTTTGTCAGTCCAATTTTTGTCAGTCCAATTTTTGTCAGTCCAATTTTTGTCAGTCCAATTTTTGTCAGTCCAATTTTTGTCAGTCCAATTTTTGTCAGTCCAATTTTTGTCAGTCCAATTTTTGTCAGTCCAATTTTTGTCAGTCCAATTTTTGTCAGTCCAATTTTTGTCAGTCCAATTTTTGTCAGTCCAATTTTTGTCAGTCCAATTTTTGTCAGTCCAATTTTTGTCAGTCCAATTTTTGTCAGTCCAATTTTTGTCAGTCCAATTTTTGTCAGTCCAATTTTTGTCAGTCCAATTTTTGTCAGTCCAATTTTTGTCAGTCCAATTTTTGTCAGTCCAATTTTTGTCAGTCCAATTTTTGTCAGTCCAATTTTTGTCAGTCCAATTTTTGTCAGTCCAATTTTTGTCAGTCCAATTTTTGTCAGTCCAATTTTTGTCAGTCCAATTTTTGTCAGTCCAATTTTTGTCAGTCCAATTTTTGTCAGTCCAATTTTTGTCAGTCCAATTTTTGTCAGTCCAATTTTTGTCAGTCCAATTTTTGTCAGTCCAATTTTTGTCAGTCCAATTTTTGTCAGTCCAATTTTTGTCAGTCCAATTTTTGTCAGTCCAATTTTTGTCAGTCCAATTTTTGTCAGTCCAATTTTTGTCAGTCCAATTTTTGTCAGTCCAATTTTTGTCAGTCCAATTTTTGTCAGTCCAATTTTTGTCAGTCCAATTTTTGTCAGTCCAATTTTTGTCAGTCCAATTTTTGTCAGTCCAATTTTTGTCAGTCCAATTTTTGTCAGTCCAATTTTTGTCAGTCCAATTTTTGTCAGTCCAATTTTTGTCAGTCCAATTTTTGTCAGTCCAATTTTTGTCAGTCCAATTTTTGTCAGTCCAATTTTTGTCAGTCCAATTTTTGTCAGTCCAATTTTTGTCAGTCCAATTTTTGTCAGTCCAATTTTTGTCAGTCCAATTTTTGTCAGTCCAATTTTTGTCAGTCCAATTTTTATCAGTCCAATTTTTATCAGTCCAATTTTTATCAGTCCAATTTTTATCAGTCCAATTTTTATCAGTCCAATTTTTATCAGTCCAATTTTTATCAGTCCAATTTTTATCAGTCCAATTTTTATCAGTCCAATTTTTATCAGTCCAATTTTTATCAGTCCAATTTTTATCAGTCCAATTTTTATCAGTCCAATTTTTATCAGTCCAATTTTTATCAGTCCAATTTTTATCAGTCCAATTTTTATCAGTCCAATTTTTATCAGTCCAATTTTTATCAGTCCAATTTTTATCAGTCCAATTTTTATCAGTCCAATTTTTATCAGTCCAATTTTTATCAGTCCAATTTTTATCAGTCCAATTTTTATCAGTCCAATTTTTATCAGTCCAATTTTTATCAGTCCAATTTTTATCAGTCCAATTTTTATCAGTCCAATTTTTATCAGTCCAATTTTTATCAGTCCAATTTTTATCAGTCCAATTTTTATCAGTCCAATTTTTATCAGTCCAATTTTTATCAGTCCAATTTTTAAACAATCCAATTTTTAAACAATCCAATCTAGCAACTGTGACTATTAATGAAATGATTAGGACAACATAAACACCCAGTCCCGGTGCAGAGAAAATCCCCAACCCGGCCGGGAATCTAACCCGGGACCCCGTGATCCAGAGGCAACCACTAGACCACGAGCTGCGGACAACTCCAGGAATCAGACCATCCAGGTCACTATTAAAGAGTAAAGCACGGAGCAGGTCTCATTATCAGCCCGCCCATTTTGACCACTTGACGCACGTCGCCGGTCCGCCGCTCCCCCTGCCCACCGAGTTCCTTAGGGCCATACTGGTCTTTCTGTTCCACTGAGCTGCGGCCACCGTGGCACAGGCATTGGAGAATACCAACAGACTGTCAACGTCGGCCGAAAACGGTCCATCTTTTCACATCAGTACGCCAGTACGCGCGTAGTCTCTGCAACTGACATCAACGCCCGAACATACAGACTTCCGGCGACGGTCGGTAGAATTCAGTTTTCTTCGATCGAATCGGCCGACGTTCTCTCACACGAAATATGGAATGTGAGGAACTGATAACTTTAGGATGGTGTGAAATATCATCCAGGATATGGCTTGGGATCTATCGATTGAAATAACAGCTTTACAGGAAAGCTAAACAGGCAATCTTTACCAGAAATTTTAGGCGTAAGTTATAAAAAAAAAAAAAAAAAAAACCAGTTTGCTCGAGTGAGGTGGGTGCCATGTCCTACGTTTACAGGTATTTTAGTGGACGATTTCTGGGTGGCTGTAGTTGGGCAATACTTGTCTACAAATTATTACTACTTCTTAGGGGGCGGGGGGTGGTGATTCTGATGTATGAGGTGGTTTGCAAATGTGGTGTATGTGCTCCCACGTTTCAGTGTTTTAGGTGTACCTCATTCTAAAATTTATGTTTTTCTGTGACATGTATGTTGATTTACAGCCACTGAAGGTGAATCGACATATGTTTGTTTTGTTGGATTTACAGGATCGCAGTTTCGTTTTCCATTGTCACCACAAATATCTCTAGTTTGTAATAGAACGTTTCTCTCTTCATCTCATCTATTCGTAAAACTTGTCTAAGTAAAGTAGATGGTTATATTCTAAGTTCCTTGACAGAATAGATTGTAACCTAAGCTCCTTGATCCCGCCGAAAATTGGTGAACGAGATCGAACGCACTGTGACAAAGCTCTCGGCCGATGTCATCAGGCAATCTCTAGCGACGGCATCTGGTGGCCGTTATCGATGCCACTGTGACTGCAACTTTACTTTCTGCGTCCGTCTGCAAAGTATCCGGGTGTATTATTTCGATCAACTAAGGAGCAAATTATCTGCCATTTCCATCAAGCTTCACTGTGAGGCCTATCTATCCATACGTTTCATCCCGAAGTAGTTGACTGCCCGGCGTTGCCCGGATATGTGTTTATTCCGATCTTCCATAGTCCATTTCCTCCTCCTCCCCCCCCCCCTCTTTTTCTGACCGTCTCCTCATCCCCTTGCCTGTGTCCGTAGCCTCCACCCCTCTAAACTTCTCCCCCTATCTGTGTCCATCTCCTCCTCTTCTTCCCACAACCTTTTCTGTCTCTCGCCCCACCACAATACGAGTTTGGTGATACTTACGCAAACGGTATTTCTTTCTAGATAGAAAGACGTGTACCAAGTATGGTTGAAATCTATCCAGGGGTTTAAGAGGAGACTTCATACTCGCAGCTTTACACGTATACAATCTTCACGTATATTTTATACGTTTCACACGTATTTGTACACATATTTCGGCAGTATGTCTAGCGAATTTCGTCCTGCAGTTTCGTTTTCACGCAGCTCCATGTTTATGATGCCGTACCTCCTGAACTGTGTGTCGTAGAATGACAATTTTGCATGTAAAGGTACATTCAGTGATACATGTGAGTATTGTCCGCAAAATGTGTAGCGAAGAGTGTTAGTAGTAAAGAAATTAAAACGTCATCTCTGACGAAACAGTATAACTGCATGAACAATGAAAATGTAGCTAGCGATAATCTTTCTTCCATTTGTGGCTGGCCATGGAGGGGGTGGGGGGAGCTTGAGAGAAAGTTTCGTAACGCTTTGAAGTTGTGCGTACATATGCACAAAGGTACTTTTTATCTTTAGGGGACCACGTAAAACAATAAAAGTTACGGATTATTTTTAAGCTTGACAAATTTTTAAAATTATGCATCTTACTTTACAAATAGTCAGAAATCAAGGATTCCTTGACAAAATAAAAGGCACTGTACTGTCGTGTGGTGGAATAGTTGATAATCACGATGTGAGAATGTGTTGACCCATGTTAGGCATCACGGATTAAGTGTACGTCACATCAAAGTTATACTTTTAATATCGCCAAAGATTTCCTCTGAGTTGTAGAGCAACATTACGGCTTCTATTGCTGGTGCCCTTCGTAAGGATGTCTATTACCCCCTAACGGAGGCCGAAACGTTGGTACATTTCATATCGCTGATCGGTCTGCAAACGAGAAGTTTTTGGGAATTTAATGGCCGCGAATGCCTACGAAGTCTTATCTTCTCCCCGTATTTTTTCTGACGTTGCAGGCAGGTGCCAGGCCTGTAGCGGCACTTGCTGCAAGCAACACAGCGGCTGGTGAGCCGACAGGTTGGCCTGCAATAGGTAGCGCCCTGTCTGCAGTGCCACGGGCTGCACAGGCGCCTGCGACGTGTCGGCTGCCAACGGCTCGCCACACCGGCACGTCAGGCGGGCCAGCTTCATTCACGAGAGTACTCATACACAGTGTAACAATAACGCTGACTGGTGACTTGTGACTTTACCTTGTGCAAAGATTTAGAGGTCAGTACGCCCATGCAACACTATGCCACCAAACCTATGGTATTCGGTGATGTTCCTGGGTGCATTACGTTTTCCCATCTCCTGCCACATTTGGTGCGTCCGGCACTGGCGAACGTCATTATTTTGGCGGTCCAGATGTTACCGTGTGAGCAAGCATAAAACACCGTACACTCAACGGTCAACCTTTTGATACTATACACCTTCCAGGGTGCGTCCCTTCTGCGATAAATGTGGCCCTGGCTGCATTTTTATGGATAGCAATGTGCTACCACATCGAACAACGAGTGGGGAGCAGCTCTCCGAACGAGATCATATTTGGCGAATGGACTGGCCTGCCCGTTCTCCCGACTTAAACAATTGTCCGGGCTGCTCCTTGCGCCGTTATCTGCTACCTACCGCCCGTGTACTTACTCCCGTGCTTCGCGGCGCTTTCTTGCAGCACAGCGTAATCTGACAAGTTTCGGTCAGCCTTTCTCAAATCAAGGGATTGTTGCGATTGTAAGTTGTCAACAATTGGAAGCTACTGGCAACAGGAAAGTGTACTGCGAAAATAAGACCTTACAATTGATTTATTTTGACTATCATGAGGTTTTTGCTGGACGAGCGAATGCATAATACTTTTCGGAAAATACACGTTTCAAGAATTTCTTTCTTCATTTCAAAATCGAGATTCTGAACTAGCGTTGTAGAAACAATATTGTGGGCAAAGTACAGAAATCTCAATTGTTCGTTGGCACCAATCTGCACATGCGATCGTTGCTTCAGTGCTCCCACATGTCAACTTTCAAACTGTTCAGGATATTTGGTCGTCTCTAGTATTATTGTCAACAACCTACCGTCGAAAACGAATATGAAAATAACAAGTGGACCCTTGCGGCTCGTGTAGAACTAGTAGGGCCTCCCGAATGTTGCCACCTGCGGTCCAGAGCGCTGTTCGTCGAGCGTGCAGTACATCGCTGCCAGGAAAGCCGAACTCAGTTCGTGGAGCACGGTAGAAAGCTCAAATCCCGACGAGAGCGTGTCGGATGCGTTGGGGGGACGTACTGCAGCACGTCCAGCGACCATCCAGCAGTTGACCACGCTGGTGGAGGAATTGAACGCCCTACCACCAACTCCTTACCAACCTTGCAGCCACCATGACAGCACGTTGCAGAGCATGAACTGCCGTCCATGGTGACCACACACCCCATTGACAACCATGTCCCATCATTTTTAAACGTCCAGGAAACCATCATACATCGCGGTCACTGCAGTGTAATTATTGCCTTTGAATGAAAGTGCCACTTCTACTCATCTTATGGGGTATTTGTTTCAGTTACCTTCTATACTATACACTGATGTGGCAAAACTTATGGGCTAGCAATCTCTACGTTATACGGATGGCAATACTATCACGAACATAAGGTATGAAAGTGGCAGAGTATTTTATTTCTTTACACGTCGAGTTCCGTAGGACCAAATTGAGGAGCAAATTTCCAAGGTCGTGGAACGTGTCAGTACATGAAATTACAACATAAAAGTAATAACAGATAAAAATAAAATATTTAAAAACCAGAAAACAGCCAAGCCATAAGTTTAAGTAAACGCAATCAATACAACAAGAATCAGCTTAATTTTTCAAGGAACTCTTCGACAGAATAGGAGTGGCCCATGAGGAAACTCTTCAGTTTCCTATCTGAAAGCGCGTGGACACTGCTAAGATTTTTAAATTCTAGTGGTAGCTTACTGAAAATGGATGCAGCAGTATATTTGTAAATTTGTGGTAAGTTCTATGGGACCAAGGTCATCGGTGCCTAAGCTTACAAACTCCTTAAAGTACCTTCGCGCGGCTACAGCAGTATACTGCACACCTTTCTGCACAACAGTTAGGTGAGTACGATCCAAATGCAGGTTTGATTTCTGCCGAGTATTAACCGAGTGAAAGCTGCTTATTCTTGGGAATACGGTAATACTGTTAACAAGCACTGGTGGAGCTTTCATTAGTACTCAGATGATTCATGTGAGAAGGTTTCCAAGGTGATTATGGCCGCCGACGGGAATTATCAGACTTTGAACGTAGAATTGTGGTTGGGCTAGACGCTAAGGACATTCGATGTTCCCAAACAACGACAGAATTTTTGTGCATGACAATTTGATATGTCACCGAGCCACAATTGTTCGCAATTGCCTTTCAGAATATTCTGGACAATTTGAGCGAATGGTGTGGCCAGCCAGATCGCACGACATGAATTCCATCGAACATCTATGGGACATAATCGATAAGTTAGTTCGTGCACAAAATTGTGCACTGGTAACACATTCGCAATTATGGACGGCCACAGAGGCAGCGCGGATCAGTATTTCTGCAGGGGCTTCCAACAAATTGTTGAGTCCATGCGACGTCGAGTTGCTGCATTGCGCCGGATAAAAGAAGGTCCCTCACGACATTAGGAGATATCTCGTAACTTGTCATCTCCGCATACTGTAGCCGTTATTTCAATGTAAGGTCTAAGTTTGATCGAGTAGTGATACCTCATGCGTGTGTTCCTTTCATTTCGAAGTTTTGCACACTAGTTTATGTAGCGCTGTAAAAAATATGGAGGGGGCACATTATTGTTGCAACGATCCTCGTATGTCTGCGGTCTTCTACCTCAAGGGCAAGCGGCGGAATTGGTGTCGGAGTGAACCGTTCTTCGACCTTCTCTAATCTGCGTGGGGTTGGCGACCGCCCGCAGTGAGTGCAGCGCGCCTTCGGCAGTGAGTCAGTGGGGCGGTAGCTATCACTCTTGCCCAGCCCTCACCGCCGCCGCCGCCGCCGCCGCCGCCGCCGCCGCCCACCCGTGGCGGCGCCGCACCGGGTCAAGAGGAACGGAGCGCCGCAATTATTTCTGCGACCGCAGCCGCCGCGAGTTACGAGGGCGCCTCCAAATTACTTGGCAGCCCGCCCCAGCCCGGCCAACGTCCGCCCACACAGAAAGCGGCGAAGCGTCGCGCGGAAAATTAAATGCCGCCATCAGTGGGCTGCGACATGCGATCGCCGCCACCGCGGCTGTCTGCTGTTTACGGGTCGCTCGCGCTTCGCTTTCAATTAGCAGACAGTAAATTCCTGCGGCAAGTGGGCCAGCCATGGCGCCGCCAAGGCGCCTGCCAGTCTCTCTCTCTCTCTCTCTCTCTCTCTCTCTCTCTCTCTCTCTCTCTCCCCCCCCCCCCGTGTGTGTGTGTGTGTGTGTGTGTGTGTGTGTGTGTGTGTGTGTGTGTGTGGTCGCACTGGCAAAGGCCGCCATCGCTCGCTGTTACCACAGGCGCGTCGGCTTACAATTAACTCAACGCCGATTCATTGGGGCATTAACTGAATGGAAGGCGACGTCACAGTTAAGTTGCTGGACACGTGAAAGATAGCTCATGTTATCCCAATTCAGAGGCCTGGGAAAATCATTCCCAGCCAGCATCTATCGCCCGATAAGCTTATTGGCTTTATTGCCTACAATGGGAAAAGAACTGGAGCGAAGCTCCTTAACAGGGTCACGGCTCAACTGAAACAATACATCATACGCCAAGAGCAGTTCAGGTTGCAGGCCAAGTTGACTGCGGCACTTCAGCTCATTCGGATCACTGAATTTATCCAGTACAATTTTGAAAGGTCCATCTCTAAGCTCTTCTTCGTGGATACAGAAAAAGCGTATGTCGAGTTTGGAACCTTAACCTGCTGGAGAAGCTTCTTACCAATACACCAATTCCGGACTTATGTGAAGATTTTGGATAGGTTCCGCTTCCTACACGACCGACAACTCTTCCTTAACCTTGAACGGAAGACGTGCGGCACGAAACATCCCATCGCTGGCATCCGTCAGGGCTCTGTCTTGTTGCCGCTATTGTTTAATATTTATATTAACGACGTGCCACTGGAACACAATACGTCCACGAGTCTTTAGGCGGATGACGTGGCTTTCTTAATCACTACTCCTATTATACTGCAGCTGACTGCGCGCATGCAGAGACAACTGAACTGACTTTAAACAAAACTGCAGCAGTCATTTACGAAGAAACTGCCGATACTGGTCGTGAACTTTATGATCAAAGAAGACAAGACACCCTGGAAGACTCACTAAGTTCCTATGTGTATAGCTCGGCAAAGGACTTATCTTCGAAACAAACATTAAGAAGAAGAAAAAAAGACATTAAAAATGTTAAATGTCCTGATGCTTATCTTTCTCGGCAAAAATCTCAACACGGAAACGAAGCTAAAACTCTTCAAGGCGACAGTACAGCTCACCCTCCCATAAGGCAGGGCAGCAAAGTGGGACGACCGACAACACTAATATTAAAGTACTTCAGACTCATCAGAACTAAATGTCTTAGATCTCCCATAGTGGACAAACACACAAGTGATTCACAGGACCCTCACGAAAAATACCTTAGCGACAAGATACACAACCACAGAATTACCATATTCCAATGGATAGACAATTTAGGATATGTTGTTCGGCAGCTGGAACACTTAGGCACCATCAAACCACGTCCTTGGCATAGATCCTATGTTTATTAACAAAATTTCAAGAACCGGGTTTAAACAGTTATTCTCTAGGAATATACTGCAATCCCCTACGTATCACTCACTCAGGGATCATGGGGATAAGACTAGAATAATTACTGCACACACAGAGGCATTCAAACAAACAATCTTCCTTCACTCCAAATGTGCATGGAACAGAAAGAAACACTAATAACTGGTAGTGTGGGCTGTACCCTCTGCCATCCTCCTCACAGTGGCTTGCAGAGTATAGATGTAGAGGTATATCAGTTATACCAATGGCGAAAGTACATAAAAAAGGCTTCAATTGGTTCCTAATCCATTCTACTCAATAAACTTAACTGCGAGTGACTTCTTCCTTGAAACTTTGGCATGCTGGGAAGAAATTTTTATCAAATGAGGAAGTGATAGTTGCTGTTAAATTTTTGCAGAGTCTGGCACAACCTATTTTTCCGATGGGATGTAGAACCTGAAAGATCGCTGGACAATACGTATAATCCTTAAAAGACAGTATGTCGAGAAGTAAGGCGAGTTGTTAATGAAACAAACATTTGTCCTTTGTTTATTTACCAAACTTATCTGCTCACCCTTGCAAATACAAACTTAAAAAATATTTATAAAGCAATGCATACGGCTTCATTACCTTAGTGATTGTTTTATTTTCTTTCCAATTACCACATGACATCCAAAAGAACTGATTTTCTCATTCATTATATATGGACACTGCAGGCTTTTTCTCTGCCACTGTATTGTAAATCTGAAATCATTCTTCGCTTGCAGATGAACACTCAATGGAAAAAAATATTTAAATCCATACAGAAAAGAGCAGTGTCTCATGAAAACGATGCGAAACAGAATAAAGACCAAGATGACACAAGAGCAGGAAATTGTGAGTGCAGCAAAATCAGATTAACTTTTGATGTTATAAAAAGACAGTGTTGTCACTGTACCTCTACCCCCCCCCCCACCCCCCCACCCCTAAACGCGAACTTTAACATCAGAAGATTCTTCCCGAGAGACCTCAATGTTGCTGTCCCTTCCGTTGATGCCCTGTGTGAGCACTGCCATCTGAAATGCCCTTCACGTGTTAGACATTTCATTTCGTCGAGTGTACTGTCCATATCTACGCCTGTGTTTAGAGGATGGGCATAGTAAAGAAACTATCATACTTCTTGAACATGTCGTCTGAAATTTACAGAGAAAGCTGAAGCTTAGATCGCAGCACACTAGGGATACAACAGCATCTTAAACAGGAATGTTTGACAATTTACAGCAAATCACTACCGCCATTAGCGACCACGAAATACACAATGTGAACCCTAAGGCCAACGACAAAATTTCGGAGGCTATTCACGGAGATTTTATATATACATTTGTTAATGTGAAAATGTATTCAAAACGAAGAAAAAGTCTTCTACATGCAGTAACTGTAACATGGATGGATGCTGTGTCTCTTAGTGTAGGCACTTATGTACAGATGTAAACTTATTGTGATGTGGTTGCCGTGTGACTACAGGAAAAGCTCGGCATGGCGGCATCGTGGAGCTCCTCCATAGCATTCAGTCAACCCCTACACAATGTGGGTAACAACAACTCTTCAACAGTACAACTAGCAATACTGCTGTGAATCACAACTAACATAAATTAATGCTACCAGAAAAGCTAAACACAGGGCCAAGAGTGAAGTGGCCATTACTGTTAACAGGGTTGAAGGAGAACAGTTTACTGCCAAACAGGACACAGTGCAAACTGTTGACATATGCACCATTGTGTAGATATTTCCAGTGCAACAGAGATAAATAGGAGAAAGAAATCAAACAAAATGCAATTTTCCTTGTTGGAAAGACCTCAGTTTAATCTCAACATAAATTCATGCACAAATAGGTGGAAAGAGCCATTATTATTCTACGAGGGGCGTTCAGAAAGTAAGCTCCGATCGGTCGCGAAATGGAAACGACTATGAAAATCCGATAAAGCTTTGCACAGATGTGTTGGGTAGTGTCTCTAGTATAACCCCAGTTAGCATCACGTCGCTCTTCTCATTTCTGAGCTCTCAGTGAGTGCGTAAAGATGTCTAGAAAATAGTGTCTGCCGCCAAGTACGAGGGCCTGGTGAGAAATTTCGCCTGAAGCTATGCAGCTAACATTACATAACTGTCGTGCTGTTTCTTCTTCAAGACAATTCTCAGCCGCATTCTGCAGGGGCAATGAAGATGCTCCTGCATCGTTTTCAAATGGAAATGTGAGATTACCCACAATACAGTCTGCAATTGTCTCCCCCTGAGTTTCATCTCTGGTCACATGAACCGCTGTCTTTGAAGACAACATTTTGACACAGACAACGAGGTGTAGGCCAGCTTGGAGAATTGGCGGAAAGCACTGGCGGCTGCCTTCTATGATGAGGCTATTGAAAAGTTGGTACAACGCTATGACAAAAGTCTAAGTCAGAACGGCGACTACGTAGAGAAGTAGCTGAAAGGTGTAGCTAATTGTTACAAGTAAAACATTTCTGATGTTCACTGTGGTTTCAATTTGGCAATCAATCGGAGCTTACTTTCTGAACAGGCCTCGTATCATAAAACTGACAATTTATCATTCCAAGGATTAAGTGGTGGGGTGTACAAAAAGAATATACACAGAGATTCATTAGAAGAATCCTTAGGAAATGCAAGTCTTCATGGAAGAGATTGCTTATGAAACCACATACAATTGACTTTTTAGTTTTGCCCAGTATGTTTCCTAGTACGAGTCCTGTGGAAATGTTCACTTTCACCATGCTCTGACACACACACACACACACACACACACACACACACACACACACACACACACACACACACGAGAGAGAGAGAGAGAGAGAGAGAGAGAGAGAGAGAGAGAGAGAGAGGTTGCAAAAAAATGCAGCGCATTTTGTTGTGTGTTTGTTAACAAGTGCAAAAGTGTCACGGAGATGCTAGTGATATTCCGGTGGCAGACGACAAGAGAGGTGTGCATCACAGAAGTTTACTGCTAAAATACCGACAAAGTACGGTACATGAGGGATCAGAAGACACATTACTTCCACATAAATTTCGCGAAGTGACCACAAAGACGAGGAAGAGAAAGACCAAAGCATATTAACAGTAGTTCTTCCCCACGCCCCATTGTGAGCACAACAAAAATGAGGAAAAATGGTAGTAGCATCTCATGTAGATCCCGTCATATACCGTAACGGTTTCGGGGGTATAAATGTAAGTGTAAGGAATAACAATAATGCAAAAACTCTTCCGTAACACCAAAATCGTTGGTTGTGTTCAACAGGTCTCCTGCTTACTACGTAGATGCGTCAGTCACCGACACCACCTTGGCATTGTGGTAGGACACAACTGCATGGACTACCCGAGCATGTCCCCCTCTCCCACCAATCAGTCGAAATTCCCACAGTATCTGTTCTTTTGGACACGCCTAGAGGCTGCTGAAAGTTTGGCAGCAATGCTGTTTTCTCTCTGAAGTGGGCCAACAACTCCATTTCTTAGAACGAAGTAGATCTGAAAGAATCTGTTACTCACTGCTGATGGTCAGAATGATATTCATGGATTCAAATCAGGAGACCTCGCTGTCTCGTCAACGCGGGAAATATCTTCACCTGCGAGAAATCCGTTCACCACCAAACGTAGATTCAGATAGGCATTATCTTTCAGGAAGTGAAAGGCTTTGTAAGCTTCATGCCTTAAAAGTAGATCATGTGGTCTTGCTGCATCAGCTCTGTGTCTGGACATTAACGGAATTGCTCGGAACACCCACGCATATGTTAAATTCTGAACACCCACCCAACATAATGTCTGCCACGTGGGAAGGCACATTATGCTGCCAGGGGTTCCAAACTGTGTTGTGGCTCCCAGCAGCGTCCGGCCTTATGGCACTCCATACACGGGGCGACTCAAAAGCAACTTACTGCCGACGTGATTTCGTAAACAGCTGGCAGCTAATCACTTCGTGTGTAGTTAAACAGGCTCCACACACAGTAGAACTGCACAGTGACTCCCTCGTCAATCGCTTGCAAGTTGTCAGTGACACACTGCCCGTGTTATGAAGTGACCTGAGTTGCAAAGTGTCCTCAAACATGGCTCTGTATTGGTTTAATTTGAAGGTGAATACGTAGTTTGTTAACATTAGCTTTGTATGGGATGTCGGGAGCACCCCATTTCCTACAACAACAAGCTCCCAGATTACTGCAGGAGAGACTTGGCAGGGAAAGTGGGGTGTGAAGTAGGAAAAGAATTTTGTTTTACTTGTGTCGCATACTGCACATATATTGTTTAAAATACAATTACCGGTCTATCAATGGAAGCAAATGTACAAAAAAAATGACCTCCGAAGAGGCCCATTGTACCACCCGCCACGGTGTAATCCTCGGCCAACAGGCGTCACTGGATCTCGAGATGGAGGGGCATATGGTCAACACACAGTTCTCCTGGTCATTCTCAGGTTTCGTGACTGGAGCCGCTACTTCCCAACAGTGCTAGGTAGACCGGATGATCACCAATCTAAGTGCAAACCCAGCCCGACAGCACTTAACTTCGGTGATCTGATGGTAACCCATGTCACCACTGCAGCAAGGCCGTTGGCTCTTGTAAAATTACATTGTCAAGTGGAAACAAACAGTGAAAGGCCACGAATCTCCGATACCTGTAAACACAGTGGCGTACATATGCAAATTATTTAATGAGCACGAACCACCACCACCACCACCACCACCACCACCACCACCACCACCACATTTCCGTATATATAACTCAAGATATATGGGTTTTCAAATTAAAAATAATCATGTGTTTCAGCGCTAAAAATCAGCTGCACAAAATCACTGTGACGAAGATTAGTCATTCTGTAAAAAGTTACAAATTTCTAATCCGTTTGTTACACATCCTTGGCTGTTACATACATTCTACAGTTTATATTTCTTCGGATATTCGGATGAATCCATAATTTTCTTCATTTTCTTGTTCCTGTGTAATACTAGTAGAGAACCACATCTTCCACTGAGCTCGAATCTGTGATCAACAAGCCGAGTGTAACCAAGAGATAGAGTGTGACAGACAATACTCCCTCTCCTCCACCCTCGCACACGGCATCTTGCAGTTTCATTTCTGAGTTGCCCTATGTGCAGAACTACATTACCAGCTAGTCGGCAGCCAGTTACTGATGTATACCACCCGCCCAGCTGCTCTGGACATGTTACCGTATCTATTACAATAAGTGGGTCAGCTTCCCAGCAACTGACAAGTGCGTCTTTGTCAGGAAACACTATAAGCGATTTAATACTCCCTATCAATTAGTCGAAAAACTCTGCAGTGATGGGGATTTCGCTGTTCTGTTTAACAAAGCTACAGATTACCACAGTTATGCACATTTAGTTAGTTATGTGCAGTTTATTCATGACAAATTTCATGAAGATCTTTTCTAAAGCAAAATAACTCTTGGAACAGAAGCAACAGACCTCTCTGAAACACAGCATTCTTTCGCTGATGGAAAGAACCATGGGGAAAATTTGACACATGTTGTGTACAGAGGGAGGTCTTAGAGGGGCTGTCAGCTAAGCCGGACTGCAAGCTTCAATTCGTAAGAAGTCTTCTCATCCTATCTGGACACACTGCTTTATTCACTAAGAAGTTCTGGCATCAAAAAGCAGGATCCCTGTTATCCTTCATGAGGTTATTCTATCAATGATCCAAGTAGCAAGCAAACTTCATTAAAAGTCTGCCATCAAGACAAGGTGTTTTCAACAAATCTGGCACATTTCCTTAATTTATTAAAGTAACTCCAGCTGGTTTCCACGTAGGAACAGCTTGAAAAGTGTTTATGAACTCAGGAATGAACTTTTCCTCTTCCCTTGTTCAAGCCAACATTTGAATTTCGGAAAGTTCATCGATAGTAAGTGTATTTAAGCCTGCATGTCTTTGTGCATCTTTGAAAAACTCAATTCATTGAATACATCCCTCCAATGTACAAAGACCAATATTTTGCAATTGTCAGACAAAATTTCAACCTTCAGAAACCACTATAGCACAAGAAAAAGATGGATGATAAGTGCATTAAATTTCCCCTGCTCTTCATGTGGCTTTAGAAGAGTAAAGAATTCAAGCCTGTGTTTGTAGATAATTTAATTTAACTCAATGATAACTTCCTGAAGTAGGTAATTTCTAGAAAGAAGCTGATCAATACAACAGCATCAAAGATCTTTTCAGTACAGATCTTCCACATTACTTACCACTGAACAATGAGAGCAATTTACTAACACTTTTCCTCAGAGCCAATTTGAAATCCAAGAAGGTTTCATCATCACTGCTTAAGTTTTGGATTTTGATTAAATCTCTGTATCCACAAGTCACCATGAGCTTTGATACCTTTTGCAACATCCTACTTCTGTGATGTACGTTTTCCTACATTGGCGGTCATAAACACAAAATAAAGATTGCAATTAAATGGAGATATGAGCTGCTACCTCCAAACTTGTGCAGAGATTTGAAGAACTGATGAAGCAAACTCGTCCTTCCCACTTATTTCTTCGCAGGAATAAGATTTAGTAACATTAAAGGTTGATTAAAATGTGTTAACAGTTAACAAACAAATCATCTTTTTCCTAGCCTCATTCCATATCTTCAGGGGCCGGCATGTTACTTCAGATTTGGCATTATTAGCAGCGGAGGGTGCAGATTGCCCTTCCTTGCACTAACTTCCCCTCTGGGAAGGAGTTTGTTTACCCCATATATCTGCATCTGTTATTCTCAAGGGAGAGTACATTTTCTGAATGTTTGCAAATCTTACAGCTAAGGCATGATCTGGGTACCAACCTGGTATGCACCTAGTTGGATGAAGGAAAGCACATAAAATACCACATCAAGGCTCACTGGCTCACTGGCCCTTGTTAAGCCACCACGATATTTAATCCATATCCCGGAAGCACGCATTTTAACTTGCTCAACTACCAGGGCAGGTTTCACAGCAAAGAAATAACTACTTTTAGTGCGGAAGGAGCCCTGTTGCTTATGTTCAGGTCAAGGAGTTTGATCCAAGGGGTTTGAAACCCACAGGCATAAGCCGTATTCCTGTCATGGTTTCTCGCATTTCTGGTGAAATTTTTGTTTTGATGCACTAATAGACTGTAGACTAAGGGGTATGTGTTTGGACTGTAGGTACCTGGCTACCGTCACATGGGTCAATTTATTGTAGCCCACTTATTAAGAATGTGCAGTCATCCTGCTTTGTATGGTTCCACCTGCTTCTGTATGCTCTGGTACTCAGACAGATTGACTGAGCTTTTTTTGGTATTTCCACATTCGCTCATCCATGTCCTTTAAGTGCTGCGTCGTCCCTTCAGCCTTCATTTTCATGTATCACTGCGCGCCATAAAGTAATAAAATATCTGCGGCAAGCAATGATTCTGCTATCAGGTAATGTGTTTTGTTCATCCAGGTTGCTTTGTCATCCAGAGTGTCAATCCCTGGAGGATTTGCCCCATTAAGGGGCAATTTGAGATCCACAAAGTTCTCGGGAACTGAGCTTGCTTATCAGTTTTCGCTTCTCAGCTCTTTAATGTGCCGAACAAAACCAGACGAAAGTACTCTGCATTATCTTTGTTTCCATTTTGTGCCTGCTGCCTCTTTCTATAAGAATCTGAGCAACTTCACTGACTTGTTCATTTGTTTTGGAATGTAGTACGCTGCACTGAAAGATGTATAAAAAAAATTGCAACAGCAACCACATACAATTAAGCTCTGAAATGTTCTAACAACTTTCAAAAATGGTTACAAAAATAATTAAGTCTTATGGGGTTATTAGTATAGAAAATAGCAACAATATTTACAGGCACGCCCAAAATGGGTACGTGACACCAGGGGATGCCACTGCAGTTGGGTTGGTGTCTCCCACCATGTGGTATGTCATCATGGTAATATCATCAGTCACTATACTATCCCTGCACCATACAAAGTTACAAAATGTTGTAGGCATGACAGCCGGCGGCAACACTACGACCTGAACTTCCAACATTACGCCATTTACCCATTAACAATTAGATGCCTGATGTTTGCTGCTGGAACTTCTCATGTTGCTCAAGTGCACAGATCTCTTCGCTCTTACCGTGTTAGTGGCCTCTCATTGTGTGGTGCACCCACAATTTCACCTTCAAATCTTGTGTTGCTACAAATTCTGTACTACATATTTTAATGTGCGACACTGCTGAAAACATCCTCCGTATACATCAGAATGCTAGTGTCAACCAGGGCCAGATATTAATTCAATGTATCATTTTCATGTGAGAACAGGTTCTGATGGAAATAGCTTGTAAAATTTGATGTGTAATCCCACAATGATAACCAGATTAAAATTGCGAGAGATTTCTACATGTCTCTGAATGGTCAGGAACAGTATCAATCACACTTGTTGAATATATAACTTACTACCTGGTCAAAAATGCTGCTTTTAAAGGTCACGAAGGCAGCAGGATGGGGGTTACCTTTATCAAAAGTGACTCATATTAATGTCAAATCCATAGATTGCAGGGTCGATAGCCCAACTGATGTTATGCCTGATGACATTTATCTGAAAATTTAGGGACCAGAACTCTGTACAATATTCTAGAAATTGCTATAAAAACACACACATGCATACATAAACCATCATTTATATTACATGAAGTGATAAAAAGGTATACTAATGATAAAAAACGAGTTCTCTGTTCCTTTATATTCTCATTTATGCCCTACATAGTGCATCCGAGTTCTATACTTGCTCACTATTTTTACTGAAGGTGCAATCTGAGAATGGCTAAGAGATGTGGGCCAGTTTCTCGATGTCAATATGAGGCATACAGAAGAACAGACAACAACAATGAACACTGAGGGCTTCATGTAAGTTCTAACTGTAATAGAGGGAGACACTTACCCTGTTTACAGGGCTACTGACTAATGACTATCTCTTCTTCACATTCCAATTGCAACCAAGAATTTGTTTTAGCAACCAACCCAAGCTTTCAGCTGCCAGTTCATATTCTTCAAAAACAATTTCATTGGCTATTATTTAATTTTTCATCACAATGATCATGTCCGCAAGATTCGTCGTTTTTTGTTACATTGTTCTTATGTCCCTACAGTGCAACTAAGACTACATATCAGTACATCTATTACTTCACTTTCTTTCCTGTAAAATAAGAGCCATCACAAAGGCAGATGGTATCTAGTGCAGCAATATTTTCCTCCTATTCACTATTATTTCCAAGTTTTTCATGGATGACACCTTATTGAGGAGTTAAAGTGACCTGCTGCTGATGAAAATGAGTGTAGCTAACAACAGAGTATAATGTAGGTCTGGTGTCACATGTCAACATGTTTTGTGTCACAAACTGCATTCTCATTAGACAGATTTGCATAACTACGCATATTTATACAATATGAATGTCAGTTCTCACAATTGAACGGTATTACATGTAATGTTCTACAAGGAGTGTTAATGCATTTATGCGTTATTTGAAAGCAATGATACATAGCCGAAGTCTTCCAATTTCTGTCAACTGCAAAGGAAGTTGTGAAAATGCAGCAGAAAAAATGCTGCTTCGATTAAAATAACTTTGTGATTGACACATCTGAAGTGGGGAGTGGAGTTGCCAACTCATACACAACATACCACAACATTGTGTGATAGACAGTATTGTGCACACAAGGACAACTTATCTGACGCAGTCAGGCCCAATCTAGTTCTATCCCACACACTGAGGAGCCTGTATTCCCTGGAAACCCACTGCTGCTTGTGCCTGTGGAAGGCGACAGCAACCATGGGGGGCCCTGAGAACGAGCTACAGTAGGCTAACCCCTGTCAGCTACCACCTGACTCATAAAATGTTAATCACAAAGTTATTTTAATTAAAATATACACTTGCAGCTGGGGTCATGTCCACAACCACCTGCTTACTAATGAGTAGATATGAAACTTCAATTTACAGTATTGTCTTTGAAAAAGGTACGACTAACCAATGAGTGTACTGACTAGCCTTGCAACGTACTTTCTCACAAATATTTACAATTCAGCATTTACGCAAAACACTGATTATTCCTGTGAAAAACTTGTGATAGCTAAACAATTCCTGATGACCTGCACAGCCTTTCTTCAAATCTTCCCCCTCTCTTCTGTTATTTTCATTTGGTAAACACTGCAGATTGAAGAACAATGGACAGGAAATGATCAAAAAGAGTTTACTAAGTGACCACCTGCCTCTGTGGACAATGAATTGTACTTTGAATGTTTCCAGGCAATCTCCAGCTGACATTAAATATGCTATGAAAAAAATTAAAGAATCGCATACACGTTCTTCAATTATGCCTCTACATTCTGCATCGTCAATTCTGTACAGATTTTTTTTGCACTGTATGATGATTATGTTTTTGCTGAGATGCAACTGTCATGCCCCTGTTAGCAATTTCTTCTCGTCACATAAATAACTTGCTTTCATGATGATCTCTCATCTCAAAGTGTATCCGATGTTTCAAATCCACACTAATCTATGAGGCCATTTTTATAAATGCCTTGTGCCTTCATTTCATATTATTGGTCAGCATTTATTAGCCCAAAAGCCATTTTGGGCTATAAAATGCTGACCAATAATATGAAATGTTTTCTTACTTTCCCAATTTAAAGAAACAAAATCAGTTGTTCATCTTCAACATAGTTTACAACTGCATGCTGGTGATTTTCCACACTGTTACAGTACACAATGAAGCTTATAGCATCTTTCAAATCTTTCAGCACGAGACAACAAGCCTTCGTGTGACATTACACATACCAAATATTTTGAAGCAGCATAAGAGGATGACACGAATAAAAAATGTTAGCTTTTGCGAACTTTATACTAATTAGTTGAGTGTTGCTGTAAGACCACATATGAACGAACTGATATCTCATTCAAATTTAAACTGGAAGTAATACTAACAGCTGCAGTTCAGTGTAACTACGATTCCCTGCAACATTTCTGCGATTTTTATCTTGTAACTAACACAGCATTCCCTAACTTTGGCATGATGAGAACATATATGCATTAATCTTTCTTCCTTCCTTTGCATTGTTACACTAAACTAATTTCAGGTACATGCCTGAGGATGACTAAATTTGTTTGAAACCAGTAACGCCCATGAGAGAAACAACTGAAAATCCTGAAGAAAATATTTGGCAACATCTGTTGTATTTAAATTCTCTCTGTGTAATGAGAGAAGTGGTATGCACACCCCCCCAGAACTTATTTTAGCATAATGATTTTGAGTACTTACTCTCATCAGTCTGAGGAGCTGAGAGGATGGCACTGTGTTTTTTCTTCACTTCTTCCACATTGGCTTGTATCTTGTCTATCATCTCCCGAATCTCTTCCACCTGTAGATGGCAAAATTTGTTATTACAATATCATCAAGAAAGATATTTCCTTTTCTTGCTGAAACATAGTAACACTTGTATTTCCCATTAAACTAAAAGCACACAAGAGCAAGGAGCAGCAAACCCAAAATTTTTACATCCCTCATACATTCAAGCTCAGTTTCTTCGGTGGATAGTAGAAAGCCAGATACTTTCTTACACATTTCTTTTGTGCATCTTCATCTAAATTTTGGATTATTCTGCTTTACACTATGTTTCACAGTCATTCTCAATTTCCTTTTTTCTCTCTCCCCCCCTTAAGAGAGAAAACAAAACCTGTGCTTGCAAAAGTAAAAATTATTACATTTAACCAATTTCATAACTAATTTACTTTGTTAAAAAAAAAGTAATTTTCATAACTTCTATCACAGTACAACAAAAATGTTAGCTCAAAAAATATATGACTTCATTTAGCAATTTCTAAATACACAAAATGTGAAACATTAAATTATAATACAAGCCATACACCACACAGACAATTCCCGAAGAAAAACTTATTTTCTGAACTTTAATGAAGGTGCACCATAAATCCCCCCTGGTAGTTCCACATTAAAGATAAGAAATATCAGGCAGTAACTAATAAGATGAAGAGACTCTAGAGCTGCTTTACAGAAGGCCAGCACACACTGTTTAGAATATCAGAACAGTTCACCATGGAAGATGAGTATCACAGCAAACCAGATACACTGCTAAGGAACTTCTTTTACCGTTTCTACAATTGCATATACACATAACTGTCATACGTCATACATATGTTCCAGATTTGTGGCGATCATAAAAGTTTCCAAACAATGAAAATATTTACTTCTATTGCCTTTCAGACACCAAAATAGTGGTTTATATCTCCACTGAGGATATGTAACACAGCAATCCATAATTGCTGATATTCTAAGACCACAACTACATCTATTCACAGATGATAAACTAATAAACACTTGAAATAGGATTAATGGCCCAAATTATGAGGTTGCAACAATAATAACTTCAACATTTTATGCCAAGAAAATAGGAGCACCACATTCCACACCTTTTAGAAGTTTCAGATTCCTTAGATTCTTAGAATTATTTACACAAGGTTTCTTAAGGACACCTGCCATGAGCATGCTAAGAACATACCTCACATTTCACTGCACAAATCAATTAGGGAAAAGCTTTCTAAATTCTAGGGCATATAAAGTGAAGAAACAGAGTTAGTAGCCATTCTTTGCTGGTTAGGCGCTGGTTTAGTAAAGCTTTCCTGAAGCGACACTCCCATCAATACGTAAACCTGCTGTGTCACTGACCTTAGACAAAAATGAATGGAAATCAGAAAACGAATTCATGGAAGATCGATTGTATAACCTTCTGAAGGATTCACCAGGGACCAAGCTCTGAAACAAGTTTCTGACATATGTTGAAACACCTCCATTTCCACTATCCCGATCAGTTGACTGCGCCTCCTGAAAAATTAAGCATGAGCTCATTGACAAACCATTTCTGCACCTCAGTTGCCACAAATGCTGAGTACACATGTTGAAAGTAAGAAATGGTTTGCTTTTGGCAACATAATAGATATCCTTCACAAATCATGAAACATCTACCAATGTACTGAAGATTATTTTATCAATTTTCAGATGACCAATAATGTGGTTTGAGAAACATACACATATGTACAAGAAGTTAATTTGCAAGACACTTCAGTATGCTTGAAAAGTCCTGAGAGATGACAAACTACATATATCAAAACATATTTTCAAATCTTTATATGACCACAACACAGTTTTGGAGTCTATGCAGATCAAAGTTTATAGTGGTATAAAGTACTGGACCCATGATTTTTCTGATATACGCACTGTGTGTAAATGTTTTTCATATGAAGCAGCACAGCATTACACCTAGTCAAGAATGTAACAATCACATTATACATGAATTAGCAACGACTTATGTTTCAGATATGAGTGACATAAGCAAAAAGTAACTTAGCGACAGTGTATTATTCACCAGTTATAGAAAGAACTTTTACTGTCAAATGCATCACTAATATTTGTTCAGAGCATACTGACTGCATTTATATAAATACACAGTTGTCTGCCCAGCATGTGCCAATATCTTTAACAATGAAATTTAGAAAATGCACCAACAGAAAAACAGGCTATGAAATTTGTTTCTCCAGTATGGTTTTGAGTTGCCAAAATAAATGAAAATTATAAATGGCTATCTGCATCTGCTTGGGGCTTGTTTCAGTATTTACAAAGGATAGACAATATGAACAATGTGCTACTCATCATATGTATAATTTTTATCCTGAAGACTGGTTTACATTTTCTGGTATCACATACTAATACTTCAGACATTTTGGTCATCTCTTCGGTATTTAAACACCCTTCCCAACACACACTTCAATTAAGTTTCCTTCAGGTGGGTGATTCCTCACACACACTCCGCAAACCACACCACTCAAATCTTTGAAGCTGTCCAGTCAGCTGCAGATGGCGCCATAAGCAAACCCGAAAAAAACTTCCTTTCATAATAATGTTTACAGTTTCTATTAGGACAGGTATCTAGGGAATAACAATATTATTTTGAAACAAACCTGCAGCACAGAAGGTCAAGAAACATGTTACTTTCAAATGTTAAGAGTTCTAGAGTTATTACTATCTGTAATATGCAGTAATGTTACAATCTTTACACTTAACACCAATATACATAGCTACTCAAGTGCAGAAAACAAAGGCCAGCAAAGTAAGCAGTGAGAGAGTTAAAAAAAAAAAAAAAAAAAAAAATAGTCAAATCAATAAATTTTTTCAGCACTGCGTTCTGATCTTTGATTCATATGTCCAAGTATGAGATGCAACTATCTACATTTAATCTCTCACCAGACATCATCCACAGCTCAACAGGCATAAATATGACTAAAAATCTTCAAAATATTTTGCAAAAAATTAATAGTAGCTATCAGTGATCAATACAGTATTCGGTCGAAAGTATCTGCATGTCTAATAGCGGAGATTAATTTGGGATGTTCCACCCTTCACCACTGTGATGCTTTTAACACTGTTTGGGATACTCAATGAGGTGTCTGAATGCATCTGCAGAAATAGCACTCTGTTCTTACTCTAGAGCTGAAACAACAAAGATAGTGATTTTATCACTGTCTCAGAGATGCTAATGTTGTTCAGGCATCCGTCAAACCCAAACACTTCCGCTAGATTGCCACAGCATATACCATGACTCATCACTCCAAATCACTCATTTCGTCATCCACTGTCTAACAGCATTGCTCTCTACATCACTTCAAGCATCATTTAGCACTGACTACAGGAATGTCTGCCTTATGAGGAGCTGTACGACCACTGCACCATATCCTTTTTCACTCATTATGCACAGTCATTGTGCTAGTTGGACCGCTGGTAGCACTTTGGAACTCACGAATGATTCCTTCCCCGATTTCACGCAATTTTTTTAAAAATTACCCTCCACAAAGCTTGTCGGCCCCCGTCAATCAGTATATGACGTCTGCCTGGTCTTTGTGGTTGTGAACTTAACGCAACAGTATGGCTGCTATTGGAAGAATACTAAAAGGTAACAAATTTTCACACTAAACAATGAAAACAAATTTAGGCTTTATCTGCATACAAAAAGTCCTAGCATCCACTAGGACAGATTTTATGTACGCCTATGAGACTCATTTGAATAATCGAGCCTCTTATATTATCAAAGCAGCAATGAAAAGGCAGATACCACACAGCTTCCTCAGGAATTTAAATTTCTCTATGATCACTAACTTACAATATTCTCATCTGGCCAATCATTTTACTTTTTTATTGTAGACATGTTCCATGGAATGAGTAGAACATAGCATATAACAATCAGTACACAGAATATAAATAGTAATGAGTATGACAACAATAACTATGTAATAGTACCACTAAACTTTACAAGTAGTAGTGTATTCATTTTTTTCCTTCTCCCACTTTTGATTCAAAAACACAGCAGTGTAACTGTAGGTGATGCAGTAATAACTTAAAAATTACATGAAATCAGAAACTGATTAACAGGAAATTTTAATTCTGTTTGCATAATGGGAGCTGCATAAAACAGCTTTTATGTATTACTGTAAAAGAGCTCTTTTATAGAGTAAAAGTTGTGTCATTCAATTAGTTTCTCCTATTCTTATGATCATAAATTTACCATAGACTCCATAATTTACACTGTATAAGAATGTGCAGTATTTTGACATTTCCTGGCAACTGACCTGTGCGGATACAATTCATAATCCATACACACAGACCCACTTCTACCAGTATCCCTCTTGTTTCTTCCAAATTTCAGAAGCTCACATTCAAACTATGCTGAACTACCACTCCTGGGAGAAAGAATAATGTACAAAAATGTCATTGCTTTTAACTTCTAATAAGTTTAGAAAATAGGAGAGATTATTTGCAGGTGAATCTATGAGGATGGGTCACTAGTTGGGCTTGGACAGCTTGGTCAGTGAAGCATTACCAGTGAATCTGAGTAAGTTTCATTATGTTGCCAATTTATCTAATACAGGGCTGAGATATCTATGACAACACCTATCAGGGGTATACATAGTGAAATAGTGCAGTCATGATATAAAGTAGTTTGAAATGATTATGACGTGAAATCAGTTGAAATATCCAATACACAACTATGACGGCTATATTCTGAACTGCTGCTACTTTTTATGCATCAAGCAGTGATTAGGCCCTGCTGTTCATCTGCTTGGAACCTTTACAAAGCTGGATTAACAGTCATTTTCATAGAACAACAATGAGATTTGTTACTAGCTTGTATAGGGACGACGAGAGTCAAAAGATACACAACAAACTCCCAGTTTCTGCATAAAATCCATTATGCATCACCTTCAAACTGTGAGAGGGCATTACGAGAAACAGTACTTCATCACCTTTGCTTATACAGTGGTACACTTAAATAGTCTTTCCTCTCACACAATTACGGTGTACCAGATAGTGTGTGCGTGGGGCAGGAGGGGGGCCGGGGGAGGGAGGAAGAGAATACTAGCACATTAGGCATCTTCCATGACACACAGGATGGTTATTTCCATAGTATACCTGTGGATATAATTTGCATACGTATGTTTCCTCTAAGCTTAAATCAGTTCCCACAGTTATTTATAGTGGTTGTGACACCAGGATTAACATAGCATCTGAACTTCAGACACATAGCACTGCATGAAATCAAATTCACATAATACGACAGAACCATCCATCAAGATCTAACTATTTAGATTTTTAGTGGGATACCCAATGTGGCAACATGTTAATTCAAGGTTCGAACTCACTGAGATCCACAGGCAGAGTAAAATTATCAACCTGAAAGTCAGTATTAACACCACAATACTTTAGAAGGCAAGGTCCCATCGTATGTAGTGTGTCCATGTTTTCATTCAATCTCTGAATGACTTACCCAGTCATTATAGGGAGACCTACAATTTAATATAGACACACTGCCTTGGTGGAACTTGGCATTTTCACATAAACTAATTAACCTTTGCCAAATGTGAAAGAAGCAAGACAAAACAAAGAATCCTGAGACTGACTGAGAAACAATTCTTGGACAGTTCGATATGGAATGACGTCCAATGGGCTACAAATTATGAACTTAAAATTCTGAACTGCACAACATTTATTTCTGTGATAGGGGTAACAATTTTAAAATAATAACTATACGCTACAATAGTACACCTTATTTACACTAGTTAATCTTTTGGACAAAAGAGGCTAGTTCTTTCACATCAGATTACAATAAGACATTTTTTCACGTGAAGTGCAACAGTGATGTAGAAGATTAAAGAAATCCATGCTGAATATTCTCCGTCGTAATCTCCCCCCCTGTATTGGAATAACAATCTGGCTCCTAAAATATGTTTATGTCCTGTCACCATCATTCTTCAATGAACTATTTAGTACAACAACCTTCTCATTTTCACAGATTGTAATGTATTTTTATCATCATTATTTTTTTATATTAAGTAGTTCCTATAAATTCTGCTTATCTCAGGCATCATGATATCCAATCTGTTCCTCTCATGTAAAGGCTCTAAGACATGAGAAATTTTCAAATGTAATTAACAACTTCATGTGATGTCAGAATCTCTTCACATTCGACATCAACCAATCAACTTGAGATATCAAACTACAAAAGCATTTTGACCTAAAGTTGGTCAACATTTCTCACTGATCTTTGATTCCAAGTATGTTCAACATATTAGACCAGAGCGAATGACAGATTTAGATCATTTAAAATGCAGAAATTGTTATTTTTCTATGTGTCATATGTAAAATATGTTAATAAATTGTTTGTTTACTGTTTATTAGGTTCAAATTTTAAAAAAAAATCTTTAAAATTGTATGTTTCAGGTTAAAGCCCATGACACACCAGTACTTCCATTAAAATTACTGTAAATTTAAATTACATTTAGTTGATAGCACTTTACTGTAGTTTTGTTAATATAAAAATACAACAGCAGAAAAGAATTTTCGACATTAACTGTCAAAGCATGAGCATGTAAGACTGCAGTAGCCAGTTCCCAATCACTAGACTTTGTTAAACATTTAGTTGTTAAATTCCAAAGCAAGGCAGTGTCAGGCACATTAAGATGCAGATTTGACAGTCTGTGGCTGTGAATGTAAATTCTGTGACAAGACCAGTCCTTAACCAGTGTCAGTATATCTTGTTTGTTTCTTTATTTCGCAGTCATCTGTCCGATCATATAGGGCAATAAAGATAAAAGAAATATAATGAAGACTGATTAATTATGAATTCTCTCATGCAAGACTCCTGCACATTGACTATCCAATCCATTCCCACATTTGAAGACAGAAATAATGTATACTATACAAAATGTAGCCTCAAAGTTTAAAAACCAGCTAGAAATTTGTATAGATCGGGTAGGCTCACCTCTGCAAAAAATTCATCCATGAAGCCATCCCTTCCTTCGACGTTGACAGCAACATCATCAGGTCCAACATCGTCATCATCACTCTGAGCCTATAACATTAAAAAATAAACTATGTAATACTTCAATAGTAAATATTAGTTACAAGTGCACTTACTTTCATAAAACACGCAAAGATCTATGTATAGCTGTTTTAAGAAAAGTAAATATTATTTCCTGGTTATTTTGGAAATTAAATTAGCCGGGCGCTTGGCAACTTTTAACAATAATGGCCTTAATTACACTCAGTTTATGTATCAAGCAAATTCACATAACAGACAACAGTCGAAAAATGACGCGGACATTAACGAAAATATGAAGTTATATTTTACTAGACATTATGTTTATTCATAATTACTTAAACTTTAGTGGGAAACACGACAGCCAGACTTGTGTTGACAGTTACTGAAATATATGGCCTGCCCGTCTCTGAAGGAAACGCCAGATGAAAAAATCTTGTTGATCCATCTATTGTTTATGAATACGCACAGTATAGCACCAGAATGCAAAAGGAACCACAAACTATCAAAGACTATTTAAGCGATAGTAAGGAAGCCTGTCACACAAAAACAACGCTGCGGAAATATCTGCTATAAATCCTGTAAAGCTTGAATCAAGGGTCCAGAATTGATGTTACTACTTCACATAGCAATGTTAAAAGCATCAAAACGGCGCGACATCTCGAAACGCAAGTTTATTTTGTTTGACATTTAGTCATGTTCAGTGAATGGTAAGCCGCGGGGCGGGTTACACTTCAAAAATAACTTTAGATTTTCACTTACCGCCTTAAGGGCAGCTAATCTGTCCTTCGTCATCTTCTAACGTTCTCAGTCACACAATACTGATTCGTCTTGCCTTATATAAACACCCCATTCACTGACTCTGCCATGGAACGACACTAAAACTACCGAAACAGACACTACAATCATAAAAATCGATACGCTTACGAGTTCAGAGCTTCTGCAGTGCCGTCTGTCACTGTGCGCATGCGTAGCTGACGTCAGATCGCCTGTGACGTCATTTAGTCATTTACTTACTTAATTCGAAAATAAAGGGTAAATACATAGCAAATAATTGAAAAATTTCTATTAAAAATTAGATAAAATTTTTAAAAACTTTCAAAAACCTTATTTCTTGTAAAATAATTAAGTGAAAGTTCTACAGGGTGTGCACATGAATTTCCTCTGTACTGAACGCCATTGTGGACCGTAACGACGAAAGAGCAAGGTGAGGTTTGTCAGTTAATTTCACCTGCATCGGTCGTTAGTTTGCGAATTTAGTTTTACCAGAGGTTGTTGCAGTAACAGTTTTCAAAAATTTCGTTTAACTTTCACGGTTAATTGTGTATTACACTAACTTTACAAGATTGAATTCGGCCAAAACATACCAATTTCCCATGATACGAAAACGCGCCATTTCCACCGGATTTGTATGGTTATATTAAATAGAAAATCTTTCTGCTGTGGGTAAACGTGTTTGATTTTGAGTTCTTTGTATTTCATGGAACATTATTCTATTGGGTTTCACGTTTACTCCTATTTTCAGTTACGAAATGATTTGCTTCGCCATATCAGTTTCCGTAAAAAAAATTCTCTCCTTTCTAGTCATTACACACGAGTCATGCTTCTAAAATTTTAATTAGGTTTCACAACAGCGTCAGTTTGCATGTGTTTGAAAATTATTTTAGTTGGTACTGTCATTAAGAAATCTTGAAATTTTCAGACCTGCTACAGAATGGCTCAAGAAGCTGATATGCCAGCATTTAAGTGCGTCCTTGTTGGGGACGGAGGTACTGGAAAAACAACCTTTGTTAAAAGACACTTAACTGGCGAATTTGAAAAGAAGTATGTCGCCACACTGGGCGTGGAAGTACATCCGTTGGTGTTCCACACTAACAGAGGTGCAATTCGCTTTAATGTTTGGGATACTGCAGGGCAGGAAAAATTCGGAGGCCTTAGAGATGGTTACTATATTCAGGTAAGGAAGAAGTTATTTATTAACCTTGGCATGTGTAATAATATTGCCGATTGATTTTAGAAACGTGGTCTTAAAGAATGTGACGTCACTCAATTGCGTCGACAGAGGTCAAGTTTAGTTTATGGACATCGTAAATAATTTCAGCGCAGATTTGTTTCCTTTATGGTTTCATCTGTCTTAGCCCATCATAAACGTAGGTCTTGTTACTGCAAAGATCTGAGACGCTTATTGAAATATTGTTTTTAATGTTATACTGATTATTAATGCAGAGCTTTTCAGGAAAAACTCAGTCGATCCGTATTGTTCGTTACTTAGTTTCCAATAATACATCCTAGCCCTGTTATGTATGAACTTTGCAGGCAATGTGTGATTATTTGTAGTTCATAATTTGTAGTTCATAATTGAGAATAGATAAATGTCTAACAGGCGAAGTGTATTGCTTTAGAAATACACAAGTTATAGAGGTACTATTCGTTAGCTTGTTGAACTTGTGGTGTGGATTGGTAAGAGGTCAGGCCCTAGTTTTTCGTCTTGTCTTATTTTTGTGATCAAACAATACCACGTGCATTTTTATGAAATTTTCTATATTTCCTCAAGGTTAAGCAGAGCTCAATCAATAGTACTACCAATTACTTGAGAAAGTCAATCTTAATTTTCGTATTACAAGTTAGTGTATAGTGGCTGCAGTGAATGAGGAAAGATGTCTTGCTAGTGTCCCTGCAACAGATTATGCACTTGTTTTTTCCACTGTGCCTCCCAAACTACCTGCATGCTGCCCCCCCTCCTCCCCCCCACCACCCTACCCACGACTTGGTTGTCAAGATAATGTAAGTGTACAGAATCCTACACATGTATGACGAGAGCTATGGTGGTTTTATTTCACCCAAAACAGCCTATTCCTTGTACAGTTCAGCTTTAATGGTTGCACTATCGTTCGGAGGATGGCATTCGCCTATCGTACAGCCGTTACGGCACCTTCCATGACCACCAGTGATGTACATCGGCCCCACATAATGCCACCTCAAAGTAGCAGGGAACCTCCACCTTGCTGCACTTGCTGGACAGTATGTCTAAGGCTTTCAGCCTGACTGTGTTGCCTCCAAACACGTCTCCAATGATTGTCTGGTTGAAGGCATATGCAACACTCATCGTTGAAGAGAATGTGATGCCAATCCTAAGTGCTCCATTTGGCATGTTATTGGGCCCATCTGTACTGCACTGCATGTGTATGTCGTCTTGGTTGCAAAGATGGACCTCTCCATGGATGTCGGGAGTGAAGTTGCGCATCATGCAGCCTATTGCGGACAGTTTGAGTCATAACACGACGTCCTGTGGCTGCACAAAAAGCATTATTCAACATGGCATTGCTGTCAGGGTTCCTCCCAGCCATAATCCGTAGGTAGCAGTCATAGACAGCTCCTGCCTTTCTGTATCTCCTCCATGTCTGAACGTCACCACTTTGATTCTCTCAAATGCTTGGACACTTCCCTTGTTGGAAACCTTTCCCGCCACAAAGTAACAATGCGGATGCGATCGTACTGCCGTGTAGATCTAGGTGTGGTTCAACTACAGACATGAGCCGCAAATCTCCTTCCTGGTTGTATGACTGGAACTGATCGGCTGTCAGACCCTCCTGCATGGTTGTTCACAACTTTGGTTGGGTTTAGTGATGTATCTGAACAGTCAAAGGGACTGTGTCTGTGATAAAATATCCACAATCAACGTCGATCTTGAGGATTTGTGGGAACCGGGGTGATGCAAAACTTTTTTTGACTTGTGTATTTGCCAACACGTCAAACAATATGTAGAACGCAGTAAATAGTGTTTTCTTTATCCTTGTATCTTATTTTCTTTCTAAATGCCAAATAGCAACGAAAATTTCTTTACTCATCCAGTAACTCTGACTTCCTCAATGTTGAAATAACTTTCATTAAAACATGTTTTATCTCTTTATGTTCTTATATATGTATAGTTACGGTTTTTCCTCTGTAAAGTGCAAATACTTTTCCTTTCAGATACTTAGTCTCTGTAGTAGAATACTAGTAGGAAAAAAATAGCAAGACCTTGTATAGCTTTTCAGTGTGCCACAAAAACGAAGCAACCATCATAAGGATTAAGATGTCATGAAAGCACAAAATCTATTTTTATAGGAGTGACCTTGACAGGATAGGTTATAACTTCCGATGTTAGCAGGTGCCACCATAATGTCTTATCTCTCCATATGCACAGCATGCAGCATACTCACTTGGCATAGTCTTATAGGTCATTGATATCGTACACACACCCATGTCATTGTTGGTTGTTGATTTATGTGCAGGCACGAAAGGTGCACGTACTTAGGGTGGTGAGCACCAACCAGGAGTAAGTGAAACTAAAGTAATAAGTTACTAAGAGATAAGGAAATTGGTGACTTCCAGTCAATTTTACTTCTGAAGTAAATTTATTTACTCCATTACTGGTGGAGAGCACCATTGAACAGTACGCTATTATGTTAGTAACTTAAGGAGGAAATTAGGCAAAACTTTACTTCTAGAGTAAGGTGCGATCTGTGAGTTCTGTTTTTTAAGTGTCGAATTCTATGGATTACCTGGACTACGAAGACCATATGGCGATTGAGGAAGAGTTTAACATCCCAAGAATATGCACAATGGAGAGAAGAGTCCCATTTGTTATGTATAGTGACAATGATTTCAAAGATCCATTTGGGTTTTGTAAGGAATCTCAAGAGTTGCTGCTTGATATGTTGGCGCCATTACTGCAGCATGATTGACAGGAACCATGCTTTGTCTCCTATCTGCAACTTCTCTGTGGGCTGCGAATCTTTCGCACAGGTAATTACCAAACTGTAGCAGAGGATCTCACTAATGTCCATCATACTACTGCTGGAATAGCTTTAAACAGTGTGAAACAGTTTAATTGGCTTGACGCCTCTGTAGGTGTCCATGCCACATAGCCAAGAAAATATATCAAAGAGCAAAAGGGAATTAGATTGAACTGGTTGATTCCCAAACGTCGCAGGTGCCATAGATTGTGTATACCCGTACTTTGTGCTTCTGGAGGACAAGCAGAACTATATAGAAATTGCAAGAATTTTTCTATCAATATGCAAATCATCTGTTATGCCAATATGAAGATGTTGAATGTGGTAAGCAGTTGGCGAGGTTCCACACATGGTGCACGCATTTGGGACTTGAGTAGAGTTGCTGCAGAATTTGGAATTGGACAATATGAGGGGTTGCCTGTTACAGATAGTGGATGTGCTCTCTCGAAACACCGTATGACGCTTGTGTTCAGAGCCCACACAGGAGCTGAGCACATTTTGCCACCAGATGTGTAATAAAGCGAGCATTCGATGTTTGGAAGGAACATTTCCAAATTCACCAAAACAATGCGATTTAAACAAGTGTGGCAATGTTGTTGTGGCTGGCACAGTTCTACACAACTTTGGAGTAGAAGTTAGAGATGTCTTGCCCTGATGCTGTGGAGGTGAAAGACGTCGAACAATATGTATTTCAGCCAGAAGCTGATGCTGCAGGCCAAGCTGTCAGAAGATCAATTATACTTAATTACTTTAATTAAAATTGCACCTAGTTTGCTAGTAAACTTTGAAATTACTATAAAGACTTTTCCTTCTTAAATGAATAAATGAGCCACTGGATTGTCACTACTGCAATGAAAAGTGACTCATTTTATTTATGTGTAATTTTATAGTTATGTTCTTTTCTTTCTCCTTTCTTCGCTAGGGGATTAACATTATCATTTTATTTCTTAATTGAGTATACAAAGTCATACAATGTTCAGATTAGGCCTATTTCTGAAAAAGACATTCTTTTATGTTGCAGATTCAGATAAATGTTAGAATGTGGTATTAACAAAAATTAGTACTGACGATGAAATGATAAAAGCGAATATTATACCACACAAGAAACAAGAATATATTAACTATTTGAAAAAAACATCAAGGAGATAAGATGTTTTATACTATCATTTTCTTATTCATTCACAAAAGCCCAATTTTCTCAAGCACATTGGCTGAAGAACTGGAACCTGAAGTTTGCTCCATTATGATCTTGTACTTACTCATAATTTCCATCTTAAGATTATGCCTTTCTTCCACGATTTCTTTGTCTTCCTATTAATAACATTTTTACATTGTATTCCTCTTGTATTAAAATGCATTTTTAAGGAATGAAGCTCACAACTTTTTCAACAACTTTCGGTTCTTCGCCACAACGGTATGTTCTCCCCCACTCTTGCTGGGAGCATCTTCTGAGAAGCTTTCACCTTCAGCCGTTTCATTGCTACCTTCAGAACAGTTATCATCAAAGTTGCTAGAAAGTATCACATTATCTTCAGATGTGTCACTGTCATAAACTCCAGCTATCCCCTCAAACTTGTGGGATCATATCAACAACCATTTGCCTTATATTGCCGATATTCGTCTCACCTATTGCACCACCAGTTTTCTTTGCTTTCACTTTTATATCCTTCCAAATTACTTGAAGCTACTCCTCGTGTAAGAGCTTCTCTGTCGTATTAAACGTGTATTTTTCCCAAGCACCCTTTTCCCTTTTTAACATGTTGACTTTGTGCTTTTTAGATTCAATAGTAGTTTTGTACTTTGTCATTATTTCAGCAGACCTCTCTTTTTCATTTTCTGGTATGTTTTTTTAATGTTTCTTGGCAACCTGCATGTTGCTGCTAGCTCATACCTCAAACTGGCACTAAAATTAATACAGGTCTTCAACTAACAGTGGACATTGGTAGTTGTAGATATCGGGGGTTAACAATAGATTCATTCATTAATATTAAGTTTCTTTTTCATAATACACAGATCATATCATTAATCAGTATAATAGCATTTAGATTTTCAATTTTAATAATTCAATTCAGAAATACTTTCTAGCTTCTAAAATTATAGTGACAAACATAAATTTCGCAGAAGGTGTTGCAATAATGTTGCCGACAATAAATATTTTCCAAGACGGTACTTACTGTATGTGCAAGCATCGTGCAGAAATCGCTTACTTCTTTAGTAAAAAGGTATTACTACTTTAGTTACAACTGAAGAAGTAAATACAAATTGAGCTCTCCAGCAGTTACTAAAAGAGTTACTAATACAGAAGTAATTTACTAAAGTAGTAAGAGTTACTACAAGAGTAATTTATACTAGTTTGGTGCTCGCCACCTTTAGAATAGGTGATTTTGAGCAGAAAGTTGCTTCATGTAAAATGGGTATGAAACTTTGTCGTGGGTGGGACGGCAGATGAACATAGCATTGAATCCCCACCAACATTTCAGAACTAAAAAAAAATTAAAACAATTGCAACCCTTGGTTGTGAAAATGAAGTCTTTTTTGCCACTTCTAAGAATGCCTTGGTCAGAAATTAAACATTTAAAACTGGCAGGTCACGTATAAAATACAAAACATAAGATGCAGGCCACTAAGGGCTGCACCACATGTTGAGCTGTGATAGCATTACACTGAGGTGCCCGCGTTAGCAATTGCGGGCAGGTGAACGTTATGCCAAACGTGCCTTCTAGTAGCCGCAGGCACAAACTTGCTACTTAACATTGCAAATATAGCAATTTTGGAGATTAGGCTGTACTGCGCATGCACAGCTACAATGACGAAGGCAGCCCGTGCTTGGTGCTTGCTCTGCTCATACGCTTTTCGTCGCATTTCTGGCGGAATTTCGTGGGTGGTGGGGCATCACGTGACCATCTGCAGCCCTGCGGCAATTTGTTGAGAGGATGTACGGAGTTGTACTCAGAGCAATTGTTTTATCATATCCCGCCCAGATAAAGGATGCAAATATGGAAGCAGTTCTTGGCAAAATATCGTTTCAAAATTAGACTCCACAGCTCGAAGTATCACAATGTTTTGCTATGGGGTGACTTTGACAGATTTTAATTTGTACTCTACACAGCACTGCAGAAAGCTAGTTTCTTGTGTTGCTTACAACGGAATAAAGGACAATAAATTTCACGACTATTTCGAAATGTGTAAAAAATTAACAAGATTGCCTGTGAGGCAAAGAAACTGTACAACTGACAGTTTATATTCTACTCAAGTAATAAATATGAAGCTACGTGGGGAGTTAAAACGATAAAACACGGTATGCTGCCAATCTACAATTTAGTATAGAATGGCATTCTATAAATTTAAGATGTAAAAACAAATTAAGAAATAACTTCAGGCCTAGAGGAAGTACTAGACAAGTGCCTTGTGATTGAAAAACACTTTCACAGAAGGCATATTTGTAAAATTCTGCCTCGGCTGTCATTATATTTGAAACAAAATATTTAGTTCAAAACTACTGACCAAATTTGCCTACTTAGTCAACTTCAAGTAAATGTTTACGTATGTTCGTACGTATATAGCATTAAGAGATCTTACAGTGTCATAAAAGGAGCAGGACATCAGATACTACTCCAGCAGCATCGGAATTTCGTAAACCATACTAAAATGCTTCATTCCACTCTAATTACGCATTTCTATGTCCAGATGCACTCAGAGTACCTGATATTCAGCTCAGCTCAGTGGTTTTCACGATACCAATTTTCTTGGAGGTCCAGTACTGTATTCTTGTGTTTGGTTCCTTATTATGGTATAACGTCATTCGTCCCAGAAAATGAAAATTTGCACTTGAAATTGAAAGTAGACAATAGTGTTAATAGAAGTAAATTTCTCTACAAAACTGACAGAAATAGCTTCATTAAGACATTAATGGTTGATTGCTAATAACGTGGAAATAATATAAAATCAGAAAATTGAAACTACTAGCTAACTTATTTTGGTCTTGGCAGTATATAGTTTCAGCTCTCTGAGACTGCAGACGTGTGTGCAAGTTGTGTGTGCATGTGAATATGTGTGTCTAGTGCCGACAAAGGCCTTAATGGCCGAAAGGTATGAGTGTGTGAATCTTTTTATTGTGCCTATCGTGACTCGGCATCTCCGCTATATGGTGAGTAGCAACTTTCCTTCTCTGGTATTGTTACATTCCATCCTGGATTTTCCATTGCTTTATTTTGGTCTTTCATGGTTATGAGAATCATCTATATTAAATCACTTGATGGCTCCCGGCCACAGAAATCTGTTTTGTGGGAGCTGTAAACGAAGAGGCCAGTAGCATCACAAAATATATACATGGGTCACGTGGAGAAGGACTCCCCCACTATAACTCGGCGTGCTCTGCGCATGTGCAAATCTGGCAGCTTGGGTGTGCCGGAAAACTTTTTCGGGGTGGCATCTGGCTACTTGCTGCTACTGCTCATACGGCAAACAGCCATGCTTCAAGTAGCCAGAAGTGGAAGGAAGGCATTGCTTATACGCGAATTCAGCTCTGCGCATGCACACGAGCTTGCTGGCAACTGCTCGTACTAACCTATAGACACCAGAGTTTTTCAAAGGGGCATGGGTCAACTTTAAATTATAAATTAAAATTTTTTTCCTAGCTATTATTGGGTGAAAAGATGACATTACAGTTGTATTTATTACGAAGAAGGTGTTGGATCTGATGAGACGGCTCCCAAGAAAGGAATAGAAAAACTTCTTCTTTAGGCTGGACTCAAATGATAAGTGCCGAGTGCAGTAACTCTTTTTACAGTTTTCTGTTTAAGGTGTTATCCACTATGACAGGTTTGTATTCATTATTAACTGCTATCATTTTGATTATATTAATTTCTTCCTCAAATTTCTCTTTAGAGTGGAATAGAAATAGCTCTGTTAATAGCAAAGTGAAAGATAGTGAACGTATGAGATTGTGGGTGCATAGGAGATGCAGGTACGATCTGATCGGTATGATTCTTTACAAAAAAACATTTAATGAGTTTTTATTTTCTTCTCCTTTAAGCATCAAATCAAGAAAATTCAATTGACAGGCCTCGTTTCAGAGTTAGCTAGTGAAGGTATTTTCTCGTGAAGTTCATTGAAGAGATTGAAAATATGGTGAATGCCATCAAGAGGTCCTTCGTAGATGACTAAGACATCGACATATCTGAAATAGGAGAGAATGCCTAGTGCTGTATTAAGAACTTTTCTTCTAGAGTGTTAATGAAAATGTCAGCAAGGATACCAGCTAATGGATTTCCCATAGCGAGACTGTCGGGTTGCTGATAAAATTGTTTATCAAATTGAAAGTAGTTGTATTTGACTAAGACTGTAATTAGATTCATAAAGTCAGTGATTTGTTCATCTGAAAGTTCTTTCTTGAAATGACATAAATTTTTTTCACAACTTGTACGGGAATGGTTGTATAAAGATTTTCGATGTCTTCTGAAAACAACTTGGTATCTGGGCTGCATTCTAAATCTTTTATTTTGTAACTAAGGTGTGTCTATTGGGGATGGAATGATAGTTCTCGAAAATGAACTATTTTTCAAGTGTTTCATAAAGAAATTTTGCTAAATCATGGTACGCGCTATTCATAATATTAGAAATCGGATGTATTGCATGGTTAGGTTTGTGAATTTTGAATCGAGTTTTGGGGGCTTGAGGGTTCATGTTGATAAGGATTTCCTTATGGAAAGGTTTGATTAAAAATTTTGCGTCACTGATAGCTGACCTGACTTCTTTTTATAATTCAGGAGTCAGATCCTCGAGCAATTCCAAAATATTACTTTTGTTAAAAAAATCAATGTTTTAGAAACACATCTAGAATTGTAGGCAATACTCAAAGAACAACCTTCGTCAGACTTAGTTATTTAAGTGTCGGCTTCTTTAAGTTTATTATTGATAGATTTAACCAATTTCCTATTATGTGTAACATTTTGAAGACAGGCCCTGTTTTTCTACTAAGAATGTTAGCTACGTCAAAGGCAGTCTAGTTTGAACTGAAGGTTAAAGATTTCAGAACTACTGTCAATTGTGCACTTACTTGAAAGCATTGGCTTCAAATTATTATTTTCCTACAAAAATTGCAGTTGAAGACCTTCACGGGTGGGACACCATGTAAAGTAAAATCTGTTTCCATAGGTTAAAATAAATTTTCTTATATACATTTATAGATGAATCAATATTTAACATAGTGGGATCTTACTTCGTATTTAAATGACATTGTAGGGTAGTTTTGTTACCTATAAATAAGAAATTTCAATACAGTGTAAGAGTACCTAATTATTTTAACAATCCCCTTCTTAAAAAGCTTACTTTCAAAAAAGTCTTAACTTTTCTGAAAATTCACTAATATATTTCTGATACGTTAGCTGTCTGAATTTGGGAGAATACAAAGAACTTGTTCAAACTCTGTAGTGTAGAAGTTATTAACTTTGACCACCATTGCTGAGTACCCTGCAAATCTTGTATACACAATCTGTATTTCTTAATTTTCTAATGGAGCCCTCTGTGATTGCAGTATACCTATATTTGCAGATTTATTTATTGCAGTTTGAGACTCCTAACAGAATAAAGGACATACTTTTGACAGCTGTTTCTGGCTCTGTAACTTCTTAGATATTTCTACAGGTCTTTGAAATTTGGTTGTTGATTGCTGCATGGAAAGTCCATCGATTAGACAATTTACACTGGATGTAAGTTGAAAAACTTGATTTCAGTATATACATGACCTTTTTAAAGCAAAAACCTTCCTTTGTTTTAGTCATATGATTTTGCAAGCTAACTCGTTTTACCAGTTGCTGGGTCTAAAATAGACCTGACATCCTCCATACCAGGTAACTGGCTGCTCATTTTATCATTTGTGAAAATGTTTTGTATTTTGCACAGGCTATCTATCACCTGTGAGTTGCTTTTCCATGTGTTTTTCTTAAGACTGAGTGCCATTTTGAAGGGCTGGTAGGAAGCCTTTTTTTACCTGAGAAACAGCTTTGCCAAGGGATTAAAGACATTTGTATGAGTGTATTTGGGAAGCATAGGTCTCCATCTCATATTCAGTCAGTGCAGAAGTTTAAGCATGTCCTAGGTTTTTCTTTCAGCTTCCTTCTTACAATCGCCAATTAAAATTTATGCACAGGTTGCCTGAATCTGTGTTTCCTCATCTTTTTCTATTGTGCTGTTTTTCTTTGTGGTTTGTATTTGCTGACACCGTACTGCAACTTTTCGCAATGATTTCTCAAACTCGACTGGTAAACTCTTTTCTCATTTTCTGAATTAATGAGGTCAGTGCTGCGCGGTTTGCGTCTCCCGCCAGAGGTTAGCCCTCCGTGTGTGTGTGTGTGTGTGTGTGTGTGTGTGTGTGTGTGTGTGTGTGTGTGTGTGTGTGTGTGTGTTACTCATTCTTCCTGTACTCCATGTCCAAATGGAATTGGGAAAACCCCTAATAACTGGTACAGTGAGATGTACCACACTGCCATGCACTTCAGTGGTTTGCAGAGTGTAGATGCAGACCAACAATTAGAAGAGAGAAAATTTTCATACAGCTGTCTCCTCTTTCAATTTGAGGGCAAAGTCTCTCAGTTACCAAATTTGATTGTCCATTTCTAGACGCCTGATATAATGAGATTCAGAGTGTAATACTTCCGTTAAGTTTGTCATGGGTTACATTTCTCACACAATTTCAACCATTCCCAGGACTGTAATCTTGTTTCCTTTTTCTTCTATGTGCTGCTAAATGCAATGCAAGAAATGCTTTGTCTGCAGTGGTGGTGATTCCCACTATTATCAAAATACCTGAAACATGAAGAAGAGTGATCTTGACAAATGAGTTACAGGGGTCTTACGGATACAGGGTACTTATAAATGGTGGAAAAATCAGAATTTTTAATGACTTAAATTCTGTAGTCTTTCCTGATTACATTGGTATATACATTATAGGGTTTAAAATGAAAGATATCCACGACCGTGGTACTTGATCGTCGGGAGTATGTGGCTGAGGGACTGCGTCAGCTTTCAGACAACACCACATACAAAGTTTGCCAAGGTAACCCCATTCCCGATGTCCAGGCAGAGCTTCAAGGAATCCTCAGAGCCTTAGGCCCCCTGCAAAACCTTTCACCTGACTCCATCAACCTCCTGACCCCACCGACACCCTGCACCCCTACCTTCTATCTTCTTCCTAAAATCCACAAACCCAATCATCCCGGCCGCCCCATTGTAGCTGGTTACCAAGCCCCCACAGAACGTATCTCTGCCTACGTAGATCAACACCTTCAACCCATTACATGCAGTCTACCATCCTTCATCAAAGACACCAACCACTTTCTCGAATGCCTGGAATCCTTACCCAATCTGTTACCCCCGGAAACCATCCTTGTAACCATTGATGCCACTTCCTTATACACAAATATTCCGCACATCCAGGGCCTCGCTGCGATGGAGCACTTCCTTTCACGCCGATCACCTGCCACCCTACCTAAAACCTCTTTCCTCATCACCTTAGCCAGCTTCATCCTGACCCACAACTTCTTCACTTTTGAAGGCCAGACATACCAACAATTAAAGGGAACAGCCATGGGTACCAGGATGGCCCCCTCGTACGCCAACCTATTCATGGGTCACTTAGAGGAAGCCTTCTTGGTTACCCAGGCCTGCCAACCCAAAGTTTGGTACAGATTTATTGATGACATCTTCATGATCTGGACTCATAGTGAAGAACAACTTCAGAATTTCCTCTCCAACCTCAACTCCTTTGGTTCCATCAGATTCACCTGGTCCTACTCCAAATCCCATGCCACTTTCCGTGACGTTGACCTCCACCTGTCCAATGGCCAGCTTCACACGTCCGTCCACATCAAACCCACCAACAAGCAACAGTACCTGCATTATGACAGCTGCCACCCATTCCACATCAAACGGTCCCTTCCCTACAGCCTAGGTCTTCGTGGCAAACGAATCTGCTCCAGTCCGGAATCCCTGAACCATTACACCAACAACCTGACAACAGCTTTCGCATCTCGCAACTACCCTCCCGACCTGGTACAGAAGCAAATAACCAGAGCCACTTCCTCATCCCCTCAAACCCAGAATCCCCCACAGAAGAACCACAAAAATGCCCCACTTGTGACAGGATACTTTCCGGGACTGGAGCAGACTCTGAATGTGGCTCTCCAGCAGGGATACGACTTCCTCAAATCCTGCCCTGAAATGAGATCCATCCTTGATGAAATCCTCCCCACTCCACCAAGAGTGTCTTTCCACTGTCCACCTAACCTTCGTAACCTGTTAGTTCATCCCTATGAAATCCCCAAACCACCTTCCCTACCCTCTGACTCCTATCCTTGTAACCGCCCCCGATGTAAAACCTGTCCCATGCACCCTCCCACCACCACCTACTCCAGTCCTGTAACCCGGAAGGTGTACACGATCAAAGGCAGAGCCACATGTGAAAGCACCCATGTGATTTACCAACTGACCTGCCTACACTGTGATGCATTCTATGTGGGAATGACCAGCAACAAACTGTCCATTCGCATGAATGGACACAGGCAGACAGTGTTTGTTGGTAATGAGGATCACCCTGTGGCTAAACATGCCTTGGTGCACGGCCAGCACATCTTGGCACAGTGTTACACCGTCCGGGTTATCTGGATACTTCCCACCAACACCAACCTATCTGAACTCCGGAGATGGGAACTTGCTCTTCAATATATCCTCTCTTCCCGTTACCCACCAGGCCTCAATCTCCGCTAATTTCAAGTTGCCGCCACTCATACCTCACCTGTCATTCAACTACATCTTTGCCTCTTCACTTCCGCCTCGACTGACATTTCTGCCCAAACTGTCTTTAAATATGTCTGCTTATGTCTGTATATGTGTGGATGGATATGTGTGTCTGCGCGCGCGCGCGAGTGTATACCTGTCCTTTTTTCCCCCTAAGGTAAGTCTTTCCGCTCCCGGGATTGGAATGACTCCTTACCCTCTCCCTTAAAACCCACATCCTTTAGTCTTTCCCTCTCCTTCCCCTCTTTCCTGATGAGGCAACAGTTTGTTGTGAAAGCTTGAATTTTGTGTGTGTGTTTGTGTTTGTTTGTGTGTCTATCGACCTGCCAGCGCTTTCGTTCGGTAAGTTACATCATCTTTGTTTTTACATATATTTTTTCCATGTGGAATGTTTCCACACACCCACACACACACCGAATTTTAAAGTTACGGTCATGTATGCCGCCACGCCGCCTCTATTTCTGTTGCAGAACCAGTATTATTTCGAAATGAACTGTAAACTTTGTTTCCAGTGATAATACGTATGATAAATTATATATGTTGGTAACAGTGCAGGTTTCTAGTGCCTGTAAATGATTATCTTTGCTAGTATTTACCTTCGTTTCGCTGAAGCAGTTTGTTCATGTGTTACTGAATACTCCCATTTACATCACATTTCATAAAAGGCATAAAAAACTCTACACAAAATAGAAAATTTATAAACTCTGGTAGTTGTTTCATTAGTCACCTCATATTATCCATAAATATAATAATCTATTCAATTTTATATTGTCTAGATATCACTTCTTTTCGTTGATTCTCTTAAATCAGTCACTTATTTTATTGACATATCCAGTTTTTTAAGTAAAAAGGTTTCAGGATAGTAGAAGATGTTAGGAATAGATGACAGAATAGTTTGAGATTTTAAGGGAATTCAGTGCAGGAAAATTAGTTTCGAAAAAACACCGAAAACAGCTCAGAATCCTACAGTCATCTTTCCACCCATTAACTCAGAATGTTAACGTCCTTGGGGGATAGATGACTGCCCAGGTCCCATGGATCACGATATTAACTTTTCATTAGCTCTGTCAGACCAGTCTCTTTAAATTTCTTTTCAGTTTATACTTCCCCATTCTGAGGCTTACCCTTGGAGGTATCCCACAGCAAATTCAATATTTTTAGAATCTTCCCAATTCTTTGGCAAAGCTTGGTTGAATCTTTTCAAAAGATGGGTTGGATGTACTTCTCCATCGGGCTTGAATTGAAGGAATTGCCTGGATAATCCTGAGTTAGCTCCCCATTGCAAATGAGTTACTACTTCAATGGGTAACACATTAGATGACATTACCTGTTTTTTCTACTTTGTCCTGGATAAGCTTGACTTCTCTCCACAGGTCATCTATGCCCTTCCTGGTATCAGTAATTCGAAAGAAGCAAGAGGCGACTTATTCCCGGATGTTATTCTCTCAGTGACTATCCGATCTATAATTTCTTCAACTTGTTCCTCCAGACTACTTACATTTACGGTATCAGAGCTTGCTATTTTCTCATTGAAGCTTCTTTCTACATTGTTGACTTGTGTACTTACACCTGTAATTTGCGATTGAATGACAGTTATTAATTTGTTCGGCTTATTTGCATTCTCTTTTAAAGTATTCAATCCCAGCTTTACAGCATTAAACTTAACATGACATACATTTCCAAAGTATTCTGACTTTTCATTGATTTCGTATTCTACAGTGTTACATCTGTCTTCAGTGTTAAATTCGAACTTTTTTGATAGATCAAGGAAATTATCATTCTGTTTCTGACTAAGGTCAGTAAACATTTGATTTACCTGAAGGGTCAAGGAACTAGGCAATTCATTCTTTAAATCTATTTTTAAATTACCTACTTTATTGTTTAATGCAATGATTTCAGTCTTCATAGCCTTCGTATAGATTACTGAATACTTTACTTCGTGGATCAACTTTGGCATGTAACAAACCTAAAGTTTCACTCTGGGCCTTCAATTGAGCATTTGGGTTCTTAAAGCTTCACTCTCGGCATTCAGTTGAGCATTTAAAGCTTCACTCTGGGTATCTCATTGAGAATTTACTGATTCTAGTTTTTCACGCATTTCGCGTTTTGATTAAATTTACTAATTCAGACCAGTCAGGCACTTCTTTGCTAACTTTCATAGCCATGGCTGGTTCTGAAGTTTCTCCAACTTGCTGTGTTTTATCCATACTTTTACAAACTTTAGACCTCATGAGCATTAAAAGATTAACTTCAAGTATAATAACGTCACTATTAAAGTTTACGCAACAGTTTGTACCACTTTGTACTGAAACAATAAAGTTCTGTTTTACACTCACTCGGCGGAGAATTTGTGTTGTCGGTGAGCGGATATGGAGGCAGGTCAGCACTGGTAAAAAGCAACTGGTGCCGGCGGCATCGGATGTTGGTTTCCGCGTCTGCATCCCCACGGTGTATTTGAGAGCTCTACACTCCTCGCACCGGATCTTCTTAGTCATAGTATTCTAGGTGTATTTCTTCTTAGAGAAACACAGTATAATCTTTTTCTCTCTTTCTCAATTCAAGATTTTGCTCCTTTAAATACTCGAACAAGTTCCGTTGTCTCGGAGTGATTCTTTGTTTGGTTTAGTTGCTGTGGCAACACACAAGGTTATTCGCTCGTTTTTTGGTCTTAGAATTCCTGATCCCCCTCCCCGCCCAAAGTCCTTTCTCACTGGTCGCCATGTTCAAATGCTTTGGACAAAGATTTTAAGTGTATAAGTAGATATAGTAACTTCCACTTCTTTTACGAGATGACTTGCTTGTTGTCCGCAGCCGATCTCCTTCACTGGCTTCTGGAATCTCTTTAAACTTCTTCTCCAAAGAGTGACGCTAGGTACAGGAATATTTAAAATTCTCACTCTACTTGTAAAATAAGTAGATATTTGAAGGTTACTTTTCATCAACTAATGATATATATATATATATATATATATATATATATATATATATATATATATATATATATATATATATATATATATATATATATATATATTAAAACTTAGTACAAAACAAACTTCTTTTCCTAACATAAACATCTGACTTCTTGTAAGTCACTCGTATCACCTCACGCCAGAAACAAATCTATCAACATCCACAAAAGAGTTGGCTTAATAACCAAAACTCTTATATCGCAGGATTCAGGAAATATGTCTTGCCTCTAGCAAAGCTGGAATAAGAGTTCTTTTTTCACTAACAATAGCCACTGACACTATCACAGAGCTACATAAATACTCCCTGGTCCTTTTGTACGCACTTACTAAACATCCATGGACTGCCCGACAGCTACTTGTTGGTGCCGTTCGACCGCCGTGTCTACATTCTTGGAGCGATTGAATTTAAACTTGCGCGCGCGCGCGCGCGCACGCACGCACACAAAACCACAACGTGCGGTAGGTAGGATTCCGTGCCCTCACTCTTACCTAAAATATCGTGTGTTGGGACGGTAGAAGGCTGAGTGGTTCTAGAATTGACGCAGAAATTCTCGAAACACTGCAACATATACTTTTGGAAGTATATATCCTTTAGTGTGAAATAAATATGAACTGTGCCACGCATCATGAAATTCAGTAAAAGGAAATTCCATGGCAACCAGTTCACAAAGCAAGCCACACTGTTGAAAGTAACCTATGTATCAGTTCTTCAGGGAAGAAACTCCCACATGGCACACCTCCTGGGATTCAAATTTTTGTGTCAATAGTGACACTGATTGTAGTGGATTTGTTGTAGTTGATGTGAGCATCTTTTCTTCTTTGATAAAGGACGTGGCGAAATTTGTGATCGTGCAAGCTGTCTGGAAATAACTGAACAACAAAGTAGCAGGAAGGGTTTAGTGTCAAAATTACTTCTGTGTAGATCCTGCAATAAATATACCTCAAAAATGACTTCAAACATTGTGCATAATTCATATGATGTGAATTTGAAGTTAGTGTAGGCAGTGTGTGCAATAGGAAAAGGAAAAGAGGCTGCTCAAACATTTTGTGGTTTGATGCACCTTCTTCCTCCTCCTCCCAGTAGGTTCAGCAAGTACATAAAAATACTTTTAGGTGCCTTGACGGTTGTGTCTAAAGAATCTATGAAATGTGCAGTAGAAGAAACTGTAAATATTACTGGAACCAGGGACATTGCTGTTGCATTTGATGTGACATGGCAATGTCGAGGTCATCGTTCCTTGAATAGTGTTGCAAGTGCTACTTCTTTGGAGAATGGAAAAGTTATTGATGTTGAGTGCTTATCTGAGTACTGCCACACCTACCATAATAACACTGGAGGGCATATTGAACATCAGTGTCCTAAGAATTATGATGTTTATAACGTTAGATCCCCCCCCCCCGTGAACCATGGACCTTGCTGTTGGTGGGGAGGCTTGTGTGCCTCAGCGATACAGATAGCCGTACTGTAGGTGCAACCACAACGGAGGGGTATCTTTAAGAGGCCAGGCAAACGTGTGGTTCCTGAAGAGGGGCAGCAGCCTTTTCAGTAGTTGCAGGGGCAACAGTCTGGATGATTGGCTGATCTGGCCTTGTAACAATAACCAAAACGGCCTTGCTGTGCCGGTACTGCGAATGGCTGAAAGCAAGGGGAAACTACAGCCGTAATTTTTCCTGAAGGCATGCAGCTTTACTGTATGATTAAATGATGATGGCGTCCTCTTGGGTAAAATAGTCCCCCATTCGGATCTCCAGGTGAGGACTACTCAAGAGGACATTGTTACCAGGAGAAAGAAAACTGGCGTTCTACGGATCGGAGTGTGGAATGTCAGATCCCTTAATCGGGCAGGTAGGTTAGAAAATTTAAAAAGGGAAATGTATAGGTTAAAGTTAAATATAATGGGAATTATTGAAGTTCGGTAGCAGGAGGAACAAAACTTCGGGTCAGGTGAATACAGGGTTATAAATACAAAATCAAATAGGTGTAATGCAGGAGTACGTTTAATAATGAATAAAAAAATAGGAATGCAGGTAAGCTACTACAAACAGCATAGTGAACGCATTATTGTAGCCAAGATACACGAAGCCCACGCCTACTACAGTAGTACAAGTTTATATGCCAACTAGCTCTGCAGATGATGAAGAAATTGAAGAAATGTATGATGAAATAAAAGAAATTATTCAGATAGTGAAGGGAGATGAAAATTTAATAGTCATGGGTGACTGGAATTCGTCAGTAGGAAAAGGGAGAGAAGGAAACATAGTAGGTGAATATGGATTGGGGGGAAGAAATGAAAGAGGAAGCTGTCTGGTAGAATTTTGCACAGAGCACAACTTAATGATAGCTAACACTTGGTTCAAGAATCATAAAAGAAGGTTGTATACATGGAAGAAGCCTGGAGATACTGACAGGTTTCAGATGGATTATATAATGGTAAGACTGAGATTTAGGAACTAGGTTTCAAATTGTAAGACATTTCCAGGGGCAGATGTGGACTCTGACCACAATCTATTGGTTATGAACTGTAGATTAAAACTGAAGAAACTACAAAAAGGTGGGAATTTAAGGTGATTGGACCTGGATAAACTGACTTAACCAGAGGTTGCACAGAGTTTCAGGGAGAGCGTAAGGGAACAATTGACAGGAATGGGGAAAAGAAAAACAGTAGAAGAAGAATGGGTAGCTTTGAGGGATGAAGTAGTGAAGGCAGCATAGGATAAAGTAGGTAAAAAGATGAGAGCTAGTAGACATCCTTGAGTAACAGAAAAAATATTGAACTTAATTGGTGAAAGGAGAAAATATAAAATGCAGTAAATGAAGCAGGCAATAAGGGAATACATATGTCTCAAAAATGAGATCGACGGGAAGTGCAAAATGGCTAAGCAGGCATGGCTATAGGTCAAACTTAGGATGTAGAGGCTTATCTCACTAGGGGTAAGATAGATATTGCATACAGGAAAATTAAAGAGACCTTTGGAGGAAAGAGAACCACCAGTATGGGTATCAAGAGCTCAGGTGGAAACGAAGTTATAAGCAAAGAAGGGAAAGCAGAAAGGTGGAAGGAGTATATAGAGGGTCTATACAAGGGCAATGTACTTGAGGACAATATTATGGAAATGGAAGAGGATGTAGATGAAGATGAAATGGGAGATACGATAGTGTGTGAAGAGTTTGACAGAGCACTGAAAGAAGTAAGACGTAAGCCGAAACAAGGCCCCGGGAGTAGACAACATTCCATTAGAACTACTGACAGCCTTGAGAGAGCCAGTCCTGACAAAACTCTACCATCTGGTGAGCAAGATGTATGAGACAGACGAAATACCCTCAGACTTCAAGAAGAATATAATAATTCCAATCCCAAAGAAAGCAGGTGTTGACAGATGTGACAATTACCGAACTATCAGTTTAATAAGTCACGGCTGCAAAATACCAACGCGAATTCTTTACAGACGAATGGAAAAACTGGTAGAAGCCGACGTCGGCGAAGATCAGTTTGGATTCCGTAGAAATGTTGGAACACGTGAGGCAATACTGACCCTACGACATATCTTAGAAGCTAGATTAATAAAAGGCAAACCTACATTTCTATCATTTGTAGACTTAGAGAAAGCTTTTGACAATGTTGACTGGATTACTCTCTTTCAGATTCTGAAGGTGGCAGGGGTGAAATGCAGCGAGCGAAAAGCTATTTACAATTTGTACAGAAACCAGATGGCAGTCACACTAGTCGTGGGGCATGAAAGGGAAGCAGTGGTTGGGAAGGGAGTGAGACAGGGTTGTAGCCTCTCCCCGATGTTATTCAATCTGTATATTGAGCAAGCAGTAAAGAAAACAAAAGAAAAATTCGGAGTAGGTATTAAAATTCATGGAGAAGTAAATACTGAGGTTCGCCGATGACATTGTAATTCTGTCAGAGACACCAAAGGACCTGGAAGAGCAGTTGAACAGAATGGACAGTGTCTTGAAAGGAGGATATAAGATGAACATCAACAAAAGCAAAACGAGAATAATGGAATGTAGTTGAATTAAATCGGGTGATGCTGCGGGAATTAGATTAGGAAATGAGACACTTAAAGTAGTAAAGGAGCTTTGCTATTTGGAGAGCAAAATAACTGGTGATGGTCGAAGTAGAGAGGATATAAAATGTAGACTGGCAATGGGAAGGAAAGCGTTTCTGAAAAAGAGAAATTTGTTAACATCGAGTATAGGTTTAAATGTCAGGAAGTCGTTTCTGAAAGTATTTGTATGGAGTGTAGCCATGTATGGAAGTGAAACATGGACAATAAATAGTTTGGACAAGAAGAGACTAGAAGTGTGGTGCTACAGAAGAATGCTGAAGATTAGATGGGTAGATCACGTAACTAATGAGGAGGTATTGAATAGAATTGGGGAGAAATTTGTGGCACAACTTGACTAGAAGAAGGGATCGGTTGGTAGGACATGTTCTGAGACATCAAGGGATCGCCAATTTAGTATTGGAGGGCAGTGTGGAGGGTAAAAATCGTAGAGGGAGACAAAGAGATGAATACACTAAGCAGATTCAGAAGGATGTAGGTTGGAGTGGTTACTTGGAGATGAAGCTTGCACAGGATAGAGTAGCATGGAGAACTGCATCAAACCAGTCTCAGGACTGAAGACGATAACATAACATTAGATATATGAAGTACCTAGGTTATGGGGACTCTAAAGCTTTCAATAAAATTAATGAATTCAATGACGAAATGAATCTCAGGTGAACAGCCTGGTATGAGTGTGCATAGGGCACAGTATTTCGGCAATCGACCACGTTGCCATCATCAGGTGCGCTGATGTACTGACAGGCAGTGGATCGTTGTCATGTATATATAGGACAATCTCCCTCGGGCACTTCCTTTGAGTCGGTGCGGTCTGCGCCCCGTGCACGGTCCAGGTACAGCATCCGTTCAGGACACAGACTTCTAAATATTGGGATTGAGTCATCAAAGAAACCATAGAGATTAGAGTAAGAGAGCTAAAACTAAATCATGGCAGCAGTTACATCCTCAGCAAGGCGTAGGTACCTGCGATCACCCAGATTAAGAAGAAAACGTATATTTCCCAGAGTGTGCTGACTTCGGGGGAGGAGGGAAGAATATCAAGAGCGGTGCCAGCAGACCCTCCTGAACGAGAAGACCTAGGACGCAGCACTCAGATGGCAGGAGAATGCTCGCTGTACCTGGACTGCCCCCGGGGTGTGGACCACACCGACTCGTAGGAAGGGCCTGAGGGAGGAGGTAGTTTGTCCTATATACACCTGGTGCCGGCCCACCGCCGGTCAGTACATCAGCGCACCTGATGATGGCGTGGTCGATTGCCGAAATATTGTCTTATGCACACTCATACCAGGCGGTTCACCCAAGATTTATTTAGTCATAAAATATGCCTAGAGAAATTGAAGAACCACAATGAGTTCAATGTTTATGGTGATACCTTGGTAACAAAGCTGGAGTGTTGTGGACCTGTGCAAAAGAGGATGGGTGCTAGATTGAGGAAGCTATGAAGAGAAATGAAAGGAAAGTTGCTATTTGATGGAAAATGTCTGGCTGAGGCAGATTGAGAGAAACTTAAATAGTTCTTCAGAGTTATTATGGATGGGCCATTAGACGAACTGCACCTCAGAATGATGTTAAAGTAAGGAGAGAAGCTGTGTGGGCCATCTACTTTCATGAGTTGTCCACAGATGACCACCCTGTTCAAGAACTTGGCCCCAAAGGAGCAGATTCTTGCCGTGATTACCAAAAAAGCAAAAGAAAATTGTCAAATATACTGTCATAAGCTTCTCTTCCTGAGCCTTATGAAATAAAATCAATTTTCAGAGACCTCAGTGACCCTGTTTTGCTTAGTAAATGTCTTCACTGGGCACTCTGAATACAAATGAAAGTTTCAGACATTGCATATGGGAAAGATTACCCAAGAATGTTTTTGTAGGACGAAATATATTAAAAGTTGGTGTACTAGTTGCAGTGATAAGTTTCAGTGATGGAGTTTTAAGAAGATCGGAAGTCCTGAGAAATTCTGGCATAAAATGTGGCTCTAGTAAGGCAGATAAATTGCTTGTGTGTGACAGACAACGGGTGCATGAAGCTGAAAGATTTGCTCTTAAAGCTACCAAAGAAGCAAGAAGTGCCAAAAGGAATGCCAAGAGGAAGGTTGAAGATGAAGAAATGCTGCAGGATGAAGACAGTGCTTCAGAAATGTTCTGAGGCACAGTTTAATTGGAACCTTACTTCGCAATTTCCCTTAAGTTGTATTTTTCAGAATTCGGGTACAAATATTTCCTAAGTTTATAAAGCATTGCTCTAATTTTTTTCTGCAACTTGCAATAGTCCATACATATGTAGTAGACCTAAGCTTTATTGCTGAATCAAATAAATTATAGGAAAAAATTAAAATATAAGATGATATTTTTATCTTTCCCATATACCTATTAGGTGGAATTATATAGGTATTGTACCTCAGCCATCATCTCGTGCATATCTGTTAAAAATTTGGTCTCCTTCAAATGTATAACATTGGATTAAATGGTACCTCAATTTGAGGAAGCATTTGGGGAAAAAATTGCATCAATTCCTTTGTAATTGTTTTAATAGTCCTTAGCAGGTTCAGAGATATTAAAAATACTTCTAATTTGTACTGCATTACCTGATACCAACAAAAATCTGTGAAACGTATACATTATAAACAGTGCCTAAAAGAAATAGGTGTTGATTTACACATAATATTGAACAGGAAAAATACCCTGTATCCTTAAGTAACTGGTACCTTCAGTGAGTGAGTGTATTATACTGTGCCCACTTTGTCACCTTCACCATGGGAGAGTGGATAGTGCAGCCACATACTTGGAAAAAATTTGTTGATGACAATTGAATGTGTTATCAACAGGTTCAATGAAAGTGATGCTTCTGGTTTCTTTAAAAGATAATTGTGTTGTACAGTGGATACTTGGTATATTGGACATACTTTTGTTCTTGTTGAATAAACTTGCACTGAAGTGGTGTACCAATTGCATGAGTAGTAGCTTACATGTGTGGGGTGCAACAGAAAATTAAATGATACAATGTGTAAATATTGAATATCTTTCGAGGCAATGCCTTTCACTTTTAATAAAATTTAATTTCTTTACAGGGTCAGTGTGCGATTATAATGTTTGATGTCACATCACGTGTTACATACAAGAATGTACCCAATTGGCATAGAGACCTTGTAAGGGTCTGTGAAAATATCCCAATAGTTCTTTGTGGAAATAAGGTTGATATTAAGGACAGAAAAGTTAAAGCAAAAAGCATCGTTTTCCACAGGAAGAAGAATTTGCAGGTAAAATCTTAAACAAGACACAACATTGTATTTTTATGTAGTAATTTTATTAGCTGTTAAATGACTGAACATTTTTTACAGTATTACGATATCAGTGCAAAGAGCAACTACAATTTTGAAAAGCCTTTCCTATGGTTAGCTAGAAAGCTAATTGGTGACCCAAATCTGGAGTTTGTTGCCATGCCAGCTCTTGTGCCTCCTGAGGTGACAATGGACCCAACATGGCAACAACAGATTGAAAATGATCTGAAGGTTTGTAAAACAAGTTCTTGCTTAATTGGATCTGATTTGAGCCACAATATTAGTACTACAGAAGTTACCTGAAGGTCTGTCACTGTTAGCTTCATTTGTAATGTATTGTGTATTCCACTATTAATGATGGGTTCTTTTTCAGGAAGCATCAGAGACTGCTTTGCCTGAAGATGATGAAGACCTGTAAGACACTTTTAATTCTGCTCTGAAGTACCCATGCATAAAATTTGTTTTTACTGCCACAGTCAAGAGAACTCTGCCTTGTTACATAAAGTGTTTGGACTATGACAAGCAGACTGCATCAGTAACTTACTTTCGGCAAGTTCGAGTGTACGGTGTTGTGTACTTTGGTGTTGAACTTTGTGTGAATGGAAAGCTGTTGATGCTGTACTATTTTTATAGCGAGCAGTGTGAGAAGAGTGACAAACTGAAACGTTTTATCAGAGTGTTACAAAAGACTTGAAAAACACAACAGAAAATTTTGTTTATACACTGAATACTGTTTGTTCTTGTGAATTATGGTTAATTACAATGGAATCCATCTTTGGAACCCAGAAATTCTTGTTCCTTTTTTATGAATGTCAACTTTACACTTATAATTTATCATAACACATGAAGTTAATTTTTCTGCAAATAATAAAGTGACAAAAAGTTTATTTGGTTTTAATCAACTTGGTTAAAAGCCCTTACGTGTGTAACAAAGTTTTAGTGGATAAAGTGCAGTTGCCTAGTGTTTATATAGCCATTAAATTATGGAACTGCTTAGTTCGATAGTTTCTCTTCTTGCCTATGTAACTGAGGTATTCTTCCATGTACTTTATAACAGAAGTATTGCACTAGTTCAGCGAATAATAGCAGCTAACAAGTCTCTCATTAATGAGATTTTTCACTCTGCAGCGGAGTGTGCGCTGATATGAAACTACCTGGCAGATTAAAACTGTGTGCCGGATCGAGACTCTAACTCGGGACCTTTGCCTTTCGCGGGCAAGTGCTCTACCAACTGAGCTACCCAAGCACGACTCACGCCCCGTCCTCACAGCTTTATTTCTGCCAGTACCTCGTTTCCTACCTCTCAACAGAGCAAAAATATTCTAATATTCCTGATTTCAACTGATAACTTGGAACAAGATCTCCCCACCCATTGTGCTATTGCTAATTTAAAACTGTTAAAAATGAATTATTTCAATTAGTTAAATTATGTTCATGTTGAAAAATGCCAATCTACTTTGTACAATACTGACTGAACAGTAATCTCTCTCTCTCTCTCTTTTTTTTCACACAAAATTTGTAATGAGAAGTCTTGTCACATGCTCTTAACACACTGACTGCTGGCTGTGTAAACCTTTTTTAGAATTCATTTTTGTGGGTTCTAAATATTTTTTGTGAAGTTGATTAGCCAACATTTAACTAAAATAACAACCTCTTGTGAAAGCCTAAAACTACTCAAAGCTCTCATAATTCAAACTTTAAATTCTAATTTTTCTTTTCTTCCCCCAGAATAAAAGTCAGTTGGCAACCAAGACAGTTTATTCTGAAATAATTCAAAATTGGTTGCTGTAGCACCCAGTGACAATGAAATGGAACATAGCATCCAGTCACAATGAAATGGAATAAGGTTTAGTTTTTCCATATATTTCTAAAGAATGTTGGGTTTTGAAAAAAAATATTAAAGCCTCCAACAGCAAAATAATTGATTGCCTTAGTAATCTATTCTACTTTCAACAATTGGAAACATAAAACCATAATCATACATTATTTTTCAAGAGAACAATTTTGTATGGTGTGAAGTATTTTCAAACCTGTCTTCAAATGGCTCTGAGCACTATGGGACTTAACATCTGAGGTCATCAGTCCCCTAGACTTAGAACTACTTAAACGTGACTAACCTAAAGACATCACACACATCCATGCCCGAGGCAGGATACGAACCTGCAACCGTAGCAGTCGTGCGGTTCCGGACTGCAGCGCCTAGGACCGCTCGGCCACCGCGCCCGGCAAAAACCTGTCTTCTTGGTGTGATTATTTTGCACTCTTTACTGAACCTATAACAAAGGAAAATGCTGAAAATAAACACCTCTCATCAAACAATTTTACAAAATCGTAAATACTCACTTAAATTAGATCCTCTTGCGCAATCAGGATTGGCTGCTTTAGAAAACTACTTGCCTCTTGCAACACAATGAAGACCAGCCAAGCCTGTCCATATACGTGCCTTTCTATTTAAAACTGAGAGGACTTGTACCCTGTCAAATGTGGGTACCGGCAATGCACTGAAACTTGTCTCGGTCCTTTTCTTGTACAAGACTTGCAATGTGACTAGAAATGCAAAGTGTGACTAGATCAAGGGAATTGGCCATTCACTGGGGCCATGTCTTTGTAGTAACATTTCAGGAAATGGTTGAAGGTTTTTGTGAGAAGATATGGAAAGTGAACTGGAGCTGTGTGTTGAACTCTCGTACATCATGGTCAGACAAGTTATGTTTCAACAAGTCGGTGGTACATCTCGAAAACAGTGTACACTATTTTAGCAATGTGAGGAAGAAGCAGATATGGGTCTATTAATCATTCATTGCTTGTAGTGTATTTAAAATCTGAATACTGTCTTAGTATCTGTTTATTCCAGTCTCTCTCTCTCTCTCTCTCTCTCTCTCTCTCTCTCTCTCTCTCTCTCTCTGTGTGTGTGTGTGTGTGTGTGTGTGTGTGTGTGTGTGTGTGTGTGTGTGTGTTGCTCCTCCTCCCTCTGTCCATCTTGTACCCCACATTCAACAGTGAGATGGTGGTTCTAACCTCATGATATTTCTGTAGAGATAGTAAGAAGTATGTGCACAAAGTTTGGTTGAAATTAATCCAGGGGTTTACGAGCAGCTTTTTTACCTGTGACTTTGCTAGAGTATGCACTTCTTAATTAAAATATTTTACACATACTAGTATATGTATTGAATTTCACCCCAGAGTTGTTTTCACACAGCTCAATATTTACAAAATCATACCTCCTGAATAATGTCGTACAATGATGAAATTTTTGCAGGTATAGTCAGTGGTGTGTCTGCAAAATGTCATGGATAGACTTGGTAGTAAAGATGTAATAAACTAAAACGGCTTGCCAGATGTGGCAGTTGCACTTCATTAACAGCGAAAATATAGTCAAGTGATAAACTTCTTTTCCTTCTTTTTTTTTTGGGGGGGGGGGGGAATTGGTGAGCAGTAGTTTCATAAAGATTTGAAATTGTGTTAAGTTTGTTGCAAGTAATTAAGTACTTCTGTTTACAGAATACTGGATGAATAAAATCTATTCACACATAGTGGGCTACACTTTTTTCTTGCCTCCAACCCCTTTTATAAGCAGCTGATTTTCACCCCCACTGCTTCTTTCCAATCAGAAAGTGTGTGTACTAAGTTTGGTTAAAATCAGTCCTATGATTCATGAGGAGATTCTCTGCACAAAAATCATACCTAAGTCTGTAATCTGTTACACAATGCCATTTCACGTGGGATACTCAACAACATGCAACTAAAAGCTGCATGCTTACAGACATTTGCATCAGGACTGACCTAGTTAGTTTATAAATCATGTTGTGTAGAGTACTTTGTTCTTCCTATTTTCACCTGTCATAATGTGTAACTCGATACTGATTGTTTGCCTACTCATTATTTCCAGCTGTGTACATGATGTATCAAATTAATATATTGTGTAAGTAATTGACTGCAACTCGATTTGTTTACGTTTTACATTATTTTATTGAAACCAGGGTTCCTTGTATCACATTGATGTATTTTCCATTCATCAGTGTGAAAATTCGCATTACAGAACTATCTCTTACCATTCCTGGGAAATTCAGTTCATGCATCAAAAGAATTGTTCCTGATACACTAGATTTGTCATATGCGGCTATGCCCTGTGCAGCTGTTTGGTGTCAGCATGCCAGATACATAGTAAATGAGGCAAAGAAAACAAATTCCAACATTGGTAAAATGTAGAAACTTAAAAAGTTTAATAGTAAATTTGAGTTGGTCAAATGTTATCAAAATCCACTAGAGCTTTATTTACTTTTTTTTATTTAAAGGCTTTTAAAATACGTATGAAAGTAAAAAAAGGTAGGCTACTGTGGAAATATTTGCATATAAATCGGAGAAAGGGAATAAGGAAGACAGCCAAAGAAACTACCACCAATGGAAGTGTAATTTACAGTGGCATGGTCTAATATTCTGAGGCAGAAAGGATTCTGCTTCAACATTTGTAACCCACAAATAACTGTAAAATGTGTGGCAGATATTGCAATGTACATAAAGAAATCTAATCTTTATCGGAATATGTAGAGGGTGTGTTCCCTTGAGGTAAAAATGCAGAAACTTATACAAGAATGCCTCACTGCAATGTGATTATGGACCTAGACCTGAAACTAGTTACATATTCTCTGTGGTAGTGTTAAATTTACATAAATTTCAGATCGGTCGTTCCTCAGATGCTTTGTGACACTGCAGTTCATTTGTAGAATGAGGGGAATGCAATCAGTCTAAAGAGATTGCTTTCAAAACACTTGTGTGACATGTCCTAGAATATTGCTAGTGTAAGAGATCTGTACCAAATAGTACTAACAGGGCCTATTTAATGTATAAAAACAAGGGCACCGCAAATGGTCATAGGCTTGATGCATGTGAGAGTACCACAGATTAACTGGCAAAATTGAAATGTTTAACTCAGTTATAAATTTTAAAGAACCTTCAAGTGTTAATCTAGGAATATATTGCAACCTCCTTTGTATTGGTCCTGGATGGATAGCAGGAATCAATGTGATGACAGTGTGCACAGAGGCTTTCAAGCACGCATTCTTATTGCACTCTGTACATAAATGGAACAGAAGCCCTAATAACTGGTACAAGGCCATGCACTTCACTGCAGCTAGTTAGATTGTCCACACAAAATGGAACTGTTTTAGACCTTAAAGTCCTAACAAGTATGATCTTATCGACGTTGTAGGATAGAGACGTGGATTAGTGATCAGGATGACATCATAGTGATGATAAAGTAAATCAGGTGACTGTAGCAAAACTAAAGAGCAAAAGTACTTGTTAGTATTCTACTTAGAAAATGATAGGCATATTGAGTTCCACTTCATTGGCATAGAGGAATTGTAGGCGGAGTTTAAACAGGTTGTAAATCAAATCACATGCCCAGTAAGTGGGTTAAGGACTGGAAAGGTCCACTTTAGTTTCATAACAAAATGTGGAAATTGCTGAGGAAGCAGACTTGTACTTTTGGTTCCAAAAACTACATGCAAATAATGGCAGTTAAGTCAGTAGAAATTCATGCATCTGAGAAGATCCATGGGCGAATCGTACTACCACCACCACCACCACACCTTAGCAAAAGATCTTGCAGAGAAACAGATAATTCTAATCCTACATAAAATCACTAAATGGGTTCAGGGTTTCTTTCTAGTCATTCGTTGACCAGTCTTTTGTGGCAACAGAGGACATCAAAACTAAATCTAAACACAGTGTATACCACCCGGGAATTTTTCGTTGTTCGTTTTCAGTTAAATTTTTGTAATTTTGACTGGCAAGAATAGATACTCTAAGGATATTACTGTATCCCGCTACTGCAGAATAATACTGCAACAATAAAACGTGAACGAGAAAAAAGAAAATAAAACACAAGTTGCATAGGAAATGTGCCATATACAACCACAAAACAGTGATCATACAAGCGTTTGCCAATAGCAAAATGTGTCAGAGGCTTTAGGAAGACTATGCAATGCTCCATAACAACAAATTGCCTCCGTTGAGCGTGACGTCACAACTGTTTACATTTAGATTCGTTTTAGCAGTTACGAGCGGGCTCATGTGCATGCGCAGTTGAGAGGCGTATGACTAGTACCTTCCCCCGTTTCAGGCTACAGAAAGTTGGCTGTGTAAGCAGTCGCAGCAAGCATCTAGATGCAACCGGGAAAAATTGTACTGCCGCGCCCAAGCTGCCAGATACACGCATGCTCAAGGGGCCCGGATCTATGATGGGGAGAGGGGGGGGGGGGGGGGGCGGCGGCACCAAGTTGAGGTAGCTTTGTGGTTTAAGGTGACTTGTCACGGTTCGCGCCCCGCCCCCACCCCCACCCCCATCCCGGAGGTTCGAATCTTCCCTCGGGCATGGGTGTATGTGTTGTCCTTAGCCTTAAGTTAAGCCTAGGGACCGATGACATCAGCAGTTTGGTCCCATAGTGAGCTAAAAAAAAATCATAAGTTGATTTTTGAATGCGTACATAGTGCACATGATGTCTCTGTCAGGCGACTCGTCGCATCTAAAAATAAACTTCCCTGCAGGCAAAAGAGGACCGGGCTATACAAGCTGGGCAGAGTAAAGCCGAACGAGTCAACCCCCAATCGCTGTCTGATTAAGTTGTTGATTGGGTTTGCGAATGATCAGCGTTGTTATAATTACTAGGAAAATCCATAGATTCAGACTACCTGAGTGGAAATAAACGACTAACAGGAATAACGGGTAACAAAGATTACGTATTATCTTCTCGGTGTATCCAGGAAAATGAAATTTTCAGAAAATTTTTGGCCAGATCGCGACACTATTAAGGGCCAGTTGTACAGCGCCCGTCTAGCAGCCGCTTAAGTTCTATTCTGGAAGTAGCGCGGAAAATGGTTCGTACGAACATAACACCTAACTGGAGAATAATCAGGGATAACTAAACCAGTGATTCTGGCAGGGTTAGTGACGTTAACCGGCGAATAAGTTTTGGCAAAGGCAGGAATAATTCCAGAATTAGTCATGACAGGATTGTTTGTTAGAACGAGGAAGGAGAAGAAATGGGGACATCACACAAATTAGGGAAGAATATGACGATTCCAAATTTATATAAAAATCTCGTATACCACTTTTAGATCTCATGCTCGAGAAACTGGAGCGTATGAGTGAAATGTGAAACTATTTTCTAACAAAGCTTTTTGCTTGTAGTAGGGCTAATAGGCATTTTACGTTGATCTTCGCGAATTATATTCTGTTATAAAAATGACCATTTGTGCCAAAACAATCGTTTATTTGGTGTGTTACAATTTCTGCAGTGTTAGAAAGGCCTATTTTGTTTTCTCTAGCAGACAGTGACAAAATCAAATCGAGAAACCATACCACTCTTGGGTACTGTTTGTATTAACAGCTTATGCAGTATTAGACAACGATATTTCGATTTTTCATGTAGCGAAACGTTTGACGAAATTTGATGAGGTAATAGATTATTTCGCAGAAAGGAAAGCACGTCATGTAAAGCTGTAGCAAGATTAGAGAGAAAACAATGCTAGGAGCTAAGGATTGAAGAAATGTGTACTGTATTGGTTGTCTCTTGTCTTTACTGGTTTCATGTATCGTATATTTAATTTTTTGTCACCCAAAACAGAAAGTTATTAGCTAACAGACAGTAAAGAGTGCAAATTTTCTGAAGAGCTCTTGTTCTCCCGATTACAATTAATCCTATGTATTAATTGCGAGGTTTTTTTTAAAAAAAAAAAGAGGGGCAGGATGTCAGACCGGGTGACTGGGAGCAGGAGAGGCACCACAAGACATTTGAATTTCCACTGTCTTGAATATAGTTTGATGGCATCCAGTAGCAGGCCGGGGTGGTCGAGCGGTTCTAGGCATGGATGTGTGTGATGTTAGGTTAGTTAGGTTTAAGTAGTTCTAAGTTCTAGGGGGTTCAAAATGGTTCAAATGGCTCTGAGCACTATGGGACTTAACTGCTGTGGTCATCAGTCCCCTAGAACTTAGAACTACTTAAACCTAACTAACCTAAGGACGACACACACATCCATGCCCGAGGCAGGATTCGAACCTGCGACCGTAGCGGTCACGCGGTTCCGGACTGTAGCGCCTAGAACCGCACGGCCTTTCCGGCCGGCTGTTCTAGGGGGGCTGATGACCTTAGAAGTTAAGTTCCATAGTGCTCAGAGCCATTTGAACCTTTTTTGATGGCATCCAGTACAAAATATACACGTTTCAATTCCACGGAGCGAAATACAGTGACTTGAGATAGAAGAATGCTGTGTGAAGAGGGGTGGCACTGAACTCTGGCACACTTAAGACCAAATAACATGTCTTACATTTCCTCGAACATATATGTTTTAAGTGTCAGACTCTTCAGAAAGAAGTGCGCTATAAAATGAACATATTTTTGAAAATTAGATTTTTAAAATTTTTGACTTCGGATCCCAAACGCTCTAGGGACGGAGGGGCGGGGTGCGCCACTATCAAAGTATTGCCCCGGTTCGGAAATATCGTAGATCCGGGGCTGATGCGCAGAGCAGTCTGAGTTATAGTGGGGAAATGTGTAGTCTCCACGTGACCCTTGTTTACATTTAGTGATTTTGCTGTTTCCTCTCCGTTTACTGCTCTCACGTCAAATGAAAATAAAATGGATTTCTGTGGCCGGGAGCTATCAAGTGAATTAAAATACATTCACATAATTACGGAAGGCTAATATACGTTGTTAGTTTCAGATTTTATTTTATTTCCACTTTTCTGACAGCCATGCATTAATCGCCTTGTAGAACAATGAAGTTATTTTTGTCGGTTTGCTAAAGAAATTTGGTTTTCATTAATCTTTTACGCTGAGGCAGTCAATGTGTTTGAAGCAAAGTGTTTAGCTCCACACTTTTGGCTAATTTCTACTGCTCGCTGCATTTCAAGTGTACATTTTCATCTTCTAGCACGCATGGCATTATGCCATAATAAAGATTAAAAAATGAGTTAATACAGTACTGGTACACCAAGAAAATTTATATCCCAAAACCCACACTGAAAAGCTTAATATCAGGTAGAGGCCTACTTCATTAAGAATCTGGACATACGAATGTGCTCTAAGTATGCACTTCAAACGTGCCATTTTAGTATGGTTCACGAAATTCCGATGTTCTTGGTGTATCCTCTGATGTCTTTTTTCCTTCTATGACGTAATGTAAGATCTTTTGATGTTTTACACGTACGAACATACGGGCTTCCTGCGTCATAGCAGCTGCCAAAGCGCGGTGGCGCCTGTTATCTGACGCTCTCTGACGACTACTGAAACGAACCTATTTCTAACAGGTCGCGGGAAAATATTGCGAATGGTCGTTTGAAAAGCGTTGCTCTCAAAGTAAATTTACTTTTACGCAAGTTGAACTATGTGCGAGAATGTACGATGAATTTCTTAAATCATAGAGCGTTTGATGACGAGTCATTTAGAAGTATTTCGAGCCCAGAAGATCAGACATTCACGTCGTTATTTTGAGCAAATTGATGTAGTGCTACGGGAAGCTCTCTCTCCTCTGCGGTAGCTAATTTATTTGTGGAAAACTTTAAGGACAAGTCACTGGACTCGGCTCAAAATTTTACTGGCACATTTGTGTGATATATGTTAAAGTATAACACGCGCAAAAAATATCTACATTATATGTGAAAGCTTAGCTTCTCTTGCAGTTTATTAACCTTAGAGACCTATATTGTATGAGAAAGCTTTGCTTTCCTTGTAGCAACACTATGTTTAGTAATTTAAAACATTAACTTCTCCTGTTTGTATCTCCGCGCTACTTAGTGATGTTGCTATTAGCTGACTACATCACGTGTATTGTGGACTGAATATCCGCTGTCAACGGCTGGCGGGATCACGTGACATGAGCTATGACTGGCTCACAAACGCGCATCGCTATCTCTACTACATTGGTTCGGAAAGTAACATGCGGTGTTTGGTGGAACTCGAATTTATACTTTCGTAATACGAAAATATGCAGCGTACATGTTGCTGCACATTAAAAATCTTTCCAAAAGGAGTTTTCTTCCCTGAGTTTTGTATTCTAAAGTGCCCGAGGGAAAACTGTGTTTTCATCCGGGAGAAAGTGTATTTTTAACCGGGAAATCCGGGTTTTTTTTTTCCTTGTCCGCGTATACACCCAGCTAAAGCTTTAACACTTATCTAAGAAACCATTCACACAGGAGGATTGTAGAAACATTGTTCTACAGACTTCCATATAGAGGACATAGTAATAGCTGTCCTTGGTGTAGAGCAGCAACTGAAACAGTTGAAAACAAAGAATTCACCAGGCAGGGTGGAATACCAATTTGGTTTTATAAAGAGTATTCGGCAGCATTGATACCTTACTTAGCTTGCTTGCATTTACTGCGAATCTCTTGCCCAGCACCAAGTTCCAAGTGACTGGGCACTGGTGACTCCCATATCTGAGGGGTAAAAGAATGGATTTGCCAAATTACGGACCAGTATCGGTAACATGGGTTTACTTCGGATTTCTTATTCAGAGTTCAAATATAATAAATTTCTTTGAGACCAAAGAGCTCCTATCCATAAATAAATAAGAATTTAGAAAGCATCACCTTGCAAAACGAAGATTGCCTTTTACTCAAGAAATCCTGCAAACCAAGGATGAAAGGCAACAGGCAGATTCTCCTCGATTTTTGGAAAGCATTTGGCTTGGTGCCCCTCTGCACACTGTTGACAAAGGTACAAACACATGGAACAGGTTCCCAGAAATGCAAGTGGCTTGAATACTGCTTTAGTAGTAGAACCCAGTACGTTGTCCTCGACAGTGAGTGTTCATCAGAGACAAGGGTATTGTCAAGTGTGTGCCAGGGATGTGTGATATGACTTCTTATTCTCTGTATAGGTGGCGTTGATAGTTACGATGCCACAACGTAGGTGCACGTTCTCGTAAGTTGGCACTACGAGAGAAGACTAACTATGCCAACCACAGCGCGCTCTGGCCGACGCTGTGGAGCTCACAGAGTGCTGTCTTGATTTCTGCCCATTTTCGTCAAGAGCAGATGGCCTGGAAACATTGCTTCGACTAGCGAGTGGGCTAGCTTGCTATTGAGACATTTTATTAGATTAGACATGGACTACGGCTTCACATCTACCTGCTCATCCTAGCCAAAGTTATGTATGCCTTTGGTATTTACTTCTGTTTTTGACTAGTGGCTCTGAGCACTATGGGACTCAACTTCTGAGGTCATTAGTCCCCTAGAACTTAGAACTAGTTAAACCTAACTAACCTAAGGACATCACAAACATCCATGCCCGAGGCAGGATTCGAACCTGCGACCGTAGCGGTCCTGCGGTTCCAGACTGCAGCGCCTTTAACCGCACGGCCACTTCGGCCGGCTTTTGACTAGTGAAAAGTGTTAAAGTTACATACAGTACTGAAGTGCTTCACCTCTCTTGTGCCTACTCACTTCCTTCACTCTCAGCCTATATTACAGAAGCAGTTCACAGGAGCAGACCCACATGCCGCCTATCCAGATGGGAGACAAAAGTATACATAAATTTATCTGTCTGACAAAGTGAGCAGTAATCAGTAGCTGTTTGCTGGTGAAATGTTGAATGGGAAGATATCATCCTTGAGTGACTGTATGGTGATAAAAGATTATTTGGATGGAATTTCTAGCTGATATGGTGAATGACAGCTTGCTCTAAATGTGGAAAAAAGTAAGTTAATGCAGATTGAAACGTCCCCTTTGAAAAATTTATACACGACTGTGCTTAAACTGACACACAATATTTTTTAGCGCAACGCAATCTGACTTTCACAAAATCCCTACAAAAGAATGGCCCTGACTAACATTAAACTATACCTTTCACAAATCACTAAATCACTTACCTCACAATAATCTTCGTTTCTCCCACTACTGCAATACAGCTAGCGCCACTACTGCCAGCTAAATAAAAGATTCAAACTATGGAAGGCACTAACTACTGATAGGGATAGTTAGCAAATGAAAGATATTAATAGAGAACAAACAATGTATTTACCTTGATATCATCATATATAAATATAGCAGTTCATGACAAATTTCAAAACTCCGCCATCTCTCTCCCCACATCCACCACTGCTGGCGGCTCACCTCCAACTGCGCAACGCTACGCGCTGTTCACAGCCAGCTGCCTAACACTACAATGGCGAGTATTACAACAATGCAAAGCAGCCACAGACTGCACACAGCACAGCCAGTGATTCTCATACAGAGGTGGCGTTACCAATAAAAAAACCTAAACAGCCTACTTACATAGCCTCCATGCTACCCACAAAAAATTTTACAAATTTTTTTGGGCACTGGCCAATACATTTTTGTTAAAATTTTTCATAATCGTAATTACAATAACAAAGAAATCAAATGCACACACTTACTGATACAATGTTGGTCAAAAGCTAAAATTTTCTCACTGTCCATAAAGACAGTCCTGATCGTTTATCACAGTAAAATAGCAGTGTTTTTCTTAAAGTCTGAGCAGTAAAACAAAATGCACACGGAAGTAGTGGATTTCCATGTAGTCTTGAAGAAGTAGTGTTGTCCTTCTAACGGAAAGAGAGTGCTGACTCTTGACATGCAGACAGGTAATGGGCCACAACAGAGCAAACCCACAGCAGAGTCAGTCGAAATTTTGAAGAATATTGGTACATAGGTCATCAGAGAGTAGACCCACTGCAGTCCTGGTAGAGATTACGGTATTGGTGGGCCACCAGAGGCGCAGACCCACTGTAGTCCTGGTAGAGATTGTGGTATTGGTGGGCCACCAGAGGCGCAGACCCACTGTAGTCCTGGTAGAGATTGTGGTATTGGTGGGTCATCAAAGATGCAGACCCACTGTAGTCCTCGTAGAGATGCCCAGCAGCCATCTGTTGTGACTGTGCAGGTGCACAATCACCATTGAAGAGTCTTGCGGATAATATAGCAAGTCCATAACCACCACTTGTGCACTCACAAAGTTTTTGGAATTGTCCTTAGAACCAGCAATGCTGTTATCCAGTCCCTTGCTGAATTATTAACACACGTGCAAACACTAACAGTCCCTACTTCTCACATATTGTCCATATACTATGACCAATAGAAACGTGTGCAGTGAAATGTAACTTACAAGTTACTTAATTTGATGAACTGCTGTCAATTACAATTTTATAACATAAGAATACAATAACAAGGTACAAAATACATCATTCAAGAACATAACAATACAGATAACATTTGTAGTACAGGCTTTACAACAGAATAGAAATAAACATATACATCAATGTTACAGGAATGATGAGATAAGTAGATACATAAAAGTTCAGAATAACTTTCGAAACATCAACTTCACACATGAGCATTTAAACAAAACAGAATAAATAATATCTAAGCATATTTACAAGTTAAACAACATATTATTAAAACCAATTATATTTGAGGATAACAGTATTCCTCATCATAGTGAATAGTATTAGAAAAAAAATTCTATGAAACTACACAGAGACAGGAAGAAAACAAATACACAAGGGTACACAAACACATAGTGGGATAACACAATGGAAAGGACAGGGTTCGTTTTCAGTGTAACTTTTGGTACTGCAGTATTTTGCGAACAAAACCTTTTTTGTTCTTGGAGATCTCCCTTCGTTCATCATTATTCCCAAAAAGTCCTATCTGTACCTCTTTTCTGTATTCTAACCATATTTCTTTCAAAATAATTACGGATCATTGTACAATACTCATTTTGGCCCAAAACGTTTTCATATACCTTCAATGCATTTCTTTCCATTCATCACAACTAGTTTCTTATATAGTCTACCCCCTCTTAAGCTAACTTAAATCTACTGAGCTCAGATGCTAAACTAAGGGACGAGGCAATGCAGCAGCACATAAAACAATTAACACAAACAGCAATGACAAAAAAGTGCAGATTTGCAAAGGAAGCAGCATTTTAGAAATTAGCGAAGCAATTGCAATATTACGACTAATATAAGGCAATGTGCAGCAAACAAGAAAAATAAATCTGGCTTAGCAGAGTAACACAAATTAAAATTCAGTAGCACTATGCCTGGCAAACAGCATAACTTATACCTAAACATGACAAAGTTCAAGCAGAAAAAGTATTACACTAAAAATGGCCATGTCTAATACCTATGTCACATCTTAACACTAGAGTGATGCATCACAATTTATTCTACAAAAGAAATTAACAAGTACTTGAAAAGAAAACTATGATTGCAGTTCCTGTGAAGGTAAATGTCTTTTTGTGCTCCCTCATTTTTTTTTGAAAAAATTATTATTTACTCGATCTGTAGACAGAAAATATTTATATTAGTACATCTATAAAATTTTATTTTAACCAATGCTGCAGTGCAGCTAGAAACTAGATATCAAATGAAATAAGCAACTATGTACAAAGTAAAGCATAAAATAATCATTCAGTAGTCATGAGGCATTTCATAAGTTAGTAGAAATTCTCTCAATTCTCGTAGATAGACACTTGTCCGAATCAGGTGTGCAGATGTAAGAATGTTTCCAAGTTATTATTAGCGTGTCGTATTTACGATGCTTTCTACAAAGGAATGTCAATAGCGAGGATAATGGCCTCCCTTTTTTTTCTGCCACCTAATGGCTTTTTCTCAAGGCGGCTGGCACACCTGGCCGCTCACAACGAAATATTTACGACAGCAGTTTTCGCTACAGTGGCAGTCTCATATAAAAAATTTCACAGGTCAAGAATTTGGGTTACAAATCTGTAGAAACAAAATCCTATAAATATAACAGCGTCCAAAAAATTTTCGCCAGCATTGTGATACATTCACGCATATACACACATTTCATAACTCTTAAAGTACGATTCTTGGTTTCCAACAACCTTTTTCACAAACCATAGTCTCTAACTTCTATTCATTATTCATATACATATAAACACGTAATCACATTCCTTATATAGCATCAGCTTATTGATCATAAACATACCTCAACAGCATAATACACATCGTCGTCGTAAAAATAACATCATAACACCTCAGTCAAATCTCAAAATCGTCGTAGCTTCCTCCAATAATTTCAAAACCTAAAAAAATTCTCTGCTCATGTCAGTAGTGTCATTTACCTCAAACGTACTTTAAAAATCATGCTCCCTTACCAAATACATCATTCAAAGCTCTCATAGTACCACAATGGTTCCAGAAAAATATGAGCATTTCACAAAGTACAGACAAAATACAATTTCATAAGTGTGAAGTTATCCAACGGTATAATTACGTAAACATCTGTCACTGAGGTAGTAAAAAAATGTTTGTTTCTTTGTTAAATAATCAGATAGCTGTGTAATTTATGTGTTAGAGAAATATGGTACCGATGTGTAAAGTTGTATAAGCAAATACCATATTAGCTAGGGCCTCTTGTGCTTGCCAAACACATGGTACACAAAGTAGGTGTGTACCCCCCTGAGGATTAATGTAATTATAGCCTCAGGTGTTACAGATTACAGCAATGGAATGAAATGTATCACGGAAAACCCTTGTATCATTGCACTTCAAATATCTTTCAAAATAAATGTTTTAAGTACAAAATTAATCACTCAAATGCGTGTCCTGTAGCGCTAAATGTGCGTCATGTTGTAAGATAATCTCTGTGGAAGTCTCGTATTTATCGTCCTCTGTAAGCAAAGTTCTGCTGAAGTCAATATACTTACCTCATCATAAACGAAAGTGAAATGCTTTGCGTATGGATACCATAGTTATTACGTTTATTGTTGTGATGAAGAAAGTACTGTACTGTAACGTATTGTTGTGCCACGAAAAAGGCTGTCTCATTGTTGCTATACCACAAAAGTTACTACTAAAACATGTTTTTCTTTCCAGAAGAATTCAGAAAACTGTGCAGATATAAAACAGATACACCGCAAAAGCAACATTGTAAATTGTCACTCATTAGTAGCGTCGTGATAACATCGTTTAGCTGTCACATAAACTAACCACTGTGTCCTCTGGTATCTCACAGAAAGTACTTTAAATCCAGAATGTTTTTTTAAGTAAAACAAAATGTTGGATTAAAATCTCATTAGCAGTATATGTTCTAAATATGTAAGCCTTATAGTCGTTACGTAATCGTGCAACTAACAGCAAAAATGTACACACACAATAACACTGTCTCATCTGTTCACTATAATAATGCATTCGTAATTTCTGTTTAAATAAGTGCTCTTGGTTCTTGACTGGATATTTAACTTCAAATCATTGTTGCATGTTAACAGTTTCTATGTGTGACAAAGCATACTAGTAACGTGAAGTGAAAAGTTTTATAGCAAAGACTAAGTTAAAAAGCAGATTATCTCTCAATAAGCGGTTTTATATGTGAAGTGTGGTGAAATCCTTTACTCTTCATAGTACTCAGAGTTTGAACTTGAATGCAATTGTCATATGGTATACGTCGGTAAAGAATACTGGAATTTTTTTCTCAAGGTTAGCGTCTATGTTATTTCTCTCGAAGCCAGCGGGCGCACGTGGGTGCCTGCTGTGCGAGTCATTGTCTGTCTCTTTGTTGGCGCGCGCCGTTATTGGGATTAGGAGACCTAACTTCTACAAATTCACCGTGACGAGAAGGCCCTGCTCTGTTTGAATCCCGCCAGTTCTGATGCAATTCAGGTCTGTCGTTACGAATATATCGTCTGTCGTCATGTCGGTAGGTTCCGTAGTTTCTTCCTTGTCCGTCACGTGGTGGAGAATTTCTCCCTGAATCGTAACTGTGCGCCGAACTGTTGCGTCTGAAGTTATTCTGCCTCCCTTGATAATAATTGTTTTGGTTCCCATATTGTCTGTTTCTATGGTAATCTCTATCATGTTCATTACTATGGAAGTGCGATCTTTCTCTGTACCTATTATTCTGCCAACGGTTGTCATATGGGTGGTGTCTTTTTTGGTCACGATTTGTGTTGCGAGAATAGCCTTGTCGCGTCCAGTTATTATTTCTTTCATCGTGGAATTGCGACGGATGTGATCTGTAATTGTTGTGCTCGCGCGTTCCGCGATTGCCTGTGTCAATTTCTAATTCTTGTAGGAGTCCCTGAAAAGCCTCAATGTCTTCTTTGCAACGTCCTGCTAAAATAATATGTCGTAAATGTTCAGGTAATTTGGTTAAGCAAATGCGGATGAGTTCTGAGGGGCTGTATGGGTTTGACAGGTACTGATTCTTGTGCAACATGTCTTCAAAATATTTCACAAGACTGGAGAATTCAGATTGTTCGAAATGTTTCATCATTATGATGCCATGTTTTACTCGGTCTTGTGTGGCTTGAGACCAATATGCTGAGAGGAAGGCATGGTAAAATTCTCCTTCACTGTGGCAATCGTGAATGACCGATCGCATTCTTACAGCTGGTTCATTCTCTAAGTAGCCACACATAAATTCTAATCTGTGTTCTAACGACCAGTTGGGAGGAAAACAATGAGAGAATTGATGGAGCCACGCTTGTGGATGAATGTCGTTGCCAGAATTCTTAAACGTTTTGAATTTATGTGTAGTAATGAACAGCTTATAGTCAAAATCATCGTGTCGGCGAGTCGCATATCGGTCATTGTTAGGTCGTGTCGGCCGTTCCATCTCAAAATTCGGTGTACATTGCCAGTTTCTTTCATAACTTCTGAAATGTCCTGTGTTATTATTTTGCGGCTTTTCCGTATTTCTAAGTCCCTCTTCACGTATTGGGGCGCGAGTGTCCTCTGAAATACGTAATTCTTGTATTATCTGTGTCAGCTGATCTTGTACTTCCCGGATTTCTCTTTGCGTATTAATTTGATTCAGATTTTGTTTCAGTTTCCTAATTTGTTCGCACTCTTCTGTGTCATTAAAGACTACCGGTTTTGTGTCGTTCAGATTATCATCTACCTTCGTAGATAAGTTAGTGAACTGATCCGAAAGTTCGGCTACTTTCTCCGATAGTAAACACATTTCCTCAGTGTGTTTTTCTGAACCAAGTTTCAGAGTGTCCATTTGTGTTGAAATCGAATCTACTGTGTCCTTTAAGTTTTCTTGAGTTTTTGCAAGTTGCGTAACCGAATCGGTAGATGCAACTGAGTCAATTTTAGCCGACAAGGTCTCATGATTTTCATGAACAATGGTTTGCAGTTCTTTTATGGCTGCTTCGTGATTCTGTAATGCATTTTCATGCCGCGAAAAAATAGGTTGAAAATGCTCACAAATTTGTGTTTTTACGTCATTACAGACTTTTTGACATTTCGATTCGATGTTATGTAACTCAGTAGTTAAATCTTCACGTGTTTGTTCAAGCGTGGTGTGAAGATTTTGTTCCATTGCGTCTAACTGTTGCTGTGTTTGTCTCTGGTGTTGTTCCATTGTGTCTAACTTTTGAAGATTTTGTCCCATTTGTTTCTGATTTTGTTCAAGCGTTGTGTCTAACTTTTGAAGATTTTGTTCCATTGTGTCTAACTTTTGTAGCCTTTGTCCCATTTGTTGCATTAATTGTAATAACAATGCACTGGTGTCTGAAACATGTTCCTCAGTACTTTTAGGCAGTGAAGTTGCACTGGCAACATTCACATTTTGACAAGCAGAAAATGTGTCTTGACTCATTTGAGAAAATGGTGAGAACCCAAAACCTGAGTCTACAGTATTTGCAATATTGTGCTCTGTCATTCCCAATTCCTGAGGCGAGCTGTTGCCGACCGATCGATCGATAATGCTTCCCTCTTCACTAATTGTTTCACTGTCTACGCCATTGTTTGCCGCCCGCTCCATTTCCCTATGCACAATTACCAAATTACTACTTTGAACATTAGTTAATTCATTACTCTGCGGCGCTAACACACTGCTTTCGTCTTCACTGTCATTTCTCAGTTTACTTTGGAGCCAAGTATTACGTTTTTCACACGCCATTATTGTCACAATATTTCACACGATAACACAGAAAAGCACAATTTGAAGAGCAAAAATAAGAGAACACATTAACATAGCACTGAAAATAATATCTAGTTAATTGCAGCTGCGAAATACTTGGTGCAAATCTACATGCATGCCACAACTGTTTTACTGTACAACAATGAAAGACTGCAACTACAAAGGAGATTCTCTCTACAATTACGCGCTAGCAATAAACAATAGTTACACTAATTACACAAACTACAAGAAAAAAATCAGAAGATTCCAGTGAGGTATCCTAGGCTAAGGGTCGACATATGAAACTTCCCCTTTAGAAAAATTTATACAGGACTGTGCTTAAACTGACACACAATATTTTTTAGCGCAACGCAATCTGACTTTCACAAAATCCCTACAAAAGAATGGCCCTGACTAACATTAAACTATACCTTTCACAAATCACTAAATCACTTACCTCACAATAATCTTCGTTTCTCCCACTACTGCAATACAGCTAGCGCCACTACTGCCAGCTAAATAAAAGATTCAAACTATGGAAGGCACTAACTACTGATAGGGATAGTTAGCAAATGAAAGATATTAATAGAGAACAAACAATGTATTTACCTTGATATCATCATATATAAATATAGCAGTTCATGACAAATTTCAAAACTCCGCCATCTCTCTCCCCACATCCACCACTGCTGGCGGCTCACCTCCAACTGCGCAACGCTACGCGCTGTTCACAGCCAGCTGCCTAACACTACAATGGCGAGTATTACAACAATGCAAAGCAGCCACAGACTGCACACAGCACAGCCAGTGATTTTCATACAGAGGTGGCGTTACCAATAAAAAAACCTAAACAACCTACTTACAAGATGAGTAGGAAAAACAATCTCGTAATGTTCAATTGCTGCATTAGTAGTGAACTGCTTGACAGTCTGGTCAGTTAAATATTAGTACAATGAAAACAATCAATTATTAACAATATAGTTTAATGGATAGATGAAAAATCTATTCACGTGGTGTCAGATCACACAAATAAGATGGTTGTAATTGGCAAGCTTCTGAAGTCAGTTGCTCTGTCTTCAGGCACAAGCTTGAAGAAGAAGGAAAAGGACTGTAGAGGTCTAGGAAAATGGTTAGGTTTCGGTCCTTTTCCTTCACCCCTATTCCTTCCCCTTCATGCCTTCTGCCTGAAGGAGCCACTGGCTCCGAAAGCTTGCTAATTACAACTGTCTTTTATGTGTGTGTTCTGTCGCCACTTGGCGAGTAGATTTTTTTATCTATCCAATTAAATATTAGTTAATTGGCTAGATAAAAAATGTACTTACCAAGTGGCGGTAGGACGCACACATAAGACTTGTGATTGGCAAGCTTTTGGAACCAGTGGCTCCTTATTCAGCCAGAAGGGCTGAAAGGGAAGGAAGAAGGGTGAAAGAAAAGGACTGGAGAGGTCTAGGAAAAGGAGTAGATTGAAATGTCACCCAGAACTGCGGGTCAGGGGAGAATTACCATACAGGATGAGAAGGAAAGACTGACTGTTGGGGACTGCATCAGACTAGATTAATTAAATATTAGGCATGACGTTGCTCCTTACGAGCATCTAAGAATGGCAGTAGGGAATGCAAATTGTCGTCAACTTTATTGAGAGAGTTAGGAAAGTTTGGTTCATCTGTAAATGAAGCTGCATATAAAACACAAGTGCAATCCATCCGTGAGTACTGCTTGAGCATTTGGGATCCCCACCAGGATGGATTACAGGCAGACACCAAATTAATTAAGAGGTGGACTGCTAGCTCTGTTACCAGTATGTCTGATCAACCCATGAGATTACAGAGGTGCTTTATGTAATCAAATGGAAATCCTTGGAGGAAAGACAACCTTCTTTTCGCAGAACACTGTTGAGAAATTTAGAGAAATGACACTTGAAGCTGACTGCAGAATGATTCTACTGCCACAGACACATTTTGTTCAAGGGCCACGAAGACAAGAGATGAGAAATTAAGACTTATGCAGAAGTATAGACTGTAGTCTTTCCCTCAGTCTATTTTGGAGTAGAACAGGAAAGAAAATGACTATAGTTCAATTCTTTTATCTTGGCGGTTCGCGCATGCCCGCCCAAACGTAGGAGATTGCTGCGTTGCCAGTTGTACGCGCCAAGAGAAACAGCGCCATAGTATAGTTCGCAAACTTACGTTTAGGGGGGAGCGCGCAGTTTATGAAGTAAAGCCACCACGGCCGCATTAACCCTTTCGCTGCTACAGAGACGTGCTCCCAGCATTCCGCGATGTGCGCGATTTTGTCATCATTGCACTGCTCACCTGTGCAGACACATGGTGTTTCGACTGCTTTAACACACTTTATCATTCAATTTCACAAAAACTATTTGGCCCAAAAAATTGATTTTTACACATATTCTTGACTGATACCTTCCCCCCATAAATGACTTAATTTTGTTTCGATGTTCAATGCAGTTATTGTGCAGCATTAGATGTAGTAAACCATTGCACGAAATTTTGAAGAGTTTGCAGAGGTAAATGTCCATAGCGTATACTTTCCGTATGGTTGATTTTAGTTGCCACTAGAAATTTCATAAAATTACATTCAAACGAATAAAACTCATGAAGTAAGACACTTCAATATTGTTTTTAAATAAAGAAAATATTAAGCGCCAATCAACGTTTGAACTCAGAACCTTTTGCTTAGCAGCCAAATATCTTAACCGTTACGCTAACGCAGTTCGTCGATCAACATCTCTCCCAGAGGACTTTAAAATATCACGCAAAATACCGACAAACACTGTTGGTATGATTATGAATTACTCACGTTTCGTGGAAGTACAATAGGAAATAAACAATTACCGCTGTTCTTTATTGCGAAAAAGTGGTTAGTGAGAATGATACAAACACCTTTCCTTGCTATCGCCTGAATTAGGAGGCTTATTGCTGGTTTGGTTTAAATAATGAATAGAATATGAAGCAATTGGTATAAAGAATGCTTTTTCCAAACTTTCTATAAAAGAAAGTCTGCTACCAAGACATCGCTTTTGTTCAATTACTTTATTTATGACTGAACGTTTCTAAAACTGAAGACTCTCGTCCGTGCTCTGCACTGCAGTCGAGCTCTGGCAACGTTGTTCTCTGTTCATTGGCTGACTGTGTTTTGTGACGTCAGATGCGCAGAACGAACTTAAACTCTGCCGCCGTCATAAATGACTCGCACTTTAGTAGTGGTACAAGGTTCCCTCTGACTCACACCATGCTGTTGTATATGTAGATGTATGACAATAATGGACACTAGACTATCAAAACATGTTTTCAAGACAGAAAATAGACGAGTCCTACTGGACATAAACAGTTGCACCACAGATGGGGGGTTTACCTCTAAGCTTATCCAGGTTTCTGCACATGGTACAGCTATCATACCATTCATACTTCTTTTTGAATGACACTGAGCTTGCTTTGTGGATAGTTCACGTGATCATATCATCTTCTATGTGTCTAAGTCTCCTTTTCCTGACAGCTGAAGAATTTTCACCAATAGTTCGTTACACAGTCTTTTAGTCTGTTGCTTGCATCTTCAGTCTTATTTGCATATCAGAGAGTGATGGAATAGAAATTTTTTTTGGATAGGTGGAAACCAAGTTATAGCAATATGTGTTAGGCACCAGTAGTTTACTACTGCATGGGCTAGAATTGTAAGTAAATATGTTCTCCAGCTTGTTGGCAGATCTTATCTGCAAAGAATTTATTCAAAGCACTTTTCCAGACCTGCAAGGATGAGATGAGCCCTTGAAAATAAGAGGAAGGGGATGTTTTATGGATGGTAGTTCTCCAACAGTATTTAGTCACATTATTGAAGATAGCCGCATTACTGAAGATAGTCACATTATTTGTCTGAAGACAGAAGGTAGGGGAGGACAATTTCTACGATCTGCGCATCCACCCTCCAACCTCAACGCTATGGATTTTTATCTGGAGCTATCTAAGATAGACATTCTTCATTCAAAGAAATTCGTCAAAGTGTTATGGAAAACTGTAATTGTAGTTTACACAATTCAATGGTCTTTGAAAGTTTGCAAGAGTTCATGCTCCGATGAGTGTATGCATGTATATAGGTAATAAGACAAATATATTTTGGACTTTAGCTTATCATTTTGTGCACTGAAAACTTTGAAGAATGTTGTATCAGTAACAACAGATGGATTGAGATACAAATGTACATGTAGGCTCCCACAAATGTATGTAAAATATTCCTAACACTCCTTGTATATGACATTGTTTGCAAAGCTTTTAATTTTACTTTTTAAGCTTGAGTGGCATAACTGAAGTTGAACAAATGTTTGTTGAAAGTTACATCCCCTGAATTGTTGGTGTAGGACATAACCTGCCCAGTATTCATACAGTTGCACGAGATAAACCTCCTACAACCTCACTAAAATAGGTATGTAGAGCTGACACTTAGCCTAGGAATAAATCATAACAGTCTTTTGTGCTCCCAGTTTGACGCATTGTCAAGTTATTGTTCAGCTTTTTGCAGATTTTAGTAATTTTATTTCAATCTTGACAAAAAGTTCATGCCATTTTGTGTTTTGTTTGTTAAACAGGAAGTATGGCATACTATGGTGCATTCAGGCCCATAGGTAAAGTGACTGTATAAAATGGCCACATCTTCCAGCATCTACTACAGTTACTCTGCCCTGTAGAATTCCATGTAGTCTCAGCAAGCTGCTACGTATCTGGAAGGCACAGTAAAGAGGAGTGTCCTCTTGGAAACTGGTAACATATATACTAAGAACCGTGTTTGTGTCATGTTGGTGAGAGAGGAGAGTAGTGTCCAGGAAACTGGTAACTGATGCCACACACTGGGGTGTTAGAAAGGCCTGCTTTTTGTGGCTCGATAAGGACGTGTATGAAGAAATGACAGAGAAAAGATTGGGGGATTATATTTATGCACTATTCTGGAAAGCTTCATATATATCTTCGTTGTGGAATGGTCCTGAAATTATCGCTGATACAAAGTAAACTGAATAACTTACTGTGAACAGGATGACATTGAAACCAATCTAAATTATGTAGTGTTTGTAAAGCCCACAGTATTTCTGATCATGTTCAGGGACATAATGAAAAAAACAGAAGAAACCAGTGACGCAAAATCACAGACTATCATATGTGGAAATGTGTAACAATCCTGCACTGAATAGAAAAAAGTCTGTATTCCAGATTCCAAGACAGGGTAACTCCCCATTTTGCAACTCTTGGGGTGACTGTGTTCATAGTCTGCAATTACAGCACTGTCAATAACACGGCCACTTAGACGTAGGAAGCTCGTTTTTATTTACTGTTTACTTCAAATAAGCTGATTCATAATGTTCATCATCGATCAATAGATATGAATATTGGGCCGTACATGTGGGACTGCACGATGAGCTCTTGCTGTGTTGCATAGCAGGTGTGTGTACAACCATCAGTCTCTTAGAAGTGTTTGTTTACTGTATTTTTGCAAGTAGTAACAGCATTTTGGTTGGCATGATCAATGGTGGAAATCTTAAATAAGAAAAAAAATCTATGTAATGTCCTGCTGGTTCTATACTGTGATATTGGGTGGTGAAGTAAAATCTGATAGGAAGCAAAGACTTCTTATTATTCAGTCTTGCTCACCTTACTATTTCGGCAACCTCACCACCCACTTCTGACTGAACGTTTCCTCGGAGTGCTGCAGTTACTGCTAGAAGTTAAAACTGCAAATACAACATCCAGTTCTCAAAATAAATATGATACTTCTGTTAAACAATGTATCATATATTGTTCTCTAGTTTACAATAACTATTCAATACAAAAATACTTCTTCATTCCCAACTCCCCAATTATATAGAAAAAGACTTAAGCTCACAAATGATATGCCTTATGTAATAGATTCCAGTTGAATGTGTGTATAAAAAGTTTTATCTTCTCCCCATGATGTCATAGGCATTCTTACAGCCACTCTTCCTATATGGCATCACCGTATCTCGAAGGCAGGACCCATCCAGCCAGCAGGTACCATGAGTGTGGTAAGCTGTTTATCGTCGGTCCAGCTTGCAGATACGTTGCATCCATCCATTTCACGATACATGTGCATAAATAAAACATACATTGAAACAGTAGTTTATATAATTAATTACAAAAATAAATTTTTGTTGGTTCGAAAAATGCTTAAGCAACACACCACTTCATCAAAGTGATATGTCACACTACGTATTTCTCCCTTAGATGAATAATGTCATCACTACTGTGAAACATTAACCAAACAGTAAATATTTGAAGTTCAAAACTAGTTTAACTCATAATTAAAAATATTAATAGTTCATACCATATTTAATTGATGCATATTCATTGCTCCAGTTGCATTCTGACTTTAATAAATATACTTATTCCTGTTTATTACATGGGGAATGCCCCATGATATGTAATAAACTGGTAATCATATGTGTGTAGTTGCTTTAATGTCAGTTTGACTATGGATATGGATATGGGATCTCGGATAACAAATATTTGTTATCTGTTCAGCAGTTTTACAGTATCTTTTGTTTTCTCTGATTAACTATTCACTACTAGGACTTACAATCCACTGGCCATTTAGTCTGTCATAGATATTTCATCCAATCAAATACATTGCCCCCAATACTCAGACTTTTCTAGCCATGCTCATAAAACTTCTGGAAATAACTGGATGTGTGCTGCACCTTGGGCAAGAAAAATTAAATAAGAATAGTGATTCCTCTTGGAACAGTGTATGAGTCTCTACAAAACTCAAAGAGCTACAGTGGATTATTTTCCTGTGTGGCTGTTAAAGGGAACATCACATTCATTGTTATGAGGCCAGTTTAATTTTATATTTATTCGTATGGCTCACATGTAGTGTAAAAATTCAGATATATAACATTAGTATATGTATATAACAAAAATACATAGAGACAAAACTATATATAACATTAACTAAATGTCAAAATCTAAGCTTCTAACCCATATAAGAGCTGTATCGTTGGCTCTCTTGAGGTTGCTCCAACTCCCCTGATAGGAATGCAACGGGCATTCATCCCTAACGTGCACGATTGTCTGGTTCGGAACCCCCAGTCACAAACTAGAGACTCTCTAGCACCCGATTTGTAAAGTGCGTCTGCACGTCGACAATGACCAGGTGAGCTCTGTTCAGTTTGACCCCTAGTTTCCTGTTGAGTTCTGTGCCAGCAATATCAAAGCTACAGTTTCGAAACCACTCACGCTCTTTAGGATATTCAGTAAGGTGACTGTTCTGATCCCATAGGCCTCTCACCTCAATATTACTGCAATTGAGCTGTTTCGTTTGCTGTAACAGTGAGTTTCTTGAACAGAGCCACAGACTTTGTATGTCTTCCTGTATGGTTAATTCCAGGATCTCTCTTCCACGAATTGCAGGCATGTAGATGTTGCTCAGTAGAGGAAGCCAATAAATGAGTACTGGTCAGTTTGTCACAGTTATTAATTGCATTGTGTGGTTCTAAAGCACATTGATCAAGTTGGTGTGGCAGCTGTTTAGCCACAATGGAGCTCAATAACCAGCTACTGAGAAGACCAGCATTATAGATGGTGTGCGCAAGGTGTCTGCTGAAGCTCCTCATGTCATTCCACACAATTTTTGAATAATTTGTAGTGAATTCTTACATTGGCAGTGGTATTTCCAAGACGTTATTTATGTGAAAGTGTGCCGTCAACGGTGACACCAAGGTACTTATGGTACTTATTATGGCAAAGAGTGTTTCACTCTGAGCCCTGTGTCAGCTTGTTTGGTGTTCAGATGGAATATACATACTTAAATTTTACTTGTACTGGGTTTAAGTGCCACTGTGTGAGAATTGTCACTGCTTGTCTGAGGTCTTTCTTTCTAAAAACAAGACCGATATTATCCACCTAGCAGAATTTTGTTGATTAGGTATTGGGAAGATTGGAGGTACATAGGCTGAATAATAGGGGGACAAGATGGAACTCTGTGGTAGATCATTACTTAATTTCCTCTTGTTGCTCATCTTTTCTTCCAAGTAAATGCAGAAATACCTATTCTTTATCATGATGTTGATGAGAGTGACAGTTTTTCAGCATCAGATTGTTTTTAACAGTTTCTATATCATCCCTTCTCTCCAGACTGTGTCAACATCTGTTGGCCATGGCACATTTGGTGGCTTGTAAACATTAATTGTAATTGTGTCCTCCATTTGTCTCAAGACATAATGGATCTCATTTTCGTGTTCATTCAAATGAGGTGGGCATGCTCGATATTGCTCCTTACATATGTGGCAACAGCATACACACTGTGATACACAGCACCCATAAGATCATATCCATGAACCATACGTCTTTTATACACAGGTCTTCCATAGTTGGAACTTGTGTTTCCTCGATTAGAACTGTGTCGGCATCATTATCAACAAGGAGTTTAGACAGGTAGTTGCCTTTAGCTCCACTAACGCCTTCTATATTTAAATGGCGTACTGAGATTGAAGGGCCAAATGCTTTATTCAGTTTGTTATGAGGATGTCGATTTTTTAAGGCTTTTTGACGTTGATTTGTCTGCTTGTTTGTAACCAGGAAATCTAGTATTTGGTCTGGCTGCCAATTCATTCTAGCTCATTTAGCATTACACGGGATGCACATGTAGTATTCTACTATTTGTTGTTGGACATTCTGTAATCAGTTCCCTATCTTTCCAAACCTGAATAACAGCATAGGAAACTCAGACACTTTTCTCTCTACTCATGTTGTGTCGTCTTCAGATCAGCATATGGAAGAAATTAACAACTCAGATAAGTTAATTTTCTTTGCTAGTTTGGATGAATCTTGAAACTAACAGTACCAACTGTCAAGATATACCTCTTTCCACACAAAGATTATATTTAAATGATATTTTAATATTCCACAGTGATAGTGTCCTTATTTATGTATCCCTCCTTTTCTCCCAAGTATAGGTTTGCCTTTTTCCTCTATGTCCACCTTACCATTCCAACTCATACATACATATTAGGGTATAATATCCTGTTAATAGCATTTACAACTCTACCTTCTTTATATTCAGGTTGATAGACACACAAACAAACATACACACAAAATTCAAGCTTTCGCAACCAACGGTGGCTTCATCAGGAAGGAGGGAAGGAGAGGGAAAGACGAAAGGATGTGGATTTTAGGGAGAGGGTAAGGAGTCATTCCAATCCCGGGAGCGGACAGACTTACCTTAGGGGGAAAATAGGACAGGTATACACTCGCACACACACACACATATCCATCCGCACATACACAGACACAAGCAGACCAATATAATAGAGGGAAACATTCCACGTGGGAAAAATATATCTAAAAACAAAGATGATGTGACTTACCGAACGAAAGTGCTGGCAGGTCGATAGACACACAACCATACACACGAAATTCAAGCTTTCGCAACAAACGGTTGCTTCATCAGGAAAGAGGGAAGGAGAGGGAAAGACGAAAGGATGTGGATTTTAGGGAGAGGATAAGGAGTCATTCCAATCCCGGGAGCGGAAAGACTTACCTTGGGGGAAAAAGGACAGGTATACACTCGCACACACACACATACACAGACACAAGCAGACATTTGTAAAGACTCGTTACCCTCTCCCTAAAACCCACATCCTTTTGTCTTTCCCTCTCCTTCCCTCTTTCCTGATGAAGCAACCGTTTGTTGCGAAAGCTTGAATTTCGTGTGTATGTTTGTGTGTCTATCTCTATCGACCTGCCAGCACTTTCGTTCGGTAAGTCACATCATCTTTGTTTTTAGATATATATAATAGAAAGAAACATTCCACATGGGAAAAATATATTAATTAACTTAGGTTGGTGAACAACGATGGGTACAAATGTTAGGTAGTTGTGTTGCCTCCAAAACACGTTAAAGGGTGGAGAAATTCAGGAAAATTTCGAAAAAACTGCGTGTAAATGTATTCACAGGACTGGTTATGTGCTGGCAGATTATGAAAATGAGGCTAACAATTGTCTGACGAAGAAATAATAACGTATAAACCTGTGGGAAGCTGCTAAAAAATGATCGGTTATGTGCGAAAAAACGGGAATGGAAATAAAACGAAAGTTGTTGGAAATAGCTGAAATGGTTGTTTAAAGGGTGAAAGGAACTGAAGCTGTGAAATAGTATTCACGAGGTTACACGAAATGTTTGTAAACTGGGAACAGTGGATTTTATAGCAGCAGTAATGTTGAAAGCGTTAAAAATTTTTAGGTTATGGTTTGGAAGTAAATTGCGTATTATTGAGTATATTTAGGCAGGATAAAATGTATGGTAGATTACGGAACAAAGGGAAGATGAATACAAAGTGAAACTACTTGTACAAACAAAAGGAGAAAGTAAGATGACAGAAAAGATTTCGAAATGCAACAGTGACAATATCAAACGTAATTGTTGGGTTCAAATTAATGATATAAATAATATAGAACGAAACATTCCACATGGGAATATATATATATATATTGTTTAAAAGTAAAACAGACAAAAGAATTCTTAAAAACACTCCGCATCTGGGTGTTGCATTCGCAATTTCGCAAGACATTCTTGGCTCCGTAATCGAAGTAAATCCAGTAAACAACAGACTAATGACAATTTCCATGAAATGTGCAAATAAAATGTACTGTTTAATTAACGCACACATGCCTATCAACCAGGAGAATAAAACAAATCCAGAAAAAGTAAATAAGTCATGGGAAGTGTTAGAGAATACAGTCTCCAAAATTCCTCAAAATTATGTAAAGATTTTAATGGATGATTTTAATGCACAGTTAGGGAAAGAGAGAAAATTTAGAAAAACGGTCGGTGAATTCCCTGCACATAAATGGACCAATCAAAATGGAAAGAGGCTGGTAGAATTTTGCAGAAATTTTAATCTCAAAATTATGTCAAGTCATTTTAAGAAAAAACCTTCAAAACAAAAGACATGGCGATCACCTAACAAGGACATAGGTGAATTCCAAATTGACCATATTGCAATCTCGTATCCATGCCACATAGAAATTTTAAATGTTCAAGTTCGTAAAGGCGCCAATATTGACTCAGACCATTACTTAACCCGTGTGAAACTAAAGCTAAAACCCCAAAATTTCAACAAAAGGACACCAACAATGCAATCCAGTTTCACTTGCACCAAATGAAGAGGAAATCATTAAAGAAATTCATAGGTTGAAAAACAACAAAGCATCTGGTGAAGATGGAATTGTTGCAGAACTTTTAAAGGCAGCTGGTCCAAAAACCGTTAAAGAAATTACTTCAATCATGCAAAACATTTGGCAAACTGAAAAAATTCCTGATGAATGGAAAACCGCCTTGATTCACCCACTTCATAAGAAGAGAGACAAAACTGACGTTAATAATTACAGAGGAATTTCTCTTCTTCCAGTCACATACAAAATCCTCTCTCAATGTCTTCTGAACCGAGCACAACAGCAACTTGAATGGAAAATTGGCGAATATCAAGCAGGTTTCAGGCCAAATAGATCTTGCCCAGAACAGATTTTAGTCCTCAAACTAATTCTCAGACATCAAAAAATTTACAATAAAAAACTAGTTTGTACCTTTGTAGATTTTAGAAAGGCTTATGACTCAGTGGATCGTGAATCTCTTTTCCAAATTGTGAAAGAACAAGGCCTGGATCCTAAAACCACGGCAATTATCAGAGACACGCTAACTGGTACAAAATCAAAAGTAAAGTTCAGAGGAGAAATTTCAGAATCCTTTGAAATAAAAACAGGCGTGAGGCAAGGTGATGGACTCTCTCCATTGCTATTTAACTGCGTTCTAGAAAAAGTAATACAAGAGTGGTGCGAACGAAAATTGGAGTTCAAAATTGACCAACCAGTGAAATTAGGACGAACAAATATTCGAATAGACTGTTTGGCCTTTGCAGACGACTTGGTTATTCTAACGCAGGACATCCAAATTGCTCAGAAACAAATAGAAATCCTTAAAGAAACAGCAGAAAGAGTAGGTCTCCAAATCTCATTTGAAAAAACACAGTATATGACTAGCAACAAACTGGCACCCAAACTTTTGGAAACTAAGTATGGAAAAATCAAAAGAGTCTCACAATTCAAATATTTAGGTGAAACAATCTCAGAGACTGGTCTAGAAAAAATTGGAAATGAAATTCGTTGTCAAAAGATGGAGACAGCTTTTAGACTTACAAAAGACATCTACAACAAAAAATGTCTCTCGAGGTACTCTAAATTGAGACATTACAACACGGTCATAAAACCAGAGTGCCTTTATGGGGCTGAAACGCTAATTTTAAACAGAAAAAAGGACATTCAAGAAATCCAAAAAAGAGAAAGAAAAGTAATCAGAAAAATTCTAGGTCCAAAATATACTGAAGAAGGAACATACAGGTTAAGAGCAAATAGTGAAATTCAACAATACACCAGCATATATTCAGATATGAAAAAACGCAGATTAAAATTTTATGGGCATATTAAAAGAATGGATGCTACCAGACTAACTAAACAAGTAGTGGAATTCTACGAAAATCGAAGTAAAGCTAAATTTGAGACAATAAAATGGATTGCTGCTATAAAAGAGGACATGAAAGAGGCAGATATAAAACAAGATGAAATTCAAGACAGAAAATTATTTAGGCAAAAAATTCATGACTGGGTAGTTGGTCAAGCTGAAAAACCAAAGAAAACTGGAACCACATGGTCTGATGAAAGGAAAAGAGCTCATTCCGAGAGAATGAAAACAATTTGGGCAGAGAGAAAGTCTAAAAGAAAATAACTGAATGCCCCGTGATTGTACTTCGCGTGGTCCAGTAGGGCCCAAACGTGAATAATAATAGTAATAATATATATATATATATATATATATATATATATATATATATATATATATATATATTGAGGCAACCTGCTCCTTAAGAGGATGATCTCAACTGCAGAAGGATTTATAGGGAACTATAAACTTATTTCAGAAGAAACAGATCAACTGTGGACCATATTTTTACGCTCAGACAGGTAACAGAGAGAGGTTGGACACCTAATGTTGATATTCACATGGTTTTGTAGATTTCAAAGAAGCTTATGGCAACTTATTAGTCGGCCACAATATTATTGCATCTGGGAGTGAGGGTGCTTCAGTTGGCTTATTGTAGGTTTATTGTGATATTTCACCAGGACACACTGAACCACTTGGTAATATTAGGTGTGTTAAAAAAAAAGAAACCAAATAACATTTTAAACACTGTCCTCTTCAAAATAGTCCCCTCTACTGGCATTACACCATTTCCATCACATCATTTCTTCCAGTTTTGGAACGTGTCCTGGAACACATTTTGTGGGATGACACGTAGGTTTCTCATTGCATTGTCCTGTATCGCCTCTGGGGTTTGGAAACAACATCTTTTCAAAAATTTTTCTGTTTGGGAAGTCTGCAGCTCGTGGTTTTGTGGTAGCATTCTTGCTTCCCAAGCACGGAGTCCCAGGTTCGATTCCCGGCGGGGTCAGGGATTTTCACCTGCCTCGAGATGACTGGATGTTGTTGTGTCGTCTTTATCATCATCTTTCATCCCCATTATGGTTGGAGGAAGGTAATGGCAAACAACCTCCATTACGATCTTGCCTAGTATGGTGTCGCGGGTCTCCCGCGTTGTTCCCCTATTTTTCTGTCAAGGAGTATGGGACTTCATCATCATCATCATCATCTGTTTGGGAAACAGGAAAAAGTCTGCTGGGGCTAAGTTTGGAGAATATGGTGAATGGGGCACAACGGGAATGTGGTGTTTTGCTAGACAGCTGCAGACAAGGAGTGATGCATGAATTGGCGCATTGTCATGATGCAACATTCAACTCTGGTTTTCTCACAATTCAGGCCTCTTCCTGTGTACAGCATCCCTCATGCACACTAGGATTCCCTGGTTGACTTCCTGGTCTTTCATCTTATCACATGGCACAAATTCATGGTGGATAATGCCTTTATAGTAAAATAACACAACTGTAGTGGCAACTTCTGACACCGACTGTAACAGCAACACCAAATGTAGTGGGAAGAGGTAGAAGGCACCGTATTAAGACTCGTCTGAGCTTTCCAAGTGTTTTATTGTTTCCAACTACGATGCTGCGTTCCACTCAGTCTCCATCACCGGGTCCCACAATGCTGAGGACACCACTTCACTGTCTGTGAAACGGCTTGGCGCGGAATGGCTGCCTCAGCGACCTGTGCAATGCCGTGCTGTGTGACGGCCGCGGAGTTGCGTCATTGTCAGGATGCACCAGTAGCCAACTCAGCAGCCTTTGCCTCAGTGCCGTCTGCTGCAAGGCGACCCACGGTGCGCTCTCTCGGCGGCATGGTTAAGAACGCAGTGACAACGAGCACCTGCGATACGGCAGCTGAATCTGCGGCCCTCACCCTGGATGTCTCCGGTGCGTGTTGGAAGCCAAGACAATTACCCATGGTAGTAGCAACTGTGGAGTGGCCTGTCGCTGGCTGGCTACGGACCCCACGTTGGCCTCAGAGGGGCAAACCAGTGACCTGCCCTGGACTGAAATGCTGACGCCCATCTGCTGCCAGTGTGTGACTTTCCCTGCCATCCAGGAGAGCTGTCACACTTGAATGCCTTGTTAGAAAACTGGCACCTATTTATGCACAGCTGTGTGCCTCTGTTTTGCTAACACTCCGCTCTGAGTCACGTACTCGTAACACTTAGGTTGGCCAGTGGGCCCCTTCTGCCTGTGACTTGCGCTATGCAAACCACTGAATGTACTTTTTCTGGCGGTTCTACGCCCCTGTTGCCTCTATTTTACTTTGCAAATTCTGGTGAGCGTAACTCACTGTAAACAGGCCTGCACCTGGCTGTAACTCCCACACTCAGAAATATTGCACCAAAACTGTCTTTTCCTATCCCAAATGGTAGTGCCGCTACACAACCAACATTACCCTGATCATTGACCCTTTGTCCACCCACTGCAATGACTGCATCTTTGTTTTAGCATCAAAGCCATACACCCATGTCTCATCACCTGTTATGACGTTTTTAAGAAAGTTTTCATTGTCATTAACAGCGGCAAGCAGTTTGTCATATGTTTCAACAGGGGTCTGTTTCTGATATTCTGACGTGACGTCTCAAGTTTTTCACTTAAAATCTGATGGCGTGATCCTACACTGATGACCACCTCCTCAGCAACTTCCCGAACAGTTAAACGATGATTTCTGCAAATCACAGGACAAACGCTATCCGCATGGCCATCAACTGTTGATGTGGAAGGATGTCCAGACTTGGAATCGTCACAGAATGACATTCTACCTGCTGAAAACTTTTAAACTAACCATAGCATTGTGTGCAACTCATACAGTCCTCCCCGTATGCTTGTCTAAGTGTTTGGCTCCTGCATTAATCAGAAAAGCAGGCTTTACATGTGCTTATTTCAGTGGCTGAGGTATGCTTGCTAATTGTCCAAGTGATATGAGGCAAATGACAGTGGTTTGTTCTGTAAACCTGTTGCTAGGTGTGCTCCGTACCCACAGTGCTCTCTCTGTGCTGGCTGGTGTGCTATTTGAAAAATTTAGTTTCTTTTCTAACATACCTCGTATGTTAATAACTCTCTTGAAATGATTGACAATGTGATGCATTTTCTTTATTTGTTTCCTGTAATATCACTGCATGTTTCTGGTAACAACCACTGGATGGCAGTTGCTGTAATACCATGGTCTGGTAGTACTTAGCAGTACCATCACCGCTATATTGAAAGTTAACAAAGCTAGTACAGATGTGTATAGAGGAAAGCTGTTGCAGAGTAAAGATCACTACAGGATGGTCAGACATTTTTAAAGTCAGAACTGCTCATAGACAAGGAGACACATTTAATCCAATACTTTTTCATTTAATTTTAAAAAAGATAGTTGGAGAATGCCAAAAATTAAAGCAATCTGGAACAAAAACTGGGTACTATCACAATAAATTGGCATGAATACACAGATGATGATGACCCAGTAAGTGGTAGCAAAGGGGACTTGCAGCTTATGACAAGTTCTTACAGAAAAATTGCAAGGAAAGCAAGATTACAAATTAACGAGGAGGAAACAGAATACATGGGCACCCAATGATCAAACCCCGTTGATAGTGATGAATTCACATTTAAAAAGGGTAGACATATTAAAATATGTGGGAAGCATCTTTATTAAGCAAAATAGAATTGAAATTAAGATTAAAGCAAGGATTACAGCAGCAAATAAATTACATTTTGGCATACAGGACATGTTTTGCAGTAGAGAAATTTTGAGAAGTTTGAATTCAGGCTATATTAGAGAGTAGTTCTCCCAGTAGTTCTATATTGCACTGAAACATTTTCATTAAGGGAAACAGATAAACCAAAACTGGTAGTATTCAAGAAAAAGATATTAACGAAAATATCTGGCCCCAAGAAGGATACCTAGTCACAGAAATGAAGGATATTAAGTAACCATGAACTGCAGACCTACACTCACAAGCTGCTCTTGTCTGAAGAATGAAGAAAGTAGATTCATGTGGGCTGGACACCTAATTAGGATGGAAGAGAAAGGACTACCAAGAGTAAGATTCTCAGGAACTGGAAGGCAAAAGGGACTGAGGAAGGCCACAGACAAGATGGAAGAATGAGATCAACAGGAAGACAGACGATGGTCCCTGAGAAAAGGAGACTGGACCACAGAAGCCAAGAATAGAAATGATTGAGGGAAGAATGTGGAAAATATATATGGTCCACCAGGCCAAAGTGACAACTAAGAATAAGAAGAACCCACTCCTGCCGTAGCCCATAATCATACCTGGTTTGTATTTCATCTATTCTCTGTGCTTTCCTTTTGCTCCTATGTACATACTCATTCACTACTGAAATTCTGAATGTCCAACTATTGTATGTTTCATGGATCCCACCTGTGTGTTAGCATATCATGTGTACACTTCGTAGCTAAGGGTATATCCCACTTGATTCCTTCCTGTCAAAAGTTGTGATATTACTTAGCAGGTGATAAAAATTTAATGAAAGGTAGAAGGGTCATCCTAAAAATTTGTGAAAGGAAGTAAGTATTAATTGGAGAAGCATAACAGCAACAGTATAATCATGAAAGTTGCCAGAGAATCAGTGATGTAAAAGAAAAAGGTGAAGTTTTGCGGTCCTGTTTTGTTACTCTCTTCTGGGAGATGGTCTCTTGCCTTCTTCTGAAAAGTATGAACTGTACAATGCTCCTGATTTGTAGGAGAAAGTGAAGCAGCATTTTACATAATCCACACACAAATATATGGTATAAAACATGCAATTGCTTGTGGATTTATTTATAGCCTAATAATACATAAAGTCAGTTGTAAGATGAGAAGACTAAACAATATAGATGTTCGATTTGCCTTCATTATGGCTAAAATGTGAGGAATTGTGAAAGGAGTGGCAACATAATAAACCCCCTAAGGAAACACAAGAGCCAAAAGGTAGAGTTCAAACTTCAATATTTATGAACACTGGACTGTGTGAGTGCATCAATGAACTAATGTACAGAGCTTCTCAGGATAGGTGACTCACCATTGTCCTGTAATTTTACATAAAAATATGAACATTTCTATTATTAGCAATAACACAATTCACTTGTATACATATGAATGTATTTTCTTTGTGTGGTTCCTTCCTTCTTCCATCTATTGTCCACATTAAACAACGCCCAGTCCAAGTAATTAATAAGCAAAGTCTTTTATGAGGATTTGAGAGGAGCAAAGATTACAATACACTTTCAAGTTTACTTATCTTGTCATATTGAGATGTCTCCAGTTCTCTTTGTCTAGGGATCTGATTCTTGAAGCTGAAAATCTAACATCAGCTCCTCATGGTTGGTTTGAACTAAATAAATTTGAAGATTGTTGTTGCAGAGTTGTTTATATAAAAGTATTTTCCACTGATTTTCTCTTATTTTAATATATGGTATAGTATTTCGATTTTTCACATTAACAAAGCCAAAATTACATTGTTCATACTTATTATACAAAAATACATGTGGTCACATCAGAGGCAAGTTTATGACTCTCACTCTCTACGGAAATAACAATATTCCATAGGGTTTACAACTTTTATTAACTAATGAATTCCTACTAGTTTTCATTACATTATTAATTTCAATTATTATTTCATAAATGAATCCAGAAGTAACCATAGTAAACAGTACAGGACTGTGAGATTAATTTTAGAAATATTAAGTATGCAAATAATCCATAATTTCAAATGTTTCTAAAAAGAAATAATTTTGACTGTACATTTGGAAATAGTACTTACCGATTAAAACATTGAAATTAAAATATTTTAAAAGTTATTCCTTTCTATAAATTTTAGCTCGAAATATAATATACTTATATAAAATTATATGATAGTTTTCAGAAAGCAACTGAGATAATATTGACTGACCTGTCCAAAATTCAAGAAACAATACTGGTATTGACAACTACTGTTGGGGAAAAGTAATGCTAGAGGAGTATGTCCCAATTCAAGGGCTACCTTCCAATATACATCTGTCAAATCCATTTAAGTAAAAACCTTTGCTTGTTCTACTTGGATGGTAATTCTTCCATACTAACAGCGCTATCTCTTTCTTTCTCAGTATGTTTATTCAAATTTCTATCATCTAACACCAAACACATACCCATTTTTTGCTTTCTCAATCCCTAATAAGGGATAATTATATGCATTTAGGCTACATTCTAAAATAACAACATTTTTACTCTTATACCACTCTGCAAAGACTCTCAGGAATAGTATGTGGCTTAAAAAAAAAAGAGGCTTATCACCTTTTATCTTAAACATACAACTATAATCACCAATAACTACTACATGGTTATCCAAAAATACTTTGTAATACTTGAGTAACATTTCCTGTATTTCATTTTTCCGGTCCAGGGTATGTTATACTACTGTGGCTTAACTTTTTTTTTCTATTAGTGCATCCTCTGTTGGAAGATGTCTTTCTATTGCTACTGTACTGGCCATAGTTACCAACCCGACATATGTTACTTTTTGCAGTTCTTGCTTAAAATCTATAGAATTATTTCTAAAAGACTCCTGATAAGTCATATTACTATAATTGTTTAAAATCAAGCCAATCTACAACCAATAGTACATATAAATTCAGATTTATGCATTTAATAGAGTCTGCTGAAATAAAAAAAATTTTAGTGGTTAATGGTGATCTTGTTTCTTCCTTAATAAGCTTTCCTTTGCTGCCAGTTATTCCATCTGCATAAACTCTGGTTACAGGCAGTTTTGGACAGCTATATTTTTAACATTTACTCACGTTTCATCAAAGAGACTTCACTTCCAGAGTCTAAATAAATATCCACCTCCCTGTGGAAAATTTTTTCCTGTCTAATAGGTTTTATCTGCTCCTGTTTCTCTTGATTTCCTTCCTCCCCATTCATGCATAAGCCTAAAGTTGGTGGTGGCTACATATTTCTTTCCACAGGGGCCTATTGTTCCATTGTTACGTGTTTGACCGTGACACTGGCTCCAAAATGTTTATAGTTTATGGACAACGGACTCAAAACTGAATGGTCTGACATTGTATAAGTACATGTACTGTTTGTATTATTTGTGGAAAATGCTGCTGACTGATTACTCCATAGATAGCTTCACCTATCACAATTTTGGTCCTTATTTTACAATAATTGCTTTTGTTCTTTTGTTGGAGTTGTGGTGAGTAATATTTACTCTCATTGTTATCTGTTTGACAATTTACTCCTGATGTATAATCCCCCACATTCCTTGTTTAATGTATCTGTACCTTCAATAAATGGCAACAAGTCATTAACCATTGGCCACCCCCCAGCACATAAAAGGTAATCTACGCACCAGAACTTGAACGAAGTGATTCTCTTCTGTTGGATAATCTGAATATTTAGACCTTGTTAAGTGCCACTCCTTATATTTATTGTAAGTTCCCCAGCTATTATTATAATGCCATAAGCCAAGAAGGTCAAGTGCCTTTTTTTCTAGAGTTCTGGGAGTCCAGTACTTGTTTTACATTTTTTCCTGAAAATCATTGCAGGATGTAAATTCTTCAGCATGAGCAGTTCCCCAGTCTGCCCCATCACCCTCTAAATAACTTCATGTAAAATCAGTTCTCCTCAAATTATGTCATCTCATGGGTAAAGATTTAGTAAATACTCTAGAGAAATATGTGGAGTGATTCTCCAAATCTCGCTTAAATCTAGGGAATAGTTTTGGTAGACTATTTGTATTTCTCAGCTGCAATTCCTTGATAAGCTCAGCTGACAGTCCACTCTTTGCATTAAACTTTCTTTTATTTCAATCCTCTTTAGTCTTAGTTAACTCATCTCAGATTGCAGTTAACTGTCTCTTCGATCTGTTTCTGTATTAGAATGAGGTTTGTCTGAGGTTGATTCAGTCCTTTCTCATACTCTATTATCAACTAGGTCAACTAGCAAGTGTAGAACATGAAATAGTGCCTACATCTGAATCTTAGCTTTGTAGTAATGCCTGCAACCTTGCTTGAGTACCTGAGATTTAAACAAGTATTGTGTTAAATTCCTGCTTGGTTGATTCTTTCAATTGTTTCCTGTCCCTGTTGATGTCTCTAAATTGCTCATTCACTTCATTTCAAACTAAAGTGCACTGTTTCAATATTTCCGAATTTAGCTCCTGTGGAGAGAGAGTTGCGGTATGGTATTTTGTATTTCTTGCTTTTCCCTACATGACTCATTGATAAACTGTTCTAGTGTGGTATTTGTTTTTTTAGTTCATTCTTTAATTTGGAACCTTGCACTTGAATGCTAGTGTTTAAATCAGTCTTAGTTGTCTTTAGCTCAGTCTGTACAGCATCCGGTTTAATGTTTAAATTTTTGTTGGAACTTCTTAACCATTCAGGGATGTAGCCTCCATGTTTCTGGTCACAACAGGTCTTCAATGATAAAAGGCAATAACTTGTAACTAATCTAAATCAACTACTCACTATTTCAGTGTCAAACACCCTACACCGATACCAATAAAGTGATTGTTAAACTGCTCATAATGCCCACACAGCACACAAAATCACTACAGTTTTAACATAAGAAATGTTTGAAAGCATTATAGACACTGCTCACAGAACTTCTTGCTTATCTCTTGTTGTTACGACACCAACGAGTTGCTGTGATGATGTGCTAGGTGAGCTGTGTCGCTGAATGTGGGTTCGTGGATTCAGCACCAGATGCTGGGTGAGATGAGATTGTGATGATGGCATGGCAGCTGGCCACATGGAACATCAAGAAAATATGGCCGATATCATTACAAACCTCAGTGGGGTTAAAAAATTTGACAGTTTCACCAAATGGTTAATTCTTGTTATTTTCTCAATTGCAAAGCTAATATTAGGTTATGCACTGCCACAAAGCTGTTGATGGTCTAGTTGCTGTTGACAACAGATATCTACTCCTACCAGTCTGTGTATTCAAAAATTTGATTTACTCCCAGTTGTATTTGTTCTGGTTTGTTGTCAGTAGTCACCACATGCAATGTTCCACTGGTTTTTTACTGTGGTATTGGGTGGTGAAGTAAAATCTAATCAGGAGCTAAAACTTCCTATTATTCAGTATTGCTCACCTTTCTATTTCAAGTGCACTTATCAAACTCTTCTGATCGAACTGCATTTCTTGAAGTCTGTAGTTAATGCTGGAAGTTAAAAGTACAAATCCAAGATCCATTTCTCAAAGTAAAATGATGCTTCTGTTAAACATTTCAATGAAAATAATTAACTTTTTAAACATAATCAATTTTTGAAAACATATCCAATTACATTTTGTTTAACATTGTATTATATATTGTACTCTTTTTTACAAGAGCCATTCGAGACAAAGTATTTTATCATTTAGAACGTCAAAATTATATTGAAATGACTAAGTCCACAAACAGTCTGTCTTATTTAAGAGATTCCAATTGAGTGAGTGTAAACAAGTTTTCTCTTGTCCCCATCGTGTCACAGACATCATCACGGCTGCTCCTCCTCAAAGGCTGACTTCATACTTCTGAAGCAGGACACGATAGCATGAAATAAACAATCCAACCAGCAGGTACTGTGAGCTTGGTATGGCATTTATCATCATCCAAGCTTGTAGATATGCTGTATACATCCACTTCATGATACATGCACCTAAATAAAACACACATTCAAACAGCAGATTATCTAATTCATTACAAAAATAAATATTTGTTAGTTCAAAAACTGATTGTTCAACAAACCACTTCACCAAATAATATGTTACACTACAGCTGACAGTAACTTGTAATATGGGAATGTCTGAAAAGTTTTCATTGTGTTAGTGAATGATGTTTTAAATGCAAACTTCTTTTACATAAAATATTTATTCTAACTGTGTACATTATCTGTATATCATTTTTAATGATTGTATTATACTTTTTCTCTGAACTAGATTTGTTGTGTGTTTATTGCAAACAATACTAGAAATATAATAAAACAGCTTTAGAACTGCTTTTGACGAAGTTATCACAGGAGTTGCATGGTTTTCAACTGCATAAATGTGTCTCTGAAGGACTTCATGATGAGAGAAAACTTAGAATATAATTTCCAATAGCATAAACAAAACTTTTAGAAATTTTGTTAATGGAAACACATAATTTATCTAAACATATGAAACCATAATTATTTGCACATTCATTAACATTCAAAGAATGTACTTATACTTTGTCATAAAATTTCTGGTAGATATGAATTAACAATTGGATGAAACCCTTAGTTATCACTTATTTGAAGATTCATTAAAGGCACTGATCTAAGGCTGTATATCTCTATCAAAAATTTATAAGCAAGGAATAATACAGTGACAAAAGACATGGGATAGCCATAGGTATGTCTGCAGATAGTGGTAGTATCATCTACACATGATATAAAAGGGCAGTGCACTGGCAGACTGTCATATATACTCTGATGATTCAGATGAGATGGTTTCCAGCATGATTGTTGCAGCACGACAGGTATTAACAGACTTTGAACGCAAACTGGTAGTTGGACCTAGACTCGAGGGGCATACCACCTTGGAAATCATTAGGGAATTCAATATTCTGAGATCCACAGTGTCAATAGTGTGCTGACAATACCAAATTTCAGGCATTACCTCTCACCATGCACACCACAGTGGCTGATGGCCTTCACTTAATGACCACGAGCAGCGGAGCTTGCATAGAGTTGTTAGTGATAATAGACAAGCAACAGTTTGTGAAATAACCACAGAAATCAATGTCGTCTGTATGATGAACATATTCCTTAGGATAGTTTGGCAAAATCTGGTGTTGATGGTCTGTTGCAGCAGATGACTTATGGGTCTATGCTAACAGCATGACATCACGTGCATACACGAGGTGTAAAAGGGACTCCTAGACCCATGACCATATTGGTTGAGCCCTAAATGACTAGAAACATGTGGCCTGTTGGCAAGAGCTGACAGTAGGGTTTGAGTGTGTCGCAGACCCCTCAAAGTCATTATAATGATTCACCTTCCTCTAACATTACCTTCTTTCATAGAAATAACTGATACCATGTATACTATCAGTTCTTGCATATGTTAAAATTATCTCAGCTGTTTCTCTAAAACAATTCATATGATTTTGTATATGATGTATTATATTTCAGGCTAAAATGTATAAAAAAGGAATTAATGTGTTACAATCGATATTTACTAACAGTCAAAATTACTCTTTTTTATGAATAATTGATATTACAAAATTTCTGATATACTCAAAATTCATATTATCAATTGTACAATAGAATGCTAATTATTAAATTTATTTCCAGACCCAGATATAAAATAATGCTATATCTTAGCGATGATTCATCTTTTGTTTGTAAACTCTTTTGCTTTGTAAACTCCCTGAAATATTGTTAGTACCGCAGAATGTAAGTAGTGGTGGGCATGCCTCATATGGAAATGCACATATTTTGCTACAACTTGTCAACAACTATGTAATTTGTGGTAATAGAGAAGTGAAAATTGTAAAGTCAATGTGATTTAGAAGAATGGGATAAAATAAAATTCAAGAATAACACAGACAAATCTTCAACAGTTATTTAGTCATCAAGAACCTAAGAAATCGAAATTTCAGCTGCACAAATGTACCCTAGACAAGACTTTGTGCCATCAACAACAACGAGATAATGAGGATAAGTAAAAAGTTATTATTTTGTATATCTTACACCACTTGAAGCTTTTGAAAATAGTGAAGACACTAAGACAGTGAATTTAATAGGGAGGGTAAGATGGTGGGTGTGGCAACAATTCATACCTTAGTTCGTGTATTTTTGCCATGGCAATGGCATGTGTATGGGCGTGCATGGTCTTGATGGAAGACGGCTTTCTTCCTTGCTAAACCTGGCCTTTTCGCATATCTTTTGTTGCAATTTGTCCAGGAGGTTAGCATAGTATTCTCCAGTAATTGTTTGCCTAGTGGGGAGATAATCTACAAGCAGAATCCCCTTCACATCCCAGAACACTGATGCCATGATCTTTCCTGCCAAAGGAATTGTCTTTGCTTCCTTTGATGGCAGAGAATCAGCATGTTTCCACTGCTTTGACACTTGTTTTGTCTCTGGAGTATAGCAGTTCACCAAATTATCATCTGTGGTCACAAACTGGTGCAAAAAATCTTATTCATTTCTCCTGAAACAGGCCAAACATTGTTCCGATATGTCCACTCTCATAAGTTTTTGATCCAGCATCAAGAGTTGCGGCACCCATCCTGCAGATAATTTTTTTCATTTCTAATTCTTCAGTTAAGATGTGATATACCCTTTCAGATGACATCTGGCAAGTGTGAGCAATTTCAAGCACTTTCAATCAGCGATTCTCCATGACCATTTTGTGCACCTTTGCAATGATTTCTGGAGTAGTGACACATCTTGGCTGACCACTGCGCAGATCATCATCTAAGCTCTCCCAACCAATTTTAAATTCATTTGTCCATTTGGCAACAGATGAATATAAAGGAGCAGAGTCCCCCAGTGAATTCTGGAAATCTGCATGAATGTCCTTAGCTTTATGAAGTAATTAATCACAGCTCAGATCTCGATTTTTTCCATCTTCCCAAATCACTGTGAGGGAACAACAGAAGAGCCACATCACCACCACAGCTCTCTTCCAAGAGCACTAACATGGCATGCGTTTACAGGCAACAATTCAATGAATATCACATGAACAACTTGTTGTGCTAGTGCTAACCTGTCGTAGGGATTCTGAGAATTTTTCAAACCACCCTCATACAACTGGGGTAAGTATTGCATTGTTGATGTGTTATATCTGCCTGTTGGTGTCATTATCAGTATCTTCTGGTACACATCCAACTACTGCACCTTTTTTACCATTGTATCACCAAGAAACTAACCATTCAAGAGTCTGTCCAGGGATGATGTATTGTTTTTGGTGTTGTCAGAATTTTCATGGCATCTTGAATTATACTGTTCCCAGTTTTTTTTTCATTTCTTCAGCAGGTGTTAGGCCAAAAGTAGTTTTTCTCTCTTTCTTTAGTGAATGTTTTTTGATTTCTGGATATGCAGGATGTCCACAATTAAAGTTCCAGTTTCAAAATGCTGTAGAAAGAGATTGACTGCTCAGAGTGATATCAAATTTGAACAGCATATTATTGACACAAGGGGAAATGTAATAGGGCAAAAAAAATTTAACAAAAATTTGACCAACAGATAGTGCTGTAAGCATCAGAATATGCACACCAACAGAAGTGCATCACATGGCTGTTCCTCAGTTTGTGTCCAAAATGCCCAACACGACTGTCTCCACAAAGGATCATGTGCTGCTGTTAAAGCTCTTTTACAAGAATGGTAACTGTGTGCCAGCAGCCCTCCAGAAGTTCTGGACCTTCAATGAGCAGAGAGAGGGAAACAGCTGATCTGACATATGTTGAAGATGGGGCTACAGCATTGCATGGCAGGTCAAGCAATGGTATGTAAACATCCAGTGCATGGGTAATTGCCCGAACCTTGGACATGCCTTTGAGCATCATGTATAAAATCCTACAAAACATATACACGCATCAAAAAAAGTTTTGCATCACCTCAGTTCCGAGAGTTCCAGAACCTGTACAGAAAATTGGAATAGAGATCAACATAAACATCATTTCCACCCTTTTTATTGCCCATGAAAACCACACATTGCATGTCGTACCACCATATAGCAAAACCTTCGAGGGGGTGGTCCAGAATGCTGTACAAACCGGTACCTCTAATACCCAGTAGCATGTCCTCCTGCACTGATGCATGCCTGTGTTTGTCGTGGCATACTATCCATAAGTTCATCAAGGCACTGTTGGTCCAGATTGTCCCACTCCTCAACGGTGATTCGGTTAGATCCCTCAAAGTTATTGGTGGGTCACATCTTCCATAAACAGCCATTTTCAATCTATCACAGGCATGTTCAATATGGTTCATGTCATCTCAAAGGATGGCATTCACATGTTGTACAGCCGTTATGGTGCCTTCCATTACCACCTGCAGCGTACGTCAGCCCTACATAATGCCGCCCCAAAACAGCAGGGACCCTCCACCTTGCTGCACTCGCTGGACGGTATGTCTAAGGCACTCAGCCTGACTGGGTTGCCTCCAAACATGTCTCGGATGATTGTCTAGTTGAAGGAACATGCGACACTCATCGGTGAAGAGAGCGTGATGCCAATCCTGAGTAGTCCATTTGGCATGTTGTTAGACCCATCTGTACTGCACTGCATGGTGTTGTGGTTGCAAAGGTGGACCTCGCCATGGACGTCGGGATTGAAGCTGCACATCATGCAGCCTATTGCGCATAGTTTTAGTCATAACATGATGTGCTGTGGCTGCACAAAAAGCATTATTCAACATGGTGGTGTTGCTGTCAGGGTTCCTCTGAGCCATAATCCGTAGGTAGCGGACATCCACTGTTGAGAGCCCTTCCCCTGGTATGGAAACAACAACATACAATGAATAAATGATGCCCCTAAAGTAGCAAGTGAGGGCTGTCATATGAGCTGAACTTAATGCCAGTTATAGCTCCTTTATTTCAGTCACTCATCATATAATTCCAGGTGTGTATTTATGTACATAATCGTCTTTGACTTTCGCAGAAATAATGTAACTTGACGCCATTTTTATGCATAATAATCATAATATTCAATGACTAAGGACAAAGGTATGTAAGTATCTTTAAGAAATAATACATATCTGACTTTCATCGAAATAGTGCATATATTTGACTTTCAAGTTGATGTTACATAACTTTTTACTACGTAGCTCTCAAAATTTTCACACCTCATTTTAAAACTATTCATTGAAACGTGGAAGGTGAGAGAGTATAGAGCACTAGTGGTCTATTTCCATCACTACGGATGTTTTGATTGCAGACAGAAAGGAGCGGGGGAGAAGGGGAAGGGGATTGTATTGAATGTATGTAAATTGTCTTTCAGAATTCATATAATTTGACACCATTTTTACTCATCATTGAAATACTACAACCATATTGGTTGAAAAAAGGAAGGGGTTTTAAATTACCACTAACACAATTAGGCTATTCCCACAATCTTGAATTTTTCACTGTTTGTTTCATTTTAATACTGTATTATGATTGGCTGGAGATAAGGGGAGGAGGAAGGAAGGGGAAGGGAGGAGAGAGAGTTTTTAATTTCCCATGAGCATAACTGGGCTAGTTTCATAATCTCAGATTTTTGATTGGCTGTTTAATTTTTAATCTGGACTTGGATTGGCTGGAGATGGGAGAAGGGAAGGAGAAGGGGAAAGGAGAAGTATTATTATGTAATGTATTCAACATCAACTTGTTGAGGTCAAAGGTCATTTTGCCAGCTGTCATATACATCCACACACAGGCCCTGTCACAGTGATCCCATTCCAAAAATTCAGCAGGAGCTTAAGTCACTTCTCAAATCCTTAGATCCATCTTAGAAACTCTCCAATGAGTCTCTCTCTCTCCTCAGCCCTACTGCTCCCCAGATTCCTACCTCCTACATGCTTCCTGAAGTACATAAACTGAAACACCAAGGGTGTGACAAGTTATTGTGCACTATAGAGAGAATCTCTGCTCTTGTAGATCAACACCTTCAGCTTTTTATCCATGAACTACCCTTCTTTATAAGAGACACCAACCATTTCCTCAACCTACTCTCCACAGTTCCTCTTTCTTTACCACCCATCACCACACTCATTACTTCCAATGTGACCTCTGTCTATACTAACATCCCCATTGTCCATGGCCTTGTGACTAAAGGAGACTATCTTTCCCAACATCTAACTGTTTCCAGACCAAAAACCCCCTTCTTGGCTACCCTGACTAAACAGATCCTCACACACATTGCTTCTCCTTTGAAGGTGTCAGCTATGGACAAATCCGTTGTACAATGATGTGTGCCCCCATGGCACCATCCCATGCTCCCCTTTTCATGGGCCATCTAGAGGAACCCTTCCTAACCAGAAGCCCAAACCTCGCACCTGGTTCATATCAATTGATGACATCTTCCTAATCTGGACAGAGGATGAAGACACTCCATTCACATTCCTCCAGAACCTTAACACCTTCTAACCCACTTGCTTCACCTGCTACTCCTCAGCCCAATGAGCAACCTTCCTCAATGTCTACCTCCATCTCTAGGATGGCTACATCAGTATCTCCATCCACATTAAACTTACAAACCACCATCAATGCCCCCACTTCAACACCAATCAACCATTCCATGCCAAGAAGTCACTTCGTTATAACCTAGCCACACATGGTCATCACATCTACATCTACATCTACATCCATCCTCTGCAAGCCACCTGATGGTGTGTGGCGGAGGGTACCTTCAGTACCTCTATCAGTTCTCCCTTCTATTCCAGTCTCGTATTGTTCGTGGAAAGAAGGATTGTTGGTATGCCTCTGTGTGGGCTTTAATCTCTCTGATTTCATCCTCATGGTCTCTTCGCGAGATATACGTAGGAGGGAGCAATATACTGCTTGACTCCTTGGTGAAGGTATGTTCTCGAAACTTCAACAAAAGCCCTTACCAAGCTACTGAGCATCTCTCCTGCAGAGTCTTCCATTGGAGTTTATCTATCATCTCCATAACGCTTTCGCAATTACTAAATGATCCTGTAACGAAGCGCGCTGCTCTCCGTTGGATCTTCTCTATCCCTTCTATCAACCCTATCTGGTACGGATCCCACACTGCTGAGCAGTATTCAAGCAGTGGGCAAACAAGCGTACTGTAACCTACTTCCTTTGTTTTTGGATTGCATTTCCTGAGGATTCTTCCAATGAATCTCAGTCTGGCATCTGCTTTACCAATGATCAACTTTATATGATCATTCCATTTTAAATCACTCCTAATGCGTACTCCCAGATAATTTATGGAATTAACTATTTTCAGTTGCTGACCTGCTATATTGTAGCTAAATGATAAGGGATCTTTCTTTCTATGTATTCGCAGCATATTACACTTGTCTACCTTGAGATTCAATTGCCATTCCCTGCACCATGCGTCAATTCGCTGCAGATCCTCCTGCATTTCAGTACAATTTTCCATTGTTACAACCTCTCGATATATTACAGCATCATCTGCAAAAAGCCTCAGTGAACTTCCGATGTCATCCACAAGGTCATTTATGTATATTGTGAATAGCAACAGTCGTATGACACTCCCCTGCGGCACACCTGAAATCACTCTTACTTCGGAAGACTTCTCTCCATTGAGAATGACATGCTGCGTTCTGTTATCTAGGAACTCTTCAATCCAATCACACAATTGGTCTGATACTCCATATGCTCTTACTTTGTTCATTAAACAACTGTGGGGAACTGTATCGAACGCCTGCGGAAGTCAAGAAACATGTCATCTACCTGTGAACCCATGTCTATGGCCCTCTGAGTCTCGTGGACGAATAGTGCAAGCTGGGTTTCACATGACCATCTTTTTTGACACCCATGCTGATTCCTACACAGTAGATTTCTACTCTCCAGAAAAGTCATTATACTCGAACATAATACATGTTCCAAAATTCTACAACTGATCGACGTTAGAGATATAGGTCTATAGTTCTGCACATCTGTTCGATGTCCCTTCTTAAAAACGGGGATGACCTGTGCCCTTTTCCAATCCTTTGGAATGCTACGCTCTTCTAGAGACCTACAGTTCACCGCTGCAAGAAGGGGGGCAAGTTCCTTCGCGTGCTCTGTGTAAAATTGAACTGGTATCCCATCAGGTCCAGCGGCCTTTCCTCTTTTGAGCGATTTTAATTGTTTCTCTATCCCTCTGTCGTCTATTTCGATATCTACCATTTTGTCATCTGTGCGACAATCTAGAGAAGGAACTACAGTGCAGTCTTCCTCTGTGAAACAGCTTTGGAAAAAGACATTTAGTATTTCGGCCTTTAGTCTGTCAGCCTCTGCTTTAGTACCATTTTGGTCACAGAGTGTCTGGACATTTTGTTTTGATCCACCTACCGCTTCGACATAAGACCAAAATTTCTTAGGATTTTCTGCCAAGTCAGTACATAGAACTTTACTTGTGAATTCATTGAACACCTCTCGCATAGACCTCCTCACACTACATTTCGCTTCGCGTAATTTTTGTTTGTCTGCAAGGCTTTGGCTATGTTTATGTTTACTGTGAAGTTCCCTTTGCTTCCACAGCAGTTTTCTAACTCAGTTGTTGTAACACGGTGGCTCTTTTCCATCTCATCTAACGCATATTGTATGATGGTTTTGAACTTTGTCCACTGATCCTCAACACTATCTGTACTTGAGACAAAACTTGTGTTGAGCCATCAGGTACTCTGAAATCTGCTTTTTGTCACTTTTGCTAAACAGAAAAATCTTCCTACCTTTTTTAATATTTCTATTTGCGGCTGAAATCATTGATGCAGTAACTGCTTTATGATCGCTGATTCCCTGTTCTACGTTAACTGTTTCAAATAGTTCGGGTCTGTTTGTCACCAGAAGGTCTAATATGTTATTGCCACGAGTCGGTTCTCTGTTTAACTGCTCAATATAGTTTTCAGATAAAGCAATTTAAAAAATTTCACTGGATTCTTTGTCCCTGCCACCCGTTATGAACGTTTGAGTCTCCCAGTCTATATCCGGCAAATTAAAATCTCCACTCAGAACTATAACATGTTGGGGAAATGAAATATTTTCCAAACTATCCTTCAGGTGCTCAGCCACAACAGCTGCTGAGCCAGGGGACCTATAGAGACATCCAATTACCATGTCTGAGCCTGCTTTAACCGTGACCTTCATCCAAATTATTTCACATTTTGGATCTCCGTCAATTTCCTTCGATACTATTGCACTTCTTATCACTATAAACACGCCTCCCCCTTCACTGTCCAGCCTGTCTCTGCATAAGTAGTGATGGACAACCCCTCTACCAAATAGGTGAAGTATCTCACTGAGGCCTTCACAGATGGAAATTATCCTCCCAACCTTTTACAGAAATAGATTCCCATACCTCTTCTAACCCTTCACCTACCATTCCCAACATACCCACCATCTAGCAACAAAGAGCACTTCTCGTGTGATACAGTTTCCATATGATCTTTATGAAGAGACATCAATGGATTTGCTGACAATGCCAACAAGAAGTCCTAAGACAATGCAGTGGGCCAGGAAAATTATTGTCTGGTATCATTTCTGGTGATGTACATATCTGCAGATGCTGAATGAATTTGTCACATCAATACTGTTGAGTCTGTAAAGCATTCCTCCTACATATAACGTCCCCACAAATTATGCCACATAACATGTGTGCATGTATATATACTGTAGTACAAAATGGATTCATATGGAAGCTAACAAAGCTTTCAGGCTTGTTTGTGTATCTGTCAATGATTCAACATCCCTACTACTCAGTGAGTTGTTACCCTTAGTCCTAAATTATGTTTAATTCTACATGTAAAATGAAGAAATTATAAATTTAGTAAATGCCCAACAGTTAATAATTAAAACAGAGTCTTCATGCTTTTAGGTAGAAATATTGATGTGAATTTAAACGTAAAAAGCATTGGTTTCAAGCCATTGCAAGTCTCAGAAAAAGTTTGCTTACTTTCATTCATTACATTACAGTGTAGGGTAATTTATTTTTAAGAAAGGGAGGTTTCATTGCAGAAAACTACAATTAATCTTAAGTTGTCTTTTGAAGGAGCTGGGCACTTTCACTACAGTTTTATAATATAACAGGGGTACTGAAAACTGTCTCTTGAAATTTGTTGGAAATAGTCCATTAGCTTTGGAGGAATAATATCAGTTGTAATTACAACAATAGAGGGAAAATGATCTTAAATACTTTTAATCGAAATTGAATGTAGTGTAGAAAGGGATGTATAATACTGCTACAAACTCTCTCATCACTTATTGCTAAAGATGCATAGCACATAACACAGCTAAACTTGAAATCTAACCTAAAATATGTGTTCAGATTAACTCTTTCTGTTTACTATGAATCTTGTAGCTTATTTACTACGACATGATTATACACTGCAGTTATCTTTAACAGACCTCTTCCTTATGATTTCCACTGTATATATATAGTTGTCCTACTCCTTTGTCCACATGGTGACTTCAGGCACTACAGGAGATTCAAATTTATAGTCCGAGGTCGTTAACAAGTACAAACAGTTTGGTACTTAACTCATATCGATGGCTGCATTGTTGTCTTCGTGAAGTCTAGAGGTGATTCCACTGCGATGTTCCCGCGCTTTTCTTTGTGTTTGGGTGAGACTAACTGGTTTGTAGGGCGACGTGGTATTTTGATTTTTAGAGAGCAAATGTTACATTAGTTTTGCACATCAGTATTTAATTCATTTATTCACATTTAACACTTCTACAAAAATATCAAATACGACATTGTTTTACACCACATCTGTATCATCACCTACTCCAGCCCACGCTTCCTATCTAAATCCACTCAACCACCTCTGCCAAAGATCGACCTCCTTTCCGCATGACCAAAGATAACTGTCTTTTAGTTGTTAAACTCGCAGTCAAAGGCTATATTTACATAAAACGTTACACGTAAAGAAATTACTGACATACACGATCTTACGTTCTGTTATAATACCCCCCCCACACAAGTCCGTGCATGGCATGCATGGGATTGTGTGTCACTATGGAATAAAATATATCTAATACACACATCATAATAAAATTTCCAGTTCCGAAAGTTAGTAATAAAATTGGTTTCCCAAGTGATCTTAGTTATATATATACACTTTCCATGATATACAATTTGAAAGTTACATTGGCTGTATTGCGCAATAAGTGTAATGAGCTTATAACTAACAATAAAATATGGCACCTTATATTTAATTGATCATGGTAGCTGCAGAGCCATGTTAAGATGGGTACATAATTATATAGTATATGCATAAACTCAAGTTTACTTCAATACTGACTTAATGCATCTTAGTTAACCTCATTCTTCTGATTGTCAGTGGTTTCTTTAGAATACATTAAGTGAACTGTGGAATGCAGGCATCTCTCACAATCTTTTAATATAAGTGCTTCAATAAAATACCTTATGGCATGGCTTGTGCCCAAAACAAACATTAAATCTAAAGAAATCATTATTCTAAAATAAACAGGTTCTTTTAACCACATACATAAAATAGACATAGTTCAAAATATTGTAATACTTATACACAATGTTAAATGGTTGTCTTTTAGGGAAAATTCATGTATACGTGATGAATGGAGTCACATGGTGAATCCAGTGCAAATTCAATTATGTGTGATCAGCACTGTATTTTCAGAGTCAGATTGGTTTACATATTTATGATTTAATGTTTCCTTTATAATGAGATAGCTGAGACGTTCCATATTATTGTGACTATAATTGCAGTATCCTCACATTGTACATCTATTTCAGCTTTATAGGTCAAATTATGACAAACTCTACACTTAAATTGTGTAAGATTGTTAGTATTTATACCTTAATTTTACATCATTATTAAGCAGTGTTTCATTTTTATTTACTCTCCTGTGCTTCGTCACCACAACTATCATCAAGTTCCAACACTTTATTATTTATTTCAATAAAGACATTGTACTCACTTACTGGTTTGCTTACCATACTTTTCACATCAAAAATACTATCATCACTACTATGGTATACTTTACTGCCAGTGTCATCTATTTCTCTCTGTTTTTCACTTTCTATGGTTGATTCTTTTTCCTGTTGCTTAGGTTTATCATCAGCTGATTCACTATTACCTTCTTGTGTGAACAACCCCCCCAATTCTGAACTAAAACATTTATTACTCTCTTCATTATTAGCTTGCTCTCCACTTTTTGCCCAGCTGTAAAAATCATTTAACATCTCCTCATCCAGAATTGAGTCAGAACTTTGATCTCTCCTACGTTTATTTTGTGGTGGTCTACTGTGCCACATAGCATCCCAAAATTTTTTATCAAAATTTATATAATTCACTTGGTATTCCTGGTTTTTAACCTGTTTGCTAATGGTACGTTTATTTACAGTATTGGGTTTTGTGTGAAAGTTAGTGGTCCTATTATGTTTAAATCTGTTCGCCCCAAAGCTGTGGACCCTCATTGAGGCGGTCCGGAGTTTTCCGGAGGTCTACCTCTATTGTCACTCCTCCAATTTGTATTCATTCTGTTGTTACCTTCCCATCTGTTGTTCCTAGTTACACCATTGCTTTCCCAGTTACTCCCTCTCCAATTAGCATTGTACTCTCTTGTTCTATCATATTGGTGTTCATTCCGAAAATCTCTATCGTCCCTTCTAGGGTTCTCCCCACGGTAATCAGGATTCCACCTCCCACTGTAATGGTTTCCGTTACTAAACTGTTGCACATTTCTCTCCATTGCCCTGTCTAATTTGTCTATATATTTTAGAAACTGGTCTAAACAGTCGTCAGGTCCATGCACTAATTCCCACTGTATTCTTTCAGGTAACCTCCTTTTAAGGGCATCAATTTGCGTCATTTCGTCGAAGGGTTTATCTAGATGTACCAATTTCCTAAGTTGATCCCTGCCAAAGTCTTTCATTGAGTGGTTTCTGCCCCTGAAGCTAGGCCCATTTAAAAATTCACTTTTTATTCTACCCTGTTCAGTCTCAGACCAAAATTATTTAAGAAACTCTTCTTAAAATCATCAAATGTTTTCCACTCATCAAAATGTTGGTTTGCCCAAGACAAAGCTTCTCCCTCAAGAAATTTTTTGACAAATTTAATCTTTAGATTATCAGACATGCCAGGAACAAGGTTGTCAGAGCAGTGTTGTAAAAAATCTACAGGGTGTAAATTATCACAAGGAAAACTTTTTACAGGTGAATTACTCCACACACTTCCACCATTCATACATAAATTTCTAGACACAAAATTATCTTGCATTTCAGTGAATCTCTTGTCTATTACACTTAAATTACATGTTACAGACTCTTGTATCTTATTTACTTCAGCATCTAAGGAGTTAACTTTTGATTCTGTATCTAGACTTAATTTGTCTACCCTCTCCTCCACAGTTCTTTGAGCTGCGGTTAACCTTTCAATCTCTTTCCCTTGACTTGAGCTAACTGTGGCTAACTTATTTTCTAAGGTCACAAACTTATTTTCTATAGCTTCAATTTTGGAGTTCACACCCTTCAAACTTTCTCCTAATTGAAGTTTTAAATTTGAGATCTGTTCTTTCAGTACATCCCCGTTGCTTTTCATTTTTGCTTCCAGCGATTCACTGGATTCATTTATTTTCGATTCTAGGAATTGTCTATTTGAGTTCATTGCCCTTGTAAATTCGGACTGCATTTGTCCCATTCTGGCAATAAGTAAACTTACCCAGTCCTGTTGATCCGGTTTTCTTTCGGTTTGTGAGTCATCTGGATCGTCACTTACACCACACACGTTCGAGTCTAACATTTCTCCAACTTCCTTTTTAATTTCTTCTGATAGCGTCATGATGACACCACGTGTTTGGACACAGTTTTGATGAAAAGTTATAACAAAGCAGAATTGTACTTATCTTTTCACACCACGACGTCGATCACACGTCCACCTCTCCGATAAGCCAGCACTTTGTTGGTTCTCACACTACTTTTTCTGGTCCAGGGAACGTGTACAATGTTACTCACGTTTTACGAATTATAAAGTTTGCAATGTTCCGCAAACGAAGCACAATTAGTCCCATCGCGTTTAACTGTAATATCCCGGACGAGCCCCCAAGTTTAACAGACCTCTTCCTTATGATTTCCACTGTATATATATAGTTGTCCTACTCCTTTGTCCACATGGTGACTTCAGGCACTACAGGAGATTCAAATTTATAGTCCGAGGTCGTTAACAAGTACAAACAGTTTGGTACTTAACTCATATCGATGGCTGCGTTGTTGTCTTCGTGAAGTCTAGAGGTGATTCCACTGCGATGTTCCCGCGCTTTTCTTTGTGTTTGGGTGAGACTAACTGGTTTGTAGGGCGACGTGGTATTTTGATTTTTAGAGAGCAAATGTTACATTAGTTTTGCACATCAGTATTTAATTCATTTATTCACATTTAACACTTCTACAAAAATATCAAATACGACATTGTTTTACACCACATCTGTATCATCACCTACTCCAGCCCACGCTTCCTATCTAAATCCACTCAACCACCTCTGCCAAAGATCGACCTCCTTTCCGCATGACCAAAGATAACTGTCTTTTAGTTGTTAAACTCGCAGTCAAAGGCTATATTTACATAAAACGTTACACGTAAAGAAATTACTGACATACACGATCTTACGTTCTGTTATAACTTATTGCTAAAGATGCATAGCACATAACACAGCTAAACTTGAAATCTAACCTAAAATATGTGTTCAGATTAACTCTTTCTGTTTACTATGAATCTTGTAGCTTATTTACTACGACATGATTATACACTGCAGTTATCAAATTAATTGTTATAACTGTTGCACAAAAATAATTGGCAGCTGTTATCTATAGATGTTATTTATTATTTGCTACTTAAAAACAAATAATGTTAAATAGCTTGCAGATTTATTAATTTTTCTTCATTATGATAGACTGTACAGCTGACAAATGAAATGTTTAGTTTCCTAAATGAAAGTCAAGTACAGTAGCTCCTTGTAGTCCTGGATGGACCTCGATACACTCCATCTGCCAAGGAAAAGTTGCTAGCAACACTGTGGGATTAACCCTGGTTCTTTGTCTGGTAGACACACAGATTACTACCATGTTACAGGAACAAAACAAGTCTATTGCCATGTATTTACATCTGTTGTATGCTAAAACAGAAAAATGCAAGTAAATTGGCTAATAGTGAAGTATTATTATTTTAAATATTTAATTGTCGAATGATGTCAGATACCAGTTTTACATTTTTCTAAGTAATACAGGATTATACAAAACTTAAGTTCTTTACATAAAATCACTGAGTAACACATAAAATGTTCAAATATGGCTCACTGGGTGAGATACAGAAGACACAAGTGCTCAGGTGTTCCTGTAGTATATTACTGTGTGAGAGATGGATGATGACTCACATTGCAGCAGAGCAACAGTTTAATGGGTCTCAGGGTAGAGGTGCTGAATCATTTCAAGGCAGTATCACCAGTGCACCTTTCCGAACTCCACGCATGGTCAGCCATGACCGCTGCAGCGCAAATCTCACTTCCCGCTCATCAAATAATAGCTGGAATAAAATATAATTGATGCATTGTTGGACACTTAGAGACAGCCTTCTTCAACTATGTTACACTTCAATCCAGTCTACTCCATTGTCACTGGATGTTCACTACCAAATTTTTTTTTACTCTATTTAAATCATTAAACACTATGGCATGTTTCCTGTATACAATTACTCTCCTCAATATGAATCATTTACCAAAGTGTCAACTTTTACAGTTATGTCACACTGACTTCCTACAGACTCCATAAACTTGATAGCAATCATTAGTGTGGAATACGGGCACTCTACTATGCCTATCCAAAACATAATCCTTAAGCTTAAATGCAGGTTAAATCCTTTTATAAGGGAACTTTAACTTAAAAACACTTCCCTTTTCCTCCCTGAGACACAGTTTTTGTCCTTTAACATTCTAAAATATTGGTTCACAATTCCTTTCTGAGCTATCCAGTATCCATCATCTTTCTAATGAACGTGGGGGGTAAAAATCGTAGAGGGAGACCAAGAGATGAATACATTAAGCAGATTCAGAAGGATGTAGGTTGCAGTAGGTACTGGGAGATGAAGAAGCTTGCACAGGATAGAGTAGCATGGAGAGCTTCATCAAACCAGTCTCAGGACTGAAGACCACAACAACAATAACAATTTTTTTGTAGAATTCTTACCTTACTTATAGCTGTTATGGTATAGAATGGAGACCATTATAAGTTTCCTTTGTCTAGAGCTCCTGCATCTGTAATGTTTAGTGTGGTGCACATAAAGAGCACCTTACTACATCTGCAATATCTGTTTTTCACTTATTAGAAGTTTGATATAGAGTAAAAGAATGGGAAATGTTCAGTAAAATATCCTGAGTTCATCAATTGAAGAAAGGAGATGGATTAGGTTTCATCTTCCATTGGCAATAGACTCATTAAAGACAGAACACAAGCTTGCATTTGGTTAGGATAACAAAAGAATTTTAATCATGGTGTTCTCAAAGAAACAACCATGGCATTAATTTTAAATAATAAAGGAAAACTAATGAAAATCCAACTCTGGGTGACTGGGCAGGGATCTGAATCCCACTTCTCTGGAACTTGAGCCCAGTGCTCTGACCATTGCACCCTTGTCTTGTATTTCCTTGTCATCTGCATGAGTTACTGGACACAGGTCTACTCAAATATCATCTATGAAACTAAGTTAATTTTATGAATAATTATGGTTTCAAAGTATGTTATGCCAGATGTTTTGAATACATGCATTTCATATGTATGTTTCAATACTGGATGACAAACATTGGTTTTGTATGTATCATATTTAAAGATCTAGCATTACGGAGGTGGCTAACAAGTTGTTTGACAGCTGCCCTTGATGAAACATCTTGAGATGGTTCGTAAGGTTAATTTTTTCATGCTGTATGTGATGTACTTTATGAAATGTGGACAAGATTCAGTAAATTCAGGCATGGATACTGGAAAGACAATTTTCAGGGAATAAAATAACATTAAAACCTTGGATCTCAAAAACAGCAAGGAACTCTAAAAATGGAGAATACATGTAACAGAAGATACTTTTCAGATGCTTGTCTCAGGATAAGCCCACATAAATGGACTTGTGGACCTATGAAGGCATCACTGAACGTACCTGCTGCTAACATTAAATCTGATATGGTTTGTGAATGAGCAAGTAGAACTGTCAAATCATAGGAAGTTGAGTAAAACAAGACAGAATGGGAATGACCCTCCATTAGGAAAAAACTAAGAGAAATATTGATCTTCATTGAACTTAGGCAGAAATGACTGATAGAAACACCATTATCTCATAGTAGTAGTCTGCAGACCTATGATCATAATTCTAGTGTGAAACAAAAGGAACTATTGAGAAAATTCAGATTACTAAGAGAGAGTGACTTCCACTTAACAATGTCCAGTGTTACTCATCATGACAAGCCAAAAGTTCAGCATTGGTTAGAATACCATGGACATTGATGTCATCATCAAAATGAATGAAATCCTCAAAAGTTAACTCACCAAAACTGAAGAGAAGTTCCCACCCTTAGTATCCTGTGACTGCATTCATTAATTCTCATGACTCTGGTGGATGTTCCACATTTTCTCTTTGCATTACAAATGCACACTGTCTGCAGCATGGTAGGGCTGATATTTTTCCAGGCCTTATGAATCAGCAGTCAAATTTATTATGTTTGCCTTCTAACCCTTTTCAGTGCTATCCAGCATAAGTGAACTAGTTTCTCTGCAGTAGAGAGTTTTAAGACGTAGTATTACGCCTGGTCCAGTTGTTGCAATCTTGATGCTGCACTGGGTATTTAAAAAAAAAAAAAAAAAAAAAAAAAAAAACCCATTTTATGTGATATAATGGTGTTATGTATGAAACAGTTGGTCAAAACCATTCATATTTTCTGTTTTGCCTTTTTTATATAGCTATTATCTGAGGTGAGCCATTCATTAAACAATTCTGCAATTCTGGCATCATTCATGATTTTTTATTTGAGTGACAAGTTCTGGGGAGCAGTTTTATTCCCCTGAAATGGTGCGGGTTCACAGGTTTCCCTACTATGAGTAGTTTCAACTTCTAATATTGGTCCACATTACAGGTTAGAAGAATAGGTACCCTGCCCTTGCCCAGTTTATCTCCATGCACATTTGAACGCTAGGGTGTAATCAGGAAGACATTTATTAAAAAAATCACAACTTCATCTGTGCTGAATGTGTTGCATGAGTTGAAGCCATTCAGAAATTTATTTAGTTCACCAATCCATTCTGTACAGGGGAAACTATCTTTTTTTTTTTTAATGTAACTGGGGAATCGTATTGTATTGTACTGTATATTTATTGGTCCTGTGAATCATACACTGTACAGGGGTACATAATGATATAGGACAAGTCAAATAATTTGCAATAAAGTTTAACAGAAAAACTGTTGTATGGTTTTCTGTATATAGCAATATAACCTCTCACTTGCTGCAAATCCTTCAGTCCTAAGAAACTGACTTTTTCCTTCAACATGAAACCACCCACATAAACATTTTGTCCTCTATACTGACTTACCCATTTCAGTAAGCACTAATCAAGAAGGGGAAATTTGCCCTGATGTGACTGACCTTTTTCTTCCCTTGCCTGAAACTCTTCCAGTGATACAATATTCATCTTTTAAATCAATAGACAGTGTATATGGTCAATAGGGAACTGTTTTGCAACATCTTTCTTCAAAATTCCACTCTTCACAGCTTCAACAACGAGCTTTTATTCATTAATTAAAGACACTAATTCCTTCTACCACCCACAGCATTTCATAGTTTGAAGAAACATGGACTGACTACAACACAGTATGAAAGCAGACTTCAGACTGAACAGGATGTAGGTAAGAAAAATAAACATTAGGTGGTCTGAGCCTGTACTGAGAATCATGGGAGTATGGGGACTTCCATGGGAATCACAGAGGTGTGGGACTTCAAATTATAGAGTGTGTGGGAGCTCTAGACTTCAAAATATAAAGTATTGACAAGATGCTCTCATCATTACAACTTCAAGTTACCAAGCGAAACAAAACACATTGATATATTTCAGTTCATCAAGTATTCATCAAGTGACTGAGAAAAAATTTCAAATTATCTGGTGTCAAATTATCAAGAAGCATCTGCATTTTGCCAATGTTGACTCTACATATGGATTTTATGCTGTTTAAATTATGACATTGTCCAAGTTATTTGTCGCTATTACAGTTCTAAAATCAGCTGCATAATACTCATTCTAAAATTTTTGGGTGAAAATTTCTTAGGTAATGTATTTCTTTGAATTGCAATTTCTTGAACGTTGTGCTAAGTAACCACTGATGTAGAAAAATTATTAGTGTGTCCTAGGTATCTGTAGCATCTTAAAACTGGAAATGATGGCAAGTTATACTTGTGGAAGAGCAGAGGGAGATAGTAACTGTGGACATGGAGAATCTACAATGAAAATATCCTATATGGTGAACAGAAGCAAGAGGATGTAGGTGTCAGTCTCACTGCCTGCTCCGCCAACAGAAATGTCAATGATGAAACATATTGTGAAAACTACCTTAAATCACAAAGAACTGTGATTCACCCCCACTCCTCCCTGTTCTGAACACTAGATACACACCTGGATGATATGAGCACAAGAATATCACATTTGCCATTTGCTCATTGATGGCATGGGTTAGAAAATGGGAGACAGAGAGGAAGACCATCAATGTTGTGATATTATCAGTTATCAAGTACATTACAGAAATGGAGGACTGTTTAGTAGTACCACTCTTAATATACTCTGAACTAGATATGGAAGAGACTGAGGTATATAATGTGTTTCTAGAGGAACTTTAGGAAGGGAGCAACTGAAATGTCAGCAAATATGAGGTGTCTAGTAGTTTATACACTCATATCTTGCATGAAGAGGCTCAGTGTGTTGCAGCTTTATTAAAGCCAGTTACTCAGCATTGGTTGGAGATACTATCAGCCTGCCCTCTTTAAAAACAGTTTCAGTATTTTGGCTTCATTTTATGGAGAGCTTCATTTGGTCTGAAGTTTATCTGATGAAAAATGACATGAAATGACTGCATGGCACTAATGGCCAGAATTCCCTACCTAGGGAAGTTTGGCCTGGAAGTCACACCACATTGAGTGATTTGCATGTCAATGATGATGAGGACAACTCAACAACCAGTCACTCAGCTGAGAAAATCTCTGCCCTGGCCAGGAATCGAACCTGGGCCCACTGTATGGCAGTGTTGACCACTCAGCTAAGGAGGCAGTGCTGACCACTCAGCTAAGGAGGCAGACACCAGATGACATGTAGACAGCAATTACTTTTTCCACTGAAAGATATCTGAATTATGTGTGACATATAACTTAAATTTATAATGTCGTTATGACTGTAAGGTACATGCAAGCTGTGCTGTGGGGGGGATCTGTATGGCCGGAAATGAAAAACATACTTCATATGCCGCAATTGCAGTGTAGACACTTTTTCTGTTCCAAGATGACCAGTTTCAGCAGTCGTATGCTGCCATCATCTGATCTTATGGAACTTATTATAAAATTGCCATGTTGCATTACATGAAGTCAAAGCATGAAATTCACTCCACATGTATATGTATCCCAATAAAAACCCAAATGATAAAATGCACACAGCTGATAAAATGAACACAGTTGTTGAAATGTACACAGCATATAAAATCCTAATACCACTCATGCATAGCAGTCACAAATGTGGCTCTCCTAACCTTGCCACATAGCACCAAGCTGCTAGCAGAGTGTTAACATGGAGGTGGCAGACTCACTACAAAGTTACGTATCTTGCTGCTGGATGGTGTATGTAGTAAATAATAATAATAATAATAATAATAATAATAATATTTTCTTCAGCATCATATGATTCATTGCATATGTACAAAAACAGGTTACTATTCTTGATACATACCACAATAATACATTCTTCTGAATATGTCATTGACTAACAAAATAATTATATTACAAACAAAATGGTTTGCTTAATACTATTTACATATATTTTCAAAGCAATTCTCATTCTGCATGTAAGTATGATATTGTTCTAATGCATAAAAGGGATTTTGTAACAGGAATTTCTTCAGTTGACATTTAAGCTTCATGGTGGGAAGGGACATACCAGTACTGGGCAGTGCATTAGCTAATTTTAAACCTGCATACTGTGGACTCTTTTCATAGAGTACTGTTCTGTGGTTGCTGATAAAAAATTGTTCTTTATTTCTCATATTATACTGATGCAAATCGAAACAAATGATGGGCTGCAATCTTTTAACAAGTAATATGGCTTTTAGAATGTACAAGCTAAATGATCACATGCTGAGGTTACAAGCACATGCTGTGGTTACAAGAAATTCATGTAATGTAGCATGGAAATTTTGTAACAAGTTCCATAAGATCGGATGAGTGCAGCATAAGACTGTTGATATCAATCATCTTGGAACAATGACAGTGTCATGACAATCACAACAGAATGATAACCACATGATCATAGAGCTTTGATGTTACGCTTCATGATATGAAATAAAGAAATTTTTTCCCGAGATTGTATTCTTGAGATTGCCTGAGAAAGTATGTCCTGCTTGTCAATCACAAGTTTATATTTTTTACACAAAATGTAAAACAACTTTGCCCACCAAATGGTTCAAGGTTTTTGTTTCACATTTTGCAAATCAAAGACTATGCTTGGATTCTCATTAGTGTTACCCACGAGTCATATGCAGAGTGATATATATTAACTGTATGAGTATGAGACAAAGGGCACATATATTTTGAGGCAAAGGGGCGTGGGGTGCAGATCCCCACCAGCTCTCATGAAAAGGAATAAAATTCATTCTATCAAGTGTTTTTCAGTATTATGCAGATTTTTAACAGGGTTGTAACAGGGGCATTTTTATGGCTACTTACAAGTTGCCATTCATTTTCCAAAATATTAAAAGTACTCCCTACCTCCAGGTATTGCCCCCCCCCCCCCCCCAACCTCTCTGTTCAAATGATTGTATGGGTGCCCTTGATGAGACATGTTCATACTAATAGGCAATACCACCTCACACCACAGACATTTGTCGGTCACAAAGTTATTTGATTGGAGCTATATGAGAGTGACAGTCCACTAGCACCATCTTTGTACATGATACCTGGTTACAGATACCAAGGATATTGATGACTCATTCAAAGACTTATTGAAAGAAGTTAATCTAGTACTGAAGGTTACATCTCTTATAATTGTAACAATGTACAGGTTCCCCCTGGGAAACCTTTAACTATTTTTGGGAAATCCAGACTCATCGTTGAGCTACACAACTGACAATGCAAAAACAATAATAAATCTGTGTAGATTTATTAACAGGTTTTGACAGAAAAAAAGAGATAAAAGGGTTATTTTGCTGTTCAAACCTGACTTGAGCTGTGAATGTCCTATTTTATGTACAGCAAGGTACCAAGAATGACTAACATTATACAAGTGGCACTGAGAGACAGCGAAGCATAGTTCTCTGTACAGATGACTCTTATTTTAGCTACCTGAGTGAGGGCAAATGAGTTTAGATTTGATGGGAAGCTGAAACCCAGCATCATTCCTCAAACATCAATAAATGGAATGCATTTGAGCAATGCAATGTTTTTGTGTGAGATGATATACGTAGCATGTGTAAGATGCTCTCAGGGTCTATGTTGCTGCTCAAAGTCTTGTTCCCCAGACTACTGTTGTGCTGAAGGTACTGTTGCATTAATAACAGCATTCACTTCCTGGGGAGAGATGCCACCATAAACAGCATCAAATATTGCTGTGTCTGACTTATGACTACTCAGTATAACCACCTTCTACATTGGCATTAGTTGACTTATACCAGGCAGATTACTAATCATATTCCAATATTTCAGTCATATTCTAAAATTAAATGTTATGTGTCTCATTCTGAAAGCAATCTGAAAAGCTTGTCACAATGTGCAGAGACAAATTTCATGCAGTTGGTCCCATCCATGTACTCACAGTGGTGTAAGCAACTCATGTGTTTCAATTCTGTGATCAGTGCTGGGGTTTAAATATGTCCTTGATACCTGCTGCCAGTCCCTTACTGTTCTGCATTAGCTTTTATCCATAGTACTACTTCTGGAAACAACAATTTGTTAATGATTATGGACATGCACGTGGTTATCATACTTGCACTGGTAGATGTGCTTTATATGATGGGTGTGTGCTGTGACCTTGGACCTGAGCTGGAGATGGTTATGGAAGTCTATGTTTCTTGCTGACAATGATCCACCTCTTTTCTGTCATCAACAGTCTTCATTTTGTGTTTGTGTCTCACCCTTTGAACTTAAAGAAATAAGTAGCATTGTGGCACAGATCCACAAAATCTTTATCTGGAATTGTTTTTTTATGTTTTTCATAGAGGATAAAATTGGTGGGTACAACTGATGTGTGCACCATGTTCAGATGCTATATCTATATCTATTTCTACATCTACATTTACATCTATATTCTGCAAACCAACAAGAGTTGCATGACAGAGGGTACATCCCATTGTACCAGTTACTAGGATTTCTTCCCATTCCATGTATGCATGGAGTGTGGGAAAAATTATTGTTTGCATGCTTCTGTGCATGCTGCAATTAATCTAACCTTATCCTCATGACCCCTAAGTGTGTGATATGAAGGGGGTTATAGCATGTTCCTAGAGTTATCATTTAAAGCCAGTTCTTGAACTTTGTTGGTAGACTTTCATGAAATAGTTTATGTGTATCTTAAAGAGTCTGCCAGTTCAGTTTCTTCAGTATCTCTGTGACACTTTCCCATAGATCAAACAAACCTGTGACAATTCATACTGCCCTTCTCCATATGTCAATACCCACTGTTTGTCCTATTTGGTATACAGGTCCCACACACCAGAGCAATATTGTAGAATGGGTTGCATGAGTGACCTGTAAGCAGTCCCCTTTGTAGACTGATTACGTTTCCCCAGTATTCTATCAATAAACCAAAGTTCACCATCTGCTTTACCCACAACTGAGCCTATGTGATCATTCCATTTCATATCCCTATAGAGTGTTACACCCACGTATTTGTAAGAGTTGGCCATTTCAAACAGTGATTCACTGATATTATAGTCATAGGATACAATGTTTTTTTTTTTTTGAACATTTAAAGCAAGTTGCCAATCTTTGCACCACTTTGAAATCTTATCAAAATCTGACAGAATGTACATGAAGCATCTCTCAGACAGTACTTCATTGTAGATAACTGCATCATCTGCAAAAAGCCTGAGGCTACTATTAACATTGTCTGCAAGATCATTACATCTACATCTACATCTACATTTATACTCCGCAAGCCACCCAACGGTGTGTGGCGGAGGGCACTTTACGTGCCACTGTCCCTTTCCTGTTCCAGTCGCGTATGGTTCGCGGGAAGAACAACTGTCTGAAAGCCTCCGTGTGCGCTCTAATCTCTCTAATTTTACATTCGTGATCTCCTCGGGAGGTATAAGTAGGGGGGAAGCAATATATTCGATACCTCATCCAGAAATGCACCCTCTCGAAACCTGGCAAGGAAGCTACACTGCGATGCAGAGCGCCTCTCTTGCAGAGTCTGCCACTTGAGTTTGCTAAACATCTCCGTAACGCTATCACAGTTACCAAATAACCCTGTGACGAAACGCGCCACTCTTCTATGGATCTTCTCTATCTCCTCCGTTAACCCGATCTGGTACGGATCCCACACTGATGAGCAATAATCAAGAATAGGTCAAACGAGTGTTTTGTAAGCCACCTCCTTTGTTGATGGACTACATTTTCTAAGGACTCTCTCAATGAATCTCAACCTGGTACCCGCCTTACCAACAATTAATGTTATATGATCATTCCACTTCAAATTGTTCCGCACGCATACTCCCAGATATTTTACAGAAGTAACTGCTACCAGTGTTTGTTCCGCTATCATATAATCATACAATAGAGGATCCTTCTTTCTATGTATTCACAATACATTACATTTGTCTATGTTAAGGGTCAGTTGCCACTCCCTGCACCAAGTGCCTACCCGCTGCAGATCTTCCTGCATTTCGCTACAATTTTCTAATGCTGCAACTTCTCTGTACACTACAGCTTCATCCGCGAAAAGCCACATGGAACTTCCGACACTATCTACTAGGTCATTTATATATATTGTGAAAAGCAATGGTCCCATAACGCTCCCTTGTGGCAAGCCAGAGGTTACTTTAACGTCTGTAGACATCTCTCCATTGATAACAACATGCTGTGTTCTGTTTGCTAAAAACTCTTCAATCCAGCCACACAGCTGGTCTGATATTCCGTAGGCTCTTACTTTGTTTATCAGGCGACACTGCGGAAGTGTATCGAATGCCTTCCGGAAGTCAAGGAAAATAGCATCTACCTGGGAGCCTGTATCTAATATTTTCTGGGTCTCATGAACAAATAAAGCGAGTTGGGTCTCACACGGTCGCTGTTTCCGGAATCCATGTTGATTCCTACAGAGTAGATTCTGGGTTTCCAAAAACGACATGATACTCAAGCAAAAAACATGTTCTAAAATTCTACAACAGATCGACGTCAGAGATATAGGTCTATAGTCATGTGCATCTGCTTGACGACCCTTCTTGAAGACTGGGACTACCTGTGCTCTTTTCCAATCATTTGGAACCTTCCGTTCCTCTAGAGACTTGCGGTACACGGCTGTTAGAAGGGGGGCAAGTTCTTTCGCGTACTCTGTGTAGAATCGAATTGGTATCCCATCAGGTCCAGTGGACTTTCCTCTGTTGAGTGATTCCAGTTGCTTTTCTATTCCTTGGACACTTATTTCGATGTCAGCCATTTTTTCGTTTGTGCGAGGATTTAGAGAAGGAACTGCAGTGCAGTCTTCCTCTGTGAAACAGCTTTGGAAAAAGGTGTTTAGTATTTCAGCTTTACGCGTGTCATCCCCTGTTTCAATGCCATCATCATCCCGGAGTGTCTGGATATGCTGTTTCGAGCCACTTACTGATTTAACGTAAGACCAGAACTTCCTAGGATTTTCTGTCAAGTCGGTACATAGAATTTTACTTTCGAATTCACTGAACGATTCACGCATAGCCCTCCTTACGCTAACTTTGACATCATTTAGGTTCTGTTTGTCTGAGAGGTTTTGGCTGCATTTAAACTTGGAGTGAAGCTCTCTTTGCTTTCGCAGTAGTTTCCTAACTTTGTTGTTGTACCACGGTGGGTTTTTCCCGTCCCTCACAGTTTTACTTGGCACGTACCTGTCTAAAACGCATTTGACAATTGCCTTGAACTTTTTCCATAAACACTCAACATTGTCAGTGTCGGAACAGAAATTTTCGTTTTGATCTGTTAGGTAGTCTGAAATCTGCCTTCTATTACTTTTGCTAAACAGATAAACCTTCCTCCCTTTTTTTGTATTCCTATTAACTTCCATATTCAGGGATGCTGCAACGGCCTTATGATCACTGATTCCCTGTTCTGCACATAGAGAGTCGAAAAGTTCGGGTCTGTTTGTTATCAGTAGGTCCAAGATGTTATCTCCACAAGTCGGTTCTCTGTTTAATTGCTCGAGGTAATTTTCGGATAGTGCACTCAGTATAATGTCACTCAATGCTCTGTCCCTACCACCCGTCCTAAACATCTGAGTGTCCCAGTCTGTATCTGGCAAATTGAAATCTCCACCTAAGACTATAACATGCTGAGAAAATTTATGTGAAATGTATTCCAAATTTTCTCTCAGTTGTTCTGCCACTAATGCTGCTGAGTCGGGAGGTTGGTAAAAGGAGCCAATTATTAACCTAGCTCAGTTGTTGAGTGTAACCTCCACCCATAATAATTCACAGGAACTATACACTACTACTTCACTACAGGATAAACTACTACTAACAGCGACAAACACCCCACCACCGGTTGCATGCAATCTATCCTTTCTAAACACTGTCTGTGCCTTTGTAAAAATTTTGGCAGAATTTATCTCTGGCTTCAGCCAGCTTTCTGTACCTATAACGATTTCAGCTTCGGTGCTTTCTACCAGCGCTTGAAGTTCTGGTACTTTACCAATGCAGCTTCGAGAGTTTACAATTACAATACCAATTGCTGCTTGGTCCCCGCATGTCCTGACTTTGCCCCGCACCCTTTGAGGCTGTTACCCTTTCTGTACTTGCCCAAGGCCATCTAACCTAAAAAACATTAAGAGCAAGGGCCTCAAAACATTTCCCTGGGGCACACCAAAAGTTACTCTTTCATTTGATGATGACTCTTCATCCAAGATAACATGCTGCATCCTCCCTACCAAAAAATCCTAACTCCAATCAAAAATTTCAGTTGAGACCCCATATGATCATACTTTTGACAATAAACAAAGTTGTGGTACTGAGTCAAATACTTTTTAGATGTCAAGAAATACTGCATCTACCTAACTGCCTTGATCCAAAGCTTTCAGTTTGCCATGTGAGAACAGTGCAACCTGATCATTGTTTTTGGAATCCATGCTGGTTGGCATGGAGAAGGTCTTTTTTTCTTTAGATACCTCATGAAATTTGAGCTCAGAATAAGTTCTAAGGTTCTACAACAAGTTGATGTCAAGGATACTGGACCATAGTTTTGTGAATCACTTCTGCTACCCTTCTTGTAGATGGGTGTGACCTATGTTTTTTTCCAAGATCTGGGCAGGAGTTTTTGTTTAAAGAATGTGTGATACATTATAGTTACAAGTGAGGCAAATTCAGTATAAAATCTGATAGGGACTCCATCAGACCCTGGAGCTTTGATCAGTTTTAATGATTTCAGCTGTTTCTCAACACCATTTGTGGGGCGGCGGGTGGAAAATAAAGTTATTATTTCTATGTTTGTCGTTCTCTACACAGGCTCTCTAACTACAATGTTGGCAACCAGAAAGTGATTAGCAAAAATGTGATGCCTGTAATTAGAGTTCACTGTGCCCACTCTGATGGAGAATTTGAGTAATTGATTATTGAAGTTCATTACTCTGAGGATTCAGGATGATGTCTGGGATTCATACATAATGCAATTTACTATAACAATTTTCACTATATTCTGAAAACAATAAAGACTAAAATTCAAGACAAATGATTACCCATATCAGCTATTGTACTATCAGAACTGTTCAGAGTCTATTGCATGGATCCTATTATCCCTAGATAACGAAATTATTCAATAATCATTATCGATGTAAATGTTCAAAGTGAATGCTTGCCAAAATTTGATGTTAATACTCATCAAAAGCCATGCTAGTAATGGTAGAAAGTCTGTCCTGTAGCGACACATGAAAATATGACATACAAAAACTGAGAATAAATCACTGGAGTCATTCCATAATTAACACTTTACCCCAATGTGAACTCATTGTTAAGTGCATATCGAGTTATGTAATACGGCATCTAAGGCTGTTCCTTGTAACCGCATAAATGTGACATGGCTTCCGACACGGCGTGCACTCTGATACGAATCTAGAAGAGAACTGGGGCCTTACTCTAGCTCGCACGCTCTTATTTATATAGCCACAGTGCGGACTGCCGAAGGCACAGCCGACGACATTTGACTTACTGACTAGCCGCTGGGCTAGCAAAACACCACTTCAATTTATTAAATAATTAATTGCTTCACTCACTGAAGGCCAATGAAGCTCTCGATTTAATTGTGCAATCAGCACACAGGTAAGTATCTATAATAAAATTCTAATATGGCTAGGTTAAATACTTTTGGTGAGAGAATTATTTTAGTTGTACTGCACACAATAGATGAGCTCTGAACTTGCCCTTTGGAGAGATGCTACAGCTATAGTTCTATAGCTATCTTTTTGAAACTTCTCACATCTTTGTTATTATAGTGTATCTCAATCCTACCTAAATCTAAACATCCTAGCTTTATTTAATCACTTACTTAATCTAACTTGCTTCTGAACTTCTAGGACACAAAAAAAGAAAATCATGAATTTCAATCAAAATATTACTTTGTGAGATCCAGCATGCTGTTTCCATTAAATTACAATGAAAAGAGAATCCAAATATAAATTTTGAAGTTTCTAGCTGCATCCTGTTGTGCTGGTGAATTTTACGTAAAACGTCCAAATTTCAAAAACTGAAGTTACTAAACTGAAACTTAACACATTATTATTTTAGCATCACTTCTGACATGCTTCTAACTTTCCAGATTATTTATTTTATTTTTAAGGTATTGTGCAACATTCGTGACATCATAGCTAGTTACAGCATACTGGGCTGGCACACAATGGAAAGCATATGGATTTCATATGGTGTGAGTAGGCTGCTTCCCTACATCACAACAGGAAAGCAAGAGTACAGCTTAACTTCCTATGAAAGTGGAAAAATTGAAATTTAATCATTTAGAAATATTAAAAGAAAACTTATTACCTACTCCAATTATTTAGATTGCTGGCATGTTCACTGCCTCTATAGCAAAATTACAAAACTGATAAGAACATCTATAAAATATATAAATTGCAAGTCTGCAAAATTCATGGCACTAATGGCTTGCATATTAAATTATTCATGAAACATGTATTAAATGGACGGCATGATACTGCCTAGAAAATCACTCAAAATTTTAAGTAGTTTCGAAAATCAATGAAACAGTTTTGGCATACATATTGCCTGAAATACATAAACACATAAACATGTAAAATTATGAAAATGTTTGGCTCAAGTTTCACTTAATTAGGTGAAAATCTTAAATCTATTAAATTGTCTGTGGATATTTTTACATACATAGGTACAAAGAAAATTACATGGTTATTCTTGTTACATAAATAAATAACGAAATTTTAGCAGTCTTTTCTACACCTGAAAGAGAATTAACAAATCGTAACACTTCCATTTTTACAAAAGTTGTTGTAGCCGCTTTGGCTGGCATTCTACATTTTGATTCACAAGGGTAGAGGGGGGAAGTTCGTATGGTGTACGTCCTTCACGTCCACTCTATACTACAACGGGGAAAGGGGAGGGAGTTGTGTCCAAGTCACTCCATGCTTTGTAAGCGTCATGTCATATAGCTGGTTTAGTTGTGAAGTATCTTTGTGGGCAGCCGTGTCGGCAGAGTCAAGCACCGGACACAGAACTGTTATGTTGTGTAGTGTGTAGCTCTGCATGTGAGAGGCATTGTTAGTATGGAAGTTGAAGTGATGCTACAAGTGCTATTACAGTAAAGTGATAAAATAAGCAAATGATTCAGAGGAAAGTGCATCAATAAGTAATTTAAAAATGAACAGTGCTGCTGATAACATATTTATGTATCCTCTCGTTGTGCGTCATACCGTACATTATCAATCATCCGCGTCGTGTTCGGTCTCCAAGAAGGAACTAATGTGAATCAGTAATACTATTTACCACAAAAGAGAGTATTTAAGGGCCAGTGTCTCTTAACAAGCATGTGAACGTGCATTCGATCATCACGTTCCGCATCATCAACAATCAACCGCGCCGCGACGGTTACGCGCATGCTCATACAACTGAGAACTGTGAACTGTAAATTTAACTTTGTGAACAGTGTTAAAATCTATTACTAGTGTCAAGGAGGGCTCGTACCAGATATCTGTGTATGCGTAATGAGCGTAAGAACTTTCGTGCGCTCGTTCGGCTTCCACATTATCAACAATCACCCGCGTCGTGTCGCTTACGCGTACGCTCGTCTGAGGGATATTGTGGACTGGTAATCATACATTAATTGGGATAAACACTTATGATTTAGAATGTAAACAATGCAACCTGCGATTTCCTTTAATCGTCTCAGAATATAGCTGTTCATTCCAGATGTAGAACAGTGTGGTGTTCTGACAATGAGTGGCTCCCCTGACTCACTTGCATATTTTGATAGATAATTTCAGGCAATCCAGCAGCAGTGTGGAGCAGAACAGTACGACTGCTGCGGGATTGCCAGGTACATGGTGTGGACAGGGCGCATAGTCTAGAAAAGCAGAAGTGACAACCAGTTTAAAGTACCCCACCCATTAGTACACCCGGGCATGTTACATCTTTCACGCAGCTACCAGGCTGCCATTATCTGATTTGTCCTGTAGAACAAACAAAAAGAGTGCCTCAGACTCCGTTCACTTAATAACTAAGGGAGGGTCACAATGAAATGGGGATATACACATTTTACCTCTCAATTCGTTACTGAAACAAAGTTAACAGAACGGTTTTCTATCTCAATCTCATGGTTAATTTACTGTAATTAAATCGGTAAACAAATGGCTCAATATGCCGTTAATCACATACTAAAGAAAAATTTATGCCTAAGGCATACAACCTTTAAATCTTAAATTGTTATTTCTGGGCCGGAACACTGAACCAATGCTCAGTACATTCCTGACACAACTGTATTCATTTACAGGCTGACTCATCATCAACTATCTCATTCATAGAGACACTATGAGTATACTTAATTATTAGTTGTCATTCTTAGCTTCTCTGTACATTTGAGTAACTTTTGGTAATAGGAGTACAATTGCTGAGTGTTCAAAACACACTATGATTAGTCGATTACTAAATTAACTTATTGGTCTTTCACTGCTGTGTCAGTTCCACATTTCATTGAAGTTAAATTATGCTGAGCTATTAATAATGTTTCATGTCTGCATTTATGTTATTCAGTTATGTTGCTAGTGTATGTACTTATGTAATACTCACTCCATTAACAATTTAAAGCACAGGATAGCACATTGGTTTCATTTCTGTGGTGTATTGCAGCTGATCAGTTTGCTCACGTGGCAGTCCATTCCCACTCAATCGGATGCTGAAACCACAGGTAGTCTCTCTCAACTTACCACTAAAGTGTATTAAGTACTCGTGGATATGCGTTATGCTAAATTCCTTAAATCTATAGGACACCATGAGTTGCTTTGTCTCATCTAATGTTAGGGTACCTACGGTCGCATTCACGCCTCCAACTCATAACCTTAATACGTGTAGGCATGTCCTAGCACACACTACACCAAAATAATGGCCAGCTCCAATCTCGTATATACTTCAAGGACGTGTCCTTCACATCTCAACCACAAACACTGTTCAATTCCATTATTATTGCCATTCCTTGCCATACAAGGTGAGTACATCATTACAACTTATCTGCACATATTCCATAACATTAAGCAATCTCTTCTACTGTTTACTAGCTCTAATGCAGACAGTAGGTCTCATTACCACTTCAGCTTTTGCTTACAAACGAATTTGTATATCTTTTTAATTTACTGTGGAACCATTTCCAACAAAACACTTTGTACTTATAATATTACCAAAGTTTTTCCTAAAACATATATATACATACTTGTTACTCACATAGATTTATGTCTTCATTAGTTCATACCTCTCTATTGTTTACTTGTCACTGTTAGGTTTATCACATCCAGTAGTTTCTTCACTAATCGGTGGATAGAATGGTTACAGAACTTGTCATTTGTTACTGGCAATATTTACAGAATTTGTTATGGGAAGAAGAAATCGAAATCTTGGGGATAGGAAAGATGAAGAATGAGTGATACTTGAAATGGGGAAAGAAGATCTCACACAGCTGGGACTGCACAGCTGCCACACTGTGCTGTAAAAAGAGCGATGCGCGAAGCATACAACCACTACCACCGTCGTACCTTAGCAAAAGATCTTGCTGAAAACCCAAGGAAATTCTGGTCTTACGTAAAATCGGTAAGAGCAGGTCAAAGGCTTCCATCCAGTCACTCACTGATCAGTCTGGCTGGCAATGGAATACAGCAAAACCAAAGCTGAAATTTTAAATTTAGCATTTGAGAAATCTTTCACGCAGGAGGATCATACAAACATACCACCGTTTGAGTCTTGTACAGATTCCCGTATGGAGGACGTAGTGATAGACATCCCTGGGGTTGTGAAGCAGCTGAATGGGTTGAAAATAAATAAATCACCAGGTCCTGATGGGATTCCAATTCGGTTTTACAGAGTACTCTAGTGCATTGGCTCCTTACTTAGCTTGCATTTATCACATCCCTTGCCCAACATAAAGTCCCAAGTGACTGGAAAAAAGTGCATGTGACGCCTGTATATAAGAAGGGTAGAAGGACAGATCCTCAAAATTACAGACCAATATCCTTAACATTGGTTTGTTGCAGGATTCTCGAACATATTCTCAGTTCGAAAATAATGAATTTCCTTGAGACAGAGAAGTTGCTGTCCATGCATCAGCACGGCTTTAGAAAGCATTGCTCCTGCAAAATGCAACTCACCCTTTTTTCACATGATATCTTGCGAACCATGGATGAAGGTTATCAGACGGATGCCATATTCCTTGACTTCCAGAAAGCGTTTGACTCGGTGCCCCTCTGCAGACTCCTAACTAAGGTACAAGCATATGGGATTGGTTCCCAAATATGTGAGTGGCTCGAAGACTTCCTAAGTAATAGAACCCAGTACGTTGTCCTCGATGGTGAGTGTTCATCGGAGGTGAGGGTATCATCTGGAGTGCCTCAGGGAAGTGTGGTAGGTCCACTGTTGTTTTCTATCTACATAAATGATCTTTTGGATAGGGTGGATAGCTATGTGCGGCTGTTTGCTGATGATGCTGTGGTGTACGGGAAGGTGTCATCGTTGAGTGACTGCAGGAGGATACAAGATGACTTGGGCAGGATTTGTGATTGGTGTAAAGAATGGCAGCTAACTCTAAATATAGATAAATGTAAATTAATGCAGATGAATAGGAAAAAGAATCCCGTAATGTTTGAATACTTCATTAGTAGTGTAGCGCTTGACACAGTCACATCGATTAAATATTTGGGCGTAACATTGCAGAGCGATATGAAGTGGTACAAGCATGTCATGGCAGTTGTGGGAAAGGTGGATAGTCATCTTTGGTTCATTGGTAGAATTTTGGGAAGATGTGGTTCATCTGTAGAGGAGACCGCTTATAAAACACTTATACGACCTATTCTTGAGTACTGCTCAAGTGTTTGGGATCCCTATCAGGTCGGATTGAGGGAGGATATAGAAGCAATTCAGAGGTGGGGTGCTAGATTTGTTACTGGTATGTTTGATCATCACATGAGTGTTACAGAAATGCTTCAGGAACTCGGGTGGGAGTCTCTGGAGGAAAGGAGGCGTTCTTTTCGTGAATTGCTACTGAGGAAATTTAGAGAACCAGCATTTGAGGCTGACTGCAGTACAATTTTACTGCCGCCAACTTATATTATGTGGAAAGACCACAAAGATAAGATAAGAGAGATTAGGGCTCGTACAGAGGCATATAGGCAGTCATTTTTCCCTCATTCTGTTTGGGAATGGAACAGGGAGAGAAGATGCTAGCTGTGGTACGAGGTACCCTCTGCCACACACCGTATGGTGGATTGTGGAGTATGTATGTAGATGTAGATGTAGAGGTTACAGAACAATCTCCTCCCTACAGAAACCTCAGAAAATTATAGTGTTGGAAAGAAGGAGTCAAAACTTTGGTGGATAGGAAAGATGAAGAATGAGTGAGACCTGAAATGGGCAAAGGAGATCTCACACAGCTGGGACTGCACAGCTGCCACACTGCATAGAGGTTACAGAACAACTTCCTTCCTACAGAATTCATTCACTACCTATGAATTTCTTTAAGTCGATCATGTTTCTGAGACCTAATACTTTTTTACTCTTCGGGTACTCCAGCCTATACGCATTTGCATGCGGTTTTCCTATAATCCTGAAAGGTCCTTGGTATATGAACATGAACTTCCTTGTTTCTGCTTCTGCTGTGTTCATCCTACCTTTACTAAGATCAAAATCTTCATCCCAATACCTTCTATTTTTCAGAACTCGTATAGGCAGCTCCCAAGTCTCATCATTAGTTACTATGTGTTTGTCAATAAATGGTACCGTAATTACTCCAGTTATTGGCAAGACCATTTTTAAGTGGCTTCTTTCAAAGTCAACAACACACTGATACTTTGACTAGAAATCTATGCCAATTAGAACCTCGATACTGAGACTGTTTACTATTTAGCATGGATGATCAATTACATTACCATTAATATTAAAGGGCAGCAAAGCTTCTTCCTTTACCATTTTTGACAGCTTGACAGTAGCACCAATTATTCTCAGTCCTGATACCCTCATTACTGTAAGCTTATCTTTACTAGGTAATGCATCAAAGGACTGAGACAACACACTCACCTCACTGCCACTGTCTAAGAGACAACATACATTGATACCTAATATATTTACTAGTATTATAGGGTGGCTTATTCTAGGTTGTACAGGTGGTTCCTCAAATTCATCCAACAGTTCCTTTTGGATTTGTGTCCAACTAAAGTGATCAACATCTGTCTTCGTTACATTTAGGTTAAGGTGTGTAGGGGTTTCTGAACCACATTTCCAGTTGCCTTTTCCAGTCGGTCTACTAATTTCAAATCAAAACACCGCACAACTTCGTTACATTTAGTTTGCTGAACATGACCCAAATTATTGTGGTCGGAGTGATCCTGCACCTCCAAACCGGGCACAACACTAGTTACAGCTAAACCACTTTCATTATTATCGTCGGGTTCCTTATCAAGTGACAACTGGTCACAGCCACTGGGTTCATCGACCCACAACAGGCTACCCTCTACATTCTCACTTACCTCCTGTCCTAAATCTATTAGTACAGTATCAACATCCTGCACAGGCACTTTAGATAAGAACACATCATTCTCATCATAGATATAAGCATGAATTTCTTCTACTTCTTCACCTGACAATTCAGTACTTTGTAGCTCTTCCCTAACATTACATTGCTGCACCTTCTCTTACTCTTCCCGCTTAGAAAGTGTCTCTAACACGGTATCAACTAAATACTGTGCGTGGTTTAATATTTCTGCTGTATCATTGTATGCTACCAACTCATCATCCGAATGATCGGTTTGAGTATTTTGATATGTGTTACCAATTGCTGTAATTACTGGCTTAGGAAAGGTAACCGCCTGGTGAGCGCCAGTGTCCTCATAGACGGGAACTAGTTTTCCTGCCTCTGCCAACTATTGTTTCCCCTATTGCCATTATTGTTAACAGGAACAGCATTGCTTTCAACACTGTTGTTTACCTGCACATTTTCGTTATAAACAAAATTACTACCATCAGGTTGCAATTATTGGTTATGGTTATTAATCCTCCATTTTCTACCTTTCTTAGGATGGTGAACACCTACTGCTCGGATGTTTACATTGCCATTCTGCTCATTCTTAAAATTACTATTAGTGCTATTACTATTTCTATTATTACGTGCCTGCTCCTCATTGGCAGCAACACACTCTACACATTCCAAATATTCAACGAAGATTGTCTCTAGGGATGGATATGATTCTAGTTTGCCAATACCATGGCAATTTAGCTTCAAGACCTAGTATTATGATTTCAGGTTTCAGCTTTTCCGTCAAATGTGACGGACGTGAAATCCAAGATCTGGCAAACTCTTTGATAGATTCCATGCCTGCATTGAAGCGTTTCCCACTCCAAAATTCTCTCAACATGTCATTCTGCTTATGACTAGACCAGTATTCATTAATGAAAGCTGTCTTAAATTCCGCTAATGTGCTACACTTCAACATGACATCAGCTGACCAATGCATTGCTTCAACTGCCATATGACTTCTAATAAATGAAATTTTCTTGTGTTCAAACCAAACTGATGGAAATGCATCTTCAAAATCGTTCCAGAAATCTTGTGGATGGATATTTTTGTCTGGATTGAACCGTAAGAACTGCCGACACCCGATAAAAGTGGCATTTGCACCTACAACTTGATGTACACTACCATTACCAGAAGCTACTGAAGCTACTTTACTCTCAATTTTAGCAATGTTAGTTCTAATCGTTTCTACTTTCATTTCAACATTACCTACTCTTTGCACAACATGAGTAGTATCAGTCTTAATTGCTTATACCTCTGCTTGACATATCTTCACTTTTACATTAACATCTTTTAATCTATCTGAGCACAGTTCAGATTCTGCCTCTATCTTTTCTGTTAACTTTTGCTCCAGTTTCGCATCTTCCTTTTGGAAGTCTTCGCAAACCTCGGCAACTTCAGACTTTAACTTTTTATGCAACTCAGATAATTTGTGAGCAACCCTTTCCTTAATATCAGCATGGTTGGAATCAATCTTATAATTTAAACTGTCCAGCTCTGCTTTGAGCTCAGATTTTAAGTCCTCTTTCAACTTATTGCAGCCAGCCTTGAAGGAAGTTTCTAATTCAGCTGTCGTTTTAGTATTATTGGCTGATATTGCCTGCAATATTACATTTAAATTAATTGCCCCAGTATCTTTGGGTTGCTCATTAGCTGGTTTCTTATCACACTCAGCTGACATAAAACTAGACCCAATACCAGAATCATCAAAACTAAATGAAACATCTGATTCATCTGTTGTATTTAACTTCTCCTTTTTAAACACTAGCACCTCTGATGACTGTTTCATTTTTACATCATCAGAGAAACTATCATCCAGTAAATTAACAATCTCTGATTTCTGCTTTACTACAGGGGTTTCTGTTATTGAATCATTGCCTCTTTTCACATTATTGTCATGGCATAAAGGTTTGATTTCACTTTAATATCACAATTTTCAAGCAGATTAACATTTGAACCATTGACTGGATTTACACTTTCTTCATCAGACATTGGTTCTGATTTAATTTTAACTTCAGATTCTTTTACAGGTTCCATCGCCAACAGTCTTTTAGCGAAGGTTAGTAAAAAGTTGAACAGCTTTTCATTTAACTTAGTTCCTTCTGCACGATGTATGGTGATGCTGGTGCAGCATACCAGGATTACTGATGTGGCACTGCGCATTGAACCGCAGATGGCATCTCGACAGCTGCTGTGTGTGTGTGCGTGGCCCGCAACAGCAGGCGTGGCTCCGGACGCAACGGACAACTGCAGTGGGGTTAGACTGGCTTCTTGCGATGCCGGCAGCACTGCTAGATTCAGAGCCAGCTTCAGCAATCCAGATGTGTTGTTATCGAAGGTGTTGTTAATCCAATTGCATTGTCAATGTGCACACGTAACACTGTTTATCACTGTTCTATTGTTCAGTTGCATGTCGCATTTCACTTCCGAGTCCGAATAATTAAAATCACTTTCACTCAGTTTAACAGTGTTCTTCCCGGCTGATTAGCACCATATGTGTGGCACCGGGTGGAAAATAAAGTTTTATTTCTATGTTTGCCATTCTCTACAAAGGCTCTCTAACTACAATGTTGGCAACCAGAATGTGATTAGTAAAAATGTGATTCCTGTAATTAGAGTTCACTGTGCCCACTCTGATGGAGAATCTAAGTAATTGATTATTGAAGTTTATTGTTGTTGTTGTGGTCTTCAGTCCTGAGACTGGTTTGATGAAGCTCTCCATGCTACTCTATCCTGTGCAAGCTTCATCTCCCAGTACCTACTGCAACCTACATCCTTCTGAATCTGCTTAATGTATTCATCTCTTGGTCTCCCTCTACGATTTTTACCCTCCACGCTGCCCTCCAATGCTAAATTTGTGAACCCTTGATGCCTCAGAACATGTCCTACCAACCAGTCCCTTCTTCTTGTCAAGTTGTGCCACAAACTCCTCTTCTCCCCAATTCTATTCAATACCTCCTCATTAGTTATGTGATCTACCCATCTAATCTTCACCATTCTTCTGTAGCACCACATTTCGAAAGCTTCTATTCTCCTCTTGTCCAAACTATTTATCGTCCATGTTTCACTTCCATACATGGTTACACTCCATACAAATACTTTCAGAAACGACTTCCTGACACTTAAATCTATACTCGATGTTCACAAATTTCTCTTCTTCAGAAATGCTTTCCTTGCCATTGCCAGACAACATTTTATATCCTCTCTACTTCAACCATCATCAGTTATTTTGCTCCCCAAATAGCAAAACTCCTTTACTACTTTAAGTGTCTCACTTCCTAATCTAATTCCCTCAGCATCAGCCAACTTAATTCGACTACAATCCATTATCCTCGTTTTGCTTTTGTTGATGTTCATCTTATATCCTCCTTTCAAGACACTGTCCATTCCGTTCAACTGCTCTTCCAAGTCCTTTGCTGTCTCTGACAGAATTACAATGTCATCAGCGATCCTCAAAGTTTTTATTTCTTCTCCATGGATTTTAATACCTACTCCAAATTTTTCTTTTGTTTCCTTTACTGCTTGCTCAATATACAGATTGAATAATATTGGGGAGAGGCTACAACCCTGTCTCACTCCGTTCCCAACCACTGCTTCCCTTTCATGTCCCTCAACTCTTATAACTGCCATCTGATTTCTGTACGAATTGTAAATAGCCTTTCGCTCCCTGTATTTTACCCCTGCCACCTTTAGAATTTGAAAGAGAGTATTCCAGTCAACATTGTCAAAAGCTTTCTCTAAGTCTACAAATGCTAGAAACATAGGTTTGCCTTGCCTTAATCTTTCTTCTAACATAAGTCATAGGGTCAGTTTATTACTCTGAGGATTTAGGATGATGTCTGGGATTCATAGAAAATGCAGTTTACTATAACAATTTTCACTATATTCTGAAAATGATAAAGCTTAAGATTCCAGACAAATGCTTACCCATATCAGCTATTGTACTACCAGAGCTGTTCAGAGTCTATTGCGCAGATCCTATTATCCCTAGATAACGAAACTGTTTGATAATCGTTATCGATGTAAGTGTTCAAAGTGATTGCTCGCCAAAATTTGATGTCAGTACTCATCAAACACCACGCTAGTAATGGTAGAAAGTCTGTCCTGCAGTGACACGTGAAAATACAACATATGAAACTGAGAATAAATCACTGGAGTCGTTCTATAATTAACACTTTACCCCAATGTGAACTCATTGTTAGGTGCATATAGAGTTACGTAATACGGCATCCAAGGCTGTTCCTTGCAACTGCACAAACGTGACGCGGCTTCCAACACAGAGTGCGCTCTGATACGAATCTAGAAGAGAACTGGGGCCTTACTCTAGCTCGCATGCTCTTATTTATATAGCCACAGTGCGGACCGCCGAAGGCGCAGCCGACAACATTTGCCTTACTGACTAGCCGCTGGGCTAGCAAAACACCACTTCAATTTATTAAATAATTAATTGCTTCATTCGCTGAAAGCCAATGAAGCTCTTGATTTAAATGTGCAATCAGCACACAGGTAAGTATCTATAATAAAATTCTAATGTGGCTAGGTTAAATACTTTTGGCGAGAGAATTATTTTATTTGTACTGCGCACAATAGATGAGCTCTGAACTTGCCCTTTGGAGAGACACTACAGATATAATTTTACAGCTACCTTTTTGGAACTTCTCACATCTTTGTTGTTATAGCGTATCTCCATCCTATCTAAATCTAAATATCCTAGCTTTATTTAATCACTTACTTAATCTATCTTGCTTCCGAACTTTTAGGACACAAAAACAGGAAATCACGAATTTTAACCAAAATATTACTTTGTGAGATCCAGCATGCTGTTTCCGTTAAATTACAATGAAAAAGGAATCTGAACATAAATTTTGAAGTTTCTAGATCCTTCCTGTTGTGCCGATGAATTTCATATGACGTGAGCAGGCTACTTCCCTACACACTGACACTAATACTTAATTCACTCATCTTTTCAATGGTACGAGAATTAAATTGGGGCCATTCTCCTGGGTTTTCCTTTGTGAAGGAATGTTAGAAAATTGAGTTAAGCATTTCAGCTTTTGCTTAGCTATCATCAATTTCAGTTCCTGCCTCATTTGCTAGGGACGGGATACTAACTTTGGTGCCACTAACGGCCTTTACATATGAACAGAATTTTTTTTGGTTTTATGAAAGATCATTTGACAAGGCTTAAGCCTTACTCTCTTGACAGCCAAACATGTTTCACTCAACATCTCTCTTTCTACAGCCCTATGCTTTGTTTTACACCTCTTATACAATAATCTCTGTTTCTTTAAAAGTTTCTTTACAGTGATTGTATATCACGGAGGGCCCCTCCCATTAGGAATTGATCTGCGTGATCAATTATTCTTTTAAACTTGAGCCATAGTTCCTCTACATGCTCCCAATTGGCATCTATACTCCACCAGTCACATTATTGCGTGTGGCAAAGTGTACTTCTGTTCCCACTGTCATTTCCTTCCCATTCCTGTTCCATCCCAGAAGGGCCTAAAACATTGTTACTGACATAGAACACCATATTTTGGCAAACTGGACAGCATAATTCTATGGAAATTGCTGTTATATCTAGAAGTATGCATTTAGGAGGCTCTTCCTTTACTTTACATTTGCTCAGAACCATAAATCTTTAACAGTAATTGTAAAAAGACAGCAAACAATAATAACTGAAAGTATTACCAGCTACTGTAATCCTATAAAAGAGAGGCTACTGGATCCATTTCAATTAGTCTTCTGCAGGTGATGAAATGATCAAGATCTGTGGCTAAAAATGTACTGCAGATGAATTATCAGAAATTACAACTCATGCAATGTGTCAAGTTTCATCTAAATTTAGCAGTCATGATGTCTTTTGGTAATATAGTGACTGTATTTAAATGTTTTATTGTGAACTTGTAATTAGTTTCAGGAACTGTGTTAGCCTTCACTTACAATAGGAATAGACAGTAAATTGTGTTATTTCCAAATGATATTTACTGTGCATATTGTCTTTTGCTATGACTGTTATACTTAAAGGTCTGTATAGTTGGGTAATTTGTTAATGGTTTACTTGCCACATGAAAACTTTTGGATAACTTCAGTGATAAATTACTGCACTCGAACGATCATCATTGTAGGATATCAAACAAGTGTAATATGTGGCTTACCCTTTATCTGTGTATAAATAATAGTAAATGAGGTTCAGGGTGCCTGTAAACAGTAGGTTATACAATATAAAAATGCAATTAAAGTGTTTTGAAGCATAAACCTGATGAGGAAGACATACTCTATGCTCAACAATCACTTTTCAGCCAGATTTGGCAGAGGCACGGCTACTGATGGCACACTTGTACTGGTAAATATGGTAATATTATGAAGAGTTAATAAGATTTTGCATGAGCTCTGATTTCTCTGATTTTCCTGTCAGGGCTATTCCATAACTTATGAATGCAAGAAACTAAAATAGAGTAACTGGATTTTGATGACAATTTCCATAATGCTCTCATATTTACTAAACAAACCCTTAATAAAATGTGCCACTCTTCTTTGGATTTTTTCTCTCTCTCTGTTATTAATCCTAATTCGAAAGAGCCACTGAGTGGTGAGAAATACTAAAGAGTAGGTTATACTTAGATTCCTTCCAATGAATTTCAAAGTGACTTCTGCTTTTCCTATGAATATTTCCATGTGGTTGTTTCACCTAATGTCACTCAACATGCATACTTCTGAATATTTTATTATTGTTACTGTTTCTATTTATTGATTTTTATTGGTGTAATCAAAAAATTTTGAATCTTTCTGCTTTCTCCTGCACAGTACATTACATTAGTTTCTGCAAAGGGTCAACTGCCAGTCCCTGCAGGTCTTCCTGCATTTTGTTAAAATTTTCTGATGTTACAACTTTTATATATATGGTGGTATCATCTGCAAAGAGCCTCATAGAGCTTGGGTACACTTGGAATGTTTCTGGTAGACCCATACTCTGCAAAGTACTTGAAGTGCATGGCAGAGGCTATTTCCTCATGTATCAGTTATTAGGGCTTCTTCCCTTTGCATTCATCTACGGAGAATGCGAAGAATGGCCATCCAAATGCCTCATTTCTTTCTTTTCATTAGTGTTTATCCCATCTAGTATGGGTTCCACTGTACTTAAGTTTTGACAAATTTATTTTATTTAACTTTATGGCCAAATGAACTTCCCATTGCCACAGTCATCACTTACCTAAGGGAGGAAAGTCATATATGTACCAACTGTCTGAGAATTGTGTAATCTTTGTTCTGTGGGTGATCATATTGTAACTGTTTGTATGTCATGTTTTCTGAGCCAGAAATGGCGACCAGCCTGCTATTTGCTTAAATGAGTAGGGGAAACTACCTACAAATGCACTCGGACTGGGTGATGCACCAGCTGTGGTCTTTAATCCATCACCAGGATTTGATCCATGTGTGAATCACCTTCATGGGTCATAGGGTAACTCACTGCATGTTACAATATATGGGCAGATGCTTAAACAACTCTTTGCAGGGTGTAATTAGTTTAACCTTGTCCTCATATTAAATGTCTTGTATATAATGAAGTAGAATTTAAGACAGAATTAAAAAATTTTCTGTTGGGTAACTTTTCTATTCTACAGAGAGATTCTTGAAGACAATGTAAAATTATTATAAATAAGATTAACACTGTAATTCATTTGTAATATTAAGCCATTCAGTTGTACCGCATTTATATTGTATTAAATGTATACTCAGAACATTTTTCTATGTACCAGAGACCACACTCTGTAGGAACCATGGAATATGACTAAAGCTGGGTTAACACACACAACTAAAGGGGCAGTGCAACTGTACATATGAACAACCAGTTTGTCTTGCCACAAAAAGTTCAACTCATTTGTACTTTGTGAATCCACTTTCCTTCCACTACTACTGAACAGCATCATTTCACTGCTACTTCATTACTAAATTTCAAATTCATTTGTGAATTGTGTTTCACCATATTTTGTTTTTCTGTGCAGATAACACAACTGAAAAGTGATCATTAAATTCATAGGACTATATGAGGAACTTTCAAGCTTATGGAATAAAAAAAAATGAATGTTACAAAGACCAAAGTCTGAGTGTGAAACACTGATTGATACAGTGAATGCTGGCTGTTGTGGCCGAGCAGTTGTAGGTGCTTCAGTCCAGAACTGAGCTGCTGCTACGGTCGCAGGTTCGAATCCTGCCTCTGGCATGGAAGTGTGTGCTGTCCTTAGGTTAGTTAGGTTTAAGTAATTCTAAGTCTAGGGGACAGATGACCTCAGATGTTGAGTCCCATAGTGCTCAGAGCCATTTTAACCATTTTGATACAGTGAACAATGTGTACGAAAACATCTCTCGGCTTTATGTAGCCATTGTGAAAGCAAAAATAAGAAGCACTGAATGGATCTCGATACACAACTAACAAATACTCATAACTTATTTTTGTCATTTAAAAATGGTTAGTGACAAATTTTTGTCTTTGAATGTTAACTCCTTTTTAAGTGTATCTGTGGCCCCCATTTAATTTTTGTGTGAAATCCATTTTTATATCCAACATTTGCATTTTCCTGCTTTGTATTTAACTTTTAGCTCAGCCCTTACACTGTAGTCTCCACTACTATCCACTACTACAATAACACCTGCCTGAAACATCTCAGGTGACACTCACTGATGCCATACTGAACACTGTGCAGTTCTGTGTGAATTGTAGCTCATGTGGCACTGCAGAATCTCACAAGCTGTAGTGTCACTTTAGCTGTGTGTGTGTGTGTGTGTGTGTGTGTGTGTGTGTGTGTGTGTGTGTGTGTGAAAATGGACTAAAGTTGTGTTCCCACGTGCAAAAAACTTGCACATGCATCCTTGGCCACCACCTCTGCCACACAAGAGGCCTGTTGTGGCAATATTTTACTATATCACAATCATGCCAGCTGACATGGCAGCCAGGAAGGTTAAAAGTGATTTAACTTACTTGCTTCATGCCCAGCCTTCACCCCCTTCAATCAAATTTGATTCTAATTTCATTTATTCAACTGAATAGCTCTTGAGTCACTTATTTATATATGTGGGGAGTCTTTTATACTGCTGTGGGAAAAAAAAATTAAATAAAATTACCATTGACTTCAACTGAGTATCGTAAGCAAATACTTTACAGAGTGGCAAAATGTTTTAAACCTTGTGACAGGAATCTCATTCTAGCCTTCAGTAGTTCCTCTGAATACCCTTATTAGTATTAAAGTAAGACAAAATAATTTGCAGTGCATAATATATTCCTAACCTACTGTAACAGACAGTAAGAATTCTTACTCTGTACACCACATGTGCACTAAAAACGCCTTAAGGGCAGTTGTATGATCACAGTACAAATCTAGGAATAGCATTTCATGAGGCATGTTAAATAGGGTGCATTGTGAATATGCATTGTACAATGATATTTTATTCCCTACACTGGTCATAGTGCCTCCACTCAGTTAGGTTGGGAATGCAGATCACATCCCCTACATCTACATCTACATCTACATTTATACTCCGCAAGCCACCCAACGGTGTGTGGCGGAGGGCACTTTACGTGCCACTGTCATTACCTCCCTTTCCTGTTCCAGTCGTGTATGGTTCGCGGGAAGAACGACTGTCTGAAAGCCTCCATGTGCGCTCTAATCTCTCTAATTTTACATTCGTGATCTCCTCGGGAGGTATAAGTAGGGGGAAGCAATATATTCGATACCTCATCCATAAACGCACCCTCTCGAAACCTGGCGAGCAAGCTACACCGCGATGCAGAGCGCCTCTCTTGCAGAGTCTGCCACTTGAGTTTATTAAACATCTCCGTAATGCTATCACGGTTACCAAATAACCCTGTGACGAAACGCGCCGCTCTTCTTTGGATCTTCTCTACCTCCTCCGTCAACCCAATCTGGTACGGATCCCACACTGATGAGCAATACTCAAGTATAGGTCGAATGAGTATTTTGTAAGCCAACTCCTTTGTTGATGGACTACATTTTCTAAGCACTCTCCCAATGAATCTCAACCTGGTACCCGCCTTACCAACAATTAATTTTATATGATCATTCCACTTCAAATGGTTCCGCATGCATGCTCCCAGATATTTTACAGAAGTAACTGCTACCAGTGTTTGTTCCGCTATCATATAATCATACAATAAAGGATCCTTCTTTCTACGTATTCACAATACATTACATTTGTCTATGTTAAGGGACAGTTGCCACTCCCTGCACCAAGTGCCTATCCGCTGCAGATCTTCCTGCATTTCGCTACAATTTTCTAATGCTGCAACTTCTCTGTATACTACAGCATCATCCGCAAAAAGCCACATGGAACTTCCGACACTATCTACTAGGTCATTTATATATATTGTGAAAAGCAATGGTCCCATAACACTCCCCTGTGGCACGCCAGATGTTACTTTAACGTCTGTAGACGTCTCTCCATTGATAACAACATGCTGTGTTCTCTTTGCTAAAAACTCTTCAATCCAGCCACACAGCTGGTCTGATATTCCGTAGGATCTTACTTTGTTTATCAGGCGACAGTGAGGAACTGTATCGAACGCCTTCCGGAAGTCAAGAAAAATAGCATCTACCTGGGAGCCTGTATCTAATATTTTCTGGGTCTCATGAACAAATAAAGCGAGTTGGGTCTCACACGATCGCTGTTTCCGGAATCCATGTTGATTCCTACAGAGTAGATTCTGGGTTTCCAAAAACGACATGATACTCAAGCAAAAAACATGTTCTAAAATTCTACAACAGATCGACGTCAGAGATATAGGTCTATAGTCATGCGCATCTGCTCGACGACCCTTCTTGAAGACTGGGACTACCTGTGCTCTTTTCCAATCATTTGGAACCCTCCGTTCCTCTAGAGACTTGCGGTACACGGCTGTTAGAAGGGGGCAAGTTCTTTCGCGTACTCTGTGTAGAATCGAATTGGTATCCCGTCAGGTCCAGTGGACTTTCCTCTGTTGAGTGATTCCAGTTGCTTTTCTATTCCTTGGACACTTATTTCGATGTCAGCCATTTTTTCGTTTGTGCGAGGATTTAGAGAAGGAACTGCAGTGCGGTCTTCCTCTGTGAAACAGCTTTGGAATAAGGTGTTTAGTATTTCAGCTTTACGCGTGTCATCCTCTGTTTCAATGCCATCATCATCCCGGAGTGTCTGGATATGCTGTTTCGAGCCACTTACTGATTTAACGTAAGACCAGAACTTCCTAGGATTTTCTGTCAAGTCGGTACATAGAATTTTACTTTCGAATTCACCGAACGCTTCATGCATAGCCCTCCTTACGCTAACTTTGACATCGTTTAGCTTCTGTTTGTCTGAGAGGTTTTGGCTGCGTATAAACTTGGAGTGAAGCTCTCTTTGCTTTCGCAGTAGTTTCCTAACTTTGTTGTTGTACCACGGTGGGTTTTTCCCGTCCCTCACAGTTTTACTTGGCACGTACCTGTCTAAAATGCATTTTACAATTGCCTTGAACTTTTTCCATAAACACTCAACATTGTCAGTGTCGGAACAGAAATTTTCGTTTTGATCTGTTAGGTAGTCTGAAATCTGCCTTCTATTACTCTTGCTAAACAGATAAACCTTCCTTCCTTTTTTTATATTCCTATTAACTTCCATATTCACGGATGCTGCAACGGCCTTATGATCACTGATTCCCTGTTCTGCACATACAGAGTCGAAAAGTTCGGGTCTGTTTGTTATCAGTAGGTCCAAGATGTTATCTCCACGAGTCGGTTCTCTGTTTAATTGCTCAAGGTAATTTTCGGATAGTGCACTCAGTATAATGTCACTCGATGCTCTGTCCCTACCACCCGTCCTAAACATCTGAGTGTCCCAGTCTATATCTGGTAAATTGAAATCTCCACCTAAGACTATGACATGCTGAGAAAATTTATGTGAAATGTATTCCAAATTTTCTCTCAGTTGTTCTGCCACCAATGCTGCTGAGTCGTGAGGTCAGTAGAAGGAGCCAATTATTAACCTAGCTCGGATGTTGAGTGTAACCTCCACCTATAATAATTCACAGGAACTATCCACTTCTACTTCACTACAGGATAAACTACTACTAACAGCGACGAACACTCCACCACCGGTTGCATGCATTCTATCCTTTCTAAACACCGTCTGTACCTTTGTAAAAATTTTGGCAGAATTTATCTCTGGCTTCAGCCAGCTTTCTGTACCTATAACGATTTCAGCTTCGGTGCTTTCAATCAGCGCTTGAAGTTCCGGTACTTTACCAATGCAGCTTCGACAGTTGACAATTACAATACCGATTGCTGCTTGGTCCCCGCATGTCCTGACTTTGCCCCGCACCCTTTGAGGCTGTTGCCCTTTCTGTACTTGCCCAAGGCCATCTAACCTAAAAAACTGCCCAGCCCACACCACACAACCCCTGCTACCCGTGTAGCTGCTTGTTGCGTGTAGTGGACTCCTGACCTATCCAGCGGAACCTGAAACCCCACCACCCTATGGCGCAAGTCGAGGAATCTGCAGCCCACATGGTCGCAGAACCGTCTCAGCCTCTGATTCAGACCCTCCACTCGGCTCTGTACCAAAGGTCCGCAGTCAGTCCTGTCGACGATGCTGCAGATGGTGAGCTCTTCTTTCATCCCGCTAGCGAGACTGGCAGTCTTCACCAAATCAGATAGCCGCCGGAAGCCAGAGAGGATTTCCTCCAATCCATAGCGACACACTTCATTGGTGCCGACATGAGCGACCACCTGCAGATGGGTGCACCTTGTACCCTTCATGGCATCCGGAAGGACCCTTTCCACATCTGGAATGACTCCCCCCGGTATGCACACGGAGTGCACATTGGTTTTTTTCCCCTCTCTTGCTGCCATTTCCCTAAGGGGCCCCCTGAGTACTTTTGTGGATGAAAATCATGATATTCAGTTGATTTCATCATCATCATCTGAAGAAGCATCAGTTACCAACATGACTGAGATGTATTCAAAATATCAGAATTGTACTCTTAAGGACACACTGATGGTACTTAACATCATCACAGACTTCAAGGGCACTATGGAAAACAAGGGATACAGTATGCTTACATGCAGTGATAAGGTTAATGAGAACATTTTACCAAGCTTGAAATTTTATGTAAAGCATCATTTATGCTGGGAAAAGTGCAAGTGAGCGCAAGGAAACACATATTTGCAGATGATTTGGCAGTGTTCACTATCATCCAGTTCAACCTGTCCAGTCTTCCAACTGGTTTGCTGCATGAATTTCTCTCCTGTGCCAACCTCTTCATCTCAGAGTAGCACTTACAACCTACATCCTCAATTATCTGCTGGATGTATTTCAATCTATGTCTTCCTCTAAATTTTTTGATCTCTACAGTTCCCTCTGATACCATGGAAGTCTGTCCCTAATGTCTTAACAGATGTTCTATCATCCTGTCCCTTATCCTTGACAGCGTTTTCCACATTTTCCTTTCTTCTTCGATTCTGCACAGAACCTCCTCATTCCTTACCTTATCAGTACACCTAACTTACAGCTTGATATTCATATAGAATTGTTTTGTATGGTGGGCATACTGGAGACAGCTATGTTAGCAACTGTTTTACATTTCAGTGGCTGCTATATCTAAGATAGTTTTTGATATCTAATGTGGTATGCAAAGCGCTCAGATTTCATTAAAGAACACTAAAAAAAGTTATGATGAATATGAAGATTGGTTTAAACACCACAGTGCTTTAACAAGCATGTTCCTGCTGGAATTGGTATACACTTCCATTCCTCTGATCCTTTGGCTGGCTTATCCAGCCAGTTATAGGACATGTCACATAGGGTATTTGATAAAATCTTCTATATAGTTAGTTTGTGGGGAGATAGTGTGTTCTGTGAATAATGATTTTCATTTATTTGGTTATTACATAATACACTTCTAAAAGCAACAGAGGTTCATCTAAGATGTAGTTACAGCTACCTTGAGCTTAAGCTACAAGAATGATCGGATCTTCTGTATGATTTTAATTTTACATAATAGATACATATTCATATTTATTTCCTTTCAATAAAATTTATTGTGCTGCTTCTTTTTAATAAAAAGAAATACAAAAGTTTGTGCCTGTGCTCTGTTTTGTTAGCGACGCTGCGAGTAAGAGTGTTCACAGTAAAGCTACAAGACAAGCAGGTGTAATTATGATTTGGTACTTACAGATGTAGATAACAATAATTTTTGAAATGTTATTTAATCTAGTAAATATAAAGTGCCCACTAACATGTAAACAGCAGACATCTAGTATAACTGAAGAGGGAGCAAATTTTTTCAAAGTAGCAGGTTTCTTTTCTAATTTATTTAATTAAGTTTGGCTGATGTGAGAAGCATTGCCTTGTGACAACAATTAAAAGTATATATGTTGTTCTTTGGTCTACTGGCTTAACTTTGCTTATGTTTATGTCTTCTCTTGGTTTTTTTGAAAGTGCCATTTTTTACTTACCATTGTCAAAGTGTATTTTCAAATCCTGAAAATAAAAACAGATTATTTGATTGCTGGAGCAGTAATGAATTGTTACTGTGTGTACAATGGAAAAATTCTATAAACAATTTTCCCCTGGAACACAAAGAAATGGTAGACACGCAGTTAATGAACAATGTTAAACAATGACTTTGCATCATGACTTCAAACAGGTTCAAATGAAAAGACATCTTTTATGACAACAAGAATATCTGCAAAAGCAGAATAGTGACCTACAAACCCAAACTGCAACATGCAGTGACATTGAGTAATCTCACAAGCAGTGGTAAAGACTACAAATATGACAAACATTATGCTATCGAAACCAACACAGTTGCCACATCATGAATGAAAGTACAAATTCTGAAATTCTTGCCTGAGAAACCAGCACTGTTGTTTGCAATGTTAGGTTTGGCCTCCACACAAAATTATGTTACTAGTGACAATACAAAGTTTGTCATGGCAGTTACCAGCTTAGACACCTGAAAAGTCAAACGATTTCAGACAGTATTTTAAAGCAACCCCCACAACAGCAATATCACCACTTGAGGGTTATCTTAGCAAGTTGAAAGGGTAAATCACTGGGCCAACGGGTTTCTAGTTTGAATATATCAGTGATGGAACACTGTCAGAATTCAGGTATGACCTGAGAAACACAGTCGAGAAAAAAGTTTTGAGTACCCCTGGTTATCGCGATTGTGTGTATGTGTGTACTCAAGGAGAGTGTACAACCATTGATTGAGGCTAGATGCTTCTTACAATTACTCTTTGCATATATTTGGACTTATTGATATGATTATGAGCTCTATTCATTTTGTTGTGATGAAAGTTTTTTGCTGGTTTGTACCCAGTGTGGTTTGGATTCATGGATCGGTCCCCACATCATAAACTTAGGCCCTAATATTTTTCCATTATTTTGTTCTTTCATGAGTCACCATATCCCTGAATTCTCTGGTTTATGTGGTTGATTGATTCCTACTCATGGATGAATTTGTTCTTCTCCTCTGTACCCGACCTCGTGAGTTTTTTGAGTCAGCTCACTTGTTGTACACTTAGGTTCTGAAATTTTTTCTCTTCTCTTTTAAGATTTTGAAAGAGTGATTTTATGGATGTAAACTTACAAATTGTAATTCTAGTAATTTACATTATCTCTGTATTTATTTCTATAGTTTAGTGTTGCAATGTTGTAGTTTTGACCTTGTATTAGTTGTCTTGTGACAGTATGTTCCACAGATCTGAAAATCTGAATACCATATCCTGATACATGCATAGATTATGACTTGTATAGTAGATATTTTTCGTATGTTTTCTGTAATATGTTATGTATCAGATATTTCTACACATCTATGTGCTTCTTGGGCATAATTTTGTTCAGTGTTTGGCAAACCTTATAGTCTGTCACAAAATATTGTAAACATACTGTTTCCAAATTTTGTGAGGGGGGATATAGTAATGGGACACCCTTTTCTAACATTACCTTTTTTTAATAGAAATAACCGATACCATTTATATATCGATTCTTGTATAGGTGAACATTATCTCAGCCACTTTACTAAAAGAATTTCATATGATTTTGTATACAATGTGTTATGTTTGGGGCTAAAATATCTAAAAAGAAATCAGTTTGTTAGTACTCTGTACATACAGTTAAAATCACACTTTATTTTTAAATAGATATTTGAAATTACGAAATATCTAACATACATAAAATGTCTATTATTAGTTGCACAATCTGACAATAATTATAAAATTTATTTCTGGACTCATTTACAACATAATGATATATTTTAGGGAAGATTCTTCTTTTTTCAAGAAAGTTTGTAAACTCTTTTGCTTTGTAAACCTTTTGGAATATTTTGAGTACCACAGAATGAAGGAGTAGTGGGCGTGCCTCTGATGGAATCAGACATGTTTCTGATTGTGTCACTTATAATGTAATTTGTGGTGTGATAGAAGTGGAAACTATAAAGATGGTGCGATATTGAAAAATATGACAAAGAATAAAATTCAAGGATAATATAGGCAAATGTTGATCAGCTGCTTAGTCATCAGGAATCCACAATGTTAAACCAAAGTTTCATCCACAAGAATGTACCCCTAGACACAACAAGAAAAAGTGAAGATAAGTAAAAAGTATTTCTTTTGTATATCTAATATGCCTCTTGAAGCTTTCGAAACTTGTGCAGAGACAGAGAATTTTAATTGTGATGTCTGAGAGGGTAAGATTACAGCATCAACCAAACATCAACAAACAGCTCAAAAGTCCACAATTTGAAATGGACATTCTTCAGAAACAGTTATTGGTGCTGATAGTAAATAAGTGGAGCTGCACCAGATAAAGTAGACTGTCACTCACTATAGCTGCTTAGTCCCACTGACACTAAGGCTGCAAATTGTCATCCTATTTAGGTCTCCACACCATACATGGCACACACGCTGCTCTTCACTGTTGCTGTCCTCCATGCCGCCCTTAGCAGAACAGTGGCAGCAATGAAGTATTGCATTCAAAGACTACTTTCAAACACTTGGACTTGCCATACCAAAGAACGTTCCACTTTGATGCAGGATAGTACAGGGTTTCACATCCTGGTAAGAGGAAAACCATTGACCCTACTAATTTCAATTGCCTCTTTATAAACACTGTTCCAAAAACCAAAAGTGCTGACAATCATCACATTTTCATCAAATTTCATCCCATGTCCCTCATCGAGGCAATGTTCTGCTACTGCCAATTTTTACAGCTGTTGTAATCTCATATGAAGATGATGTTCCACACACCTGTCCTAAACTGTGTGACTGGAATGGTTGATGTAAGCCTTCCCACACTGATGTGGAATTTTATAAGTGCTAGGCTTCCGAAGCCCCAAATCATCTATCACAGAGCTGAGTAGTGCCCTAATCTTGGAAGTTGGATGAAACATACTCTTAATATTAAAACACCTTAAAACTCTTCCAGTCTTAAACAATGTGCCTCCAGCATATGGAATAAAGGCCAACAGATTTGTGAGGCTGTGGAGTTTGGACCACCCCAGAGGCGCATGAAAAGGAACATAGATCAGTGGCCTTATGCCTTATTCTGGAGGCATATCATTTAAGACTGGAAGAATTTTAAAGAGTTTTGAGATTAATAGTGCATCCCATCCAAGATGTAGCAGTCCATTGAAACTAATTTAAAACACGTATTTTTTGAGCCAATTTGAAATAAACAGGAATCACTGATGTAAACAAAAGTTAGTGCTATAGGTAAACCAATACTTATAAAATTGTTACAATGAAACTGTTTACTAAATTATAATTGTATTGAAGTATATAAGTCCTGTAATTGGTAAGAATATTTAGAATTAATTGGATGAAATCTGGAACAAATGATCGAGTACATTGGTCAAAGTCATTTCTTTGAAACTGATATGGATTTGTGTTAAAACAGTATCTAAATTAAAGTCTGTGGTATTTAAACGAAAAACCAACTGAAAGAATCAAAATTGATAGAAAATTAAAAATGTAACTAGCAAAAATGTTATAAGTGGCATATAAACATAGGCAGTTCTTTAGGTGTTTTGTCAATAATAAATAAAAGACCTATTTTGCCACATTCAATGGGAGACTTGGAAACATATACATTGGTAGGAACATTTTCTGAACCATGTATCTTTTGCATTTTATAAAAATAGTAAAGGTATTGTTAATATTTCATATTTGAGTATTTGCACAGTTCTAAAAAGTTAAATGCTTGAAAATTGATAAATGTATTTGCTCTATAAGAGCTAGTGCAACTGTTGAAATATGTCATTACTTTTGAGGCAACAGTTTTAGTTGTAATTTTATTAAAATACTCTTTATAACAATATGAAGGATTGTTCGGATTTATATATAAAGGGGCAGCCATGTTGGCATTGGACAGCAGTGTCTTATGAGATGTCATGCAAAAAGCATGTAATTGCTTAAGTAATATGTTATTCAGTGTTGTAAGCATGTCAGTATTTTTGAGTTTTGTCAAAGTAACATAATAATTATGACATGATATAGAAAAAGGTTCTGAAACATAATGTCTGTATTGGTCATTCTTGGTGTGAAAACCAAGTTACAGTGGACATGAAGGAACACAGTGCTTGTGGCAGCAGCAGATAAAAAACAGTTGGATGAGTACACCCTACATAATTATAAGAATTTTTAATAATAATTTCACATGTGGTGAATGGACCTGGGATATGTCATGATTCTGTAAATTAATCTTACATATTGCTTCTGAAAAAGTTTGTAATTCTATGCTGTATTTGAGGGTTGCATGAGGAAAACAATGAGATGGTAATCAGCAGCACTACAATATGAAGAACATAATGATAAACACCAAAAATGAGGTAACTGAAATAATTAAAAAGCATAGAAGAAAAGTATTGTAAGTACAAATTTTATTTGATTCTTTTGTGACTTGTTTGAAATTTTTTGCTAGCTTTGTTAATACGGAAGACAACAGGGAGGTTGACATAAATAATGAGAATGGTGCAAATGTTAGTGGGGAGGAAACAAATTATAATCACGCAAGTATTTGCTCATCAACCCATCATGAAGGTAATGTAGTTAATCGAAACAACGGAACTGGGGAGAACAGTGACCACAATAACGAATAATGTAAGTGAATGTTCACCTTTTCGAGGGTTCGAGTCAAGTGTGTCTGTTTTTGATAGATTAGTTCAACTAATGGAGGAACAGAAAAAGTTGATTGATGAACATAAAATTTCTCTTGATCAAAAACTTGACTCTACTGAAAAGAAATTAGATGGACATGGGAACCAAATATGTGAAACAAAAAATAGCCTAGAAAAATGTTGGGTACAAGTAGACAAAATTACCAAACAAGTGTCAGTTATAGAGGGAGAAATTTGTACTTCAAAACAAGAAAAGAAGAATTTTTAAGAAAGGTTAGATTCTGTAGAAAGAAAAGATGATAGTTTCGAAAAATTTGCAACCTCAGAATTTCAACATTTAAAAAAGTTAAACAAAGATATAGTGAAAAAAATTTTTGAGACAGATAAAAATATACAATTTTACAAAACTAAAAGAAGATATAGGTACATGTTTAGGGCAAATTTCAATTCAAAAATTCAGGAAACTGAGGATACTGTTACTATAAAATCTTTCAGCAATTACAATCAATTTTGGAATAATATTAATATCAAAACCTTTTCAGGGGAAGGGAATATACATCCTGTCGACTTTGTTTCAAATTAAAGACAATTTTGAAAGTAGCATGAGTGATAATTTAATGTGCTTTTATGAATAAAGTTTGGTCAGACACTAGACAAGCCAGAATCAAGTCCGAGTTCTTAAATGGTCCAAATTTCAAGCAAGGAAGTGGTCGAATGAAAACATTTTGTGAACAGCAGTTAAAAACATTAGTGCATTTAGATAAGCCATTAGATGAGATGATTCAAATTGATGCTTTCAAAAGATGTTTGCCACAAACAGTACAGTGGAGTCTGATCTATGGGCCTGACGGCACTAATGAGGAACTTTTGAGATATGTTGACAAATTAGACTTAGCCTGGGAAAGAAATGAAAGATATAATGACAGGGAAGTTGACAGTAGAAATAGAGACAACAGAGCTTTCAATGATCATTTTGAACATAGGGATAGGAGGATAAATTTTAGAAATGAAAATTATATGGGAGTGTACCAAGGGAACAGTGGATTCAGAAATGATGACAGAAGAAATGGGGAAAGAAATGATAGGCAGAGGTCAGAGAACAGAAATTTTGAACCAAGAAATAGGCAGTGGGGACAAGGCCAAGGAAATAATGGTAACAATTTTGAGAACAGAAGGAATTGTCTGGGAAACTAAGGCCTGCCTCTTTCGGAGCCTGGCAGAGTGAGGCAAATAGAAATGATGTTTCCAGAATGAGATTTTCACTCTGCATCGGAGTGTACACTGACATGAAACTTCCTGGCAGATTAAAACTGTGTGCCGGACCGAGACTCAAACTCAGGACCTTTGTGTTTCGCAGGCAAGTGCTCTACCATCTGAGCTACCAAAGCACAACTCACACCCCGTCCGCACAGGCTCACTTCTGCCAGTACCTCGTAAGTGAAAAAGGGATTTTGCCTGATAGAGAAAAGATTGGGGCCATCGCAAAATTCCCAAAACCTAGGAATAAAAAAGATTTGAAGTCATATTTTGGATTAGTGACCTTTTATCGTAAATATGTGGAAACACAGGCACTTAATGCACCATGTTTAAATAACCTATTAAGAAAAAATGCAGTGTGGGATTGGTCTGATGAATGTCAGCTACCTTTTGAGGAAATTAAGAAAGAGTTGATAGAAAGTGAAATCCTTTATAGGCCTGATTTATCATTACCATTTTGCTTGATGACCGACAGTTGTGATTATGGTGTGCGGGTGCATTTGTTCCAAGAAAATGAAATCAATAGGGAAATAGAACATCATTCTATAATGTTTGCAAGTAGAACCTTACAAAAAAAAAAAAAAAAAAAAGAGAGAGAGAGAGAGAGAGAGAGAGAGAGAGAGAGAGAGAGAGAGAGAGGGAGAGAGAGAGAGAGAAATTATATGATTACAGAAAAGGAACTTTTGGCAATAGTATGGGTTTCAAAAAATTTAAAAATGTCCTTACAGCAGTTTAGATATACAGTTCATTTCATAAAAGGAAAGGAAAATGTAATGGCTGATGCCCTGTCAAGAATGCCAGTGGGAAATGTAAATGATAATGAAAATGATGGTGAAGGAAAGAATTTCATAATTATGTACTTTAAAGATGTGAAAGAAGAAAATGAAATTAGGAAAATCTGTAATCAATTGAGAAGATACCAAAATTGTGATGATAATTGGAAGCTTGTTAAAAGTTATTTAGGGAAGAAAGGTCATGAGAACGGACAAATGCACTACCAAGTCATCAAAGGCATTCTGTTTTATAGACACAACCAAGACAATGATGTATGGAAAGTTTGCTGGCAGATTCTCACATCAGAACTTTGATAAAATATACACATGAAAGTTTCGGACACTGTGGTGCAGTGCAATGTATTCAAAAAATCCAAGAATCTGTATATTTTCTTAACATGTCTAGGAGGGTTAGGACTTTACTTACCAGTTGTGATCAATGTCAAAGAACAAAAGTTAAAAACAAAACCAACAAGGGTCTTTTATAAGATGTGATACCTCATAAACAGTTGGATTTAGTGGGAGTAGATTTGTATGGCCAACTTCCGAGTGCTAAAGGAGGGTTTCGGTATATTTTTGTTATTGTAGATTTATTTTCAAAATATGCAAAATTTTATCCTGTAAAGAAAGCAACTAGCAAGATAATAGCAACCAAATTTGTGAAAGACTACTTTATTAAAGTGGGTAAACCAAAGCAATTTTATCAGACAATGGGAATCAGTTTACTTCAAAGTTTTGGAAAGAATTTGTAGAAGAATATAATATCAGACATATCCTAATTTCATATTATTTACCAAAATGTAACCTGACTGAGCATTATGTGAGGGAAATTGGAAGATTATGTAGAACTTACTGTCATAAGGAACATACTAACTGGTTAAATTATATTAATGATTTTGAAGATATTATGAATAGCCTACAACATACTACCACAGCATACTCTCCTTACGAGATCATGTTTGATCAAAAGTCACCTTACTTAATTAAAGAACTTATTGAGTTTACAGCCTGTAAAAACATAACAGCAGTGGAAAGAGAGGAAGTAGTTAGAAGAACCATGAATGACTATTATGAAAAGAGAAAGAAATGGTGTGACAAACACATAAAAAACACAGAATTCTAAGTTGGAGATTTAGTTTTGACAAAAAGTTACACCAAATCTAAAGCTCTAAATAATGAAATTAAAAAATTCTTTGATATTTATGTAGGACCATTTGAAATTGTTGAAAACCCACATCCAAATGCATACAGACTTGTATATCCAAAATCCAAAAAGTTATTTCGACTTAGGAATGTTACAAAGCTAAAATTGTACAGACAACCTTAATTACCCATTTAGCATCATGATATTTGTTCTTTGATATTTGACACACCATCAGAAATTTATTTGAAATGCATCTTACATTACACAGTCAAGATCATCCTGTATACTTTAGCAAACTCTATGGTGAGTACTTTAACCCAGTGGAAGTGAAATAACTAATAGAAAGAAATTTATTCTCACCTCTGTTATCACTGAATATCTCAACATTTTTTTGGAATTCTTATATCCATCATGAATTATGAATTAAAAAGTGGTCTGTGGAGTTGAGGTAGTTAAGACTACATTCTGTGCACTGTATAATCAAGATAAAATCTGGTGGTGAAAATCCTCTCAGAAACATTTTTTCAGTAATTTTGCGGTGAAATTTAACAGGTAGGGGATCTGTGGTACTTTCACAGAGACACCATGTGGCATTGGTACCTTGCCCCAGCCAGTGACTTCATATTTATTTTCTGGAATCACTCCTCTTCTACTATCCTATCTAGATAGTAAGAACAGTTAGGTTTCTTCTACTATCCTAGGGTATACAGAGTGCAACATGTAAGACACAAGACCATATCTTGACCAGTCACTTAACTTACATTGTGGGAAAAGTAAACAACATCAATTTCATTTTTTGTAACCAATGTTTTCAAAAATGATATCCATTTTTCTTATTAAGATTCGACATGTAGTAGTTTGCCACTGCGTACCAGTAAAATGTAACAGAGTAAGAAAGATTTTTGTGGTAGGTGGTGGTAAGATTTTATGCTGATTTTGTAAGCCATGCCTATGAAATGTAAGACAGGAGAACTTATTTTTGAAATGAACTGATGTTGGATTATGACTAGGGATGTTTTTCTTATGGAGATAAGTGGATGATAATTATGTATGTGACCGTAGAAATTATTGAAATTTTGCAAGTATGTGAGAGATGATCATGTTGTGGTAGCAGATTTGCAAATGAAGTGGATTATACATTGATATTTGCAATTTTGGTTTGATGATGATTATGATGCGTATATGAATGTAATGGATGTTGAGGTAGGTTAGGACATGATATTGGGGCACTCTGTTTTTTGCTGAAGTTTAATTTCTTTGACTAAGGAATATCTCATACAAGTGATATGATGCACACTGTAATAATCTGCTTAACTTGATACATTTTAACTTAGGCAACTGCTGATGTACTGTTACATGTAATATAATTTCCAATACTCATTTATTGGCTACACATTCTCAAACTTACGGCTGTTTATTTACACACTCTTCTGCTTGAAGTACCTTTTACCTCTACTATACACACTACTACTTGAAGTTGATTTTCTTACATGAAATATGTCATTGGACTTATACTTTCACGTGCCTTGTCGATTGGAAGGAGAACATATGTGATGCATGGACCGGCCAGAAATGATACATATTCATAAGTGAAACAAAAACATAACAAATTCAATAGGGTGAGATGTGGTGATGACTCATGTCCATGTTATGCTGGAATATTATAGATTATGGTTTGATCATCGCAATTTAAAAAAAAAATGTTATATAATTTTTCTTTGTAGCTTTTCACACCTGACTTTAAGATGTCCAGTAATTAAATGAAAGTTTATGAATACTCAGTGACACATATTGATAATTCAGACAATGTGATATTCGTCAGATGTTGTTTCTTGTGGTAAACACACTATTCTTTTTTAAAAAAAATAAATTAGTTTATCTTACCTAATTATGCATGAGAAACTTCTTTTCAAAATGAGAACATTTTTCTCACTTGAATGATCATCCCAAAGAGGGATTCCACTTTGTTTATTTATTGATCTGAAAATTGATATGATATTTGTGTACCTTATTTCTATTTTTTCATGTTTATGTATTAATTATGTTTGATCTGAACCAGATATCAGAGGAACTGCTTGTAAGTTAGCTGGTTATATGTAGCATTGGATACTTTTATCAATTAATACAAAGTTAAATATTTCAGTTACTCTGTCTAGCATAGGGTGTCCATTTCATTTTCATTGAAAAAGGGGACATTTAAAATAAATTAGAGAAAAACCTGGGACAATGAAGAAAAAAAACTGGACATAAATATTGTATTGACTAAATTTAATACACATACAAGTTTACCTTTACAACGTGCACTCAGATGATCCCAGATCACTTTTTACAATTATTCTGCCACACTATCACCGTACTTTTCACATTTATGTACCTTATCAAGAAGTGCATTTTCGTTTGAAATTGTATCATAAAAGTCAGTACACGATACACCATTAAAGTGTGTTTTGACAATGAGCAAGGCCCTCACTGTTTCAACTTTCATTTTGTTTTTCGTCATCTGACCACAAAGAGTTCACTAACGGAAACACACGTTCCACAGCAGCATTTGACCCAGGAATTGCCAGACAAAACTCCACCAAATGAATCATGTTTTTCATGTTAGTGTTTTTACTTTTGAAATAAGCAAATATTTTGCACCACGTTGCAATAACACTTTCTTTGTCTCTTTCTTCACTTTTTATGACGTTCTGTGCACATGAAAATTCATCGAACAGTTCGTCTTCATCAACAGGAAAATTTGGTACAATACTTTTAACAAAAACACAACACTCCTGAAAATCCTTCCACTGTAGCTGCTCCTTTTCAGTATTAACCCAATTAAATGCTTTAAAAGGTGTGACAAATTGTGAACACCATTCTTTAATATACTCAATGCAAGAGTCATAGAAGACGTCAGCATAAATATGAAATTGTTCTACAGTAATTTCACCCTCTTCTTCTAGCTTTCTTAGAGTCTCATGTATAAAGGATGTGAGAAATCTTTCAGATTTTCTACATTGAAATTTGCCCAATAATTTGTTTATTTCTTGATAAACTTCCACTATTGTGATTTCTTGTTTCTCAATATATTTAATTGTTGTGGTGAAAGGTTTTAGCTGGCTAACAAGAAAATGTAGAAGAACAATAGATTCAGGATTATCAAAGAGTTGTTTAAGGATAATAGGACACTTATCAAGGGAAATGAAATATGATTTCAGAGCAGGAAATATCTCTACAGTTCTTTCCAGTGCTGGTAGCAGAGATAGCCACCTTGTCTTGCTGTGCTCAAGTACAGTTTTGTATTCAGTTTTAGTAAACTTATAGAATGACTTCAGAGATTCAACCCTTATGGTATATATGTGTAAATGCTGGTAGATTTTGTTTACCATCAATTGGCAGTCGATGGGTAGGCAATCTGAGCCAGTTTGTAAGGAATTGTGCACCACATGTGCTGGACATCCAACACCTACTATATTATTCACTGTGTTCTGTTGCAGTTTATTGAACAAATTGTTTTTTCCTTTCCTCTGCTTACCACCAAATCTGGTGTTAGTGTTGTCTGCAGAAACTGCAATCACCTTTCCCTCAAGATCATATTTCTTTAAAACCTCCAGCACATAATTCTGAAGTAAATCTGAAGTTTCTTCAGCTAAATTAACCAATTCGAGCACTTTCACTGTGATGCCATTTTCAGGGTGAAAATACCTGATAAGCAGAGGAACCAACTTCAAATCCAGATGATTCGATGTATCAATCATTACAGAAATGAATCGAGCACTTTTCAGTTCATTTAAAACCTGCTGAGCTGCATACGGTGCAATAACATTTGTAATGACTGCATTACATCTTGTGTGTCCACATGTGAATTTAGGATTGAAAAGTTTTTTAACAACAGCTGTAGTACAGTCAATTGACTTAAAGCTATGGTTATGCATTGCACTGTGGTATGCAAATGTAGCTTCTTGTGCTGCCAACTGCCTATCCACTTCTGTTACTGATTTTAAGTTTACATAGTAGTCACTCATGCATTTATTTGCTCTTTTCGTTTGATCACTCATGCGATGTTTCTTCGTCTTAACGTGATTCACAGTGTCAGACCTTCCACCATGACCAATAGCAAATTTTGATCTGCACAACATACATTCTACAGGTTCTCCACTACCAGTGATAAAAGGAGACTTGCTTTTTATATTGCTGTTACAATTACACTTTCGTTTTGGCGTAATGAAATAGTGATAGCACAGTGCAAAACATTATCAGTGTGGTGATGAAAGCCAGAGAGCTCTAGACCGAAAGGACGGATTCAGTGGATCGATTTAGAAGAGAAGAACCTTCGTTGTTATTCGTAACCTATAGTGCGTTTAAAATTACTTGCGACTTTTGACAGTTCGGTACATGTTTGGGGTATGCTGAAAGTCATCACACGCTTTCTAGCTTAAATAATTGCACAGTTAATAGCAAGTCAAACAACCAGTAGCATCAAATACTCTAGCCAAGCGGAATCATAAAAAACGGGACATTTGAGAGTCCCCAAAAAAACTTTCAGGACAGAGGGACATTTCAGTAAAAAACGGGACTGTCCCAGGAAAAACGGGACGAATAGACACCCTAGTCTAGCAGAATGCTATTGTTTACCCTTCATCGATCATTTAATAGGGAGTGTTGGGGTTAATTTTCAGGGACTGGGAAGGTGAAGCTGTGGCAAGTCTGTTCTGTAGGGAATGCCAAACACACTTCTCCCTCTGGCCCCACAATGAAGTACTTGAACAGTGAGGGTCCTGGGTAGGGCGATAGGGGGGTTTCCTGTCTTAGAGGTCTGTCATCTTTTCTTCTTCATCTCCAACACTCCGAATCTTCAATTTCATTTCTTACTTATCACCAGAGTACCAAGCTGTCTTTCCCTGTGTCCACATGTATATGTCTCTATTGCTAAGACCCTTCTCATTTGCCGTGTCAGTTATTGTCTTTATGACTAAAGCCTATTGTATAGGAGGATCCGGGAAACAAGCCAGCATTTCTGCATTGTTAAATATAGTGAGTTTCAAAGATGTTACATGTATAGATAATCTTTGATATAATTGATGATACACTTTTGCTAATTTGAGAGTAGCTATACAGTTTTCAACTTGATGTACTGATAGTTTTTGATAAGGATGATTTAAACATGTATTATGTATATATGTATAACCATAGTTTCAAAGATGTCATATGTATAGATTATCATTGATATAATTGATGATACACTTTTGCTAATTTGAGAGCAAGTATACAGTTTTGAACTTGATATACTGATGGTTTTTGATAAGGATGATTAAAACACGTATTATGTATAGATTTTTTTAAATTATTTATTTGTTATCTTTTTTTGCATATTGATAAGGATGATTCAGACACGTATTATGTATAGATTTTTTTATTTATTTGTTATCTTTTTTTGCAAACATCATAGCATTTTTACACAATTTTTGTACAAACAGTAGGAATTTGCAATCCACATGTACCTACAAGAAGCCACTAATGGGTGATGCACTTGGCAATATATGGTACAGTACTTCATAATGCAACGTACAGTTGTTACATAGTATAGGTATTTGAATTTACAGCACGTTGTTACAAAAATAATATATATTACAATTACCTCAGAACAGTATATCATATAGATAGAAGAGTTAGGCCTACATTTAAGAATAGCTACATTTTAATATCAGTATTAATTCAGTGAGTACAAACATTTGAGAGTTAAGAATGATTTTAATTCCATTTTGAATACTTTACCTCTGTGGCATCTTATAGCACTTGGCAGTTTGTTAAACCATATCTGGCCATTAATCCATGGGCTATGATCTGTTGTCTTTAGTTTAGTTCTGTTTCTGAAGAAGCAATCTTTATGTCTTGTGTTATGGGTATGCACATCAGAGCACTTAGTTTCATTATTTTTGTGGTCCACAAAGAATGTTATTAATTTGTACAGATACAGGGAATATACTGTTAGATATTTATGTTGTACAAAGGTTTCCCTACATGAATCCTTGTATCCTAGTCGATGCACTGTCCTGATTGCTCTTTTCTGCAGTTTTAGGATTCTGTTCAGGTGTCTATGAGCAACACATCCCCATAACTCTATTCCATAATTAATATATGCAAATATTGTCCCATAATAAGCAGTTTTTAATGTTTGTTCAGAGACTAATTTTCATAGTTTGCTAGTTAAGTGCAGTGAACTGCTGATTTCATTGCATACATAATTGATATGGTCTACACATCTAAGATTTTCATCTAGGTGCATCCCCAGAAATTTACGTTTGTCAGTGTCTACTTTTTTGAAGCCACTTATATTATCAATACAGGTTTGGTACGAATTACCATGTTTAAATAGTAATAGCTGGTATTTGCTAATATTGACTTTTAGACCTTGATCATGGAAGTAAGTAGTTATATGACTTAAGCCATCAGTTGCAGCCAATGTCAAGTCATTAGTTTGTTTGCAAAAGAACAAAAGTGAGGTATCATCTGCATAACTACTAATTGGGAGTACAGAGGTGCCTCTAAATCAATAATGTAGACCACGAAAAGGAAAGGCCCAATACGGATTCCTGAGGTACACCTTGTTTTATTGTTTCATAGCTGGATTGGAAATGGTTGATCTGATCATTAATTTCATAACTCAGCTTTGTACACTGCTTATGATTGGTTACATAAGTGATCAGTAGTTGTATGGATGTGGCATTTATATTATGTTTCCAGTTTTCCTAGTAGTACCTCAGGGCTCACTGAGTCAAATGCTTTAGTAAGGTCTAGAAATATCCCTGCTGTCTGCATTCCCTCATCCAGGGCATCATACTTCTTGTAGAGAAATTTGGTAATTGCCGTAATGGTACTGTGATTCTTTCTGAAGCCATGCTGTGTTTCTGCTAGTAAATTATTCTTTGTGAAATAATCAGTAAATTGTGTCAACAAATCAGTTTCAAATATGTTACCAAAAATTGGTATTAGTGATATGGGCCTGAAGTTTGATAGCTCTTCTTTCGATCCTTTTAATGCACAGGTTTAACTGTACTTTTCTTCAATAAATTTGGAAATACGTGCTCCCTGATACTACTGTTGATCATATGGGTAATTATTCCAACTAATTCCTTATTGCAGTTTTTAATTATAATACTGCTCAGTCCATCACAGCCAGATGAGGTCTTATTCTTTAAGTTATTTATTATTTTTCCTATTTCTTCCACACTCATTTCCTTAAATTTAAAAGCAGTTTCCAGCCTAGGGTAAGGCTTTACCATTCAAGTCAGACCTGTGTTATTAACTGGATTCAAAGTTGAAGATATAAAATATTCCTTAAATATACTGCAGATTTTATCTGGATCATTAATATGGTTTCCTTCATGTTGGTTTCTGTCAATATGAGCATCTAACTTAGGGGTGGCTTTGCGATGTCTATTATATTCCATGAAGCCTTCCATGTATTTGTTGACTGAGCTATTTCCTTATCTAGGATCTGTTTTCTTAAATTTGAGAGCTGTTCCTGAAATTGTTTTTTAGCTTGATTGTACTCATCCTAAAATATTTGCAATTTATTTTACTTATGTAGCACACCTAGATCCTCAATATTTTTCCTGAGTTTAATCATGTAAGCTGGAAGAGCCAGTCTGGTGTATTTTACATTTTGGTTGTGAGTTACTACTTTATTAATTTCTTTCACTGGACAGCAAAAAATAAGATATTGTAAAATAATATCATAAAATTTGGCCCATTTGTATTCGGACCCATTTTGCTGAAGAACTAGTAGCCATTCCTCAGATGCTAGTTTCCTTTTAAAAGCATTAATGTTTTTCTCTTTAAGCATTCTTTTATGTTCTATGATCTGAGTCCTTTATTGAATGCTTGTATGTTAATAGTCTACAATTTGACATTTGTGGTCTGAGTAGTATAGTTTCAAATATGTCACATGTATAGATAACCTTTGATATAATTGATATATTACTCACTTATGTTTCATTTTGATGCCTGTTGGAACTCAAATTGGTGAAGAACCAAATTTCAAGAAATTTCTTGTATTATAAAGTGTAGTACCATATTATAAAAATGTATTTGATTTACCAAAAATCTTCAAGCAGTCTGTGTGCTGTGACTTAATCAATATTGGTACATGTAGTTCAAGTGGACTCTGTGGAGAATTGTCTTTTAGTCAGCCCCAGATGGCAATGTGTGGAAGTGTGATTATTCAGTAATATATGTGAATATTAGTGTAAAGTGCAGAGACTAGTGCAATAGCACTTGAGAATTTTGTACTAGTTATATAATTTGAAATCCAAAGTTACAATTTTACTTCATTTAGTTAATAAGAATATATTTTTAGTGATATGTTATCAAGGGACAAGTTAAAATTGCAAAATGAGATTTAAGACAGGAAATGTTTAAATATGATCAGTTGGAATTTTGCTGGATTGAACAATTCTGTTCAAAACAATCAATTACACGTAATGGTCATAAATATAGAAAGAGTTATTTACACCAGTGTCTCCATTGCACTCAGGGGAACCTGGAGGCTCTAATGACAGACATAATTATTCAGAAACAAGAGTAATTCAGCTAAATTCCATTAGATAATTTTTCCGATTGAAATAGATTTACCTCATATTCATGCTGAAATACAAGCTACAGACAATCCTGCGAATTAACTTGTCCTTTTTTTGTGCTATTAATCATTATTTTGTCTGATCCAGTTGAAACTGATACAAAATAATTTATGATAATCTTACATATTTAATTGAAAACATAGTTTACATTTCATTGTGATGTATGTGTACAGTTCATTTTGGAGATTAAGCAGAAATCTGATCTCATATCATACATAAATTGCTAATCCATCCAATTGATTGTAAAATGAGTACTGCTATGTGGGTCTGCCAGAAAAGGTTTTGTTGAACTTTTAGTTGCACTAATCCTTTTGGGAGTTGTTGAGACGTAATAGTCCACTCAAACCTATTTAAAACACATATTTTTTGAGCCAATTTGAAATAAACAGGAATCACTGATGTAAACAAAAGGTAGTGGTATAGGTAAACCTATACTTATAAAATTGTTACAGTGAAACTGTTTACTAAATTATAATTTTATTGAACTATATAAGTCCTGTAATTGGTAGGAATATTTAGGATTAATGTAATTAGGTGAAATCTAGAACAAATGATCCATTTTTGCAGGAAGGAAACGACATGGTGGTGTTTGCATTTATGTAAAACCTGGAGTAAAGGTTAAAAATATGACTGTAACTGAATCCTTGAATGAAGAAAAACATTTTGAGGCTGCAGCAATACAGTTGAATATGCAAAAGAGTAAATTAATAATAATGTCAGTGTACAGATCACCATGTGGTGATCCTGAAATGTTTAGAAATAAGTTAGAGACATTGCTCGAAATATTATATCATAAAAAATCAACAATAATTATAAGTGGAGATTTTAATCTCAACTTATTGACTGAAGGTGCATCCACAGATCAGTTCCTGAATGTTTTACACGGCTTCAATTTGTGTCCACATATAACTAATCCTACAAGAATAACAAACTCTTCAAAAAGTCTCATAGATAATATCTTCACAAATATACATGCCATAGATATAGATGTAATAAATGTTGACCTAGGAATATCTGATCACAATGCACTTATCCTTAAATTTCCCATAGCACCTGTGACCAAAAATAGTTCATACCAAATGTACAAAAGAACCTTCTCCACAAATAGTTGCAGTCACTTCATAAATACACTGACTAACCAATCATGGGCAGAAGTACTGTTACAAACTAGCACAAACACTGCATATAATGTTTTTTCTTCCCTGTTTATGTTGAATTTTGAAATGTGTTTTCTAAGAAACTTGTCAAAACAAACACATATGGGCATACACATGCTAACTCCTGGATCACAACAGGTATTAGAAATTCCCCCAGGACCATGAAAATGCTTAACTATAGACTGAAAAGTTGGACTGACCCCAAGTTTAAAGAATATGTAACAAATTACAAAAAAAAAATATATAGAAAAGTAATTACAAAAGCAAAATTACTAAGTAATGATAAAGTAATAAGAAAATTAGGCAATAAATCAAAAACTATTTGGGAAATTATGAAAAGGGAAACAGGTAAGGGCCTCAAGGATCAGGAAATAGTACTCAAAAATAGTGAAAATATTGAATTGAAAGATGAAACTCTGGAAAATTACATTAATAATTACTTTTTAAGTGTACCAGTGTCATTAAGTAAAAACTTTACTAAACATGAGAAATTAACAGCCCCAAAAGTAGACAGTAGTATGTTGTTAACTCCCACAAATGATAATGAAATATTAAAGGTGATAAAGAGTCTAAAATCAAAAATGTCTGCAGGTGTGGATGAAGTGCCTGTGTCAATAATAAAAAGAGTTGCCCAACAAATTATAAAGCCCCTGGTACATATTGCCAATTTGTCTTTCAGCGAAGGTGTGTTTCCTGAGAGGTTGAAAATCTCTAAGGTTAGGCCTCTGTTTAAAAAAGGAGATCCATACAAGGTAGAAAATTATATACCAATATCCCTTCTCCAATCATTTTCAAAAATTCTAGAGAAATTAATGAAAACCAGACTCATAAATTACTTAGATGCTCACATACTTCCAAACTGCAATCAATATGGCTTTCGCTCGGGCCACAGCACAGAATCAGCTATCCATGCCTATACCAAAGAGATTGTCAGGAGTCTCAACACTAAAAAATGTGTAGTGGGAATTAACTTAGATTTATCTAAAGCTTTTGATACAGTAAATCACAAAATTCTGTTAAACAAGATGGAGGCAATAGGTGTAAGGGGAGTTGTGAAGCAGTGGTTTGAATCTTACCTTCAAGTTAGAACTCAGGTCGTAGAAATCATCGCAGAACATAAAAATCAGAAAATCAAGTGGGTCTCAGATGCAAAGAAATTGGAAATATGTGTCTCACAGGGCAGTGTTCTTGGTCCCTTATTATTCTTGCTTTATATAAATGACATAAAAAATCCTAACATTTCTACCAAAATAATGTTGTTCACAGATGACACTAGCATAATTATAAGTGATGATAAAAAAATCATTAACCACCACAACTGATATAGTCCTGAAATATATTCAACATTGGTTTAATGCTAATGAGTTAACACTTAATCTAAGTAAAACAAATTATATACAGTATGGCAAAGCAACTCAAGATATGGACCTCCAGTTAAAACTAATGGATAAGAAGATAGAGAGTGTACAATCCACAAAGTTTTTGGGTATGCACATTGATCAAAACTTAAGCTGGAAAGACCATCTCAAGTACTTATCCCAAAGGCTCAATTCGGCATGTTTTGCATTGAGGATATTATCTAGAGTATGCAGCACAGACTGTACTAGACTAGTGTATTTTGCTTACTTTCAGTCCATCGTGTCTTACGGCATAGTGTTCTGGGGTAAAACTAAATCAAGCTTAACAGATATCTTCAAATTTCAGAAAAGAGCTATACGAATCATAACACATAACTCTCCAAGAACTCATTGTAGGCCCCTTTTCAAAGAACTGCAAATACTCACAATACCATCACTGTATATTTTTAAATGCATTCTGTGTACAAGAGCACATATGAAAAATCTACGTACAAATGAGGACTGCCATAATTATAATTCTAGAACTCGTAAGAATTTGTATGTAGAAAGGGTAAGGACAACACAAACCCAAACGCATGTAAGTTATTTTGGAATAAAACTCTACAATGCTCTGCCAGTGTACATGAAGGCAACAATAAATGAAGTAAAATTTAAGACTGAGCTTAAAAATTACCTTTTAAGCAAAACTTTCTATGACGTAGATGAGTACTTTGATTGTGTGTAAATTTATTGCCAAAAATTTTAATTTATATGTCGAAATTTGTACTTTTAAAAAAATGCCTTGAAAGTGATATTCCATTATTATGTATGTAGTACTTGTACTAGTATGATAACTTTGTTGTGACAATTCCTACATCAAGTAAATGATATACAGGAAGATAATAAAATGAAATGAAAATGAAATGAAATGAAATGAAAGTACATTGGTCAAAGTCATTTATCTGAAACTGAGATAGATTTGTGTTAAAACCGTATCTAAATTAAAGTCTGTGGTATTTAAATGAAAAACCAACTGAGAGAATGAAAACTGATTAGAAAATTAAAATGTAATTAGCGAAAATGTTATAAGTGGCACATAAACATAGTCAGTTCTTTAGGTGTTTTGCCAATAATGAACAAAAGACCTATTTTGCCACATTCAATGGGAGACTTGGAAACATATACATTGGTAGGAACATTTTTGAACCATGTATCTTTTGCATTTTATAAAAATAGTGAAGGTATTGTTAATATTTCGTATTTGAGTATTTGCACAGTTCTAAAAAGTTAAATGCTTGAAAATTGATAAAAGTATTTGCTCTATAAGAGCTAGTGCAACTGTTGAAATATGTCATTAATCTTGAGGCAACAGTTGTAATTGTAATTTTATTAAAAAAACCCTTTATAACAATATGAACGATTGTTCGGATTTATATATAAAGGGGCAGCCATGTTGGCATTGGACAGCAGTGTCTTATGAGATGTTGTGCAAGAAGCATGTAATTGCTTAAGTAATATGTTATTCATTGTTGTAAACATGTCAGTATTTTTGAGTTTTGTCAAAGTAACATAATAATTATGACATGATATAGAAAAAGGTTCTGAAACATAATGTTTGTATTGGTCATTCTTGGTGTGAAAACCAAGTTAAAGTGGACATGAAGGAACACAGTGCTTGTGGCAGCAGCAGATAAAAAACAGTTGGATGAGTACACCCTACATAATTATAAGAATTTTTAATAATAATTTCATGCATCCACCTTCCAAGATTAGTGTCCTACTCAGCTCTGTGAAAGATGATTTGGGGCTTAGGAAACCTGACATATAAATTTATTTGCCAATGTGGGAAAGCTTACATCAGCTGTTCGATTTGCACGGTTCAGGACAGGTGTCTGGCTTGTTAGTTGAATGAAACAAAATGTGTTCTGCCCCAAAAACAGGTAAATTCCTTGGTCATATTTATATAGCTGTTATTCGTCTACTCAGAGAGATGGCAGAGATCCTTAGAAACATCCCCTGCCCAGCGAATTTTCAGCAGCTTAGAAGATTCTTGTCAATTATTAACATCTACTGCTGATGTCAGACAAGAACAGCAGAGATACAGGCATTTCTGGGAACAGCACTGATATTAACAACACTACAGGCCAATGACCCTATGCATGGATACCTGTAATGCAACTCATAACTGAGAAGATAAAAAAAAAACAACTCTTCAAGTCATGTGGGTTTGAACACCACCTTACAACTAGCTACCATCTTGCAAGCAATGTGATGGTTGAGCAGTGGCATAGAATATTAAAAGCTGCACTTTAGTGCCAAAAAAACAGCTGGACTATTACACTACCATTGGTACTTGACAGTGGAAATGGCTTATGGGTAAACATTATGCCTATGATCAGAAATTTTTCTACACAACAGCTGTCATTTTTACCAAAGCTGCCGTTTTTACTGCAGCCGAGTTAAGATCCAAATCTCTAAGCTGTGACCTTCACCAGCATCCTGCCATGGAGACCAGAAAGTTGCCACCCACAACGATCTTAAAATTTGCTTGCATATGAGGCTAAGAACAGACGCAGTGCATCCACTATTACAGTTGCTGTACTCTCAATCTCTCTGAGCACTAAAAAGAGATGAACATACAGTGCAAATAATGTGCAGTGGTAAACCAATAATAGTGTGGTATCCCTGTAATGGGTCAAAACGACAGAAACCTCTTCATAATGATAGAAAACCTGGGATTACCCATTAGTGACTTCAACCAGGCAGTTGGCCAAGTCACTCACTTCAATGTCATCCCTGTCTCAGTAAACAAGTCCACAAGAGTCCCCAGAGAAACCAGCAGTTTACACTAGAGCAGGCCGATGGGTACATGAAAAATAAATACACATTCTGGTTGGCAATATTGACTTGCAACCATAATTAAAAGTGTTTATGTTGTTCTTTTGCCTATCAACCTAACTTTGCTGCTGTTTGTGTTTTCTCTGTTTTTTTTTTTTTTTTTTTTTGTAGTTCCTTGTTTACTTACCACTGTTGATGTGTATTTTTGAATCCTGATAATAAAATCAGTTTATATGCTTAAGGAAGTATTAATGAATTGTTACTCTGCTTATTATGGAAGAATCCTATATTGACATAAACATGAGCAACACTAAGTAGAATAGTGATAGTTTGTTGTTAATACTGTATACAGAATAAGTTTTCATGATCTGTTTATCTTTTGTTAATCTATACTTTGACCTGCTCTACATCCCCAAATGTTCTCATGCTTGATGTGTCCGTGGGACATGATAAATGAATGAATATTTTAATCCAGTACACTATAGAGCTTCCTACATTTAGCAGCCAGAAAAAAATGTCTGAAGTCTGAATGTTGTAAACACTCAGGTAGTTTTTTATGTAAGAATGTAAGCTATAAGACAGCACAGTGGATTTTCAAATAAATTGCAGAGGGTGCCACGTACATAGGGGCTCTAGCAGTAAATACATTTTATGATGTATACAGTAATGCAGGAGTAGGTTTAATAATGAATAAAAAAATAGGAGTGCGGGTTAGCTACTACAAACAGCATAGTGAACGCATTATTGTGGCCAAGATAGACACAAAGCCCATGCCTAGTACAGTAGTACAAGTTTATATGCCAAATAGCTCTGCAGATGATGAAGAAATAGATGAAATGTATGACGAGATAAAAGAAATTATTCAGGTAGTGAAGGGAGACAAAAATTTAATAGTCATGGGTGACTGGAATTCGTCAGTAGGAAAAGGGAGAGAAGGAAACATGGATTGGGGGGAAGAAATGAAAGAGGAAGCCGCCTTGTAGAATTTTGCACGGAGCATAACTTAATCACAGCTAACACTTGGTTCAAGAATCATAAAAGAAGGTTGTATACCTGGAAGAATCCTGGAGATACTAATAGGTATCAGATAGATTATATAACGGTAAGACAGAGATTTAGGAACCAGGTTTTAAATTGTAAGACATTTCCAGGGGCAGATGTGGATTCTGACCACAATCTATTGGTTATGAACTGCAGATTGAAACTGAAGAAACTACAAAAAGGTGGGAATTTAAGGAGATGGGACCTGGATAAACTGAAAGAACCAGAGGTTGTAGAGAGTTTCAGGGAGAGCATAAGGGAACAATTGACTGGAATGGGGGAAAGAAATACAGTAGAAGAAGAATGGGTAGCTCTGAGGGATGAAGTAGTGAAGGCAGCAGACGATCAAGTAGGTAAAAAGATGAGGGCTAATAGAAATCCTTGGGTAACAGAAGAAATATTGAATTTAATTGATGAAAGGAGAAAATATAAAAATGCAGTAAATGAAGCAGGCAAAAAGGAATACAAACGTCTCAAAAATGAGATTGACAGGAAGTGCAAAATGGCTAAGCAGGGATGGCTAGAGGACAAATGTAAGGATGTAGAGGCTTGTCTCACTAGGGGTAAGATAGATACTGCCTACAGGAAAATTAAAGAGATCTTTGGAGAGAAGAGAACCACTTGTATGAATATCAAGAGCTCAGATGGCAACCCAGTTCTAAGCAAAGAAGGGAAGGCAGAAAGGTGGAAGGAGTATATAGAGGGTTTATACAAGGGCAATGTACTTGAGGACAATATTATGGAAAGGGAAGAGGATGTAGATGAAGATGAAATGGGAGATAAGATACTGCGTGAAGAGTTTGACAGAGCACTGAAAGACCTGAGTCGAAACAAGGCCCCGGGAGTAGACAACATTCCATTAGAACTACTGATGGCCTTGGGAGAGCCAGTCATGACAAAACTCTACCATCTGGTGAGCAAGATGTATGAGACAGGTGAAATACCCTCAGACATCAAGAAGAATATAATAATTCCAATCCCAAAGAAAGCAGGTGTTGACAGATGTGAAAATTACCGAACTATCAGTTTAATAAGTCATGGCTCCAAAATACTAACGTGAATTCTTTACAGACGAATGGAAAAACTGGTAGAAGCGGACCTCGGGGACGATCAGTTTGGATTCCGTAGAAATGTTGGAACACGTGAGGCAATACAAACCTTACGACTTATCTTAGAAGAAAGATTAAGAAAAAGCAAACCTACGTTTCTAGCATTTGTAGACTCAGAGAAAGCTTTTGACAATGTTAACTGGAATACTCTCTTTCAAATTCTGAAGGTGGCAGGGGTAAAATACAGGGAGCGAAAGGCTATTTACAATTTGTACAGAAACCAGGTGGCAGTTATAAGAGTCGAGGGGTATGAAAGGGAAGCAGTTGTTGGGAAAGGAGTGAGACAGGGTTGTAGCCTCTCCCCGATGTTATTCAGTCTGTATATTGAGCAAGCAGTAAAGGAAACAAAAGAAAAATTTGGAGTAGGTATTAAAATTCATGGAGAAGAAGTAAAAACTTTGAGGTTCGCCGATGACATTGTAATTCTGTCAGAGACAGCAAAGGACTTGGAAGAGCAGTTGAACGGAATGGACAGTGTCTTGAAAGGAGGATATAAGATGAACATCAACAAAAGCAAAACGAGGATAATGGAATGTAGTCAAATTAAATCGGGTGATGCTGAGGGAATTAAATTAGGAAATGAGACACTTAAAGTAGTAAAGGAGTTTTGCTATTTAGGGAGTAAAATAACTGATGATGGTCGAAGTAGAGAGGATATAAAATGTAGACTGGCAATGGCAAGGAAATCGTTTCTGAAGAAGAGAAATTTGTTAATGTCGAGTATAGATTTAAGTGTCAGGAAGTCGTTTCTGAAAGTATTTGTATGGAGTGCAGCCATGTATGGAAGTGAAACATGGACGATAACTAGTTTGGACAAGAAGAGAATAGAAGCTTTCGAAATGTGGTGCTACAGAAGAATGCTGAAGATAAGGTGGGTAGATCACGTAACTAATGAGGAGGTATTGAATAGGATTGGGGAGAAGAGAAGTTTGTGGCACAACTTGACTAGAAGAAGGGATCGGTTGGTAGGACATGTTTTGAGGCATCAAGAGGTCACAAATTTAGCATTGGAGGGCAGGGTGGAGGGTAAAAATCGTAGAGGGAGACCAAGAGATGAATACACTAAGCAGATTCAGAAGGATGTAGGTTGCAGTAGGTACTGGGAGATGAAGAAGCTTGCACAGGATAGAGTAGCATGGAGAGCTGCATCAAACCAGTCTCAGGACTGAAGACCACAACAACAACAACAGTTTTTCTGTTCATGTGACAATGTAAATTCAAATTCAAAGTGTGTGAAACTCTTTTAACTGCACCACAGGCTAAGTGCAATACATGGAACAAAATCCATAGAACATACATACTGCAGATTAAAACAAAATTTTTTCACATGGGGACTTGATGTATGGCACCACAAACCAAGGGTGCCCATATGACAGTTTGTAGAGAGGGGCTTGACCCTGGGGTATGGAGTATTATTAATATTTAGGGTGACAAATGGCAACTTGTAAGTTTCCATGAAACATGGTGGCAGGGGTGGGAGCAAGGAAAACATACATAATTAATTCTTAGACTAAAAGAATGGCACTTGCTGACTCTCCCTTGTCAGTAACAGAGAAATTTCCAACAGACAAAAAGTATCTGCCTAAGAAAAGTATCTGAAACTCAGAAGCAACTGGTTCATTGATGGAATAGTTATTTCTGAAGGAAAAAATACAAACTGGGTCACTTCTACCATTAGGCAAGACTAGGCAGCCACCCTGGGTGGCAAAATTTTAACGGTGCAAAGGGGGAAAAATTAATTTCAAATCAAACAGCAAAAAAATTGAGCAGTTGAGGAGAAAAAATGAAACAGGGGAAAAGTTAAAACACTGAAGTGTTTTCAAAACTACACAGGACAGTTGCTTAGTAAATCTTTACTTACTTTGATGAAAGGAAACACATTGCATCTACCTATCGCAAAACTAAAGCATCCACTACTGAGTATGAAACAGAAACAAACATGATTTTGATTCATCTCTGTTGAGATAACAGTTTCACACCTTTATTAGTCCGTTTTCTTATAATTAAATAAAATAAGTAAATTGACATCAAATTTGGTTGCACTATTGTATTCAGTTGAGTTCTAGTTTAAAATCTCAGCACATTCTTTCATTTTCAGTTATCGAAGCGAATTTCAAAAATTGAGGGCATAAAATAAGAAATTGAGACCATATGTTGTCCTCAATCAGTTTTAAAGGAACTGAGGACAAATCATGAAAACTGAGGCCCATCCCTAGAAAAAGAGGATGTCTGGTCATCTTAGTTTGATGATTAAAAGTATAATAGGAGATTTGCTTTGTTATGCTGTTGGATGTTGGTGGTGGTAGAGAGGGGAAGGGGAATATCAGGGAGAATGATGGTAGTAACAAAGAGAGGGGTATCATTTTTCAGTTCTCACCTAGAGTGGCAAAAAAGTGACTATCAGTGATTCGGCATAACAGCTACCTCATGGTTGCTTGCCTCATTCTTAATAGTGGTGGTTCTGGTTGAGATGGTTCAAATGGCTCTGAGCTCTATGGGACTTAACATCCGAGGTCATCAGTCCCTTGACTTAGAACTACTTAACCCTAACTAACCTAAGGACATCACACACATCCATGCTGGAGACAGGATTCGAACCTGCGACCGTATCAGCAGCGCGGATCCAGACTGAAGTGCCTACAACTGCTCAGCAACAACGGCCAGCTGGTTGAGATGCTACAACCACATTGGACTGCTGCATAAGGCACTGTTTTTCTCTTGCATCTGCCATATCCACTTTAACTGCAGGATGGCCACGTCTCACATTGTACTCAGCTGCAAACCTCTGTCTTTATTGATGGTGTTATTGTGTTATCAGACATTTTGATGAACATAGCTTATTCAATCACACTATGCCAGAAACTGTTAGCTGGCCTTCATGATGACAGAGATGTCATTTTGTATGCAATTTTATGTCCGTTGTGCAATGTCATTTAGTTGTGAGATGATACATTTATGCTGGGTAGGTTATTCCAGATTTACCCTCAAGTTCACTGTTTTTCTCTGAAGCTCCTTTGTAGTAAAGTTAACTATCAGTTATCCTCAGGTTGTACAACTTGCCCTTAGTTTAAGTGCTGTGAATGCTGGAAAACAAATACTGCATCCCTTTGAGTCATATGTGTTGGTTGCATGTTCACATGTTTATTACTTTGGGTGCTGGAAAACAATCAAATCTGGACATTAAAACTGACAATCTGTTGATCACTGGTTAGTGTAAGGTGTTGTTATGCCCTTGAATCCAAAGACTGGTTTGATGCAACTCTCCATGCTAGTCTGATCTGAGTAAGCCTCATCATCTGCTGCAGCCTACATTCATTTGAACTTCCTTCTTGTATTCAAGCCTTGGTGTCCCTCTACAATTCTTACCCTCAGCACTTCCCTCCATTACCAAAGTGACAATGCAGTGATGCCTGAGGATATGCTCTACCAACTGATCCCTTCTGTTAGTCAACTTGTGCCATAATTTCTTTTTCCCCAATTCAGTTCAGTATTTCATTAGTTACTTAATCTACTCATCTAATCTTCAACAGTCTTCTGCAGCATGACAATCTGAAAGCTTCTATTATCTTCAGATCTGAACTGTTTATTGTCCCCATTTCACTTCCATACAAGACCACATTCCATACACATACCTTCAGAAAATTCTATCTAACACATTTATGTTCAATGTTAACAAATTCCTCTGCTTTAGAAACATTTTGCTTGTCATTGCCTATCTACATTTTATAAACTCTCTAGTTCAGCCGTCATCCATTATTTTGTTACTCAAATAGCCAAACCCTTCTAGTGTCGCATTTAATTAATCTAATTCCTTCAGCATTATTTAAATCAACTACAATCAATTACCCTTGTTGTTCTTGTGTTGATATTCATCTTTTCAAGACTCTGCCTATTCCATATAAGTCTCTTTAAAGTTCATAGCTATCTGTGATATAACAGCAATGTCATTACCAAACCTCAAAAATCTTTTTATTTATTCTCCTTGCACTTTAATTCATTTTCCAAATTTCTACATTGTGTCCTTACAACTTGCTCAATGTACAGAGTGAATAACATTGAGTATAGGCTACAGTCCTCTCTCCCACCTTTCTCAATTACAGGTTAAGGTACAGATATAAGATTCTGTTCATGGGGGAGGGTGGAGGGAGTCGGTATTTCATAAAAATTTGCTGGGTTTGTGATAGCATTGTCAATATATATAAAACTACTGACATTTCGATCCCTGCTGCAAGCAATCTTCTTCAGGGTGTTTTAGGTTACAGCAAGCAAAAACACCCTGAAGTCAGTAGTTTTATGTATATTGACAATGTGGTCAAAAATTCAGAAAAATTTTATTGAATGTGACAATGGCAGCATAAGCCTACATTTATATTGAGTCAATATTTGTTACTGTCCCTCCCCCCCCCCCCCCCTCCCGATAATATTGCTTGCCATCTCCCATCTTTCAGTGTGTCATGGACACTTATGATTTTAATAATAAGAAAACTACAATGTACTAAACATTTTAATATAATATTAATAAATTGGTTATTTACTATAATTTGTTTTATCAATACTAGTAATATAGCAATAATAATAATAAATTGGTAACATTAGGGCTTAGTACATCACTTTAGCATAACTTCCAAGAAGTTCTAGTTCAGAAAAATATAGCATCTCAAAAGCATTAGTCTGAAAATTTGAGAAGTTCATGTGTAATGGAAATGATTTAAGAACTATAATAGCCACAAATCCTTACAACTTACACAGTGCCACAATTTACAAGCAATGAAAAAATACCCTGTATTAAACACATCTCTTAATTTATAGAATTCCAGGCCATTGTCAAGACTTAGTTTTCATGTTACTTTATTCCCTGAAAGTTAGTGGAGGAATTATTGTGCAGTATTTAAAAGTAGAAATGATTTTTGGGGGAGAGCATCACAAATCACCCCCCCCCCCCCCCTTCCCACTGTCTTCAGTTCCACACTTGAACTGGTCCCATTTCACATTGCTTCACTCTTGAAATGTTGTCTTGTGTCTTTTCACATTGTGTATAGCAATTGGATACCTGTGTTTTATCCCTTTTACCTGCAGAATACTGAAGAGTGTATTCCTGTCAACAATGTGAAAAGCTTTTGCTAGTCTTACAAGGGTAGGTTTGACTTTCTTCAATTTGTGTTCTAAGATAAGCTACAGACTTGTCTCATGTCTTCCTACATTTCTGTGGAAGTCAAACAGACCTTCTCTTAGGTCAGCTTCTATCAGTTATTCCATTCTTTTGTAAATAATTTGTCTCAGTATTTTGCAAACACAACTGATAGTTCAGTAATATTCACATCTGTTAGACTCTACTTTCTTTGGAATTGAAATTATCACATCCTTCTTCAACTCTGGGAATATTTTGCCATCTCATATATTGTGCGCACCACTTGAAGTAGTTTTGTCAAAGCTGGCTCTCCCAAGGATCTCAATAATTATGAGGCACTGTTGTCAACTCCAGGGCCTTGTTGCAACAGGCCTTTCAGTGTTCAAAAAAATTAATCTCACAACATATCTCTCATTTCATCTTCATCTACTTTTTCTCCCCTTTCTGTAATATTGCCTTCAAGTTCACTTTCCTTGTATAGTCTTTCTACATATTCCTTCCACCTTTATTAGCCTTTCCCTTCTTTGCTTAGCACTGATTTTCCATCTGAGTTTTTGATATTCATACAGCTGCTTTTCTTTTCTCCAGAGGTCTCTCTAATTTTCCCCTAGTCATGTATGATTCTACAACCTTTGATTTGTCTTCTAATCATACCTCATTAGTCATTTTGAACTTTCCCTGTTTCAGTTTTTAGATGTTTGTATTCCCTTTCACCTGCTTCAGTCTTCTATTTTCTCCTATCACCTTGTTTATATAATGTAAATGGACAGATAAAAAAAATCTACTCACCGAGTGGTGGCAGGGAACAAACACACAAAAGGATTGAACTTTCAAAAGCATTCGGAGGCAGTGGCTCCTTCTTCTGACAGAAGAGTTGAAGGTGAAATAAGAGGAGTAAATGAAAAAGACTGGAGAGGTTTAGGGAAACGGGTACAGTTTAGAAAGGTTACCCAGAACCATGGGTCAGGGGAGACTTACCGGATGGGATGAGAATGAAAGAATGATTCTTGGGGACTGCACCAGATGAGATTTGAAATCCTGGGAGCTTAAAGGTGGAACACAGGGTAATATGCAAGACAGAGATTACTACTAAAACATCATGCATGAGTTGAAAGAGTGAAAAGCTAAGTGTTGTAACAAAGATGGGAGGGGCGAAAACAAAAAACAGACATTTCAGAAAATAAAAGATGTAGAAAACTGAAGCAGAGTGCGAAAGGAGTAGTTACTGTGAATAAATGCTGAGACAGAAGTAATTAATGTAAATTAAGGCCCAGTGGGTGGCAAGAACCAAGGACATGTTGTAGAGCTTGTCCTTGTTTCTTATCCAAGAATTTATAATGCACCCTGTGTTTTTGTCGCCTCAATCCTCTGCATCTTTACTATTCCATTTCCAAAGCTCCCCATTCATCTTCTATCATTTTCCTTTCTCCTGTTTGTCAATCATGTCTGCTCTTCAGGTGCACAATCCAGTTGATAGATGATGCTGGACTAGACTGAAGGTGACTTTAGGTGGTTGGTCAGTTCTCTTTTTCTTCTTCAGACACTGTGTTGAGTTAAGATAAAGCACACTATATTTGTAAAAAGATATCATACAATATATTTCCCTTGTTTCCGTTGACTATGATGCTGCGATGCTGCTTGTGACTTGTAAATAGGTATAAGTGTATTTTGTTCTCAAATGATGTTGCTAGAAGAATCCTGTATCCCCCTCCCCCCCTTCCACCCTGCTTTTCCCCACCTATTCTCTCTTTGGCTCCCTTCTCTCCTCTGAGTCCTTTTGCATTCCAATCCTCTGCCTTTCCCACTCTCTCTTGCCTCTGCCCTGCCCCCCTTTTTACGTGTCCTCTCCTTCTATCATCTCCTCCCCCCTTTGTTTTTCCTCTCTTTCCCCCCTTTCCCCCTTTTTCACCACATCTGTCTGGGTGCCCCCCCCCCCCTCCCCCATTCTGCCTTAGGCTGTGGTGTGTCATCTTCATGTCTACTCTTTAGTGCAGTGTTTAGTGCATGTTAAGTGTTGTGTGCCTTTTTTTAAGTGTTGTGAACAGAAACCATGCTGTTGTTGTGCATCTTCTTTTAAGTGTTGCAAAGAGAAACCGTATTGTCGCTAGGTTTTCTTTTTATCTCTTGCAAACAGAAACCAGACTGTCACCATGATTTTTTATTTTTATTTTTAATTGTCTGTCTACTGTTGTACCTGTCTGCTTAGTGTGTGTCTTACTTAGCATCTCCAGCCCTTTGTTTTTATATTTTAACTTCCACTATTTTACAGTTTAAAAGTCACCATTTTTATTGCCTGTTTTTATTGTTTATTATGTTTTTAAATATTCTGTAGGCTTAAGAGCAGCATATCAAGCTGCTCCCAGCCTGTCCCCTCTGGGGGGAATGGAAACCAGTAAAGGAAAAAAAAGAGACGCTGTGCCCTCCCCCTTCCATCCTGTTTTTTCCTGTCTACCCCCTCTTTGACTCCCTTCTATCCCCCCACCCCACCCACCAGTCATTTTGCATTCCTCTCCTCTGCCTTCCCCACACTCAATGTGCACCTGCCATGTCCCCCTTTTTATGTGTCCTCTCCGTCCATCAGCTTCTCCCCCCATTTGCTTATTCCTCTCCTTCCCCCTTTTTTCCCTCCTTAGGCTGTGGTGTCTCATCTTTGTATCTACTCTTTAGTGTAGTGTTTAAGAGAGTGTTAAGTGCTGTGTATCTTTTTTTGAAGTGTTGCAAACAGAAACCATACTGTCGCTAGGTGTCATTTTTTATCTTTTGCAAACAGAAACTAGATGGTCGCCATGTTTTTTAATTGTCTGTCTACTATTGTACCTGTCTTAATTAGCATCACCAACCTTTTGTTTTTATATTTTAACTTCCACCACTTCCCGCCATTTCACAGTTTTAAAAAGTCACCTTTTTTATCGCCTGTGTTTATTATTTATTATCTTCTTATTATGTTTTTAAATGCTCTGTAGGCTCAAGAACAAAGTTTCTGCCAGCTTGCCCCCCCTCTGGGGGGAATCAAAACTCAATAAAGGCAAAAAAAGAAAAGAGGCACAGTGGCTCCTTCGAATCAATCCTTCTAAATCCCATGCAATCATTATAGGACATACCACCCCCTCCTTCTGGCTCCTTGATTCGTATCTCACCATCTACAACCACCCTATCCAACTTACCCCCTTCTGGATATACCTTGGCCTCACCCTTGATCATCACCTCACCTGGACTCCCCATCTCCTTACCATCCAATGCAAAGCCTACGTAGACTCCGCCTCCTGAAACTCCTGTCCAGCCGGACATGGGAATTGTATCCTCCCACCATCCTTCAGACCTACAAACCCTTGATCCACTCCATCCTTTGTTACACCTGGATCTCCACTCCTCCCAAATTCTATAAAGCCTTCCAAATCCTTGAATGCCATGTGCTCCACCTTGCTTTCCTTTTCCATATGCCATCCCTCACAAGGATCCTCTATGACCTCGTCCCTTTCCTTGGAGATGTCTATATCCTTTACACCAATTGCCACTTGAATCCCCCTCACTCTCTTGTGTCTCATTTCCTCTCCACTCCCCACCTGCTGCCGTGCCTTCGCTGATGTGTCCGAGCCTCTCTCCACCTCGACACCCTCCACCTCCTCTCCCAAAGGTACTTCCAATGTCTCCTCATTCCGGATGATATACTTCACCCCAATATTTATCCTTCCTTCCAGCTCTGAACCTGCTCTTCCCCTTCCCTCATCCCTTGCACTCCCTCTCCTTCCCCTCCCCCCTCTGCTCTTTCCTCCATCCTACTTCCCTTGTTTTTCCCACTGCTCCTTTCCAGTCCTTGCACTCCCTCCTGGGCTGCTCCCTCCCCACCCTCCGTGTCTCCTGCCCCTTGATGTGCCCCTGGCTCCCCACCTTCTGCCCCACCATAAGGCGTGAACAAGAATTTGTAGAACCTGCAAGGTGCTATTTTCACAATATTGTGTATTTCCTCGATAGCTGTGGGAATTTGCTGGTAACAGTTTAGGATATGGAACACAGAAGCACCTGCAAAGATGTGAGCAAAGTCTTGGATGTTCTATGTAGGGTAATGGTCAAGTATTGTGCAGGCATTCAGGGCCCAATAATCACCACATGATCTGTATGTACTGTCTTTTTTAGGGACTAAGTGTATGAACGAAGCCCACAGGGTGTCCATTCACCTGACTACGCATACTTGGAGTAGTTCATTGACAGCAGTCTTAGCTGTGTGTAGTCTCTCTGATGCCAATCTGAATGCTTTGTGGTACACTAGTGGACCTGAGGCAGTGTTACTCTTGTACAAAGTGTCATTACTAACACTTCTCTGCACATATTTTGCTCGAGGAAAAGGGGGCATGCGTAGGGTCTGCAAAATTGTTGGAAATGTTCACCAACTGACCCGTGTCTGTTGTGGGTCATGTGCTGGAGTATGGCCTGAGCATCTGTGTGTGTTGTCTGCCAACTTTTTGGTGGGTGCTGTCTCATCCTCACTGGGTATTTGCAGACGGTGGTGCTATTCCTGCTGTAACCATTGCAGGTAAGATTGCATAGCATCCAGTTCCCTTTAGAACAAAAGTACACCAGTTTTCAGATGTAAAATTTCGTTGTCTAGCGCACGCTTCTCATTTTTTACTTATTCGTAACTCTTCATCATTATCTGTAATTAACAGTCTGAAGCACAACGGTTATTAAGTAACCATAGGTGGATATCATACGTAAAGATTGAAGGGGGTTGTAGCCAGCCATTATGGCCTAGCGATTCTAGGCGCTTCAGTCCGGAACTGCGCTGCTGCTAGTCACAGGTTCGAATCCTGCCTCGGGCATGGATGTGTGTGCTGTCCTTCGGTTGGTTAGGTTTAAGTAGTTCTAAGTCTAGGGGACTGATGACCTCAGATGTTAAGTCCCATAGTGCTCAGAGCCATTTTTGAAGGGGGTTGTACTGCAATAATGCCCTCCAAAGCTGCTTGTGAATCTGCTGGCAGAGCACTGGTGATACCAAGCATGGTACATGATGTAAGGTCAGGAGAGAAGTGAGACCGATGGAGAAAATCCACTCTCACTACTGGTTCACAAACATCTGCAACCACAAACTGCCATGGAAATTTCTGAAAATCACGTGCTCAATCTTCTGTCTAATAGTGCAGCAACCTCTTAAGATGTTCAAGAAAGAATAGGCAATCTCAGTTGCAAAATGGTTTTTTATTTATTTAATTTGTGGGGTGTTTCACTCTCACAGGAACATCATCAGACATCTTGGGGAGGGGGGGGGGGGGGGGGGGGAAGTTTCTTCAGTGCAAATTTATGACCCAGGAACCATCTATAAAGCTATGTTGTCAGTCAAGTAAACTAACTGGGTAGCCATGATCTGAGTTGTGAAAAGAGCATAACCAAAGACAAACTCACCATATAAAAACACTTGACAACAACTTGTAAGGGTACAGAAAGTCCTTTAATCACCAAACACGGCACATCTACATCTACATCTACATCTACATCCATACTCCACATGTCAGTGTGTGGCGGAGGGTAGCTTGAGTACCTCTATCGGTTCCCCCTTCTATTCCAGTCTCGTATTGTTCGTAGAAAGAAGGATTTTCGGTATGCCTCTGTGTGGGCTCTAATCTCTCTGATTTTATTCTCATGGTCTCTTCGCGAGATATACGTAGGAGGGAGCAATATACTGCTTGACTCCTCGGTGAAGGTATGTTCTCGAAACTTCAACAAAAGCCCATACCAAGCTACTGAGCATCTCTCCTGCAGAGTCTTCCACTGGAGTTTATCTATCATCTCCGTGATGCTTTCGCTATTACTAAATGATCCTGTAACGAAGCCCACTGCTCTCCATTGGATCTTCTCTATCTCTTCTATCAATCTTATCTGGTATGGATCCCACACTGCTGAGCAGTATTCAAGCAGTGGGCAAACAAGCATACTGTAACCTACTTCCTTTGTTTTCAGATTGCACTTCCTTAGGATTCTTCCAATGAATCTCAGTCTGGCATCTGCTTTACCGACGATCAACTTTATATGATCATTCCATTTTAAATCACTCCTAATCCGTAATCCCAGATAATTTATGGAATTAACTGCTTTCGGTTGCTGACCTGCTATATTGTCGCTAAATGATAAGGGATCTTTCTTTCTATGTATTCGCAGCACATTACACTTGTCTACAGAAAGCTGGCTAAAGCCTGTAATAAGTTCTGCAGAAATTTTTACAAAGTATCAGATGGTGTTCAGGGAAGATAGAGTAGGCAGAATTGGTGGTGGAGTGTTTGTGTCTGTCAGTAGTGGTTTATCTTGTAGTGAAGTCGAAGTAGATACTCCGTGCGAATTGGTATGGGTGGAGGTTATACTTAACAGCCGAACTAAGTTAATAATTTGCTCCTTCTACCGACCCCCAGACTCCGATGATATAGTTGCGGAACAGTTCAGAGAAAATTTGTGTCTCGTAACAAATAAATACCCCACTCATACGGTTATAGTTGGTGGGGACTTCAACCTTCCCTCGATATGTTGGCAAAAATACTTGTTCAAAACCAGTGGTAGGCAGAAAACATCTTCCTAGATTGTCCTAAATGCTTTCTCCGAAAATTATTTCGAGCAGTTAGTCCACGAACCCACGTGAATTGTAAATGGTTGTGAAAACACACTTGACCTCTTAGCCACAAACAATCCAGAGCTGATAGAGAGCATCATGACTGATACAGGTATTAGTGATCACAAGGTCATTGTAGCTAGGCTCAATACCGTTTCTTCCAAATCCACCAGAAACAAACGCAAAATAATTTTATTTAAAAAAGCGGATAAAGTGTCACTAGAAGCCTTCCTAAGAGACAATCTCCATTCCTCCCGAACTGACTATGCCAATGTAGACGAGATGTGGCTCAAATTCAAAGATATAGTAGCAACAGCAATTGAGAGATTCATACCTCATAAATTGGTAATAGATGGAACTGATCCCCCGTGGTACACAAAACATGTCCGAACTCTGTTGCAGAGGCAACGGAAAAAGCATGCGAAGTTCAGAAGAACTCGAAATCCCGAAGATTGGCTAAAATTTACAGACACGCAAAATTTGGCACGGACTTCAACGCGAGATGCCTTTAATAGGTTCCACAACGAAACATTGTCTCGAAATTTGGTAGAAAATCCGAAGAAATTCTGGTCATATGTAAAGTACACAAGCGGCAAGACGCAGTCAATACCTTCGCTGCGCAGTGCCGATGGTACTGTTACCGACGACTGTGCCGCTAAAGCGGAGTTATTGAACGCAGTTTTCCGAAATTCCTTCACCAGGGAAGATGAATGGAATATTCCAGAATTTGAAACACGAACAGCTGCTAACATGAGTTTCTTAGAAGTAGATACCTTAGGGGTTAGATTAGATTAGATTAGATTAATACTAGTTCCATGGATCATGAATACGATATTTCGTAATGATGTGGAACGAGTCGAATTTTCCAATACATGACATAATTAGGTTAATTTAACAACATACTTAAGTTAATATAACAACTTTATTTTTTTGTGTTTTTTGTTTTTCTTTATTTTTTATTTTTTAATATTTTTTCTTTTTTTTTCTTAATTTATATCTAAAAATTCCTCTATGGAGTAGAAGGAGTTGTCATTCAGAAATTCTTTTAATTTCTTCTTAAATACTTGTTGGTTATCTGTCAGACTTTTGATACTATTTGGTAAGTGACCAAAGACTTTAGTGCCAGTATAATTCACCCCTTTCTGTGCCAAAGTTAGATTTAATCTTGAATAGTGAAGATCATCCTTTCTCCTAGTATTGTAGTTATGCACACTGCTATTACTTTTGAATTGGGTTTGGTTGTTTATAACAAATTTCATAAGAGAGTATATATACTGAGAAGCTACTGTGAATATCCCTAGATCCTTAAATAAATGTCTGCAGGATGATCTTGGGTGGACTCCAGCTATTATTCTGATTACACGCTTTTGTGCAATAAATACTTTATTCCTCAGTGATGAATTACCCCAAAATATGATGCCATATGAAAGCAATGAGTGAAAATAGGCGTAGTAAGCTAATTTACTAAGATGTTTATCACCAAAATTTGCAATGACCCTTATTGCATAAGTAGCTGAACTCAAACGTTTCAGCAGATCATCAATGTGTTTCTTCCAATTTAATCTCTCATCAATGGACACACCTAAAAATTTGGAATATTCTACCTTAGCTATATGCTTCTGATTAAGGTCTATATTTATTAATGGCGTCATACCATTCACTGTACGGAACTGTATGTACTGTGTCTTATCAAAATTCAGTGAGAGTCCGTTTACAAGGAACCACTTAGTAATTTTCTGAAAGACAGTATTGACAATTTCATCAGTTAATTCTTGTTTGTCAGGTGTGATTACTATACTTGTATCATCAGCAAAGAGAACTAACTTTGCCTCTTCATGAATATAGAATGGCAAGTCATTAATATATAATAAGAACAACAAAGGACCCAAGACTGACCCTTGTGGAACCCCATTCTTGATAGTTCCCCAGTTTGAGGAATGTGCTGATCTTTGCATGTTACGAGAACTACGAAGCAATTCAAATCGCTTGATACGGGCAAGTCTTCAGGTCCAGATTGTATACCGATTAGGTTCCTTCCAGATTACGCTGATACAATAGCTCCCTATTTAGCACTCATATACAACCGCTCGCTCACCGATTGATCTGTACCTACAGATTGGAAAATTGCGCAGGTCACACCAGTGTTTAAGAAGGGTAGTAGGAGTAATCCATCTAACTACAGACCTATATCATTGACGTCGGTTTGCAGTAGAGTTTTGGAGCATATACTGTATTCAAACATTATGAATCACCTCGAAGGGAACAATCTATTGATACGTAATCAGCATGGTTTCAGAAAACATCGTTCTTGTGCAACGCAGCGAGCTCTTTATTCGCACGAACTAATGGCCGCTATCGACAGGGGATCTCAAGTTGATTCCGTATTTCTAGATTTCCGGAAAGCTTTTGACACCGTTCCTCACAAGCGACTTCTAATCAAGCTGCGAGCCTATGGGGTATCATCTCAGTTGTGTGACTGTATTCGTGATTTCCTGTCAGGAAGGTCGCAGTTTGTAGTAATAGATGACAAATCATCGAGTAAAACTGAAGTGATATCAGGTGTTCCCCAGGGAAGCATCCTGGGACCTCTGCTGGTCCTGATGTATATAAATGACCTGGGTGACAATCTGACAAGTTCTCTTAGGTTGTTCGCAGATGATGCTGTAATTTACCGTCTAGTAAGGTCATCCGAAGACCAGTATCAGTTGTAAAGCGATTTAGAAAAGATTGCTGTATGGTGTGGCATGTGGCAGTTGAAGCTAAATAATGAAAAGTGTGAGGTGATCCACATGAGTTCCAAAAGAAATCCATTGGAATTCGATTACTCGATAAATAGTACAATTCTCAAAGCTGTCAATTCAACTGGGTGTTAAAATTACGAACAACTTCAGTTGGAAAGACCACATAGATAATATTGTGTGGAAGGCGAGCCAAAGGTTGCGTTTCATTGGCAGGACACTTAGAAGGTGCAACAAGTCCACTAAAGAGACAGCTTACAGTACACTCGTTCGTCCTCTGTTAGAATATTGCTGCGCGGTGTGGGATCCTTACCAGGTGGGATTGACGGAGGACATCGAAAGGGTGCAAAAAAGGGCAGCTCGTTTTGTATTATCACGTAGTAGGGGAGAGAGTGTGGCAGATATGATACGCGAATTGGGATGGAAGTCATTACAGCAAAGACGTTTTTCATCGCGGCGAGATCTATTAACGAAATTTCAGTCACCAACTTTCTCTTCCGAATGCGAAAATATTTTGTTGAGCCCAACCTACATAGGTAGGAATGATCATCAAAATAAAATAAGAGAAATCAGAGCTCGAACAGAAAGGTTTAGGTGTTCGTTTTTCCCGCTCGCTGTTCGGGAGTGGAATGGTAGAACAACCTAAGAGAACTGCTCAGATTGTCACCCAGGTCATTTATATAGATCAGGATCAGCAGAGGTCCCAGGATGCTTCCCTGGGGAACACCTGATATCACTTCAGTTTTACTCGATGATTGTGGTTCGATGAACCCTCTGCCAAGAACTTAAATGTGAATTGCAGAGTAGTCATGTAGATGTAGATGTACATTGAGATTCAATTGCCATTCCCTGCACCATGTGTCAATTTGCTGCAGATCCTCCTGCATTTTAGTACAATTTTCCATTTTACAACCTCTCGATATACCACAGCATCATCTGCAAAAAGCCTCAGTGAACTTCCGATGTCATCCACAAGGTCATTTATGTATATTGTGAATAGCAACGGTCCTATGACACTCCCCTGCGGCACACCTGAAATCACTCTTACTTTGGAAGACTTCTCTCCATTGAGAATGACATGCTGCGTTCTGTTATATAGGAACCCTTCAATCCAATCATACAATTGGTCTGATAGTCCATATGCTCTTACTTTGTTCATTAAATGACTGTGGGGAACTGTATCGAACGCCTTGCAGAAGTCAAGAAACACAGCATCTACCTGTGAACCCATGTCTATGGCCCTCTGAGTCTCGTGGACGAATAGCACAAGCTGGGTTTCACACAACCGTCTTTTTTGAAACCCATGCTGATTCCTACAGAGTAGATTTCTAGTCTCCAGAAAAATCATTATACTCGAACATAATACATGTTCCAAAATTCTACAACTGATCGACGTTAGAGATATAGGTCTATAGTTCTGCACATCTGTTCGACGTCCCTTCTTGAAAACAGGGTGACCTGTGCCCTTTTCCAATCCTTTGGAACGATACGCTTTTCTAGAGACCTAGGGTACACCGCTGCAAGAAGGGGGGCAAGTTCCTTCGCGTACTCTGTGTAAAACCGAACTGGTATCCCATCAGGTCCAGCGGCCTTTCCTCTTTTGAGCGATTTCAATTGTTTCTCTATCCCTCTGTCATCTATTTCGATATCTACCATTTTGTCATCTGTGCGAAAATCTAGAGAAGGAACCACAGAGCAGTCTTCCTCTGTGAAACAGCTTTGGAAAAAGACATTTAGTATTTTGGCCTTTAGCCTGTCAGCCTCTGTTTTAGTACCATTTTGGTCACAGAGTGTCTGGACATTTTGTTCTGGTCCACCTACCACTTTGACATAAGACCAAAATTTCTTAGGATTTTCTGCCAAGTCATTACATAGAACTTTACTTTCAAATTCATTGAACGCCTCTCGCATAGACCTCCTCACACTACATTTCGCTTCGCGTAATTTTTGTTTGTCTGCAAGGCTTTGGCTATGTTTATGTTTACTGTGAAGTTCCCTTTGCTTTCGCACCAGTTTTCTAATTCGGTTGTTGTACCACGGTGGCTCTTTTCCAACTCTTACGATCTTGCTTGGCACATACTCATCTAACTCATATTGTACAATGGTTTTGAACTTTGTCCACTGATCCTCAACACTATCTGTACTTGAGACAAAACTTTTGTGTTGAGCCATCAGGTACTCTGAAATCTGCTTTTTGTCACTTTTGCTAAACAGAAAAATCTTCCTACCTTTTTTAATATTTCTATGTACAGCTGAAATCATCAATGCAGTAACCGCTTTATGATCGCTGATTCCCTGTTCTGTGTTAACTGTTTCAAATAGTTCAGGCCTGTTTGTCTGTTTGACATTGAAGGTCTGTTGATATTAGTACCAGTTAAAGCTCACCCAGGATATGTGTACAGATTTATAAATTACCTTCCAATTTGTTTCAATTATTCATTCAAATTTTTTTTTACATTATGCAAGCAGCAATTATTAATCAGTTTCTATTATTTTGTCCCCCCACTCATCCAATAAAAATTACAGGACACATCCACCAGTTAAAAACACTTGAGGACATTTGCCAAGAAACAATATACAGAACACATTCTTCTATGGAAATAAATAAGAATATGTTTCAAGGCAAAGGAAGAGCAGTAAGCAGAACAAACATAAGACACCATGTAATGTTGGAGACAAAGGAGCAAATATTGAGGGGTAAGAGACCTTAGCTCACAGAGTATGTGAGTAATACAAGGAATAAAATCATACAAGAGTCACATGTTACCTGTGTTTACACGCATTCACTCTTAAGACAATGCAGGGCATGTTTACAACACAGGCCAGTATGGTTATGCTCTTTTCAGAACTCAGATTGAGGTTTCCTTGTTGCTTAATTTAATTGACAAAGTAGCTTTAGAGCTGATTCCTGGCTCATAAATCTGTACTGAGGAAACTTGTATTTCCTCCAGATGTCTGACGATGATACTTTGAGAGTAAAATGCATCACAAATTAACTAAATAAAAAACTATTTTGCTACTGAGACTGCCTATTCTTTCTTATGGAGATTCCTTGTGCAACCTTAGATCTATGATGTCCATGACAGTTCTAGATGGACTGAAGCGATTGTTCTTTGTGTCTTACATCAATCACACATGTCTGTTCATCATTTCGCAATCGCTGAGAATCCTGCATCAAGAGGTTCAAAGCAGACAAGACAAATTTGCGCGAGCAGCGGAGGGTCGATCCTGTACCGGCATTGTCAGAATCAGCACTATGCACAATGGTACTAATGTGAAGCAGTATGACAAAAAAATTTGAATATTGGTCTTAAAGGTGTTGACATTGAAGGTCTGTTGATATTAGTACCAGTTAAAGCTCACCCAGGATATGTGTACAGATTTATAAATTACCTTCCAGTTTGTTTCAATTATTCATTCAAATTATTTTTTTATGTTATGCAAGCAGAATTATTTTTTTACATTATGCAAGCAGCAATTATTAATCAGTTTCTATTATTTTGTCCCCCCTCTCATATGCCACTATTCAATGCTGACCGTTTAAAAGACGGCGCCGACCAGAATATGAACAGAACTTTCAGTTTGTAAATGGACCGCCAAAAGTCGTCGTAGATATCTTTTGCTAATTGCTGATAAACGCACTATTTCACTCCCATTTACGGAGCTTGTTAGCACTTGATGTTAAGTTGGCGCCATTACAATGTATTGTAGTAATCGCTGCTGCTTGCTGGATCGCTGCGGTGTCTCGTTGCTGATGCTGGCTCTAAATTTGTGTTGTCTAGGGTAAACACATGAGGTTCCGTGTTTTTCATGTGCTTTTGATGATAAAGAACGAGCGAAACCAACACATATGTAAACATCAAACATTTATTCCTTTAGTGGCCATATTAATTCCACTGTCCACCAAAGACCATAACACAACACAAAGTAGTACTTCCTTTACATGTTCTTTGACTTGTTTTGCCAAACAATAACACAGAAACACTTCACCAAAGTGACATTCCGACTGCCCTGACTGCCTCCGACTGGTCTCGACTGCCTCCGACTGCTCTGTATTTATAACATTGTCAAAGAACTACTAAAAAGAGATATAGTTTATAAGTCACATATACATCTGTTATCATAATTTGTGCAGAAAAGTTATTAATTTGCATCGAGTGACATAATTTAACATGTTATTAAAATGACAGACAGATTTGTTGACTTGACAGAATAATTCTTTGTTATAAAAAGGTAGTTTTTTAGAAGTTTGTCAATTGACTTCTCTAATTTGCATAAATAAGTAAGTAACGTGAATTATGAAGAATTACATAGGTTTTCGTCTAAAATAGGATTGATTACGTGAATACTGAGTGAAAACGCTCCTAGTGAACAAATAGGTTTCACTGGGCGATTTTTATTTAAGGAGATCCAAAATACTTAAGTTGGCCACTCTTTTTCGTACTTCATATTAATTATTTAAGATGAACTTAGTGTTTTTACATGATGACATTTGCTGTATCAGTGATCAAGTGATATTAACTTTTGTGTGGGTCAGTTATTCAGTATAATTTAATGGGTTGACTGTTTATGGAGACATGTTGTGCAATCATTGTTAACATACACAATAACTTTTCTATAATCATAAATACTTGTTAAACTGGTTGAATTTGGAAGGGATCGCATACTTCATTAAAGTAAAGCCTTTAATATGTATCGTTACAATACCCCCCTCGGGTAATATCATTTACAGAATGTTAATGATATTAGCCGACTAGGACAAATGTGTCAATTACTATGCATAATGTGTATGTATACAACAACCATTATACCGTTTCAAAATGACTTTTTCCTGAAAATATTTTAGTTGTGTTGTTTCAAATGCACTTTGTGTTATGTCAATCAGTATGACAGCATAATAAAAATATTTAGTAATACATGAAAGTAAAAAAAAATGTTAATCTTTGCTCCCAGTGAGCCACATGGAAAATGATCAAAAACAGACACAAATATATCACATGCGATTTTAAGATATATATGTAAATTATTTCAAAGTCAGCTCTCATTGAGTCACAGAATAATCAAGATAATAGAAGGAACATAAATATATTACATAGATGGACAGGTCATATGTCCATAAGAAAATATTGCCACTGTCTGTTCCTTTTGAGCCACATAAAAGAAATGAAAACCAAGAACATAATTATAGGTATGGACATGATATATAAATACACACACTAGTGAAGTCACATGTATGGATATAATATGCATTTAAAAAAAGAAATGAAATATTTAAAAAACTTGTCTCCCATTGAGACACATAGTCAAGACAGTACAAGAACATATGAATACTAAAATTGGACACTTAAATTGGTCACAACATAACACAAACATCAAACTTGGTGAACATCTGATTAGCTGTAGAAAATTGTCCACAAATCTTATGTCTAAGAAAACAATAGTAACACAATGATGGGTCTTGCACCACAATTTTTTCATTGTCTTTTATATTTGGTGCAAGTATGTACCATATTCAACAATACAAAAAGAAAGTAATAAATGTTTGTCACCTTCTTGCCCATTGCAAGTAAAGAAGATATCACAATATTTAATATTCAATAGTGACAATAAAAATATAAAAACATTGTCTCAGATATCTGGAACTTTTCCAGGGTCTGTAGTGGTAGTTGCTATTTGACACACCCAGTAAAAATCTTTGCTGATCACATGCTTTATGGAAAATGGGTAAGTAACTGTATTCAAACAGGGAAATGTGCTTAATCATGTTTATATGGTTTCAATTCAGTGATGTTTCTTAATCCAAATAACCTTCTTGATCTGGGGAAGATAAGTCTATACGCATTAGGATGTGGGCTTTCTTTTATTTCAAATGGACAAATGTCAATGTTTACTTTAACATATAGATAACCTAGCTCAACATCTTTGTCTACTTCAGTATTTTCAAACAATAGATCATTTTCAATTCCTTTAGTTCCTAAGTCTAATTCCTCTTTCCTACACTTAGACACATCCCTCTCTGTTTGCAAAGCATTGACATTTAAACATAAACCTTTGTTTTCATCTGTTCCTTTTAACACTGTGTTGTCACTTAACAACCTACTGTTTTCACCCCCTTTTTTATAAAGTCCACTACGGATTTTTATCCACCATATAGGATACAAGGTTGCACTTACCTTTGCTAATTCTTTCCAAAAGGCATCTTTGTTTATACAGTTTCCATAGTTGTTCCACAAAACTTCTAAAAACTTTTCCCCTTTTTCTTGAAAACACACATTTACATTCAATCCCTTTATATTTTCTTTAATATTATTATTATTACCATTTTTATAGATTAGCGTTTCATAGTTCCCAATAGGCAATAGCTTGTCCTCAGATACACATTCCCTAGTCTGCATTTCACTTAAATTAACCTCATTATTACCCATGTTTGTCACATCACTTACCTTTACCTCATCATCACTTTTCAATTCTACAAATACTTTTATTTCTTCCTCTACACTCTCATCAATAACATCACTTGATTTAGGATCATTATTTAAATGTCCCTCTATTACTTCTTCCTCCTCCTCCACAACAACCTCATCTTCAGTTTCCCCCCTATGTATCTGAATCTCAGCAATTGAGTCTTTGGCTCCATTAAACACTTCGTCATCCCCCTTCATATCAAATAAACCCCCCAAAATAGATTCCACTTGTGGTGTGTCTGACTTGTTATTCACACCAGTATCTTTTTCAGCCCAACTATGGAACTCTGCAATACCTTCAACTTCTGCACTTTCACTAACTACCTGTGCTTGAACACAGTTTTTATTAACTGTATCACTTTTACTCATAGTATCCCAAAACCTTTTATTAAATTCTAATTTATTCATTCTAACAACATCAGTATTTTCATGGTATTTACTCTTTACATTGTATCCTCTCCTTTTCCAGTTTCGGTTATGTGTTGTCCTGTCATAATATTGTCTAGCCCCAAAACTACGGACATCTAGTGGGACTGTCCACCGTTTCCCGGCTGGTTTCCTCGGTCTGTCCATTTGTAGTTGTCGTTTTGTTCACTAGTTTCAACAAACCCCCTTCTATCTTGTTCTCTTCCCCAATACCTATTTCTATCATTCCTGTTATCTCTCCTCCATCCTCCCTCCTGTGTATTGTCTCTGAAATCATTTTCATATCTCCTATCTCCCCTATTTGGAGCATTATTTCCAGAATTTTCAAAGTTTCTCCTCCCATAATAATCTCTATTTACATTCCTGTTCCACCCCCCATACTGGTTGTTCCCAGAGCCAAAACTTTGGTTATTATCTCTTTCCAAGGCCCTATCTAATCTATCTACAAATTTCAGGAACTCTTCCATTGAATCGTCTGGTCCATGGACCAATTCCCACTGCAGTCTCTCTGGTAATCTTCTTTTTAAAACATCAATTTGTGTCATAATATCAAAAGAGTTATTTAAATGAGCAAGTTTTTTCAGTTGATCTCTGCAAAATTTTTGCATTCCCCCTACTTTCCCTCTATACACTGGTCCATTTAGAAATTCTGACTTTAATCTGGCTTGTATGGACTGTGACCAAAATTTACAAATAAATTTAGCTTCAAACTCTTCAAACGTATTCCAAGAATCATTATTCTCATTTGCCCAGGATAGGGCCTCCCCTTCTAGAAACCGTTTTACTAACTTAATTTTTATGTTGTCTGACATTCCTACAACAAACATATCCTTACATTGGTGAATAAAGTCAATAGGGTGCAGATTTTCACCAGGAAAGCATTTCACTTGGATGTGCCCATACATTGTATTTTGATTGTAAAACATTTGTTTTGACATTAATGCATCTTCCAATTGTGTATATTTTCTACTTTTGTATCTACATTAGTGGTGTACAGGTTGTATTCTTGTTTAAGGTTTTCTGATGTTTTGTCTATTCTCTGATCTAATCTTTCAACTTCAGTATCTACTCTGTTGTAGATGACAGCAATGCTGTCTGTGTTCGCTTGTATGTTTTCATTTAAATTTTCAACTTTAACTTGAAATTCTTTTCTGAAGTGTATCAACTGTTCGCTAGTGTTCTTACTGAGGGTAGTTTTAATTTCCTCACACTTCTCATTGAGATGAGTACTTAATAGATCAAAATCCAAACTTAACTTATCCAGTCTATCTGTGTTTTCTTTAAGTTTCAAACTTACTTGTTCATTTGATTGTTTAAAATCCAAACGTAACTTATCCAGTCTATCTGTGCTTTCTTCACTTGATTGTTTGAGTTGCGAGCTTATTTGAGTTGCAAACTCTGCTAGTCACTCTGTTAAGTTTAATTGTTCACCACCCCCTGGTTCAATTTTTACATTTCCTACGATCTCATCACTCTTAGGTAGAGACATGTTCACTAATAATGGGTCAACAGAAGCGTCCGATCTTACCCGTCGGCTTTGACCCGTGACGTAAGCGTGTTGTGGTGTGTGACGTCATTACGGCGCGGAGTTTGATTTGCGATTGTGGCGTGTTTGTAGATGTCTTGTTTTTGTTTGTCGTGCTCTCTGGTGGTGTGTTCATGGTTTTCGTTTGTTTCGTTTGTTTCGTGTGGTGGGGTCAGTTTTCTGTTGCTCAGGTGTTGGATTTGAAGCGGAATTTCTATTAGTGAGTTAATGGTTAATTTAATGCTCATTGCTGTACGTCGGGTGAGTTTGTTATTGAGTGTATTTGGTTGTGGTTTTTTGTTCAGGAATGGATATGAAAGACCGCCTTAACAGTGTTCGGTTGAGGGCGATGATGGGGGAGACAGCTTTAGAGCTGATTAAATTTCTTCAGCTATTTGGCTTAATTGCCGAGGTCGTGAAGTGCGGTGTGTGCCGTGAACCTATGAAATTGGTTAAAGTTCCGGACTCTCGGACCAGGGACGGATACATGTGGTGTTGCCGGAAAGATGGCGTATGGCGTTCTGTAAGGCGTGGTACCTGGTTCGAGAAGTCTAGATTGGCCATGCGTGAGATTGTGCTTATTACGTATTATTTTTGTTATAGTTGCGGACAGAGTTTTTGCGCGTTTGAGACTGGTGTGAGTGAGAGGACTGTTTTAGACTGGTATTCCTTTTGCCGTGAGGTGTGTTCCGAATTTATTAAGTACAGGGGTAAGTTGGGTGGGCATGGGGTGCTTGTGGAGGTGGATGAGTCGCAGTTTGGTAAAAGGAAGTATGGGAGGGGGAAGTCTGTGGCTGGTCTTTGGGTGTGGGGGGCTGTTGTTCAGGGGGGTGGGGGTACTGAATGTGTTTTTAGGGTTGTGGAGGGGAGGTCGAAGCCTGAATTAGTGGGGTTAATTGAGGAGTATGTAGAGCCGGGGTCCACAGTAGTTTCAGATGCGTTTTCTTCATATAGGGGGTTGGGTGAGAGGGGATTTAATCATTTAGTAGTGAACCACAGTCTAGAGTTTAAGAATTATGATACTGGGGCTTGCACTAACACAATTGAGGGGATGTGGGGAGCGGTTAAGTCAGTTCTTGGGAGGGGGAAGAGGCGCTCTTCCAACCTTCAGTCTCATTTAGATGAGTACTGTTGGCGGAAGAGTGTCCCAGAGGGCTATTGCATTCTTCGGGTTTTTTTAAGGGCTGTGGGTAAAATGTATAGACCGAAAGTGGTTAGTTAGGGTGGGCTGGGTAGGTGGGTGGGTGGTTTATTTTGTTGTATAGTGTTTGTGTGTTGTATTTTGGAGTTGTGGGGGAGGGGGTTGACGTTTGGGTGGGTTGGGTTTCTATTTTAGTTCAGTATTTTTTCGTTGGTGTGTGTGTGTGTGTGTGTGTGTGTTTTTGTATGTGTGTGTGTGTGTGTGTGTGTGTGTGTGTGTGTGTGCGTGTGTGCATTTGTGTGTGATTGTGGTGGCCAATCTAGTTTGTGGAGCTGGAACTTTTTTGAGGTAAGTTCCGTTTTTTTTTTTTGTTATTTATGTATGTTTTGTGTATTGGGTATAGGTTGGAAACATCCGATGTCACGCGTCGGCTTTGACCCGTGACGTAAGGGACCTACACATTGATCTGTAGCGTAGCCCTGAATACGAGGTTAGGTTGGGAGTTTTTTTTTTGAATGCGGCCGCGGCAGCGGCCGCCTATGATTCGAAAATATTGATTTGACACTAATGAACATGTATACGTAATATGAAGCAATTTGATGAACATATTGATCTGTAGCGTAGCCCACTTGAGGTTAGGTTGGGAGTTTTTTTTTGGAATGCGGCCGCGGCAGCGGCCGCCTATGATTCGAAAATATTGATTTGACACTAATGAAGCCTGTGGGGGGATGGGGGGGCACTGCAGACTCCCCCCACCGCATAACGACACATGATGATCAAATTTTGAAAAAAAATGAAAAATTTTTTCCGTACCTGCTAAACTGCATAAGTGCCGATGTATGTAGGTGTAAGGGAAGCTTTCGTTTCTTAGTTTTCTATTGGGGGATGTGACCGGTAGGTTCTGTTGAGCTATATAGGTTAAGGGAAGTGTCCGATTATGGATAGGAATGTGTTTTTTGGTATTTGGTCAGTTTTGTGATGTTGATTTATTTCGTTGTTTTGCGTGGTTTTGAATGGCGGTCGGTGGCTACATTTCTGTATATTTAGTTTCTCCGCACCCAAAAACCCCTAATTTCCCACGCTTGTCCCGTTACAGTCATTACGCTTTTTGTGAAACTTGTGTATTTCAGTGTTTACAATACGTATGCGATGTTTTTATATCCGCCATATTGGAATTGTTTATAGTCGTTTCCGCGGTATTTGTGACGTCATGGGTCAAAGCCGACGGGTAAGATCGGACGCTTCTGTATTTCCCTAATAATTTTGTAAATGACAACAACAACAAAATACCTTCCTTTATGGCTATGCTATGATGTCGTGGTCGGTGTTCTTGTTGGCTTTCTTCACTTATATTCGGTTTTATTGAAGCTGAAGTCTTGATTGATGAATTCCATTGACATAATCCAGACGTTAATCTTCCGAGCGGTGTGATGATAGTTTTTCGTAGTCGCACAAACACACTTTATTTATTTATTTTTGACATATTTTCACTGTTGCCACAATGCACAAATAAAATTTTTTTTGGAGTGCTAAGCACTTACGAAATTTATCGCTGCACTATTATCATCGATGCACTTAAAGATCCCGGACGAGCCCCCACTTTTGTAAATGGACCGCCAAAAGTCGTCGTAGATATCTTTTGCTAATTGCTGATAAACGCACTATTTCACTCCCATTTACGGAGCTTGTTAGCACTTGATGTTAAGTTGGCGCCATTACAATGTATTGTAGTAATCGCTGCTGCTTGCTGGATCGCTGCGGTGTCTCGTTGCTGATGCTGGCTCTAAATTTGTGTTGTCTAGGGTAAACACATGAGGTTCCGTGTTTTTCATGTGCTTTTGATGATAAAGAACGAGCGAAACCAACACATATGTAAACATCAAACATTTATTCCTTTAGTGGCCATATTAATTCCACTGTCCACCAAAGACCATAACACAACACAAAGTAGTACTTCCTTTACATGTTCTTTGACTTGTTTTGCCAAACAATAACACAGAAACACACTTCACCAAAGTGACATTCCGACTGCCCTACTGCCTCCGACTGCTCTCGACTGCCTCCGACTGCTCTGTATTTATAACATTGTCAAAGAACTACTAAAAAGAGATATAGTTTATAAGTCACATATACATCTGTTATCATAATTTGTGCAGAAAAGTTATTAATTTGCATCGAGTGACATAATTTAACATGTTATTAAAATGACAGACAGATTTGTTGACTTGACAGAATAATTCTTTGTTATAAAAGGGTAGTTTTTTAGAAGTTTGTCAATTGACTTCTCTAATTTGCATAAATAAGTAAGTAACGTGAATTATGAAGAATTACATAGGTTTTCGTCTAAAATAGGATTGATTACGTGAATACTGAGTGAAAACGCTCCTAGTGAACAAATAGGTTTCACTGGGCGATTTTTATTTAAGGAGATCCAAAATACTTAAGTTGGCCACTCTTTTTCGTACTTCATATTAATTATTTAAGATGAACTTAGTGTTTTTACATGATGACATTTGCTGTATCAGTGATCAAGTGATATTAACTTTTGTGTGGGTCAGTTATTCAGTATAATTTAATGGGTTGACTGTTTATGGAGACATGTTGTGCAATCATTGTTAACATACACAATAACTTTTCTATAATCATAAATACTTGTTAAACTGGTTGAATTTGGAAGGGATCGCATACTTCATTAAAGTAAAGCCTTTAATATGTATCGTTACAAGTTATTGAGAGAAATTTTTTTTTAGATATGTGATTCATTTTGTTGCCACAAGAAACTAATGACACTTTGTTGTATTTGTTACATATTCATCAGACCGGTTAACATAGGAAGCTACTACGCTATAAGCTTATGTGGCCGTGCTTGGCGCCGTCTCTCTGGCAGTAGATAAACTTTTTTGCTTCCAATTAATATCATTTACGGAAAGTGTATTGCTACAGAAAAGGCGAAAATTTGTATAAGTCATCATTAAAGTACAAGATAAGTCATCAATCAGGGTCATTACTGAATAAGCAGATAAATCTATTATAGTTGAAAAGTACTGATACAGACAAAATTTCTTTTTTGAAAAAAAAATTTTGTTATTTTCTTAAACACTTTTCACAATAGAGTCAAAGGAAATGGCCAAATGTTGAAAATTTATTACAAAATGTAATATGCCTAGACGTCCGAAATCCGAGCTTGGCAACAGTTGAAAGTAACGCGCCAACTTGTGAACCGGCCGATGGCAACCAATACATCTAGGCTGGCGTCCCACTATCAATAAGTGATGACACTGGTAATATAACTCATCATGATGTCACTTTGTGACGGTCGAAGAGACAGTTTCCCAGTTCCCACTGGAAAACATTTTTCCAAGTAGTGAAACTGAAGCACGCGACAGCAAAAGTTCCTTTGATTATTTGCTCATGACGTCGTGAATGCAAGAACAGAAAACTGTTCATAAAAACAATGTAAATGCTAGTGACACACACAATTTGACACAACTCATGCAACTAACAATACAACAGTTTGCAAAAGAACAGGAATTTCAGGAAAAAGTAACACAACAGCTTAAGGAAAATATAGGACAACAGATTACACAGCAAAGTCAGGCATTTAATGATTTCAAGAGTAGTATTACTCAACATTTCAGTAACGTGTTAAGGTCCAAGGGTTACTGTAAACCCGCCGTGGTGCATCGGAATCTACTACTGGACTCCCAGGAAAGGTTCCAACACAGACTGTTTGAAGCATTACTCCCCCTGGACAGAAGTCGGCATTGTGCCTATTGTATTCAATCCTGATGCAGTTATCTGACAAACTATCTGTCAAGTTGACAGACCTAGCTAAACAACTAAAACAAGAAGTAATTACCGACATCACCCGCAATATAACTACGTTAACAGAAAAAGTATTATCCTTAGACAATAAACAGGAACATCTTGCAAGCGGGTTACAACACCTTAGTGAAGCATATTCTCAAATTCAGGAGATGCAATCCCAAGTGGATGCGTCGGTAAAAAAGTGACGAATGCAGTCAGCCAGCTGCAAGACGTATGCAAACCTTACCTACAGAAGAACAAATGTCTAAGAGTAGACCATTTAAGTTTAGAGCTAAAATTTGTTAAAAAACAGAGTGATAAGTTATGTGTAGCTGTAAAGGAAATAACTGAAAAAGCTGAAGCCATGATGCTGGATAAGCACAGAACCCTTGCTGAAAAGGTAGTGTCAGAGTGAAAAATTTATGTAGATACTATGAAGAAGCTGTAAAGGAGAAAGATTGTCAACTTCTAGCTAAAATAGATTCAGGTTTGAAGGAAGCAGAGGAAAGGTTAAGAGGCAGTATTGCTAAAACTACTGACATTCCACAACAACATTTGATAGAAAACAAACCCATGCTTTTAGAGAGGTTAGATACTTTCACTGGCTACCCACAATACGGGGCTAGTCCGTCGAAGGAAAATAGCGAAGGTTGCACAATGCAACAACACTTGCCGGCATTTGCACCTGTCGAGCAAGCGCAGTTGCCAAGCGCTACCCCACAAGTGAATATAAACACGCCTGTCAACATTACTTGCAGATGAGGGATTACTTAGGCATTGACAATTTCCGATATTGACTTCCAAAGGAAAAAGAACACACACCATTATCTTGATTAGAGCATTTCGAAATATTTTACCTTGCACCTGGACCGAAGCCCAGAAAATTAGATTTGTTATTAGATACACACTGGGTGATGTTCTGCTATGGCCTACGGACATGGCAGAACATTGCCACTACTATGAACAGTTCGAGAGAGCCTTTATGGTTAAATATTGGCCTGAAGCCATACTAGAGGCTCAGACTTGAAGTATTCAACCCAGTTCCATACAGTAGCGAATATGGGAACTTAAGGGGCTATTTTGAAAAATATTTGATTAAAACCAGATACTGGATGAACCCAGTATCTCAAGTAGATGTGTGGAAAATTTTAAAGAGCCGTCTTTCTGCAAACATTGGGAAAAAACTCACTACCATTCCGGAACATGACACTGAATACTTTCTATCTGCACTGGACTCAATAGAATGCATATATGAAGGGAGACCAGTACAACCCAAGCCTGTTAATACGCAGATAGTACCTCAGAGATATACGGACCAACATGTGAACAATGGATATGGATAGAGGAGGAGTTGCCACATTTATCAAAAACTGCCATAAATTCAAGAACATTGACATTAATAAATTCTGTTTAGAGCAGCATCTAGAAGCATGTGCAACATAAGTAGAGTTCCATAACAGATCCTATATAATAATAACTATTTACCGAGCACCTGCAGGAAATTATAATCTATTCTTAGATCATCTAGAAGCTCTTTTGGGTTATTTAACAGGAAGAAACAAAGAAATTTTGATTGCTGGTGACTTTAATACAGATTTTCTAATGCAATCTTCCAGTAAACATTCACTGCAGTTAGTAATGTTGTCTTTCAATCTAACTCACACTGTAAACTTTCCAACTAGGATCACTAAATCCTCAAGGACAGCCATTGATAATATTTTTATAGACAAATCAAAGGAACAAAATCATATCATAAAACCTGTTATAAATGGACTATCAGATCATGACATGCAGCTCCTTGTTTTAGATGTAAATTCTAAGCAGATTATCAAGACTGCTAAATCTGAGTACAAGAGAGTAGTCAATCAACCAAAAATTGAGTGTTTTAGAAAACTGCTCAAAGGTATGAACTGGAAAGATGTTTATAGTGCTCATGACATGAATGAAAAATATAACACATTCATGAACAATGTCAGTACCATATTTGAAAACTGTTTTCCTCTAAAAGTTACTCAAATTAAACAGAAGTCTATAATAAAACCATGGATTACACAAGGAATAAAGATTTCCTGTAAGACCAAAAGGAAAATGTATCTGTCGACCAAGAATAGCTCCAATGCTGATGATTTAGCTAAATACAAGGAATACTGTAAAACATTAAAAAAAAGTAATCCATACATCTAAACAAATGCACTACGAGAAGAAGATAGCAATGTCAGGGAACAAAATAAAAACAATATGGGATACAGTGAAAGAGCAGACTGGTAGAATCAGAAAGGAACAGGAGCAAATAGCACTAAGGGTAGATGACACATTAGTAACTGATGGGCATAGTGTGGCAAATTTATTTAACAAGTACTTTATATCCGTTACTGATAGAATGCGACTTTCAGGATCAGTAAATAATGCCCTTGAATATCTGAAACTAGCCTTCACAAATAGCTTCAAGTACATGAATATATCACTCACTTCACCAAAAGAAATAACGTCCATAATAAAATCTTTAAAAACAAAGCATTCTAGTGGGTACGATGAAATATCAACTAAGTTCATTAAGGCATGTTCTTGTGAGTTTAGTACAATTCTAAGTTACTTGTGTAACCAGTCAATTATAACTGGGACATTTCCTGACTGGCTAAAATATGCAGATGTTAAGCCTCTATTCAAGAAAGGGGATAAAGAGATACCATCAAACTACAGACCGATTTCACTTTTGCCAGCATTCTCAAAAATTTTAGAAAAAGTAATGTACAGGCAGCTGCTCAACCATCTGACCACAAATAACATATTATCAAGAACACAGTTTGGATTTCTGAAGGGTTCTGATATCGAGAAGGCTATTTACACCTACAGTGAAAATTCATTAAATAACAAATCACAAGCAGCAGGTATTTTCTGTGATTTGTCAAAGGCATTTGATTGTGTGAACCACAACATCCTTTTAAGTAAATTAGAATTCTATGGTGTCACGGCAGTGCTGCAAAATGGTTCAAGTCATACCTCACTAACAGGAAACAAAGGGTGTCAGTGCAAGGGACTAGTGAATTAAGTCATCAGTCATCATCAGAATGGGAAGAAATTACATGTGGTGTCCCACAAGGATCCATCTTAGGGCCATTGCTTTTTCTTGTGTACATTAATAATCACAACGGTAATGGGAAAGCCGTAAATTCAAGAGCGAATATAAAAGAAATGGGCAAAAATTTAGCAAAAACAACTACAATGAGCAAATAGTGTATGGTCAGTCTCTAGAATATGTATAGACACAAGCTACTGGAAACAATCAGCCGATCGCTTGGCAAACACAAGACAATACCAGACAGAGGGATTCAGCCAGCAAACTAAAGCCCATATGCCGACTCACACACAAAGGCAAAGAGAATTTCAGTCGAGAGCCTAACAGGATACTAATTGGTGTAATCAAACACCAACAGTCCATATAATAGAAGTTACGCCTAACCCAGAGACCGATGCCACCGCGACACCAGAAAACTGGAACAGGTCATGATAGGTCTGCGTTCTGTGACTTGAAGGAGAGTGGTGGTACGAGCTTGATCGACACTTGCTTTACCACATATGATCATGGTAGTGATGTGAAAGATGATCTATATCAAAGTAATGAGGATACACAGAAAAACTTGACAGAGGGCAAGGTACAAGCTACTATTAGAGCCAAAATATTTGACCTTGACGTACCGATTGTGCTTGATACAGGTGCTACGACTAATTTGATGTCACAGGAATTCTCTCAAGAACTCAAGAAACATGGGCATATACTCACACAGCCAGTGAAAATTTTGAGGTACAAACTGCCACTGGTCAGAAATTGGAAGGAGTCTAAACAGATGCCTTAATTCCCATCCAAGTAGGACAGTTTCTGTGCAAAGCAATTTTTTGATAGTAGAGAAATTAATAGTTGATTGTTTAATCAGTATGAATACATTCAGGACATACCAAATACAAAATGATATAGGAAAATGCCAATGCCATTTCACTGAAAATAACCAATTATTTGTAATAGTCTTGATCAGGGGAACTACTAATAGATGTAAAATGGAAGTTTCTCACGACCTTGAACTTCAATTGGTAAATCCCATAGTTATGTTTGTCAACACATACAGAAATGAACAGTCGTCAGCAGAAGGAATAAACGTTGACACAATAAACACAAAGGTAAGTGAATGAAAGTGCTTGTTTGTATACATGCGTTTGAAAAACGACCAGGTATCATTAAGGATTTTGTGTACAAAATAGAAGTATATTCCCATGTAACTTTTTGTTCTACCTCATACCCTATATTAGTGTTTTTCAACCTGTGGGTTGAAACATATCAACCCATTAAGACCCACTTAACACATACATTCTCCAAATTAACTTGGGATCACTCATGTAAATAAAAAAGGTCATAATATGTAATATATGCCTGAATAAATTTATACCAACAAAAATAATTACTACATTATATTTACCTTAAAGTGTAGAAGCTCTGTAAATGAAGGGAATATGTTTCATGAATTAATAAAAAATGTAAATGCATTATTGAAATCACTTATTCCAGAAGTTATTCTCGAATAAAATAACAGACATGTACTTATACGTAGTGTACTTACTGTTCTGGAGCAGACATACGCTTATATATGTATTTTCAGTTTTTATATATCAATTTTAATTGCTAATTAATCAAAAAATGATTCTAAACAATGCCAAGGATTGTTCAAGATTGTTTATATATGGGTAGCCATATTGGCATAGGGAAGTCAGTCTGGTTTCTGTTTTTCAGCAGTGAACAGATAGCTGCTCCTTTTATATTGTAAGTATTGTTTGCCTTTGTAATAATATTTTAGTTTTGTTTTGAAAGTATAATTAATATATTGAAACATAATACAAAATTGATTTTTTAATTTTAGTTTTTCTGAAGTTAAAATTTTTACAGTTACTGAGAACTTAGGACTTCAGCTGCGACATATCTTCAGAAAGGATGAGTACACAAAAACCCCAATATAAATGTTTAACCTAAGAGTAGTTACGCTTTAAGTGGTGTATGCATGGAGGATCTACCTCCATAGGTGCATGGAGCTGGGATGCAGTGTAATTCTGTAAACTAATCTTGTATTTTGTTCCAGAGTTAAATTGTTTGCCAAAGTATTGTGGATATTCCTTTTTTGATGATTGCACAATAAAGAAAATGAGCAACTCTACAAAGAAGAACTTACTGATGTTTATGTAAAACGCAATGTGGAAAAACTAACTGTGAGTCCAAAATTTATTTAATAATTTACTTGTGAAAAATTTCAGCTGCATTATCAGTATGGAAAATAATAGGGAAGTTGACGATAATGGGGAGGTTAATAGAAACATTCAAAGTAGCATAGATATTACTTATAATAATGTAGTTAATCAGGGCAATGAATTCGGAGAGGGTAGTGCATGTTCACCCTTTCGTGGATTTGAATCAAATGTAACTATCTTAGATAGGTTGGTTCAGTTCATGGATGAACAAAAAAAATCAATGGATGAACAAGAAATATCAATGGAGGAACAAAAAAGGTCAATCAAAAAATCATTTGATGAACAAAACAGATCAATTAATGAGTAGAAAACTTTTCTTGATTCAATCGATAAAAGATTAGACAAGCATGAACCCAAATTCGCGAGACAAAGAAGAGAATAGATAGATGCTGGGAAAAGGTAGACGAGAATACCAGACGTGTCGATTATAGAAAGGGAAATTAGTACTTTAAAACAGGAACACAAAAAATTTGAAGAGAAGTTACATTCCGTGGATAGTTATGCAACTGCAACTGCAGAGGTACAACAATTAAAAGAATTTAGCAAAGAGGTCGTAAACAAATTTTCAGAAACTGGGAATAGTATACAAAATTTCACAAAAATCGCAAATGACAATTTTGCACAATTAAAAGAAGATGCAGGTACTTGTTTAGGCCAAATTTCAAACTTCAAATCAAAATTCCAAGAAATCGAACATTCCACTGTTATGAAATCTTTCAGTAATTACAATCCATCGTGGAACAATGTCAGTGTTAAAACATTTTCAAGGGTAGAGAATATACATCCGGTTGATTTCATGTACCAGATAAAATATAACTTTGAAAATAAAATGAACAATAATTTGAAAATTAAATTTTTAAAAAGATTTTTAGGTGGGGAGACTTTGTCATGGGTGAACCAAGCAATCAAACCTGAAATGTCATTTAATGAGGTAGAACTTGCTTTCATTAACAAATTTTGGTCAGAGATTAGACAAGCCAGAATTAAGTCAGAATTTTTGAATGGCCCACATTTCAGGCGGGTGGTGGTCACATGAAAACCTTTCGTGAACAACAGCTAAGAACTTAAGTACATCTTGATAAACCTTTTGATGAAATGATCCAAATTGATGCATTGAAACATAGACTGCCAAATAGAGTTCAGCGGAGTCTTGTCTATGGACTTGATGACACTATTGAACAGTTTCTTAGATATGTAGATAAATTGGACTTAGCATGGGAAAGAAATGACAGATATAATAACAGACCAGATGATAGCAGGAACAACAACAACACAGTTTTCAATGATCATTTTAACAGTAGATTCAGAAATGATGACAGAAGAAATGGGGAGGGAAATTATAGGCAGAGACCAGAGAACAGGAGTTTTGAATCGAGAAATATGCAGCTGGGACAAAATCAGGGAAATAATAGTAACAATTTTGAAAATAGAAGAAGTGGTCCAGTAAACTAAGATCTGCCTCTTTTGGAGCCTGGAAAAATGGAGCAAATAGACATGGGGATTATAATCAGGCACATTGTGATACTTTCAGAAGAGGAAGGGGCAGAACAAATAGGACATACCAAAATTTTGTACGTAGAATACAACCTGAAATGAATAGAATGAAGTTTGATAGGGAAAATTGGGAAAATTTTTTGTCTGAAAACAAAGATGAACTAAAAGGTAGAAAAAAATCTGAATTTATATTAGAAGAAAACACTTTGACAAATTTCTTTGACACTAGTAATACAGTAATAGATACTGATAGCGATGAGAACAGATCTGATGAGTATGATTTAGTGAGAATGTTGAGTGACTGTGAAATGAGTGAAAAATCTGATACTGGTGCTGTATGTGTGGAAGCTGAGGTTCATGTGTTTGGCAATGGAAATGAGAGTGTAATTCCAGATGAAATTCCAGTAGACAATAGACAGAAAAATGAGTATGTGGTAGAACAGAGTAGTCACAGTGTTGAGGTTGTTGAAGAAGTGTGTCAAGAGAGAAATGAGTTTGGTATTGAAAATAATATTAAGTGTGATGATAATGTTTCTGATGAGAATGTCTCAGATGATGATGATATGTTACAGTATTAGATGGGATGGTATATTTAGAAGTTAAAGTTGATGATTTGATGCTGAATGATTCTGGAAATTCTGGTGTGTGTTCGAGTAATGAGTTAGAAACCAGTAGAGCAGTGCCTGATAGATCACTGTTGCCAGTTGATGTTAGTGATATTGTGTCTGAATGCGTTTGTGAAACTGAAAAGAAGATCTAATTAGTGGTAGAGTACTAAGTGTAGTCAATGACTATAGTAGCAAATGTCAGTATGGTGATCAAAAGTGTAAGGTCTTAAGTGAAATTTATCAAAGTATGTACTCAGATGATAAAATTGCCATGAAAAATATGGAACAGACTCCTGGTGGTAATATGATTATTAAATGTGTAGAATCTGTAGTAAAAGGTAGTGATTGTGATAAAGGGGCAAATTTTCAGGACATAGAAGAGGATTTGTTATTTCAAAATGAGGACAATGAAATGCGTAAAGAAATTGGAAGTCCATATGTTGAAGTACAGATTAATGATTTGATAGGAAACTGTCTTCTGGATACAGGCAGCCCAATTACAGGAATATCAAGAAAGCTAAGAGACAGGATAAAATAATAAAAATTTCACAGAATTTCCAGTAACAGGGGTAAGGATAAAAGGGGCAACAGGAAAAAGCAGTAAATAGATTACCAGACAAGTCTTACTTGAATTTAAAATTAATGATGTACAATTTATACAAGGATGCCGAGTAATTGATGATTTGAATGAAAATTGGATATTAGTTATGAACTGAATTGTTAAGGCTAAAGTAAATTTTATCTGGGGCGATATGAAAATAACATTTGTTGAACCAAAAAGTGGGATTCATGGGGAAACTAATATTGTAAAGGAAGATCATGGTCTAAGCAATCTGATTAGATAATAATAATAATAATAATAATAATAATAATAATAATAATAATAATAATAATAATAATAATTTTACTGTCGTTCAGCTGATTACAGCAATAGACAAAGTCAAGAGCATATATTTCCACATAAACTACTAGCCTATATCGAAGTGAATTGGTTTACATACAATAGGTACACGTTAGAATATAGTATTTTCATCTTCAAAGAATTCATCAATGGAGTAAAACGGATTGTTCACTAGTAGCTTGTATAATTTAGCTTTAAAGATATTTACAGGCAGTTCTTTACAGTCAGCACTTAGTCTATTAAACATCCTTAGTCCAAGAACTAGGTAAGAGTTATGCGATTTTGATAATCTATGATATGGTACGTCTACAGATGTTCTGTTTCTAGTATTATGGCTATGAATATCACTTCTCAACACAAAATTAGACACATTGTTTCTAATGTACATTAAAACATTGTAGATGAATATGTTTACTACTGTAAGACACTGCAATTTAATAAACAGGGGTTTACAATGTTCTGTTTTATCAGAATCCGTTATTATTCTTATTACTTTCTTCTGTAAAAGTAAAATGTCATTTACATGACAGCTACTACCCCACAGTAAAATTCCATAAGAGATGATGCTTTGGAAGAAGGCAAAATATGCTGATCTCACATACTCATTGGGAACATGTCTTTTTAAATTTCTAATTAGATAAATCACTCTTGAAAACCTAGCCAATATATTCTTAATGTGTGGTTCCCACGTCAATTTATTGTCAATAGTAACACCTAAAACTTTAACAGTTTGTAATTCCTGGTAGTTAGGAATCTCTCTGAGGCTAAAGTAAAGTGTCTGGGTTTTGGTTTCATTTAGCAAGAAGCCATTAGCTTTGAACCATACTGAGGACTGAGCAAGGGTATTTTCGGTCAGTGTTTTCAGTGTACCTAGATCAGAGCTTTTATGTAGAAAAGTTGTGTCATCAGCATATAATATTGTATGAGATTTTATGAATAAGGGCAGGTCATTAATCATTAGTATAAACACTAAAGGTCCAAGCACCGACCCTTGAGGCACTCCGTACCTAACATTAACCAAATTTGATTTCTCCCTACCAATGCACACAACTTGTTGACGATTCTCTAGAAGAGACCTGAACATATTTATACTGTTGTCATCAAAACCATAGTAAACTAGCTTATTCAGCACAGTGTCATGCTCTACACAGTCAAAGGCTCTGCTCAGGTCACAAAATGTAGCCTGGGCATAGTCCCTAGCCTCGAACACATCTAGGACTAATTTTACGAGGGAGTCCATTGCATCTGTTGTGGATTTACCTTTCCTAAATCCAAACTGTTTATCACTAATTATATTTAGTTTACCCAAGTAGGCACTAACTTGCTCATACATAATCGTTCCTAAAATTTTTGAAAAAACTGGGGTCATGGATATAGGTCTGTAGCTAGCGGGACAGTTCTTTTCCCCTTTTTTGTATATGGGCACAACTCTAGAAATTTTTAGTATGTCAGGGAACTTACTTTCAACTATACGTGAAACTAACGGCGAGGGCTATTGTGAGGAAGGGGAAGAATTTGGTATTGAGGAGGGTAGTGAAGATTATTACAGTAAACTAGTAGCTAAGAAGGTATATGAAACTGAAAGCCTTAATGCAGAGTACAGGCGAGAGCTTGAAGTATTTTTGTGGGATTATAATGACATATTTGATATAAAACCTGGGAGAGTAAAAGGGTATAAATATAGACTAAAACTGAAAGCTCATGACCCATTTTTCATAAAACCATATGCTATCTCTAGCTGTAAAAGAAAGGAGGTAGAAAGAGAACTTCATAAAATGGAAAGGTGGAAAGTAATAGAAAGAAGTTGTAGTTCCCACAATAACCCATTAGTGGTAGTTTCAAAACGAGATGGGGGTATCCGTTTAGTGCTGAATAAGTATTTGGAGAGAGAAACTGACCACCCTGAAAGTATAGATGAACAACTAAATAAGTCTGAAAATGTAAAATATATGACTAGCCTTGACTTGACTTCTGGATCTCGTCAGATCAAATTAGAAAGGGATTCTAGAAAATACTGTGCATTTTTGCTTAATGGAAAATGTTTTCAATATTGTGTTGTACCGTTCAGTTTAAATGTATCCATGGCAGAATTAGGGGATTGGACTTTGTTTTGGGTAAAGAACTCTTAGAAAAGTTATTTATTTATGTGGATGACATTTTGATATCAAGTAAAACTTGGGAGGAACATATTCAAATTTTAAAGGAAATTGGAGAGAAAATGAGACAAGGAGGTATGACTCTGAAATTAGGAAAATGTAAATTTGCAATGAAACAATTAAAATTCCTTCGCCATTGCATAAATGAAAAAGGGATTTTGCCTGATGGAGAAAAGATAGAGGCCATTGCAAAATTCCCAAAACCTAGAAATAAAAAAGATTTAAAGTCTTATTTTGGATTAGTAAACTTCTATTGAAAATATGTGAAAGACAGGCACTTAATGCACCATGCTTGAACAACCTGTTAAGAAAAAATGCAGTGTGGGAAAATGCAGTGTGGGATTGGTCTGATGAATTCCAATTAGCTTTTGATAAAATTAAGGAGGAGTTGGTAGAAAGTGAAATCCTTTATAGACCTAATTTATCTTTACCATTTTGTTTGATGACAGACCATTGTGATTATGGGCTGGGGGTACATTTATTCCAAGAGAAAGAAATTAACAGGAATATTGAACATCGTTGTACAGCATTTGCAAGCAGAACCTTACAAAAACATGAGAGAAATTACATGATAACTGAAAAGGAACTTTTGGTAATTGTATGGGGATTCAAAAAATTAAAAAAAATGTTTGTTTGGGCATGAAGTCAAAGTTTATACAGATCATAAAGCATTAACTTAGTTACAAGAGTGTAAATTGTACCATGGGAGAATTACCAGGTGGTCAATGTTCTTACAGCAGTTCAAATACACAATTCATTTTATAAAGGGAAAGGAAAACGTCATCACTGATGCCCTGTCAAGAATGCCAGTGGGGAATGGAAATGATAATGAAAACAATAGCCAGGAGAGAAAATTTAAGATAATGTATTGTAAAGATGTCAAAGAGGAAAGTGAAATTAGGAAAATCTGTATTCAATTGAGAAGATATCAAAATGATGATGATCATTGGGAGCTTTTCAAAAGTTGTCTAGGGAAGAAACGTCGTGAGAAAGTACAAATGTACTACCAGGTCTTCAAAGGTATTCTATTTTATAGACACAGCACAGATAGTGATGCGTGGAAAGTTTGCTGGCCAGATTTTCAAATAATTACTTAGATAAAGTACACACATGAAAGCTTTGGACACTGTGGCACATTGAAATGTATTCAAAAGAAACAAGAGTGTATATATTTTCATAATATGTCTAGGAGAGTTAGAACCTTACTTACCGGGTGTGATAGATGTCAAAGAACAAAAGTTAGTAACAAAACCAACAAGGGACTTTTACAAAACGTGGTACCACATAAACAGTTGGATTTGGTAGGGGTAGATTTGTACGGCCAACTTCCAAGAGCTAAAGGGGGATTTCAGTATATTTTCGTCATTGTAGATTTGTTTTCTAAATATGTGAAATTTCATCTTTTAAAGAAAGCAACTAGTAAGAAAATAGCTACTACATTTGTCAAGGACTACTTCATTAAAGTGGGTACACCAAAAGCAATTTTATCTGACAATGGGAGTCAATTTACTTCAAAATTTTGGATGGAATTTGCAGAAGAATAAGCATCAGACATATCTTAATATCATCCTATTCACCTAAATGCAATCCAACTGGACAGTACATGTGGGAAATTGGTAGATTATGTAGAACTTAGAAAGATCACACAAATTGGTTATGTTATATAAATGAATTTGAAGATATTATGAATAGCCTGCAACATACCACCACAGGATACTCTCCTTATGAGATCATGTTTAATCAAAAACCACCTTACCTGATCAAAGAACTTATAGAGTTTCCAGTTTGTAAAAGTATAACAGCAGCTGAAAGAGAGGAGGTAGTTAGAAGAACTACGAAAGATTATTATGAAAAAAGAAAGAAATGGCATAACAAACAAATAAAAAACACAGAATTCAAAGTTGGGGATCTAGTTTTGACACAAAGTTACACCAAACCTAAAGCCCTAAACAGAGAAATAAAGAAATTTTTGATATTTATATAGGACCATTTGAAATTGTTGAAACCCCACACCCAAATGTTTATAGACTTGTATATCCTAAGTCCAAAAGATTATTTGGACCCAGGAATGTTACATAGCTGAAATTATACAAAATAACCTTGAACACACATATAACATCACAAGAATTGTTATTCCTCAGGAGGTTGCAAGCTCTTTTTGCAGTTTGGTGGTGGTGAACCCCAGGCTCCGAGCTGGTGTGGCTCTTTCCTTTTCAATTCACGTCTTCTCTTACCTTTCTGTACAAACTGACCCTCTTCCACTTTCTGTTTCGGACAAATAGTTAGAGACTGGGTGCCAAAAGGAACTGCTGCACGCATCTCATACTAAGCCAGCTGCCCTTTTCTGGTAATCTTGATACGAGTATAAACTTTGGGCGGCTTTAATAATGTGTGGTTTAATAATACAACCAAAGTATGAGTTTTGAGGAGAGTTGGTTTGATATTTACTTATGATGTCTGTGCAATTATAATGTAGTTCTGTTAATTTACATTTTATATATTACAGTCTCACTGTGCTGATAATGTTATACTCCCATTGTGCTGATAATGTTGTATTCTAATTGTGCTGATGATTTTGTGAAAATCTGAGAAAATGTTTACAGTTGGTGTGAAGTTTACTTAAGATATCTTTGCAGTTATGGTGATAATTATATCACTTTACATCTGGGATGAGCTTATATGTGTGTTCTCATTTGGTTTGTGCCGTTACTATACCTATTATGTGAAAGTCACTGAATATACGTTGATTTACTATCAAGTATGAAAATACTCTGTCTCATGATCTTGTCCCTAACATGTATTAGATCTTCTGTGTAATTGGCAAAGGAACATTTCTCAGAAAGAAATTTATTATGTTTGTATTACTTGAATAATTCCATCTGTGGAGCATGAAGAAAATGGAATTTAATGTTGATAGTTATTGGGAAAGAAGTGTTTCTGATTCCCAGGATTTGAGATTCACACAGTTTTAATTTTCATGTTATTTCTACCGCTTCAATTCGCATTATGATCAACCATTGATAGTCTTATTTAATTATTCTTTTGCCATCTTAGAACTATAAGATGGGGATGATGTTTTCTATATGTCTGGAATCTGTATATGTCATGCTATCTTTTTGGTATAGATATAAGATGTTCCTTGTCATAATGTCCGCTCAAATCGTCAGTCTGGTCAGCTATAAATCTCATGTAATGTAGGATATTTGGACTGAAAACTTGTGATGGTGAAGAAACTAAATTAGGTGGTGTTCAATGTTGCTGTATGTTACAGGAAGTCAATGCTTTTCAGTATATATATATATATATGTGAATCGATCAGGTTTCTAAGCATTGTAACTTGAGATTTCCACAGACAAATGTTAGCTTACAATCCTGACTTTTAATGAAAACTGGTTAAATTTCTCCATTATCTTATTGAAAAAACTGTGATGACTACTAACAATTTATATGTAATGAGTAACAAAGGATAAACTAAAGACTGAGGATTTGTATTCATGGTATAATTATGGTTCATGCAGACATCTACTTTCAATTGAAGCCTAGTTGATTCATTAATACGTAACTGATGAGGATATATATATTTATCATACCTTCAGAATGGCCGAACTAACCATTTTTCTCCTAATTTTGACCCATTCATATGTAACCAGTGGTACTTTACCCTTTGCCTTGACCTATGTTGGAATATACCTTACCTATGCCCAGTTTTCCGAGCTGTTTGATCTGATGATCCTGCATTATGTGAAATGTGGTGATCATCAACGAGAAATCTGTCAACTAGTTATTGAGCGGTATGTGTTCTGCAAGTAACCTGCTGATACTCAACTTACCAATGTAAATTGAACTCTACAGTTACATGTGACCATGTTGACTCACAGTTACCACTGAAAAAGGGTGAAAATTCGTAACGACTACACCTAAGCTACGAAAACATGATGTCTTTGACAGTTGTTGTGGGCAAATCCTTCTATCCATCCTTGTGGTTTCCTGACCTGAAATGTTCATGTCAATTCAGTTACTCTAAAGTCCGAGTTTGACTTATAAATAAGTAAGGACTTTTGATCCTGCAAATGGTACAGCCATTATGTCTTGATGTATTTCAACAGTTGAAACTGACTTAATTTTTCCGTGAAACTAGATGTCTGAAAGACTAACAATTACTGTTTCTTGTAAGTTGCTTAACAACCACTTAAATTTGATACGATGCACGCTATAGTCATTTTGTTTAATCTGATCTATCTAGACTTAATATAATGATATACTGTTACGTGCAATATAATTCTTTTAATTGCGCATTGCCAATGTATTCTCAAGCTTACGAGAGCTTATCCATACGCGTTGCAGCTTGTAATATATTCCGCCTATACTTAATACAATGATATACTGTTGCATGTAACATGGTTCTCAGTAACCACTCATTATCAATGCTATTTTCCTTGCGAAAGAAAAATATTTACTTCAATTAGATCTATAAGTTATGGGAACAAAGTTAACACTAGCAATGTATTGACATATATTATACCATAATGTTCTCATGCTTCCAAGATGGCCGCCGAGTAAGTGAGGCCAGAAACTATTTCCTGAAAGTTAAGTGATTTAGACAGGAATATAATTTAGTTTAACGCCGACAACAAATTAAATACGTGCATTAGTGTATCGTTTAGTCTTGCCGTCAAAGGTTTCACTTTTCTTTGTGTATTTTTTTCAGAAAACACGAAAAGATCGTAACTTCGCGAAGTCGCGTTTAGGCTTAAATTTGTAAACGTGTTTGTTTCTTGTTTCACGGTAATTTGACTAGTTTCTCGGTAACAAATAAGTAAACTACCGTAAATAGCGTATAACTTCATTGTTTTAACACAGATTTCAGAAAAACAGCGTAGCTTTATATCAGAAACTTGCTTATATACATTTGTTTATAGGCCTAATTCTCGTAACGTTTTTTGATAATCAAACTTAAAGTATCTCGTTTAATTGTCCTTTTTTTCATTCCATCGAGTGAAATATATAATAAATAACGTATACCTTCATTCTTTTAATACAGATCTCAGAAAAACAGCGGAATTTTAAATCAGAAACTTGCTTATATACATTTGTGAATAGGCTTAATTCTTGTAACGTCTTTTTTGATTTTCCGTAATTTAATTGAATTATTCTAGCTAAAGTATTATTTTTGCCATGAGTGAGAAGTGCCTGACTTGCCGTAGAATTGTTAGTTGTGGGGTTTGGTGTTATGGATGCAGTAGTTTTTTTCATTGGGCTGACTGCAGTGGTGTGGGTGTCGGGAAAGTGAATCAGGCTCATCAGTGGTTATGTAGGATTTGCAGCAGAGATAGGAAGATAGTGGAACAGGAGGGGAAAATTGCTGCCCTTCAGGCTGAGCTAGATCAGGCTAGGGAAGATCTGGACAGGTTAAGGAGGGAGACGGGCAAAGAGAGGTGGGAAGTAGCAACAGGTAACAGAAGGAACAGGCCTAGAAGTAAGTCTGACAGTTTTGTGGTGAATGTCAAAAATAAGTTTGACCTGTTGCTTCAGTTAGAAACTGATGAGCCTCAAGCAGAGGTAGGTGTAGACAGGACACAACAAACTTTCAATGTAGGAATGTCATCGAAAAGGAAGAAAGTTTTGTTGTTAGGCAGTTCTCATGCCAGAGCTGTAGGCCAACTTCTGCAGGAGGAATTAGGACCAGAATACCAGGTCACAAATTTTTTCAAACCAAGTGCTAGTCTGGATCAGGTGACAGAGGATTTAGGTTCACTCTGTAAAGGATTTACCAGGGAAGACACCGTGGTTATTGTGGGAGGGCCGGGGAACAGTATCGACAGAGATCCTGGGCACAGTATAGAGTGTGACCTGGAAAAGACTGCATCGGCATCGAGACACACCAATGTTGAATTTGTATCTGCCCTGAGATGCCATGTCCGGCCTCATTTGAACTCTTCTGTTGGGAGAGTTAATTTGGAGTTGGAACGACTGCTTGGGTTGGGTACGGGGGCTCATATTGGTGTGGTTCCTGTTGATTCTCTCAGTAGGTGGGACTAGAACAGGTGCGGCCTACATCTCAAAAGGAAAGGGAAGGGTAAACTGGCTGGGGTAATAGCAGGAAATTTAAGGGGGGGAGGCATTGCCATGAATGGTAAAATACCAGTGGTTACAGGTGTTGGAGCAGCACCTTTTTTAGGATAAGTAAGACAGAAAGATGTCAAGTTCTACGAGAGGTCAGGATTGAAACAAATCTTCAGTTTAGGAAAGAAATTAAACAGCACAATTCTAGCACATTGGATCATCAATCACAGCTGTCAATTATGAATTTTCACCAATAACCAGAAATTTTATCTCCACCAAGTTGTATCTCAGTCCTAGGTAATTGCATTGATGAATTAAAGTCACCCAACCCAGTTGACATAATCTGCCTCTCTGAACACCATGTGACCACTGGTATAGGAACTAGGCCTAAGCACAATGAGAAACTCAGACAGGAGAGTACTGCAAATGTTAGGATAAGGAAAGGTTCTCATAAAAATATAATTAAAAATAATGTAAATATATTTCATCAAAATATTTGGAGTTTAAAGAAGAAAATAGATGTGCTTCTGGTTTGTTTAGAAGATTTAGAAGCTGAGGATGAAATAGATATACTATGCCCGTCTGAGCATCACATTGTTACAGATATGGATAAGGTAAATGTAAGTGGATATAAGCTTTCTGCACATGTAATTAGAGAAAATATGGAGAAAGGAGGAGTTGCCATATATGTCAAAAGTTATCATTGTGCAAAAAGTATAGAAACAAAAAAGTTTTGTGTAGAGAAACATGTAGAAGCATGTGCCTGTGAGCTTAAATTAAATAAAGGCACATTTATAATTGTAACTTTATATAGGTCCCCATCGGGAAATTTTCATCTATTTCTGAAAAATTTGGACTCCTTGTTGTGCTATCTGTCAGACAGGGGGAAGCAAATTATTATTTGTGGCGACTTCAATGTAGATTCTCTGAAAGAGGGTAATTGGAAAAATGACCTTGAAGTATTACTCGGTTCTTTCAATTTGACACCCATTATCGATTTTCCTACTCGGGTGGTAAAGGATAGCAGCTCACTGATAGATAACTTCTTTATAGACCAAGATAAGTTTAACCAGATAAATGCTCAGCCTGTTGAGAATGGTCTTTCTGACCATTGTGCACAGGTAGTTACAATATATGACATAGCTCCATTCAGCAGTACTAAATAATCCTCCAAAGTAGTACGTTCAGTCAACGATTTAACAATTGCAAATTTCAGGGAAAGCCTACAGCAGTTAGACTGGGATGAGGTGTACCGTGAACCTGATGCCAATTTAAAATATAATTTATTTCATGACACTTTTGTAAATGCATTTGAAAACTGCTTCCCCAAGAAAATAGTTAAATACGCTCGTAAGAAACCATGTAACAAACCATGGCTTACTAAGGGTATAAAAATATCTTGTAACCGGAAAAGGGAAATGTATCTGACAGCAAGAAAGAGTAGTGACCCAGAAACTATCAAACATTATAAAAACTCTTGTGCTATATTACGAAAAGTTATTAAAAAATCCAGAAGTTTGTGTATCATGTCTGAAATCAGCAACTCTGATAGCAAAATTAAAACAATTTGGAATATTATTAAAAGAGAAACAGGTCACCCAAGAGCACAGGAAGACAGCATTACCATCAAATTGAATGAAAACTTTATGAACAAAAAGTCAGAAGTTGAAAATATTTTTAATAATCATTTTCTAAATGTTGTGGATATAGTAGGATCCAGGTGTTCATTAGAAGATGCTAGGCAGTTAATGGAAGAGGCCATACCTATGCAATTGAAATCTCACCCACTTCTTCCTCTGAAATTAGGAAAACAATAAACTTGCTTAAAAGCAAAAACTCACATGGAATTCATGGCATTTCCAGCAAAATACTAAAAGCTTGTTCTCAACAGATAAGTAAGATTCTCGGACACCTGTGTAATAGCTCTCTGGAACAGGGCATTTTCCCTGATAGACTGAAATATGCTATTGTTATACCTTTGCATAAAAAGGGAATAGATCTGATGTCAACAATTACTGTCCAATCTCCCTTCTAACAGCTTTATCCAAAATTTTTGAGAACGTAATGTATTCAAGAGTAGCTTCACATATCTGTAAAAATGAAGTACTAACAAAATGTCAGTTTGGTTTCCAGAAAGCTTTTTCAACAGAAAATGCCATATATGCTTTCACCAATCAAATTTTGAATGATCTTAATAACCGAACACCACCCATTGGGATTTTTTGTGATCTCTCAAAGGCTTTTGATAGTGTAAATCATGAAATTCTGCTAGACAAGTTCAAGTATTGTGGAATGAGTGGGACAGTGCACAAATGGTTTAATTCATACCTAACTGGAAGAGTGCAGAAAGTTGAAATAAGCAGTTCTCATAATATGCAAAGATCAGTACATTCCTCAAACTGGGGAACTATCAAGAATGGGGTTCCACAAGGGTCGGTCTTGGTTCCTTTGTTGTTCTTAATATATATTAATGACTTGCCATTTTTTTTCATGAAGAGGCAAAGTTAGTTCTCTTTGCTGATGATACAAGTATAGTAATCACACCTGACAAACAACAATTAACTGATGAAATTGTCAAAATGTCTTTCAGAAAATTACTAAGTGGTTCCTTGTAAACGGACTCTCACTGAATTTTGATAAGACACAGTACATACAGTTCCATACGGTAAATGGTATGACGCCATTAATAAATATAGACCTTAATCAGAAGCATATAGCTAAGGTAGAATATTCAAAATTTTTAGGTGTGTCCATTGATGAGAGATTATATTGGAAGAAACACATTGATGATTTGCTGAAACGTTTAAGTTCAGCTACTTATGCAATAAGGGTCATTGCAAATTTTGGTGATAAACATCTTAGTAAATTAGCTTACTACGCCTATTTTCACTCATTGCTTGAATATGGCACCATATTTTGGGGTAATTCATCACTGAGGAATAAAGTATTTATTGCACAAAAGCGTGTAATCAGAATAATAGCTGGAGTCCACCCAAGATCATCCTGCAGACATTTATTTAAGGATCTAGGGATATTCACAGTAGCTTCTCAGTATATATACTCTCTTATGAAGTTTGTTATTAACAACCAAACCCAATTCAAAAGTAATAGCAGTGTGCATAACTACAATACTAGGAGAAACGATGATCACTTTGGCACAGAAAGGGGTGAATTATACTGCCAGTAAAGTCTTTGGTCACTTACCAAATAGTATCAAAAGTCTGACAGATAACCAACAAGTATTTAAGAAGAAATTAAAAGAATTTCTGAATGACAACTCCTACTCCATAGAGGAATTTTTAGATATAAATTAAGAAAAAACCAAACAAAAAATTATAAAAAAAATTTAAAAAAATAAAAAGTTGTTATATTAACTTAATTATGTTGTTAAATTAACTTAATTATGTCATGTATTGGAAAATTTGACTCGTTTCACATCATTACGAAATATCGTATTCATGATCCATGGAACTAGTATTAATCTAATCTAATCTAATCTAATCTATCACATGCAACCTAATTCTCTGTAATCGTTCATTGTCCAAGAGGTAACTGCTTTCTTGTGGCATACAGCGTACCCCAGCTATTATTAACAGCAATATCATGACTATAATTGATTATATCACTCTGCTAAAGACTGATTATTTATACATACTGCCATTTGAAAACTTATATATATCTTTTATCTTTGCTTTATATAAAATTTTGTAACATTATAAACACATGAAATATGTCCTTTAACTTAAAGTAAGACTTATATTTGCCTTGTAAATTGGAGAGGGGACTTATATATCACTTGGTTGAGATTCCAGTAACTTTTATTTTATAGGCCGGCCGCGGTGGTCTCGCGGTTCTAGGCGCGCAGTCCGGAACCGTGCGACCGCTACGGTCGCAGGTTCGAATCCTGCCTCGGGCATGGATGTGTGTGATGTCCTTAGGTTAGTTAGGTTTAAGTAGTTCTAAGTTCTAGGGGACTGATGACCACAGCAGTTGAGTCCCATAGTGCTCAGAGCCATCTTTTTAAATTTTATATCTCAGACAGCCTCCTGCTTAATTTTGGAAGTGTAACAAAAATTTCATTTGTCATTATCACACTTGACTTTGTGGTGTTTAGCAAATATATTGATGCATAAGAAAGTACTTCACATAATGTGAACATTCTAACACTTGGATGATCTGCCCAATGAGGCAGTTGACTTTGTTTATTTATTGGTATGAGATATTTTGTAACTCAATGCATTTGGCTACCTTATTTCTATATTTTCATGTTTATGTACTAATTTACGTTTGAGCAGCAACAGATATCAGAGGAACACAGTGAATCTGTACCTTGATTTAGTATTTTCAAGTTTATGTCTCAGGTATGTCACAGGTTTCAGTATTTCTTGTTTATGTAATTGATTATGTTTGATCAAACCCAGATACTAGAGGGACTGCTAGGAAGTCAGATGGTAGTATCTAGCATTTGTTACTTGAATTAACCAATACAGCATTATATATGTCATTTACTCTGTCCTGCAGAACGCTAAATGTTCACCCTTCATTGATCAGTGAATAGGGAGGGTTGGGGTTAATTTTCGGGGTCTGGGAAGGTTAAGCTGTGGCAAGTCTGTTCTGCAGGGAATGCCAAAAACTCTTCTCCCTCCAGCGCCACAGTGAAGTACTGGAACAGTGGGGATCCTGTGTAGGGGGGGTTTCCTGTCTTTGGGGTCTGTCATCTTTTCTTCTTCAACTCCAAATCTTCTATTTCATTTCTTACTTCTCAGCAGAGTACCAAGCCATGCTTCCCTCTGTCCACATGCAAATGCCTCTATTGCTGAGACCCTTCTCATTTACCGTATCAGCTTTAAGTGACTAAAGTCTATTTTATAGGAGGACCCAGGGAACAAGCTAGCATTTCTACATTATTAAATGTAACTATGCTCTTTCATACTATATTATTTATTTATGTCTGATTTTGTTGTATGTTGTCACCCAAATGGTAAACATTTACTTATGTATTTACTTTGCTATATACCAGCACTCGAAGTTGTGAACACTTTCTTACATGCAAGAATACTCTGTAATGTTTTTAATTATTGTGAGGAATGGCTCACTTACTATACTCTGTACAACCATGCAAAATGATTGTTAATTATAGTGAGGAATGGCTCACTTACTATACTCTGCACTACCATGCATAATGTTTGTTAATTATTTAGAGGAATGACTCACTTACTATACTACACTATACTGCACTACCATGCATAATGTTTGTTAATTATCATGAGGAATGGCTCACTTTCTATACTCTGCACTACCATGCATAATGTTTGTTAATTATTTAGAGGAATGACTCACTTACTGTCATCTGTACTACCATGCATAATGGTTTTTAATTATCATGAGGAATAGCTCAATTACACTACTCTCTATCAAATAAATATATTTCATGACTGTTGTGGTGTATGATACCACTATATGTTAACACTTACTGTGAAGGATGAGGCAATGGTTGCAATTGCATAAATATTCATAAAAATAATCATTATATGTTTTATAAAGATGGAAATGAAGCATCAGAAGTGTCTTGAGAAATGAAAAATGGAAACATTGGACATTGGTCAGACATTTCATTCCACGCATGAATGGTGAATTATGCTAGCTGTTGAGGAACTATACTCCAAGAATTTAATTGTACTATATGATAATAATATATTTTTTATTCAATACTCTAAGTAAATTTCAACATAAATTGCAGAGAACAGTGCCATAGCATTTTAAAATTTTGTACTAATATAATTTTAGTGATATGTTATCAAAGAACAAGTTAAAATTGCACTATGAGATTTAAGACAGGAACTGTTTAAGTACGAACAGTTGGAATTTTGCTGAATTGAACTATTCTATTCAAAACAATCAATTACACAACATATGATGGTTATAAGGAGTGAAGTATGAGCCACATTTCAGGTTTTTTCAAATGAAGAACTTCCGACGAGCAGAGATCTACAGTGTACTTCAGTTCAATGCTGTTCATTGCACACAGAGGAGACTGAACACTTTGTTATATTATAGACTAATACTAGGTGTACTTGCCAATGATAGGATGTGGCTAAATACAAACTAATATTTTGTATTTTACTATTGTTGTATCCGATACTAACGCTTGTTCCACAATGCATCGCCAATATTGAGAAAGAGTTATACACACCAGTGTCTCCATTGCTCTCTGGAGAATCTGGAAGCTCTAATGACAGACATAAATTCAATTCAGGCCAATTCAGCTAACTTCCAACAGATAATTTTCTCATCGACATAGATTTACCTCATATTCATGTAGTAGTACAAGCTGCAGACAAATTCTGCAAATTAACTTGTTGTTTCTTTGTGCTATTAATTAATATTTTGTTTAATCTAGTTGAATCTGATACAAAATAATTTATGACAATTTTACATATTTGGTTGCTCATATCTTTTGCAAATTGTTTATTCATCCACTTTCAGTTTCACAAATCCTTTAAGGGGTGTTGAAAAGTAACAACCCATTAACACCCACTTAACACATACATTCTCCAAATTAATTCAGTATCACTCATGTAAATAAAAAGGTCATAATATGTATAATGTGCCTGAATAAATTTATACCAACAAAAATAATTACTACATTATATTTACCTTAAAGTGTAGAAGCTCTGTAAATGAAGGGAACATTTTCCATGAAGGGAGCCTCTAGTAATTAATAAAAAATGTAAATGCATTATTGTAATTACGTATTCGAGAAGTTACTCTCGAATAAAATAACAGACATGCACTAATATTGTATTGTACTTACTGTTCTGGAGCAGACATACGTTTATACACGTATTTTCAGTTTTTATATGTCAATTTTAATTGTTAATTAATCAATAAATGATTCTAAACAATGCCGAGGAATGTTTATATATATAACAAAGCTGCTCCCATGTGGAATCTTTCCCTCATATATATATATATATATATATATATATATATATATATATATATATATATATATATATATAAGAGGGAAAGATTCCACATGGGAGCAGCTTTGTTATATATACAGGTAGCTACATTAGCATAGGAAAGTCAGTCTGGTTTTGGTTTTTGAGGAGTGAGCATATAGCTGCTCCTTTTGTATTGTAAGTATTGTTTGCCTTTGTAATAATATTTTAATTTTGTTTTGAAAGTATAGTAAATATATTGAAACATAATACAAAATTGATTTTTTAATTGTAACTTTTCCAAAAGTTAAAATTTTTACAGTTACTGAAAACGTAGGACTTCAGCTGTGACAGATCTTCAGAAAGGATGAGTAAACAAAAACCCCAATATAAATGTTTAACCTAAGAATATTTACGTTTTAGGGTCACGACCCCCAGGGGTTCGCAAAGCTTTGCTGAGGTGGTCGCGGTCCAGGTGAAAGCAGAAGAAACATTTCCATTTTATGCACGCTCAGAACACAGCACGAAGACAATAATCAGGTCCATACTTGCTGACATACTCTGACAACTGATAGTAGTGACAGAAAACGCGTGACTATGCCCCCCTTCACCCCTTCCCGCCCCCACGCCCGTAAAGCACTGTGACGTCTTTTCACATTGCGCTTGATTTCTCGATCAGTAAAGTATCAATAGAAAGAAAATTAAATATGTTGCCTTTGAAATTGCTGTCATACTCTTATTATGGTTCTGGGGGTCACCAGAATATTTTTACTTGGAAAGTGGTCGCGTATTCAAAAAGGTTGAAAAACACTGCCCTACACCATGAACAAAGAGGAAAGCAGTAAGAAAAGAGATTAACAGGATGCTTGAATGGGACATAATACAACCATTTCCCCTAATGTAGTCTTATCTTGGATGTGACTAAGCCAGATGGCGAGGTGCGCTTGGTCCTCGACACACATAATATTAATAACATTGCTGTACCAGTCTGAACATGTCCAGACAATTTAGAGGAACAGGTTATGAAATTCCATAACGCTAAATTTCTTACTATAATCGACCTCTGGTTTTCATATTGGCAAATAACACTACATGAAGGAAGTTGGAAGTACACCGCCTTTGTATGTGAGGGCAGGAGGTTAGAATTTCAAGCATTATCATTTGGATGGAACGTAAGGTGCAAGTGTATTTATCTCTGCACTTGACAAATTGCTAGGGCCTGAACTTCTGAGTAAGGTAACAGTACACTTTGCTGACCTTTTAGTCACTACACCCATTTGGGTAGAACATTTAAGATTAATTGAACAAGTAATGAGCCGCTTTTCCGAATATGGAGTAATAGCAAATCTCAAGAAATCTAATTTCAGACAAGAAAAGGCAAAATTTTTAGTACATGTACACTCTTCGGAAGGCATTCTGCCAGATCCTCAAGAACTTGATGCCATTAGGAACTGCCCCATTCCTCAAAACAAGAGACAATTAAAGGCATACTTAGGCCTAGTGTCATTTTACAGGAAATTCATCCCTAACCAACTTGTGAACAGTGATGCTTTACTCAATCTTCTCCAGAAAAACAGGCCTTGGTTAGTGACAAGCAATGTCAAACCGTTTTCAATAAATCAAGCAATCCTGATTAAATACTAATATTTTATCTCAACCAGACATGAAGAAAGATTTTTGTTTATTCACTGATGCGTCTTCTCACAGTCTGGGTGCAAGCCTTCTTCAAATGGTAGAAGAAGAGGGAAATCTTATCCCTAAAGTAATTATCTTCGCCAGTTGCACCGTATCCGAAGTTGAACATTCATATTCAGACACAGCGTTGGAGGGTTTGGCTGTAATTTGGTCCGTTATAAAAGTTTGAATATTTCCTTTGTGGTAAACACACAAAAGTGTACTGTGACAATCAGTCCCTATCGTTTTTGTTAACTTGTAAATTGCTACACCATCGGATAGCCAAGTCATCTTCAAGAATTCAGTTTTGAAATAGAAACCAAAACATAAAAGCTGATGCTCTTTCTCGTCTACCAAAAGGCTTAGAGGGATTCAACGATCTTTTAGAGCAGGAAGGTGAAATAAGAGCTATTTTGATGGAGGATAAAACACTCCAACCATACTATGTCCACATGGAGCAATTACAGCAGGAAGGCACACACTGGAATAAGGTAAGACCTAAACTTACACATAATGGTGATGAGAAGCTAAAAATGTTTTTCACTATTCACAAAGGTGTTCTGTTCCATAGGAACCCTCCCAAACTAGAACAATGGCACATGCGTTTGCCAGAGGAATAGGTGGATGATTTTATCTTATACACAATCAATACTTCGTGCCATTATGGCACTGAAAAATGCACTGACAAAATAGATAAATACTAATGAAATCTTCTCGGGCTTCCATCCGATTTTCGACGCAGCTACCCGGATGGAAGCCCGAGAAGATTTCATCAGCAGCATACACCGGGAAAGCCTACATTCACATAGGTAAATATTGTTATTACCTGAACCTTAGACGAAGAGTAGTACTGGTAGCTGGAAAGTGTATCGTTTGCGGGAAGGCAAAACAGTCTAACATCTCCAAACAGATAGAACTACGTTCCATTGTGGCTAAGAAACCTCTAGAAAACGTATCGTTATATGTGACTGGACCCCATCCCAGAGGTAAGGGGGGAGTAAAATATAAGGTAGGCCTGTATGATATTTTTACAAAATACATAAAACGGTATGCTGTACAGAACATTACAGCCAGTTCAATTATAAGACGAATTAAAGAGGGTTATTTTGCAAGAGTAGGAAAACCAGAAGTCATATTAACAGATAATGCCTCATATTTTGTTGGATATAAATGGAAAGAGTTTGTAGATTCCAACAAATTTTAGTACCCAAATTTTATCCTGAAGCTTCCCCCATAGAAAGGGCATTTAAGGATTTCAACAGGTTTGTGAGGACCTATATACCCAGTAAACATACCAAGTGGACTGAATATGTCACCCTTCTTACGATTTGTTAACAACCTTCTCGATACATGAAATGGATTTACACCAAATGAACTTATGTTCAATTGCAAACAGTTAGACGAGTGGGAAAAACCTTTGGCCAAGATACCGATACTGGAATTATCACTGGATGATAAAATACGACAAGCAGTAATCAACTTTGAAACCTGGGCTAAATATAGGAAAGGAATTTCCGACAGAAAGCTGAAACGTACAACACAGTTTTATATAGGACAAAAGGTTTTACTTAGAACACATCCCAAACCCACAAAAATTGGAAAACTGGACTGTAAGTGGCAACTACTATACACTAGACCATACATAATTACTAAAATCCCCTACCCAGGAGCATACAGATTGGTACACATGAACCCGGGTAAAGACAAGGGCCTTTACCCACACAAAGACTTGAGAATGTCCATATATTGAAGAACAGCTGTATACCCTCTAGTTGTATATATGTATAATAACATTAGATTTAGGATGCTGGAAAATGACATTCCAGAATTTATGTTGTCAGTTGATAAGGAAAATCTTTGTTTGTGTTTTTTCTTACATGTCAAATGTGTAAATCATAAGGTGAGTGGATGTAGCAAGAAAGAATTTTATTTTTTTGTGTCTAGAGATGACAATACTCTAAACAAGACGTTTTGCCTTGTGCGTGGCCCAGTTGTTAACAAATAAATGAACTTGTGAACGCACGGTAGTGCCCAATGCAATACACAACTCGTCATGATGTAAGTGTTATCAGAGGTGATGCAGCGCATGTGCATTGGGGAGCAGGCTAGGCAACAAACCCCAACCATATGCGTCCAAGTTAGACACAACTGGGAGTGTTGGAGCAACCAAAATAAACGAACCCTATGAGCTACAGCCTGCACTAGCATTTGTAAAGCCTATTGCACACCATGCCTATCTTTCAGATATATAAGGTAAGCAGATGCACACAAATTTCATTAAATAAGTTTTGTGAGAGCATGACTGTACACAGAAGTGAATGAATGCATGGCTGAAAATATGAAAAACGTATTAGTAGCCATTGATCCATTATACACTTATCTGTGAAGATTTAGTTTTAAGGGGATACGGAATCGGATTTTGGGTTAAAAAATCGAATTTTTTTTATTGGCGTATTATATTCTGCCATGTTTCCTCTTTAAAATGACGTATCATACATAGCTCTACTACAATTATAACTATTTTATTTTTATATATTTGTGAGATCGGGTATTGCGCTTTAGTTATACACGTCTCTCGTGGCTGACCATGAACTTTTTGGCAGTACCTTTAAAGTGACATGAATTCAAATATCCCGGTTTCCAGCGACTATTTATACACTAGTTGCCCGAAAATGTTTCTCTCTGGTTTCCTCAAGTTACTCTTTGACTTTGTGGCGGGACTGTTTTGTAAACAGTGTGATATAAGAAAGTAGTTGTTGTTGAGTTATTTCGTATTTAGTGCTTCATTTTTCGCAGTGAAAATGCCTAGAGCTAAAGCAAAAGTATTTAAAAAGCGTGTGAACTGGCAAAAGAAAAGAAATAATGATTCATTAGCAAAGCAAAGCAGTTCATCATCATCACTGTTGGAAAATGTGAATCCACTTATTACTGATTTGCCGAACGAACTTACACCAAATGAAAACAGTGCTTCTCATAAAAAACTAAGAGATTTGGAAGAGAAATATAATTTACTTGATAGAGGGAATGAAGTTTTTGAACTCATTGATACGAATATATTGTGTGAAGCTCTTGAAAACAGTTTGTGCTGCAAAAAATGTCATGGAAACGTTTCTCTGAAAGTAGAATCCCATGTTGGCCTGGCTGCCCAGTTTAATTTAATATGCAGTGTTTGTAAATACAGCTGTAAGTTTCCAAGTTCGGTTTCAGTAACTGTAAATAATGGATACAAGAAAACTGAACTTTATAGTGTAAATATTAGGTTAGTTTATGGATTGCGAGCAATTGGTAAGGGCAAAGCAGCTGGTGATATGCTATGTGGTGTTCTAAATCTTCCAAGTGCACCTTCAAAGTTTGAAGCTTACAATTATGTACTAGGATCTGCAGTTGAAGATGTAGCACAGAAGTCAATGCAGGTTGCTGTGGAAGAAGCAGTGGAAGAAAATGACGGCAGTCGTGACCTCACAGTGGCGTTTGATGGCACGTGGCAGAAAAGGGGCCACACCTCCAACAATGGTGTTGTAACAGCAACTAGTGTTGATACTGGCAAGGTTATTGATGTTGCAATAATGTCTAAATACTGTAGGTGCACAGGCAGGCTGAAAAATGAACACAGTGATGACTGTATTGCTAATTATTATGGTAGTAGTGGTGGCATGGAGGTTGCTGGGGTGAAGAAAATTTTTCATCGCTCTTCACAGTGGTATAATGTTCGCTATGTCAAATATCTGGGAGATGGTGACTCTAAAGCATTCAAAGAAGTTTTGGAAAGCAAACCATATGGGAACAGTGTAAATATAAGCAAACTTGAATGTATAGGACATGTGCAGAAGAGAATGGGTGCCAGGCTGAGAAGGTTAAAATCAGTTATGAAAGGGAAAAAACTAGATGATGGGAAAACCTTGGATGGCAGAGGAAGATTGACTGATTCCATAATAGACCACATTCAGAACTGCTATGGCCTTGCAATCAGGCAAAATACAGGCAATCTTGAAGAAATGAGGAGAGCTATATGGGCTTTATATTTCCACACCGCATCCACGGATGAGCATCCACAACATGGTTTGTGCCCCAAAGGTGAAAACAGCTGGTGTAAATACAATAGGGGACTAACAACAGGAGAGAAATACATTCACCACCACAGTCTACCATCAGCCATCATGGCAGAAATAAAGCCCATTTTCAGAGATCTGGCTGACAGAAGTCTTCTGATGAAATGTCTTCACGGAAAAACGCAGAACCCCAACGAGTGCTTGAATAGTGTGATATGGCATCGTCTCCCAAAAACAGTGTTTGTCGGAATTAATACACTACATTTTGGTGTGTATGATGCTGTGGCAACCTTCAATCTTGGAAATATAACTAAATGCCAGGTCCTTCAAAAGTTGGGTATGTGTGTTGGTTCCCGTACGGTACGTGCTATGTTCTTTTTAGATCAGCACAGACTAAGTAAGGCATGCTGATAATATAATCAAGACATTAGTGAAAAAAGCAAGACAGGTGCAGAGGGGTGCCAAAAGAAGACTTGAAGATGATTATGAAGACTGTGAAGGGGGTATTAGCTACGGATCAGGAATGTTTTAATCTTCTTTCTCCGTTTCCCGTAAGTTTACTTTTTACTTCATCTAGGAACATTATCTCAGGTACTGGTCAACCTAGAAGTCTGAAATTTTTATGACGTAGTGACATAGGTCCCTATTACATACTGAAACAACGATTTTTTAATTACTTGTTTACAAAATACTTAGGGGTGATAGTCTAGTAAAAAGCGATGGAAAAAATTTACTTAAAAATAAATGTACAATATCTCTGTAAGAAAATACTTTGACAATAAACTGTTGTTTCAGTATTGTTGTAACATATGAATGCACATACAGTAAAATTTTTACCTCTCTGTCTCCAGTAGTTTGTGAGAAAATGTTCCCTATAGTAGGCATATATTAACATTGCGGGGATAGGTGATTCCGTATCCCCTTAAGTTAGTATTAAGTTTTACATACAGGGAACGATGCATTGACACATCCTAAAGTAAAGAAAGATAAATGCTTGTAAAGTGTTAGGCTCCATATAAAAATAAGAAACTGCAACACAAATATAGTTATAAGTTAATGATACGTATAAATGTGATAGTGTGAAAGTGTATAAAGAAGAAAACAGTTGCAGTACCTCACATATCATGATGCTGAGCACTACCAAACAATCAAGGAGTCGAAAACCTACTACCGTGAGCGTCAACTACCCATGAAGGCGTCAAACACCTGATTTACATTGAAATTTTTATGCATGTTTGTTACTTATGTAAACACTGTTTCATGCTCATTGTGCGTAACATGTATTGATGATACAACTCAGTATTCCTCAGCATATGAAATAATTATCCTTTATACAAAGAACATAACAAGTAAATACTGAGCTGCACTTTTAAACACTGAATAGGTGTTTGATACGATTGGTATTGTCAGATTTGAGTTGTTTTTATAAACAACAAACTATTTTGTTCTTGGGATCACAGTTAAGTGTAGTAACGAGACGAAACTGACCACATAAATGCCTTTCTGTGGAATTTACTCAACCATGTAGTGAGTAGATCCTTCCTGGAAAATGCTAGAGAGGCGAGGCCATGCTTAGTGATCTGAGCGGCGCGTAGTATCCATTGTAGTGACTATTGTTTATTTCTTTAATTCCTTAGAGTTGATAAATATGCTCCAACAGAAGTCTTTGAGAACTGAAATAAAATGTATATCAATTGTTGTATGAATCTTATAAGAAGAATGTATAACCAAAGGAGAATAAAATGTGTACTCATACAATTGGAATCGAACAATGTAAGGAAATAGTAATGTAACAAAATGTACTAAAACAAAACGAGAAGCATACTATAACATATACACACATCAAAAAAAGTTTTCCATCACCCCATTTCCCAGAACTCCTGAAGATAGGCGTTTACTGTGGATATTGTAGCACAGACACAGCCCCTTTGACTGTTTAGAGATGTCACTAAGCCCCCCCCCCCCCAAAGATGTAAACAACCATGCATGAGCAGCGCTTATTAGACAGAGGCGGTCCAATAGCTGATCAGTTCCAGTCATTGCACCAGGAAGGAGGTACACAGCTCGTGTTGTCTGTAGCTCAACCATGCCTAGACGGTCAATACCGCAGTTCGATTGCATCCGGATTGTTACTTCGTGCCAGGAACGGCTCTGAACAAGGGAAGTGTCTAGGTGTCTGGAAGTGAACCAAAGTGATGTTGTTCGAACATGGAGGAGATACAGAGAGACAGGGGCTGTCGATGACATGTCTCGCTCGGGTCGCCCAAGGGCTACTACTGCAGTTGATGACTGCTACCTACGGATTATGGCTCGGAGGAACACTCACAGCAACACCACCATGTCGAATAATGCTTTTCTTGCAGCCACAGGACGTCATGTTATGACTCAAACAGTGTGCAATAGGCAGCATGAGCACAACTTCACTCCCGACGTCCATGGCGAGGTCCATCTTTGCAACCACTACACCATGCAGCGCGGTAGAGATGGGCCCAACAACATGCCGAATGGACCGCTCAGGATTGACATCATGTTCTCTTCACCAATGAGTGTCGCATATGTCTTCAACCAGACAATCGTCAGAGACATGTTAGGAGGCAATCCGGTCAGGCTGAACACCTTAGACACACTGTCCAGCGAGTGCAGCAAGGTGGAGGTTTCCTGCCGTTTTGACGTGGCATTATGTGGGGCCGACATACGCTGCTGGTGGTCATGAAAGACGCCGTAACGCCTGTACGATACGCGAATTCCATCCTCCGAGCGATAGTGCAACCATATAGGCAACATATTGGCGAGGCATTCGGCTTCATGGACGACAATTCGCGCCTCCATCGTGAACATCTTGTGAATGACTTCCTTCAGGATAACGACATCGCTCGACTAGAGTGGTCAGCATGTTCTCCAGACATGAACCCCATCGAACTTGTCTGGGATAGATTGGAAAGGGCTGTTTATGGGCGATGTGTACCACCAAGCACTCTGAGGGATCTACGCCAAATCGCCAATGAGGAGTGGGACAATCTGGCCCAACAGTGCCTTGATGAACTTGTGGATAGTATGTCACGACGAACACAGGCATGCATCAATGCAAGAGGTCGTCCTACTGGGTATTAGAGGTACTGGTGTGTACAGCAATCTGGACCACCACCTCTGAAGATCTCGCTGTATGGTGGTGCAACATGCAATGTGTGGTTTTCAAGAACAATAAAAAGGGTGGAACTCATGTTTATGTTGATCTCTATTCCAATTTTCTGTACAGGTTCCGGAACTCAAGGAACCGAGGTGATGCAAAAGTTTTTTTCATGTATGTATAAGTGGCAATAATGACATGCCAGCAAGTGAATAGGATAAGTGTGTTTCGTAATTATATTTGTACTCTTTTTGTTCTGTGTATAGTAGGTGAAAAGGACACTACAGAAACTTTATGTAATGCAACTGTATGAAAGACGCTCAAAAACAAAGTGCAAAAACATACGAAACCTGGCTGCAAAGTGTTAAGTGTGCATGTGATGTACGTGGGGGTGCGTGTGATAAACTAAAGATGGCAGTACTTCGTGTAACATGAATTGTTTGTACTTGACAACGTCATAAAAACATGAATTTTCTGTGCTTGAGAAGGTTCGTAAAAGCTGCAAGAAACTTACCTTGGCCACGGATGTCGGATGTATGTCTGGTGTCCCCACTGAATAAGTGAGAGCGACAAGGAGAAATAAATTCCTTGGACCGCTGATATGGAAACCAGTTGTCACCACATCGAATATTTCACAAATAATCACTCCGCTGAACACAAGCTTCACGAATTTGTGCAGTGATAGCTACTGAGAACACTCAACGCAGACACTCCTACTTTGTATTAAACATGCGAGTGCGAGCTTCGATGGTAATGGACATCGAGCTGCGCGTGCATGCTTTGCAAGCTAAATACTGTGCATATACTGACTAACAACAATGGTTCTCTGCGGTTACAGCAAGCACTTTGTTAGGAGAGAAAACTTACGTATGTATGTGTTAAAAGAAGCTAATATGCCCATATAAATTGGTAACCACATAGGATAATTCCAATGGCTGAAAATAAAGGCTGTGCCCATACCGGTTAGGGTTATCAACCCTCAAAAAGGGAAATAAGGTCAGACACTGTGCACCTCCATCTGATGTCAGTGCACAGTGGGGGAAATTATAATAGATCATACTATTTTTTTCTCTTTCTTTGTTCTTTTCTTTTTATACATATACAAAGCAAAACATACGTTAACGAGTTGCTTTGTGCCAAAGATAATGTTTTGATACAAAAAAAGAGAAGAAATACGCTCTTCAATTGATTAACTTCTCACCTGTTTGTTTCTATAAGCGTATGACTAGCTCCGTCGTGCGAGTGTTGCTAAAAATGTGTAGTCCAGCTGTATATTAAAAAGTGTTATAAAAGTTATTAGGAAAGTCAAGTTTATTCATATATATATTTACATCAGTCACACCCGTCTGTTCATCATTTTGGATGCACTGAGAATCCTGCATCAAGAAGTTCGAAACAGACAAGAGAAATTTGCGAGAGCAGTGGAGGGACGATCTTGTACCGGTATTGTCAGAATCAGCACTGCACACAATGGTACTAATGTGAAGCAGTACGTAACAAAAAAATCTGAATATTGATCTTAAAGGTATTGACTTTGTAGGTCTGTTGATATTAGTACCAGTTAAAGTTCACTGAGGATATGTGTACAGATTTATAAATTACCTTCCAATTTGTTTCAGTTATTCATTCCAATCATTTTTTAATTATTCAATCAACAATTATTAATCAGTTACTATTATTTTGTACCCAAAATTATATGCCACTATTCTCAGTGAAAATATCCTCTCAATATCCAGCAGGTGTTCACCCGTAGACTGGCAGGAGACTACTCCCATGTACTTCAGTGATAGCTTGCTGTCCTATTATTGTTCCCCACATAGGGCCATTGGCTAGACTGGCTGAAGCAACACTCCACTGCTAGACTAATAGGGAAAATATCCACTCAATTTCTGGAAGTTACTGACGAAACTGCATGGAGCTACTTTCTAGTGATCGATCAATGGCTACTCAAATTGTTTAAGTAAACAATATACTGCACTGTGTAGAAAATAAAGACTTATGTCTGTCCCATCCAGCAGCCTAGCCCAGCCCAGCATAGCACAGACTAAATCCTTTCTCCACCAATTTACAGATGGATGAGGGGTGGGGGAGGGGGAGAGGAGCGGGGCAGGACCAAACGTGCCCTCTGGTGTTGTTGTTGTTGTTGTAAACCATGTCAGTTGGTCTCTAGACTCAAGACGATCACACAAAATTTGATATTTCCACGAATAAATTTGAATCTCCCATCATTTTTTCCCCGGGCCGTGACTTGGATTTCATCACTGGGGGAGGGTAGGTGAGGGGGCTGGGAGCTCCCTAACGGGGACCCAAGTGCTGGCTGGGGAAAACCCATGACATCATCTTTGGGTAGTGATCTAAAATAAACTGGCAAACCTCTGGGGTAGGACAGAGTTTACAGGTACCTGTGGGTCGGGCGGGTACTCCGGCGGCTGCTCCGGCGGCGCCAGCGGCCTGACCAGTGGCGGCAGCAGGTACGGCGCGTCTAGGCGGCGCTCCTCGACGACTCGATCGACCAGCTCGCAGAGGCGCGGAGCATCCGCTTCGTGCACGTGGCACACCAGCGACAGCAGCGATGCTGCGCACGCGTGCACGTGCGCCGCCACCGTGCCGCCCAGCCCCTTGTGCTGTTCCACTGCACGCTCCTGCGGCACAGCAGGCCAGTGGGCTTAAACTGATCACTTGTTCCTGTTGTTGTTGTTGCCTTCTGTCCAGAACTGACACTATACGCCCTGCAAGTGGGGCTAGAAAAAATATGTGGCCCTGGCTTACTTCATGCAGACCTGTATACATTTCTGTGAAAGTGCAATAGAAAGGAAAAGGGAATAAACGTATTTCTACGATATCAACCGTGCTATGCATTAGATGATATTAAATGTAATGGAACTTCCCAGTTACATTATAGAAAACATACAAAGTTACCCTATTCTACAAATGCAATAAATAAAGTATTGTTGTTGTTGTGGTCTTCAGTCCTGAGACTGGTTTGATGCAGCTCTCCATGCTACTCTATCCTGTGCAAGCCTCTTCATCTCCCAGTACCTACTGCAGCATACATCCTTCTGAATCTGCTTAGTGTATTCGTCTCTTGGTCTCCCTCTACGATTTTTACCCTTCACGCCGCCCTCCAATACTAAATTGGTGATCCCTTGATGTCTCAGAATATGCCCTACCAGCCGATCCCTTCTTCTAGTCAAGTTGTGCCACAAACTCCTCTTCTCCCCAATTCTATTCAATACCTCCTCATTAGTTACGTGATCTACCCATCTAATCTTCAGCATTCTTTTGTAGCAGCACATTTCGAAAGCTTCTATTCTCTTCTTGTCTAATCTTAGTCCACGTTTCACTTCCGTACATGGCTACACTCCATACAAATGCTTTCAGAAGAGATTTTCTCACACTTAAATCTATACTAGATGTTAACAAATTTCTCTTCTTCAGAAGTGCTTTTCTTGCCATTGCCAGTCTACATTTTATATCCTCTCTACATCGACCAACGTGAGTTATTTTGCTCCCCAGATAGCAAAACTCCTTTGCTACTTTAAGTGTCTTATTTCCTAATCTAATTCCCTCAGCATCACCCGACTTAATTCGACTACATTCCAGTATCCTTGTTTTGCTTTTGTTGATGTTCATCTTATATCCTCCTTTCAAGACACTGTCCATTCCGTTCAACTGCTCTTCCAAGTCCTTTGCTGTCTCTGACAGAATTACAATGTCATCGGCGAATCTTAAAGTTTTTATTTCTTCTCCATGGATTTTAATACCTACTCCGAATTTTTCTTTTGTTTCCTTTACTGCTTGCTCAATATACAGATTGAATAACATTGGGGAGAGGCTACAACCCTGTCTCACTCCTTTCCCAACCACTGCTTCCCTTTCATGCCCCTCGACTCTTATAACTGCCATCTGGTTTCTGTACAAATTGTAAATAGCCTTTCGCTCCCTGTATTTTACCCCTGCCTCCTTCAGTATTAGTACATCAAAAATTACCGCGTTGTGGCCGCTCGGTTTGAGGGGCCATGTCACAGACTACGCGGCCGCTCCCGCTGGAGGTTCGAGACCTCCCTCGGGCATGGGTGTGTGTGTTGTTATTGGCATTAAATAGTTTAAGTATTGTGTAAGTCTAGGGACCGATGACATTAGCAGTTAGGTCCCTCAGGAATTCACACACATTTGAACCTCAAAAATTTCTTTCCTCACTTTTGTCCTGCAAAGTCACCTCGTGTTCAGTCCGCCCTCGGTAGCTGAGTGGTCAGCGTGACAGACTGTCAATCCTAAGGGCCCGGGTTCGATTCCCGTCTGGGTCGGAGATTTTCTCCGCTCAGGGACTGGGTGTTGTGTTGTCCTAATCATCATCATTTCATCCCCATCGACGCGCAGGTCGCCGAAGTGGCGTCAAATCGAAAGACCTGCACCAGGCGAATGGTATACCCGACGGGAGGCCCTAGCCACACGACATTTCCATTACCTCGTGTTCAACTGATCACAAGGCGAGAACGGAAATGCGTTCTTCTTGCATTGTAGCACGTAATTTGTTTTGATAAGGGCTAGTTTGGAGAATCCTCTCCCAGCACCACAATTCGAACTGGCAGTGAGAGGAAAATTCGGTAAGCAAGCATCCCATCTGCAAAAACATCACAAAGATAATTTTCAGCCATTAATTCATGTAATTGAACTGATGAAATGTTTAGCAGCTTTTCCTTTGAGGGAACACTTCAAATATTCACTAAAATGAAGAATTTCACAACGAAATTTGACTTCATCGAGAACACCTAGGTATCTTTGTTCTGCTTGTTGTTTATCAACAACTGCAATAAGTGCCACACATCACGTCAACTCAACCCTTCTGATTTTTCTCCATCAGAGAATCTTCTTATTTTTCGTTTTCTTTCGTCGCTATATTCTTAACACACATGCTCACATCAGCTTTGAGCTTGGTTTTCATGTTCATGATGTTAAGCGGAAAAATGGAATCAACTGCTGGCAACGCTTGACGTCCGCTAATTAAGTCCAGTCCAGATTTTTGCAAGTATTTGTTAGTCTTGTCTATTCGAGACAACATGTTATCCTAGAAAACAACCAATCTTGCTGTCTCCAATTTTTTAGGTTTTCCGAAACGATTCTGTCTCATTTCTTGTCCCTGCCTTTTCTTCTTTATTCTCGAAAATTTCTTCAAGTGATACGTAGACGGCATCGAAATTCTGTCGAACAGATGATATTGCTTCCTCGCGGCACGACAATCTAGTATCGGACAATGTCTTAAGTCGTCCATTTTTCTTCACAAGAATATGCTAACGATGGATAGAAGCTCCGAAAAGACATATAGGCGTTGCTAAACTTGAAGAAAACCCACTGCTTCTAACGATTCCTTGGCACTGCTTTGGACCACGACAATCCTCTATTCTAATGTTGTATTATGTAAAGAGATCTAGAATAACTTACCTATGACTGCGTATTGGACGAAAAACATAAATCTTACCATATGACTGCGTATTGGACGAAAAACATAAATCTTCCGCACACTCTTCCCTGGAAACAATACCTTACTACAACACTTAGTTGATCTTCATGTGCCGTGTCTAATGTCAAATGTACAATTAGTGCATGGTATTTTGCTGTTTGAATTTCGCCAGCCATTTTACTCGAAACCTTGTTTCCCACGAGGCCTATGAATTCTTCACAAATAGTCTTGGACAAATATGACTGACGGCCACGCTCTTTAGACTAATGCTCTTGCATGTGTTATTCCAAAAATGGCTCAAAATGAGCATTTAGTTCAAGGGAACCTAAATAGTTACCATTATCTGACGCTCCATAAATTTCGTTATCACCACGCAAAACTAGTCCTCGTATTGCCAAATGTTTGAATACTTCTACTAAACGTCAAAGCACTTCTTGAGAATAATTTTCCTGTGTTTTAATCATATGCTGCAGTATACTGTCGATACGTCCCTCGTTCTTCGATCGCAGAAGCCACGTCACTGAATTTCTGGGATGATTAGCGCTGTTTTCGTGATATCTCATATTTTCTTCCTCCTTCTTCCAATCAGAAACTCCACAGCTTGAAAACGGAGTATGTATGTCGTCTAAGTCCACTCTGTCACTGAGTAATTCATAGAAAATACAAAACACATTTCCTGCAGTTTCGAAATACAACAACCATTTTCTTTCATTTTTCTCCCCGTTTAGCGCTTTTCTAAAGAATAAGCATTTGGATGCGTATGTTTCTTGTGATTTGTAGACACGTTCAGATTTACTTAGATCATCAAAATTGTTCTTAAAATAGTGCAAACATTTCGCGAAACACAGTTCCAAGAATTAGTTTTTCACGTTTTTCTTTTTTACCAGATCTTTTCCCATTGTTGTGGACTTCACCAATTCACTGTCAGTACTGTCATCGGTTTCGGTTTTGTCATCGCTTAGCTCAACAGCCGCATTCATCACCGCCTCACTCACAAGGTATTGCTCCACAACAATTTCAGATTCACCGAAACTGTGAAAGACTCATTAGGGTCGTTTCATACTTGTGGCTCCCGTGAAAATAGTGCCGGTGTACGGCTGTGGGGTAGGCACTCCACACACCAGCACGGCTGCCGTGTAAACGGCGCGGTTACGTGTGCTGACAGTACCTGACAGGCTGCACGTTATAAACTATGGCACAGAATTAAAGAAATGGATTGCAATAAATTAATTGCATGCATGTTGTTTTATAGAGACGCCTGAAGAAAAGCAGAAATAGGATCCAGTCAAGATAAGAAGACACAATGTCGGGGCATTCTTTAAACTTCTTGATGACTTAACAAACGATAGTGGTAAATTTTTCGTCTAATTTAGGACTATCCAAACTTTTGACGGTCTGCATGTAAAAATAAAGAGTTCACTCCCATACCGCAACACATCGTTCGGAGGATGTGTGAAAACTGTTCATGTGTTGGCTGTTACAAAGACGGGAATTGAAAAGTCTTAAATTTTATTGTAATTTCTATTCCCGTTTCAAATCTTACATGTAAAGAGGCGCTTAAGAAATAATTTGAAATGTTTAATTCAGAAATGGAATGAATTAAGTAGTGAAGTTTCGGAGCTGTCTAAAACAGTGAGGGATGTGCTAAACTCAGTGTGGAGTCTTGGTAAGACACTTGCGGCTACCGTGTGCTGAATGGTGTCCATGGAACGTGCTAGGATAAGCAGCCACACTTGCATTTACTGAATTTTGTTTTCTTTTTTTATTTCACAAACGATTTGCAACACTCTCAGCTGGAATTTCACTACTTCATCGTCGTCGAAACCGTCTACGTACGGAATTATCTCACTGAAAAATGAGGTATGCCAATCTGGTTTTTGATTCAAGGCACTAATAAATTCAAGATCAACTGGATCTGGCTTCGTTCCTTTCGTTTTAAGTAATGTTGGTTTCTAAAATGTTTCAACGTCCATTATGATAAAAACTGGCAACAACAACAATAATTTTACAAGGAAGAATATAAAAGATTTGGAGGTTACAGCAACAAACGTCAAATATCGCCAGACATGAACGCCGACATTGAATCGTAGACCCCTGTCCTAGTGGTCAGCCTGAGGTGTCGGCCAGCATCTGGCTGCGGCAGTGGGGACTGGCGGCTTCCCACACCAGCAGAACGGCATCCGTGTGCCTTGCAGCCGGCCCGGGGAAGTGTTTATTGTCTTACACAATGTACAGGTGTGACCAATGTGGTAAGACTCGAGACGAAGTACGCACAGGTTCGGTACAAATTTCACGAACATTATTAATGGAGCACTTACGGTTTTTATACATAAATTTGTTACGAACATCTGGAATGAAGGAAAAACGCCAGAGTGGACAGAAGCGATAATAATACCAACTCATAAAAAGGGTGACAGAAACTACAGAGCTATCTCATTAATTAGCACCGCCTACAAAGTGTTCTCCAAGATCCTCGATAAAAAAGTAGAGCCATATTTCAAAGAAGCAATAAATGAGAAACAAGCTGGATTATGAAGAGTAGTTCAACTACTGACCAGATATTCAAACTGAAAGAAGCCATATCCAAATACTGGGAGTGTAACAAAACAATGGCAATACTATTCGTTGATTTTAAGAAAGTCTACGACGGTATATCCGGAGACAAGTTGTGGCTGTGCGGCTGATCCCTGCGGAGGTTCGAGTCCTCCCTCGGGCATGGGTGTATGTGTTCGTCCTTAGGATAATTTAGATTAAGTCGCGTGTAAGCTTAGGGACTGATGACCTTAGAAGTTAAGTCCCATAAGATTTCACACAAATTTGAACAATTTTGAACAAGTTGTGGGATAAAGTGCAAAGATTCGGAACACCGAAGAAGATAATGAATCAAGTGAAAGTGACACTGAAAGGCTCGAAAGAGGTAGTGAAAATGGATGGAGAATATTCCAAGGCGTTTGACATAAAAACAGGAGACAGGCAAGGAAATGGAATATTACCCGCCTAGTTCAACATTGTAATACAGGATGCGCTGGATGCAGCAAGTAAAGCAGAAGAGGGTATTAAGATAGGAACAAAAATAAATGTATTGGCCTTTGCAAATGACATAGTACTAATCGCTGAAAATCCAGATGACCTTAAAATACTGGCAAAAAGACTCTTTCAAAAAACAAAGAAAGCTGGACTAGAATAACTGATGAGAAAACAAAATTCATGAGGGTAGAAAGAAATTACAGAACAAAAAGATGGGAAACTCAGCAGATCGACAAGCACATATTTGAAGAAGTAGATGAGTTTAAATATCTGGGGGTAGTAGTAAACACCAAAAACGATGAGAAGCAAGAAATCGAGGCGAGGATCAAAGTTGCATCCAGAGCATCAGTGGCGGATTTACATATAGGTTCACTGCGCACGGGCCTAGGGGCGGCATTTTTTGCTCCGTACTCATTTTAACCCTTTACGTTTTAAAATAACTGCAGTTACAAACGACAAAAATTTTTAATATTGTTAGACAACTTGCTAGTTTAAATAAGCCTTAAGAACGAAATTCGACAATACAAGATTGGAAATATACATATACAAGCTAGGTGACAGAATGGAAATTTAACATTGGGTTTCTGTCTGTCAAAATAATCTTCATGATTATTTTGAAGTAAGCTGTCAGGACAGCAATCTACAATACAAGGTTTGAAACGTTATTATTCCAAGAATGTTGTCGGCTTCTACTTAACCCTACCACATTTTCCCCGTAAAAATACCGGGACCCCTGAAAAGCTGTGATAAACTAATCAGCAGTTTCTTAAATACTGTAACATGTGTGGGCCTTAGTATGTAAAACCCGACTCTACTTAAATTTCTTGTAGAAATTACGGGGAAGTATCAAGTCAACCCTCCATTACTGTGATTAATGTGAAAGCTCTGTGGTCTTCAATATCTGCGCTTTGATTTAATGACACCCCTTAAACAAAACATGTTGATACTGGGGATGTTTTACATTTTTAAACACATGTTTATACGAAAAGAACATAAGCAAAATATCTAATAATGTGTGAAATACACTTCACAACAGTTTAAAAATTTTATTTAATTACTTACTTCTTTACTTTTTTGAGCGAAAAAAGAAGAAGGAAACTAACTTTCGTTTGTCTCATTTATTGTGCTGTAGACTGCACGATATTAAATTTCCCACTCTGTGCAATCGAACAGTACGTGGCATTGCAAATTTTCTATTAAATTTCGTAACTAAGCTTTTTTTCTTCGACGAAAGGTTGTTTTTATTTTATGTTGGAACAAAAGGTGCATTTGCATGTAGACATAACAGCAGTGTTCACACAAATGACAACACACCCCATCAACTACCGACAAGACTACTTAAACTTTGTAGTCCCTCTTCTACGCTCACAGAAACCGCTAAAATGTTATAAGAATAAGTGGGATAAGTTTCTATCCAGCACACCTCACTGCAAGAAACTGCAAAAATTATTTGCTTTTTAAATTAGAAAGACAGTGTCAAGAATATTCAGAACATATTTGCGTCCCAGCTAAAATTCCGGCGACGCGGGGAGCAGAAGCCAATAAAGAGGCTGTCCCATTTGCTTTACGAGGCGAATACCAGCCGGCAGGTGTGCTTTTACTGTTCACTGACAACAGCCGACAATGAAGTTAAATTATTCTGCAGTGTCGTTCTTTCACAGCACAGTTGGTCAGTTCATCGCTACTTGTTTAAGGGAATGTGCTCGTGTGCCATGTTCAAAGGAAAAAGCTTTTGTGCTCATGTGCGGTGTAGTACGATTGGAACTTGATAGAGTCTTTATTTCTTTCCTTTTACAATTTTTTTTCGTTTGTTTTGACTTTTGATTGACAATTTTGTAAGTGCATTAACATAAATAACAGTGGAAACAGCAAATGTGCGAAATTAAGTTAGGCAGCATTTCAGAAATTATCAAAGGAAAGGCAAGAACGAGAAGCAAATGTTCTAAAAAGGCTTAGCGTAATAGATAAATTTTTCGCAACAAATGTTTCTGGGAACGACTTGCGTTCAAGTAGTACGGATGATATTTGTGGCACTGCAGCTGTTGTAAAAGAAGTAAATACAGACGAAACAAAAGTTAAAAACGAATAAAAGCAAATTGTTCCTGATTTCGAGTTTCACGAAAAACTAAGTGTCGAGTCAGACATTACAAAAAGAAATAACCTCGTTAGTGATGGTCCTGCAGAACGATGTGTCAATGAATCAACAATCGACATTCTCTTACAACGTGGCATTAATCAAAATTGCAAAGGTGATTTTTCTAATTCAAGAAGATCAATAGGCGATAAAACCAGATATTTGAAAAAAATGTATTTTAGCGTAACCTTTTAAATGGTGAATCAACTTTGCGTGATTTTCTAGTATACTGCTGTAGCACTGGTGCTGTTTTTTGTGCACCATTTAAATTGTTCGGATTTAAGGTCGCAATTGCTACTAATGGTATTGCAGATTGGGAAAGTATTTCTAATAATTTATCTCATCGTGAGAATTCACTTGAACACAGAAATCACTCTCAACAAGAAAAAAAGTCACTTGGAACAATAGATAACCATTTCGAGTCATATGTTGAGACAGAAAAAATGAACTTGCGCAGTCTGTTGAGAAGGGTGTTTGCAGTAGTGAAGAAGCTAACAAGTCGTGGACTTCCCATACATGGACACGTTGAAAGATTCCATTCATAACATAACGGCCAATTTACGATGTCTCTTGAACTTATAGCCGCGTCTTATCCTTTTCTCGCAGAGCACATTGAATGATATGGAAATCCAGGGGACATACAAGCTATCTTTCTTCAACAATCTGTGATGAAATAATAGGGCTTCTTTCTGAACGAATAAAAAGAATTATCATAAGTGAAATAAAACAGGCTAAATATTTCTCTATAATAATAGATTCTACTGCAGACATTTCATATATTGATCAATTATCTTTCAGATTAAGATAAGTGAACGAGAATGGTGAACCTGTTGAACGTTTCCTTCTGCTTTTACCAAACCCGGGACACAAGTTCGAAAACTTAGCTGAGGCCGTACTAAAAGTCCTGTCTACAAATTCCATTGATATTACTGACTGTAGAGGTCAGTCATATGACAACGCAAGGCAATATGTCAGGAACCTACACTGGTTTGCAGCCAAGCCTTAAAGAACGAAATCCGAAAGTGCATTATGTGCCTTGTGCAGCACATTCTTTGAATTTAGTCGGCACTACTGCTGCAAGCTGTTTTCGGGAAGCATGTTCATTTTTCAATGTTAGTGCAAAATCTTTATAGCTATTTTTTTTCTCTGCCTCTGCACAACGCTGGGATAAACTTCTTTCCTTCATGAAACCAGGAAGCAAAACGGTAAAAATGTTATCAAAAACACATTGGTCAGCAAGAGAGGAAGCATGTATAAGTCTATATGAAAACTGGGAAGGCGTTATCAATGCCCTGACATATATTGCCAATAATACGTTTGAAAAACCACTTGTGCGAAATGAGGCTTCAGCTTTATTGAATCAACTATCAACTCAGCAGACTAGAAACAGTATTTATGATGACAGTTTGGGAGGATGTACACCAGAGATTCAATAGTGTAAATCTGAAATTGCAAAGTGTATATATTGATACGAAAATAGTGCATGAATTATATGAATCACTTGTAGGATTTGTTGCATCTATTCGTGGCATGTTCAACTATTATGAAAATAAATTCATGGAGATTGCGACTGATATAGACTATGATCTCACCTATAAAAGATCACGAAAACGCGAACTTCGTGACGATGAAGAAGCGGACTCTGAAGAAGTTTTTGTTACTGGAAGGGAAAAATTAAGAGTCGAAACATTTCTCCCAGTACTCGACAACTTGTACGCCGAATTAGTGAGGAGGAAGGAAAGCTATAGCAACACTGTTGGACTGCCTCACAGTTTTCAGTAACCTTACGAACAGCTCACCTGACAATATTGCTGAACGTGCAGCAAAACTCCAAGCGTCATACGACACAGATTTAGAGCCTTCCTTCCCTCGTGCATGCGTAGATTTCGCGGAACTTTTGAAATCTTCTGAGATTAGTGATGTACCAGTCGAAATGATTAAATTTTTATGAATAGGTAGGTTACAGTCAGTGTTTTCGAATGTTGACATGGCTCTTAGAATATTTCTATGTATGGCAGTTACAAATTGTTCAGCAGAACGCTAGTTTTCGGCTCGTAAAAGACTGAAATCGAACCTACATTCTACGTTGTCTGAGGAGAGATTGAACACCTTGTCCATTCTTCACATCGAAGCCGACCTCCTAACTGATAACTGTCTGAACTATGAAGATATGATCAACGAGTTTTCTGCCGTCAAAGCCAGACGCAAACTTTGCGGACTGGTGAATTTGTTTATTTATTCATATTAGTTTTAAAAATTTAAGATTATAATGTGATTTTTATTATAACTTACAGCACATTCATTAGATTTACAAATTACGTATTATCTGTTTATTTTATAATTGCCGATGGCAGAACGCTGAACTAAACCTCGTTAACGTGCAGACGTGACCGAAGGCGCCCTACAATACTAAACAATACCCGAATGACCTAGGCCGCTCGGCGCTGTACAGTCAAATCATACTGATACTGTAAAGCATTCCTCACGGGGTCGTGGTCGCAGGATAAAGCAATTGCAGCATGGCTGGTAACGTATGTTTCATGACGATCACCTGCTATGGTAAAAATTTCACCCGAAAGTGACAAGGTTGTGGAAGCACCTTGCAAATTCGTTCACGTTCAGATCTGGTACTTATGATAATGAATACGAATTCAGTTTAAACTTGTTGAAGATTTCAAAAGTGCAAACACTTGCAGCAGTGAGAAGCAACACGATGTCTATCGATCTCTTGCCACTTCTGCGGAATAGGACTAGGGCGGCGAGAGTTACTAAGTCTTGTACAGATAGTGTTTACCTCTGAGAGGTGTGCAGGGAGAGGAGAAAGGACCACACCAACATACGGGTCATGACTACTTTAAATCAACAAATAAAATTACTATTTTATTACCTGAATCATATTAGTTTGCTGCTGGTTAAGTGTTTTCAATTTCCTTTCGAAGAAACCCAACGGTTTATCAGCTTCCTTGGAATGTTTAGTTCAGAGGTGACGCAGAAGCTTTGATGGTTTCATACTCTCACGTGACAGTACCTCACCGAAAATTACACATTGAGATTTATTGTTCACGACAGTGGAACCATACTTCAGGTAACTGTCGTCCTAAAGTCAATTTTTTTAAAAATTTGATTCGCTTTCGGCACTGCCACTTGTACCAGACGTGGAGGGCTGCACAGATCTTTTAAGAAACTTGCCCATTTTATGTTCGCTCAGAGAAGCGCGAAGACAATAATCACGTCCATACTTGCTGACGTACTCGGACAACTGATTGTAGTGACCGAAAAAGTGCGTCTATGCCCCCGCTGGCCCCTTCTCAACCTCACTCCTCTACTGCGGCAAAGAATATAATTATATATCAGTTCGCAGAGCACTGCTACCTCTTTTCACATTCCACTTGATTTCTCGATCAGTGCAGTATCAATAGAAAGAAAATTAAATGCGTTGCCTTTGAAATCTCTGACATACTTTTACATCTACATCTACATCTACATTTATACTCCGCAAGCCACCCAACGGTGTGTTGCGGAGGGCACTTTGCGACTGTCATTACCTCCCTTTCCTGTTCCAGTCGCGTATGGTTCGCGGGAAGAACGACTGTCTGAAAGCCTCCGTGCGCGCTCTAATCTCTCTAATTTTACATTCGTGATCTCCTTGGGAGGTATAAGTAGAGGGAAGCAATATATTCTCATCCAGGACCGCACCCTCTCGAAACCTGGCGAGCAAGCTACACCGCGAAGCAGAGCGCCTCTCTTGCAGAGTCTGCCACTTGAGTTTGTTAAACATCTCCGTAACGCTATCACGGTTACCAAATAACCCTGTGACGAAACGCGCCGCTCTTCTTTGGATCTTCTCTATCTCCTCCGTCAACCCGATCTGGTACGGATCCCACACTGATGAGCAATACTCAAGTATAGGTCGAACGAGTGTTTTGTAAGCCACCTCCTTTGTTGATGGACTACATTTTCTAAGCACTCTCCCAATGAATCTCAACCTGGTACCCGCCTTACCAACAATTAATTTTATATGATCATTCCACTTCAAATCGTTCCGCACGCATACTCCCAGATATTTTACAGAAGTAACTGCTACCAGTGTTTGTTCCGCTATCATATAATCATACAATAAAGGATCCTTCTTTCTATGTATTCGCAATACATTACATTTGTCTATGTTAAGGGACAGTTGCCACTCCCTGCACCAAGTGCCTATCCGCTGCAGATCTTCCTGCATTTCGCTACAATTTTCTAATGCTGCAACTTCTCTGTATACTACAGCATCATCCGCGAAAAGCCGCATGGAACTTCCGACACTATCTACTAGGTCATTTATATATATTGTGAAAAGCAATGGTCCCATAACACTCCCCTGTGGCACGCCAGAGGTTACTTTAACGTCTGTAGACGTCTCTCCATTGATAACAACATGCTGTGTTCTGTTTGCTAAAAACTCTTCAATCCAGCCACACAGCTGGTCTGATATTCCGTAGGCTCTTACTTTGTTTATCAGGCGACAGTGAGGAACTGTATCGAACGCCTTCCGGAAGTCAAGAAAAATAGCATCTACCTGGGAGCCTGTATCTAATATTTTCTGGGTCTCATGAACAAATAAAGCGAGTTGGGTCTCACACGATCGCTGTTTCCTGAATCCATGTTGATTCCTACAGAGTAGATTCTGCGTTTCCAAAAACGACATGATACTCAAGCAAAAACATGTTCTAAAATTCTACAACAGATCGACGTCAGAGATATAGGTCTATAGTTTTGCGCATCTGCTCGACGACCCTTCTTGAAGACTGGGACTACCTGTGCTCTTTTCCAATCATTTGGAACCTTCCGTTCCTCTAGAGACTTGCGGTACACGGCTGTTAGAAGGGGGGCAAGTTCTTTCGCGTACTCTGTGTAGAATCGAATTGGTATCCCGTCAGGTCCAGTGGACTTTCCTCTGTTGAGTGATTCCAGTTGCGTTTCTATTCCTTGGACACTTATTTCGATGTCAGGCATTTTTTCGTTTGTGCGAGGATTTAGAGAAGGAAGTGCAGTGCGGTCTTCCTCTGTGAAACAGCTTTGGAAAAAGGTGTTTACTATTTCAGCTTTACGCGTGTCATCCTCTGTTTCAATGCCATCATCATCCCGGAGTGTCTGGACATGCTGTTTCGAGCCACTTACTGATTTAACGTAAGACCAGAACTTCCTAGGATTTTCTGTCAAGTCGGTACATAGAATTTTACTTTCGAATTCACTGAATGCTTCACGCATAGCCCTCCTTACGCTAACTTTGACATCGTTTAGCTTCTGTTTGTCTGAGAGGTTTTGGCTGCGTTTAAACTTGGAGTGAAGCTCTCTTTGCTTTCGCAGTAGTTTCCTAACTTTGTTGTAGTACCACGGTGGGTTTTTCCCGTCCCTCACAATTTTACTCGGCACGTACCTGTCTAAAACGCATTTTACGTTTGCCTTGAACTTTTTCCATAAACATTCAACATTGTCAGTGTCGGAACAGAAATTTTCGTTTTGATCTGTTAGGTAGTCTGAAATCTGCCTTCTATTACTCTTGCTAAACAGATAAACCTTCCTCCCTTTTTTTATATTCCTATTAACTTCCATATTCAGGGATGCTGCAACGGCCTTATGATCACTGATTCCCTATTCTGCACATACAGAGTCGAAAAGTTCGGGTCTGTTTGTTATCAGTAGGTCCAAGATGTTATCTCCACGAGTCGGTTCTCTGTTTAATTACTCGATGTAATTTTCGGATAGTGCACTCAGTATAATGTCACTCGATGCTCTGTCCCTACCACGCGTCCTAAACATCTGAGTGTCTCAGTCTATATCTGGTAAATTGAAATCTCCACCTAAGACTATAACATGCTGAGAAAATTTATGTGAAATGTATTCAAAATTTTCTCTCAGTTGTTCTGCCACTAATGCTGCTGAGTCGGGAGGTCGGTAAAAGGAGCCAATTATTAACCTAGCTCGGTTGTTGAGTGTAACCTCCACCCATAATAATTCACAGGAACTATCCACTTCTACTTCACTACAGGATAAACTACTACTAACAGCGACGAACACTCCACCACCGGTTGCATGCAATCTATCCTTTCTAAACACCGTCTGTACTTTTGTAAAAATTTCGGCAGAATTTATCTCTGGCTTCAGCCAGCTTTCTGTATCTATAACGATTTCAGCTTCGGTGCTTTCTATCAGCGCTTGAAGTTCCGGTACTTTACCAACGCAGCTTCGACAGTTGACAATTACAATACCGATTGCTGCTTGGTCCCCGCATGTCCTGACTTTGCCCCGCACCCGTTGAGGCTGTTGCCCTTTCTGTACTTGCCCAAGGCCATCTAACCAAAAAACCACCCAGCCCACGCCACACAACCCCTGCTACCCGTGTAGCCGCTTGCTGCGTGTAGTGGACTCCTGACCTATCCAGCGGAACCCGAAACCCCACCACCCTATGGCGCAACTCGAGGAATCTGCAGCCCACATGGTCGCAGAACCGTCTCAGCCTCTGATTCAGACCCTCCACTCGGCTCTGTACCAAAGGTCCGCAGTCAGTCCTGTCGACGATGCTGCAGATGGTGAGCTCTGCTTTCATCCCGCTAGCGAGACTGGCAGTCTTCACCAAATCAGATAGCCGCCGGAAGCCAGAGAGTATTTCCTCCGATCCATAGCGACACACATCATTGGTGCCGACATGAGCGACCACCTGCAGATGGGTGCACCCTGTACCTTTCATGGCATCCGGAAGGACCCTTTCCACATCTGGAATGACTCCCCCCGGTATGCACACGGAGTGCACATTGATTTTCTTCCCCTCTCTTGCTGCCATTTCCCTAAGGGGCCCCATTACGCGCCTGACGTTGGAGCTCCCAACTACCAGTAAGCCCACCCTCTGCGACCGCCCGGATCTTGCAGACTGAGGGGCAACCTCTGGAACAGGACAAGCAGCCATGTCAGGCCGAAGATCAGTATCAGCCTGAGACAGAGCCTGAAACCGGTTCGTCAGACAAACTGGAGAGGCCTTCCGTTCAGCCCTCCAGAATGTCTTTCGCCCCCTGCCACACCTTGAGACGACCTCCCACTCTACCACAGGTGAGGGATCAGCCTCAATGTGGGCAGTATCCCGGGCAACCACAGCCGTAGTCCGATCGGGGGATGCGTGGGACGAGCTGGCCGTCCCCGACAAACCCCCATCCGGACCCCCACAGTGATGCCCATTGGCAACAGCCTCAAGCTGTGTGACCGAAGCCAACACTGCCTCAAGCTGGGAGCGAAGGGATGCCAACTCAGCCTGCATCCGAACACAGCAGTTGCAGTCCCTATCCATGCTAAAAACTGTTGTGCAAAGAATGTCTGAACTAATCTATAGAGAGCGCAAACAAATCGGGGGTCGTCAGAATATTTTTACTTGGAAAGGGGTCTCTTATTCAAAAAGGTTGAAAAATACTGCTTTATTATATTACCACTGATATGTATTCTTGCCTTCTGCTGAAATGTATAAGTTATCGCGGAAATATGTGTTATCGGAGAGTACGCTCAGATGAAAAAGTGTTAATAAATAACGTAGTTCAGTTCTGTGGATAAATACATAAAAGCTTTGCCAATACCGTGAGAGCAGTAGCTGCAGTACAAAACTGTTCAGTCCTTACATGGATTAAAGGTATTGTGTACACTAATTATGCAGCATATAGCTACACAGACGCTAATGCTTTACACGTTAACTATTAGATTACAAAACAAATTTGATTTTTCCACACTAGTCTGTAAAATAATATAACTGCAAATCCAGTTCTCTGTTTGTTAGTCTGTATTTAGTTATTAGTTCGTGCACCGAAATCTCTATTTCATTTTCCGTTCTTACGGTTTCCTATAGATTCACGTATTAATACCGAACGTGCTTTTTATCTGCTACACATTCAAATTATTAGATCGTAAAACGACACTTTAATTTTGAACGCATCTCTGTAAAAGTAGGTATTAATTTCTAATGAATGACACGTTCGCTTCAATTTTTAGATCGTAACACAACTTTTTTATTTTCATTTTCAACGGTTTCGTGTAAAAGAACATATTAAAAGTGAATTTATAGCAAAAATCCGTTGTCTCCTATACGCTCTGCTGAACGTTTAGGCCATAAAAGAAATGTTATTTTCCTTGTGTTCGTTTCTGTTGTCTTTCGACAGAAGAATATGCTAATACAATGCAGTTTTAAGTTTGTTTTATCCGCTGCCGTACACCAAGTACAGTTCAGGAACCATATTACATTTTGATTGAGCGCCACTAGACCGGTGACGCACCCTTCAGAACAACGAATAGCAAGAGTACGGAAACAGCTCACAGCGTTCCCACCCAAAACGACAATTGTGAAGTTATCGGGTAATAGTTATTTAAAACATGTTTTTTGGGGTGGTGCATATAATATGGTGCGCCTAGGGACGCAAAATTTTTAAATCCGCCACTGCGAGCATCATACACACCAACAAACTACGGTCATCTAAAATTTATTCAAGAAGTACCGAAGTAAGGACATATAAAACCATAATCAGACCAGCAGAAATACTGAGGTTACATAAATATGTGTATGGAGAGTAAGGTAATTGTTTTAGAAAATAAAATTCTGCGAAACATATTTGAACCAATGAATGAGGGAGGAGAATGGCGAAGAAGAAAGAACAGAGAGCTGTGCAATGAAGCAGGTGTAGCTGCGGAAGGCAAGACAAGGAGACTAAGGTGGGCCGCCCACGTCTGTAGTCTTAGCAGGGATCTTTACTGAGAGAAGTCTCAGAGAATAAACCGAAAGGACGAAGGCCTCTATGCAGACCGAAAGTGAGACGGAGAGACCAGGCTGTCAAGGATCTCCAGACCCTTGGAGCAAGGAAAGAAGATGCCGATGACAGAATACTGTGGAAGAGGCTATTTGACGAGGCCAAAAACCGACGGTGGTTTGTGAGTCCAGGAGAGTAAAAGTAAGTAATTAATAATGAAGTAATCTTTTTCGTAAAATAACGAAGTCATTTTTGGCAGTTCCTTCACAAGTTTAGCTGCTTTATTTTGCTGGTACCACTGTAAAATTTTCTCATTCGATGAGATTCCATTTCGAGTCCCGAAAACCAGATATGAAACTCACACTAACTGATTAGAATAAGCAATGTCACCTGATGTACTAGCAACAGCCAATCTGCAAATATACAGCACATTACAACGCTCTAAACAATACTGACACACGAATTAATTGTTCAGCTCTGCAAAAATAGGCAAGTGAGAAAAGCAGCGAACAAAAGAAGGAGGGGGGAGGGGTGAGTCCATTTCACTGCACACAAAAGTGTTTGAAGCTACCCGCCTATTGTTGCGGGCAAAAATTTCTATCCTACTTCACGCATACCGAGTTTATAAATGGATGGCACTACTTGACATGAAAGGAATATACCCTATAGCGCAACCACGCCGTGACTTAATTTTTCGCTGGATTGGGGCTAAGCCTCCCCCCCCCCCTTCTTGCTTACCTCACTCCAGCCCTGACTCCTTGCTGGTCTAACCTGTACAAGCCTCTTCATCTCTGCATAGCTGCTGCACCCTAAATGCATTAGAGCATGCTTAATGTAGTTAAACCTTGGTCCCCCTCTACAAATCGAATGGGGTTGGGGGGGGGGGGACTCTTCCCCCACTTCTTACCATGAACAAAATTTACGATTTATTGAAGCCTGAGGAGGTGCCATAACTACCGACCCCTTCTTTTAGTAGCTGTACCACCAATTTTTCTTCCCAGCTCGACTCGTTACCCACTCAACAATTATCCGGTCTCCTGGTCTTATTTTCAGCATACTTATGTACACTGCATTTCAAAAGATTCTATTATCTCCTGTCAGGTTAGATATGGATCGCATTGCATCTGCAGTCCAATGGAAACACGGCGGTGTCCCAATGTACAATGAATAGTAATAATTTTAGGTCATTACTAAAAGTGAAGGCTGGCTACACTATACATTGTATCGTAAGTTGAAAATACCGTAAAACTTACAGGGAAATTTCCTAATGTTGCAAGGCTAGTCGTAATAACCTCGTCAACTGCAATAGAGTTTAATGATTACGAATAAGTACTTATTTTTGTAAATTTACCATTACGGTCGTCCATTTCTTTTACATCATATTTACTTTTCCTACAGTACTTTTGATACGAACCGTCAAGAGTGGAGGTTGCTTTCTTGTTGGTGAACTAATGTGGTATAACACGTTGTAGTCTCACGGTTCCTACTTTGTTTTTTCTTTTGGGGGAGGAAGTCGTTTCTTTGGAGGTTGCTGTGGACTCATACGGTACAACACCATTATTTTAGAACAGTAGAAAATATCAAGAGAGAAGATAAAATTTTATCTATTGGTTGGTTGGTTGGTTGGTTTTGGGGAAGGAGACCAGACAGCGTGGTCATCGGTCTCATCGGATTAGGGAAGGATGGGGAAGGAAGTCGGCCGTGCCCTTTCAGAGGAACCATCCCGGCATTTGCCTGGAGTGATTTAGGGAAATCACGGAAAACCTTAATCAGGATGGCCGGACGCGGGATTGAACCGTCGTCCTCCCGAATGCGAGTCCAGTGTCTAACCACTGCGCCACCTCGCTCGGTTTTTATCTATTGATTGCGTAATTTGCTTACAGGAAACAAGAAGCCCTGAAGAATAGGGTAAGCTCATTTGTTTTGTTTATGTGTGCTAAAAGGAGCTCTACGTGCAACGTATAGAACAATGTAGGTATCGGTTATCGTTGTTTGATCTAATAAGAAAATGTTATCGTTATGATTTATTTACATCTTAAGACAATAAGAATTTATTTGCCGCTGAGACATCAGGAGAGCGAAGTTTCACACCGGGCAGTCATCCACCCTGATGGACCCCAGTTTCTGAAAATGTGAGGAAAACTAATTTGTTGTGAGTCACAAACCAGAACCTAAGTTAAGTCAATAGCTCCTCAGCGTAATGGCGAAAGCTCTAGGCCTGTAAGCTAAAGGTTGTGTGTTCACTGCTTACAGAGCGACATTTTTTTAAATCCTTATCAGAATGATAGCGATCTTTATTTTTGTTCGTTTACTTTGGTTTTCAATGTGATTCTTTTTTCAAATTTAATTTCTGATCTTTGGATATCTCATTTTAATCATTGTATTAACTTTATTGCTTTGTACATATTTAATGAAGTGAATTTGCATAAAAATGTGATTCCAGTAAGATAGCGACTATACTTTCTGATGGTGAGGAAATATTTATGTTTAAAATATTTGTACGACGTCAGCCACCCACAAAAATGTAATGTATAGGACTCTAATTTCGTCCCCGCTCTTGATGTCGTCCACCCAGGAATTTTCGTCAGCTGCGCGTACATGGGTGACGCCTCTCCATTGTATTGTTGAGAGTGTTTGTTGTATGGATTGCATTTATGAAGGAATTCATTTTTTTATGCTGAGGTGAGCTAGTAAAGCAGTGAAATTAACAGCCTGGGATTTCTAGCGTTAGCACTGATTTGTATTCTAATATTGCGTCCTGTGTTGTAGTTTCTGGTGTGTAATTGTTATGGACAACGCTTTGGGTTATGTTGCTGTAGCGGTCGATATAATAAATCTGGGGATGTTCGTAATGTCGTCCACGGTGCAGTTCCAGAGATTCGGTTTGGAACTGTTATTATTAAAAACTGATTTTAATTGCTTTTTATAAAGATTACTTTACTTTTGAAATACGAGAAAACGCAAAGGAAAAGAAATGGATTCTTCGCACGAAATGCTTAGTTTGTTATCAGGCAACAGGCTGTTTATTTACACAGACAAACAGATTCAGAATCTTTGGAAGACTGAAAAAACGTGAAAGGATTGTTCGTTCATGACATTCAAGTGATTCATAGTAGTGAATCTGTCTGGCAATGTTAGAAAGGAAAAGTAAATTTTAACTAATTGTACGGTAGAGAATTTTTGTGTGAAGCGAAATTACGAACACTTTTGATATTTCTGTTTTTGCAGTATTAACACTTACGAAACTTCCTGGCGGATTAAAACTGTGTGCCGGACCGAGACTCGAACTCGGGACCTTTGCCTTTCGGGGGCAAGGTCCCGAGTTCGAGTCTCGGTCCGGCACACAGTTTTAATCTGCCAGGAAATTTCGTATCAGCGCACACTCCGCTGTAGAGTGAAAAGTTCATTCTAGAAACATTAACACTTACGTCAGTTATTCGCTTTCGTTATGTTACAATAATTTAATCGTATCTTGCCTTCAAGTGGAGCATAAATTCAGGAATGTATGTAACAATTTCTAGCCTTTTCCGTAACTTTTCAGCACTTATACAGGTTCTAACGTACTAAAGCGTTAGTGACGAAATTTGGGCTCACTACTTCACATATCTTTTTGAAACCAAAGTAAAGTGCTGCTTTGGTTTATACCATAAATTTTGAGGCCCAAAACAAAGGAAGGGTCTCTTCTTAGCGTTTGCTACGGCCCTCGCACTGACTTAACCCAGCACTGTGCACATTTCACTTTCGTGGAAAGTTACACTCCAGAGAACTACTCGTACCTTCAGGAGAACTTCATAAGATTTAAACTTGTTTTCGGTGTTAGCAAATTTCTCTCGTTCAGAAATTCTTTTCTCGCTATTGCCAGTCTGCATTTTACACATCTGTACTTCGCCAATCGTGAGCTGTTTGCTGCTCTGATAGGAAAACTCACGTAGTACTAATAGTGCCTTGTTTCCTTAATGGTGTTCGACCGGGTGATCAGCCGAGTTGTTTCCATTTTACGCACTTCGGTTTGACGACGGACTCGGTCGTCTTTTTCATGTGCTGCGACAGAACAACTCGCAGCACCTCGAAAAAGTGGGTGGGTCCGTCGTCGAAACACCGCACGTACACTGGGGAGTCATGGGCCACCTCCTAATGTTGTGTCGGGCCATCTTTTGCCCGGCGTACTGTAGCAACTCGACGTGTCATGGACTCAACAAGTCGTTGGAAGTCCCCTGTATAAATACTGAGCCATGCTGCCTCTATAGCCGCCCATAATTGCGAAGGTGTTGCCGGTGCAGGAGTTTGTGCACCAACTGACCTCTCGATTATCTCCATAAATGTTCGATGGAATTCATGTCGGCCGATCTGGATGGCCAAATCACCCGCTCGAACTGTCCAGAATGTTATTCAAACCAGTCACGAACGGTTGTGGCCTGTTGACATAACGTCTATGTTTGGGAACATGAAGTCCATGAACGGCTGAAAATCGTCTCCAAGTAGCAGAACATAATTATTTTCAGTGAATGGTTGTTTCGGGTGGACCAGAGAACCCAGTCCATTCCACGTAAACACAGCCCATACCATTACTGAGCACGGAGCCCTGTTGACAACCTGGATCCATGGCTTCGTGGGGTCTGCGCCAAGCTCGAACCCTACCATCAGCTCATAGAAATTTAAATCGATGCTCATCTGACCAGGCCACGATTTTACAGTCGTCTAGGTTCCAACCGATATGGTCACGACGCCAGGAGAAGCACTGCAAGCAAAGTCGTACTGTTAGCACAGGCACTCGCGTCGGTTGTCTGCTGTCATAGTCCATTAACGCCAACTTTCGCCGCACTGTCCTAACTGATTCGATCGTCGTAAGTCCCATATAGATTTCTACGGTTATTTCACGCAGTGTTGCTTTTCTATTAGCACTGACAAACCTACAGAAACGCCGCTGCTTTCAGTCGTTGTCCGTGGTGAGAAGTAATGCCTGAAATTTGGTATTCTCGGCACACACTTGACACTGTGGATCTCAGAATACTGAATTCTCTAACAATTTCCGAAATGAATGTCCCATGCATCTAGCTCCAACTATCATTCCACGTTCAAAGTCTTTAAATACCTGTCGTGCATTCATAATAACTTTGGAAATCTTTTCACATGAATCATCTGAGTACAAACGATAGCTCCGCTCCTCCATCTGTATACGTGCATATCGCTATCACATGACTTTTGTCAATTCAGTGTGAGATGCAAACAACTACTTGGCTGAACACCCAGAAGCACATCGTTAATTCCTTCAGCAGCACCTAATTCAGTTCTTTCACATTCTGTTACTCTTGTTTCACCTTTGTAGATGTTCACCTTATAATATCTTTTCAAGACACTATACATTCCTTTGATTGCTCGTCCATGTCCTGTTTCATTAAGACGTCATTGGCTAAGCTCAAAAATTTTTATTTCCTTTCTTTGAAATTTAATTCTCTTTCCAAATTTCTCCATACTTTCCTCTACTGTGTGCTCAGTGCACGGAGTGAATAAAATGCTGGATAGGCTACAATCTTGCATCATCCCATTCTCAACTATTACTTCCCTTTCACGTTCATCTACCCTTACAACTGCAGTATGGTATCTGTATAAGTTGCAAATAACATTTTCCACGCTTTATTTTGCCTCTCCTTTCTTCAGAATTTCATAGAGTATTATCACACAATGCAGGCTTTCATATCTTGATTTTGCATATTTGATCAATTTTGTTTACGAGCATTAGGCCATCGTCCAACACATACTTGTCTGCTCAACGTTTCGTCTTCCAGTGCTACAGGCATCATCAGAAGCATTAAAGCCCACCACAAGGGACACAAGAGTAATTGTCATATGTCTACCATGGGCAAATCGGCAGAAGCAAATCATTCACTGGACCAGAGAACCATCGACTTCAATTCCCTGATACAGTGGTTTTATCAAGATCTAATCATTAATAGGTTAGAATGTACAGAGGGGTCACAGAAACTGAAAATCAGAGAAAAAACTTTAACTGGAAAGAAGAATGATTGAAATTAGACTAGTTTTTTTTTCTTCATTATATTTCAAGGCCCCATAGGGCGGGGGGGGGGGGGGGGGCTGGTAGCAGCGTATGCGCTGCTCTTCAGCCGAAAGACATTAATCATACAATAGAAGATATTTAAAATATCATAAAGGAGAGAATATGTCAGACATCGATATAAAAAAGGGGGAACATCATGGAAGAGAACAGACAAAAGGGGGGGGGGCACTGTAAATTGCAGATAAAAATCGCAGAACAAAACAAAACAACACAATGGATCATAAAAGTATTGACGGACGGCGTAACACACAACAATCACTGACAATAACACATACATTTCCAGCACACAATTAAAACCACAGCTCTTGACAGGAGAACAGCACCAAACACAACACTGACGTAGTACACTGATGACGAAGAGCAAACAGAGAGGATCTGCCAGGGGCATACAGACGAGGGAGGAGGGAAGAAGGAGGGGAGGAGACGGGGGAGGAGGGGAGAAGGGAGGGAGGGGAGGAGAGAGGGCAGAAGGGAGTGAGAGGAGGACTAGTTGTGAGCCATAGTGCTAAATAAAGAAAACAGCACCAACTCCACCGCTACAAGCTCCGTAACACACGTCAGCGCGACTCTGTGGTTTTGTATGAATGCATGGTGTCTGCTCTTTTCGACATGTCCGAGATAGTAGACACCACACATTTATATAACTCATTCGTCCAGATGGGCAATGGATCCACCTTCATCAGTAAGGCTGCACAAGTACGTCCACCCTTCTGTGGGAATCTGAGAGTAGCGAGAGTGCAGAAAATGGACAGGGACTGTGGATAGGCGGCGCTCGGTGGTAATGTGGGTCGGTCGTGTGGCGTGCTGAGATAGTCCGCGCAGGTGCAATAACACTGTGTCCCGGATGATGCAGTTATTATGTAATATTGCTACAATAATTTGCTATGCGGAGATCGGGTGCTAATAGTAGAATAAAAGCGGGTTACAAGCCGTGAGCTGTCTGGGGAGGTTAACCGTGCGTTTACTGGGCAACTGTTTCAGCAGGTAACTGGGTATCTAGTCTAGGTTTACCACATTACCAATCAGACTAACATTGATTATAATCTTTTACAGTCATACAACAACCGGTAATATATATATATAAAAGGAGAATTTAAATAAAACGAAAGAAATCAGTTTATATTTGGAAATTTATTTTTAAGATTGATCATCGAAATTTCAGCATATTATACGTGAGTTATAACTGAGCTGGTGCCTTATTTACGATTGTGAAAATGTGAGATTGGAATCTTACGGAACACATAAAATATGGAGCCAAGATTGGGAGACTGGATACAACACTGCATTCATAAAACAACACACAAAGAACACTGAAACACATGCAATAGAAAGTTAACCACAACCAACAGATTCAAATTTTCAGTCAAAGAAATCACGTTCGTAGCACAATCCTGTCCGTCATGTAATTACCACACACTGGTATACTAAATTCATATTAACTCTTTGTGAAATCTTCCCAAGAAGAATAGCTGAGGGCTACTTTGATGATTACACCACATGCTTCACGTGGTCAAATTGGTTTACAGAAAGCGTATAACTCCACAGTAATTCTGATAATTAAAATAAATTAGATCGAAAAGCAAATTACAAAAGAAAAACCTTGAACTGGTTACTAACGTCTTACTATTAACCTGATGGGTCAAACAGTTATATAAGCACGTGGTACTGGTCTCACAAAGTACACACCACGTGGGTTGAACATAAAGAAAAGTTGCTATATTGAAAATATTGTTAAGACGAGACGTTGTAATCACACAAGCATTCGCATTTAAGATTGATCTTAGTTAGAGTTACTGACCAACACGTGGTTCCACTTTACTCATAAAGTAGTAACAAAGCAACTACCGGAAAATAATATGAACTTCACACGAGAATTACACTCCGCTGCAATTTAAGATAGCATTAGATATTTTAGAGCTAAACCTGAAATCACGGTGATTAAATTTTCAGTTAGGCTGAACTTAACAAATCCATTGTCCTACGGACTTAGCAGACACGCGCTTAGCCGGAGATCTTACCATTTCAGACGCTCGCTACCGCCAGACTGCCACTGCCTACTACCAGACTGCAACTGCCACTACTGAGCGTGCTTCCCTGAGGGTCGCTCACAAAGACAAACGGAAGCGGCCAGAGGGGCAGCTTCCTATACCAACATGACAAGGGACGGACCGGACCATACTAAGAATAGAAACCTCTTTGCTTTTAGGAACCGTAGCTACCTGTTCCAACGTTGGTCCTACTGTTCTCTAGCAGACAGCCTTGTCTGCTACCCTCAAGCATGCAACTACAAACACATTTGATCATTCATCCTCTCACACAGAAGGGAAGGGGGATGACAGTATCTTATCATACACAGTATATAAAAGAAAGCGGATGTAGGTTCCGTATGAGACTGTGTAACATGAAATACATATAAGAATTACATATAAACTTTGTTTTAAAGTGTAGTAGTGTGACAGATCGTTCTTGTTTACGTGTAAAAGTAACACGTTCCACTACTCAGTCTCCTCCCAGATAGTCAGAAACGCCACAGTAAATTTAGGAGAGGAATTTACTCCATAAATGACAACAAATTTCAGAAATTAAACATGAAAGGAATCCAACAGAGACCTTTCATAACCCCAACGCTCCGGGAAAAGACTGTGCAGGGAATTTTCTGGCCATGCTAGGACATTCCCAAGCAGGCTTCTCACACCCTACTTAAACCAAAAGTGTAAAGAAAAGGCAAAAGGTCACCAGCTACTTGCTAAAACACAATAATTTCAAACATCTTTACAATCTACCAATTTCAAAGAGAGAAAAAAAAACACACAATCTGTGACACCTATTTAAAAGATCGTGTAGACCTAAATCGGTCAGCAAGTAAAAACAATGGTTCCCGTGTCATTCATATGAAAACAATTTCTGGTTGTTACCCTTATGGAGTTCACCAGTATTTGCTCATTGCAAGAGCCAACTGATCACAGGCAAATTTATGACTGTTTATTAACAAGCAAAATTTATGAAAATAGCAAAGATGCCACAGCAATTAAAAAGCAACATGAAATAACATCAGTATTATAAAGCAGAACATTACAATGCACAATTCGCAAAAGCAAAAAAAAAATATAAGAGAAAAAACATGTTTTACAAAGTGGTTATCGCAAAAAAATTCTATATCTTATAAAACTAATAATCTGTAGAATTAACCTAACTATGTGGCACTAATTTAATCACTCTACAATATTTCAGTTAGTTAGCAAACAATGAGCACTGTGTCATTATACTGAAACTACAATAATTGTGTGATTGTTACCCTTAAGGGGTTCCTCACTATAAATATGCCCCATGCAAAGGCTAATCGATCACAGTCCAATGAGAATGAATAGCAATCTGACTGATAAACGAAGCAGTGCCACAGCAATGAATTTACGAAACAAAATAACACACATCTAATACATAACACAAGAACAAACATTGATCAATAAAACAGTACAATAGTCAACATCTAAAACAAAACACCAATAAATAAAACACCTCCAAAATACAAGAGTCACAGTTTAAAAAAAATATAGAACACCTGCAAAATACAAGAGTCAAAGTTTAAAAAAAAATATAGCACACCTGCAAAATACAAGAGTCAGAGTTTAATAAACACCAATAAATCGAGTCCCTGCAAAACACACGAGTCAAAGTTTCTGTGACAGAAACACACGTATATGCATTGAACTAAGAACCGTATAATCACTGTTCACTGATACACTCACTAGTTCCACTGTTCCGAGGCACAATATAAGGGGAGGGGGAGGGGGTTCGTCGCCGCAGCTGTCAGTAGGGATTTTTGTCCATCTGTTGCGTGCAATCCCGCCGTCTCTGCCCTCTCATGAAGTTTCTCTTGGTGGTCTGTGTCACGTACATCTCGATTTGGTTCCATGTTTGTGTTGTCAAATTCGTGCGGTATCCTCGATTGACACGCCAGGTTGATATTCTTGGGCAAGGATGACACTTAATAGCTCTTCTTTGTGTCACCCTTAGCGACCAGAGAACATCGAACCATGATTTACTGTCGCTTGACAGTAGGCATCTATCAGGAGATGTTGATAGGCGTCGTTGAAGTCTGCCAGTTTCTCTGGACAGTATGTGTCAAAAGGCTCCACGTCCTTTGTGTTGTTACATTCTTGAGTTATCCTCAATTGGCTCGCCGGTTTGATATTCCTGGGCAAGGATGGCACTTAGTGGCTCTTCTTTTGTGCCACCCTTAGCGACCAGAGAACATCGAACCATGGTTTACTGTCGCTTGACAGTAGGCATCCTTCAGGAAATGTCGATAGGCGTCGTTGACGTCTGCAAGTTTCTTTGGACAGTACCTGTCAAAAGGTTCCACGCCCCTTGTTTTGTTTCACCGCGGCCGTCTCGTCACGGTCGCGTGCGTGTGGTGCGTTGCCAGGAGATGGATTTCCGCGCGGTGGACCGCTCGCCCATCTCAGGTCATCGCCTCGAGGAAAGGGTCGCCCGGGGCGGCCGCCCATTAGCTCCAGGTACAAGGGAAAGTGTTTGCGGCGTCTCTTCTTTTGTTGTCGGCCGCGCTCCCGAAGTGGCCTGGCTGACAGCGTGTCCTGCTGGGAAACCCGCCAGTTTACAACTAGTCCGGCTGCTCCCGCTGTCTCTTAAGAGTTTTGCCGGTTCGCTTTCACGTTCTCAACTGCATTCACAGAAATTTTTCATCATTCTTATGTGATTACACAATGTCATACATAATACCACTTAGTATTGTCTTTCACAATTTTTAAGAACAAAGTGAAACTTAATTAAATTTTTTTTTATATAGAAATAATTAGATGAATCGACAATATAAAATAAAATTTAAATGACTTGACCATGTAAAAAAATAAAAGTGAAATGACTTGACAATGTAAAAAAATTAAAATTAAATGAACTGACAATACAACATTTAAATCCACATCACTAATGCGGTTCACTTGTGTTTTAATAAATCAAATGCCATTTATTAAATAACTAAAATGAATAGGATTATGCCTTGTGCAAGTATAGGTCAGGACAGCATAGGATTCACCTGTTATTTACACACACACACATGCACACCTGTTGTCTATTCTACAAACTAACTACCCATAAACATGCATTACTCAAAATTCTACTTCTATCCACTCCTAGTTAAGCCCACAAGCTACTCCAATGCTATTTCAACACCGTGTATATACCACTACAGCAATGTTCTCGTTCGTCCTCTTCTTGACGCTCGCGGCATACGTCTTGTCACATGAAAAATATGTAGAAACTTTCCTTAAACATACACAGTAAAAAGAACAATGGCTATTTACACGCCAAAACATTTATACCAGTTCACACACCTGAAAAGAGACTCGCAATTATACATTTATCATACTCATATATTCACACATAAAACAGTAAGAAAATTTCATCTAAAATTACGTTATCACAAGAATTAATCACACAGATGGCTCTGAGAAGGTTAAAGATATTTTTATTATACAGGTTATATTACATTTTCTTACCCATTTTGCTGCGATTTCGTTCCTTCTTTAAGTTACCTTTCGCTTCCAAATCAGTTATTTCGCCTGTGGTGGTTATTCTGGGTTCATTTCTCATGAATGGCAAAATTGTGGTCACCTCTATTCTGTAAAACAGTATCATTTTAACATATTGAACTTACAACAGACACAAAAGATCCGAATCCTCCTGTGGTTTAAATGACAAATGTTTTGCTTCATCCTTATTACCTTAAACCAAGCTTTCCTTCGATCCTATAATCAAAATTATTTAATCATCCTCTACCTTCAAGAGGGAAACTTCCTCAGTACAAATCATATAGGCTGCAGTGCACCCGCACCAGCGAAAACAGTAGGCTGTAATGCTCACAGCATCAGCAAAACACATAAACGTCGCTTTTCTAGGACAAGTATTAACGCAGAATAATTTTTCAGGCTTTGGCTCAACATCAGTGAAGACTACAAAAAAGGATCCACATTTCCGTTCCATTCTCCATTTGCTGAAAAACTGCTCGTATTTGACTACCACAATAATATTTCAGGGCCACGTAAATTACACAAACCACAATTCTTCTTTCACATTGAAGGGAATCAATCTACTTACGCCATCCACAGACAGCACTTTACGTACTCAGCTATAAAGAACAAAAAAAAAAGACATATATCATCAATATTAACAAATCATCGCATATTGGGAAGCCAATGGTTAAACAATCGTATTATCGCATCCTGTTTTCAAGATTCCAAACTTACTCATTCCTTTCTCAGAGTTCTCCTATCTTAAAATATTCATACAGCACGCATACTATAGTAAGAGATCCTCATTTATACTGACAGATATAGAATAGTAATAGATAGATAGTAGCACTGAAAGCAGAAAATCGGAAACAAGGCTACTAACAGCTGGGGACCTGGGTTTGCCAGACCCATAATACCCACAGATCGGATATTCCCCTGAGTTTTTGCATTAATTCAGCAACGATCTTGCTTCTCTCAGGAGCGACTCCATTCAATTTACACACACAAAAAAAAACAGCATTTCACTCGTTCACAAGGAAACCTTTTATCTTTACGTTTGAATCAAACTAAATCCTAATTGCACAAGGAAAGAAAACAAATTAACAACATCACTTCAATCAATCACATAAAAACATCTTTATCATTAATTTTTACCAACATATTATTCAAAATGCATGTCACAAATTTAAACTAATCAATTGTTCCTATTCACCGTCCTCTCTACTCCTCACTGCCCTTTCTACTCAATGTATGGTTTTACGTTTGACACATGGTGTAGCCCTTTTGATTTCTTCGATCGAAGAGTTTCCACTTCTATGGCGTTTTCATGGGGAATCTTCCTTATCCGATACGGGCCGTTAAAGAGATTAAAAAATTTCTTGCAGACACCTGACCGTTTGTTAGACAGCTTGTGTGATCTGATAAGAACTTTTTGTCCTACATGAAACACTGTTTTTCTCACGTGTTTCTTATACGCCTTGACTCTGGCTTCTGCTGCACGCTTGATGTTGCTTAAAGCTAAGTCAACAATTGCGTTCCGGCGTAGTCTCGGCTCTAGTGGCCAAGGCACCACCTCTTTGATTTTGCTTGGGGGCTCCTTGTTTTTTAGCACAGTGATTGGCGGAAGCTTTGTTGACGTATTAGGCAACTCATTAATTATGTTCTGAAATCCTTTTAGGTGTATGTCCCACGATCGGTGATCACGACTGCAGTATAACCTACATAATTTTCCTAATTCCCGCATAATACGCTCACTGGGGTTCGAGCTGGGGTGAAAGAGAGATATATATATAGGTTTAATTCTTCTTCTTCGAAGCATCCGCTGCCAGTATTGCGATCTAAATTGTGGTCCATTATCCGAGATAACCCTTTTCACGCTCCCAACTTCATGCAGAAACTGCTTTGCAAATGCAGTTGCCACTGCCCTTCCTGTGGCTCGCTTCAACGGAGTCAGACACACAAACTTGGAGGTTAGCTCTACCGCTACGAAAACATATGCAAAACCTGCTTTAGATCGTATTAGTGGCCCAAATAGATCCACGGCCGCGAGGTCACAAAGTTTGCTTGGTATTCTCGGGTGCAATGATGCAGCATAAGTCACTGTGGCCGCCTTTGCTCGCTGACAAGGACCGCACACTCTAAGTACACCACGAATACGCCGTAGCATGTTATTAAAATAGCATGTCTCTTTCAGTTTTTCACAACATTTCTGTGCTCCGAAGTGACCATAACTCAAGTGTATGTACCATATAATTTTGTTTACGAGTTCCTCCGGAATCACCAACACCCATCTGGAGTCGTCCGGGGCTCGTTTCTTGAATAATATTCTGTTGCGCACTAAGTAGTACTGGCGTATTCCTACATTCTCCTTGTCCTCCCACTTCTTCTTAATATCTTTTAATACTGCGTCCTTATCCTGTTCGTCCGCTATACTCCCTAAAGAGGTGGTAACAAAATTCTCGAACGCTACATTCTGTAAGTATAGGATGCTAAAATTATTTTCACCGAGTTCCCTTTCTTCTGTGTGAACCAAACCTATAGGAATGCGCGATAAAGCGTCAGCAATTACATTTTTCTGTCCAGGAATGTATTGTACAGTGAAGTTATATTCCTGTAGGTATAGTGCCCAGCGTCCTAGTCTCCCATGCGTGATTTTTGTGCTCATCAGAAATTGGAGTGCACGATGGTCAGTGTACACCTTGGTGGTCCTCCCAAATAAAAAATACCTAAATTTTGAGAATGCCCAAACTATCGCGAGTGCTTCGAGTTCCGTCACAGAATAATTTTTTTCACATCGAGAGAGCACCCTGCTCCCAAACGAGATTGTTTTCCAAGTTGTAATATCATCATTTCCTTCCGTTTGAAACAGTACCGCACCTAATCCTGACAAGGAACTGTCAATCATTAAACAGAATTCTTGTGTCAGGTCGGGATGCACGAGGATGGGAGCCTCTACCAATGCCTTTTTCAATTTATAAAATTCATCCTGTGCCTCTTGATCCCAGACCCACAAAGCGTTCTTCCCTGTTAGTCCACATAGACGGGGTGTACCAAGTACACTAAAATTTATAAATCGCTTATAAAAATTACACAGGCCTAAGAATGCTCGCAACTGTTTTTTATTTGTCGGCATTGCACACTCCGCTATCGCCGCAATTTTCTCCGGGTCAGGTTGTATTCCATTTGCTGAGACAATATGGCCTAAGAATTTTATGTTCTCTCGTCCGAACTGTGACTTATCTAAGTTGACTGTTACACCTGCCTTCTCAAAAACATCCAGTAGTCTGTTCAGAACGTCATTATGGTCCTCCCACGACTTTTCCGCAATTAATATGTCATCCACGTAAATTGTCACTCGCTGTTTCAAATCATCAGGTAAAATGCTATTTAATCCCCTTATAAAAGCAGCTGATGAGACGTTTAGTCCGAACGGGAGACGCCGGAATTGGAAACAATTTCCGTAACACAGGAACGCTGTATATAACCTGCAAGATGGGTGTAGCACGATTTGCCAAAAACTCGAACGGAGGTCGACAGATGATAGTACCTTTACCCCGTGGAAACGTTGTAAGAGTTCCTCAAGGCTCTCAGGCCTGTCCGTTTCCGACATAATAATTGTGTTTATCTGTCTCGAGTCTAGCACCAAACGAACTGAGTTGTCGCGTTTTGGCACGACAAGCAAAGGTGAGTTGTACGAGCTTACTGCCCGCTCAATTATTCCTTGTTCTAACATCTTGTTTATTTCCTTCTCCACCTGGGCTTTATACGCCACGGGAATAGGGTATGGTCTAACAGAAAACTTCTGATGGTCACGTACTCTGAATTGGTACATAAAACCCTTAATAGCCCCCGGAGTCTCAGAAAATACCCGTTCATGATTCCTAAGTAGGCAATACAATTTCTCCTTTTCCCTGTCCGTGGTTCTGACACCCGCGATGCTCTTTCTCAGTGCATCATCAAAAGCAACATCTTTCCCCTGCTCACCAGACGTAGAGCACGACTCACTTACATAGTTCACGAGTAGCTCCAGTCTGGGTTGCGACTCGGTTTGAGCTTGAAATTTTAGGCAACTAATTTCTGACTCGGCACGTAATATGCATTCATCAAATACTAAATTAATTGGCTGATCCCCAACTTGAACTGTCATTACTCCTCCACCCATGTCAATTACTGCATGGTGGGCATTCATGAAGTCATTTCCTAAAATCATTGCCACATTCAGCATTGGGAGCACAAAGAAGTTGTACTCAAACTCTCTTCCCTGGCAGGTAAAATTAAGCCGAGTTTGCCTTCGGATTTCTATGCTCTTACCGTAGATTGCGCCCTTCACCTTTATTCCTCTCACTTGAAAAACGGGCCAAGTCCCAGTCCCTTCGCATTTTTGAAATGCTGCCTCGCTCACTATCGAGAAAGGGCTTCCAGTGTCAATGACACACTTAAAACATATTTCGTTTACTGCAACTGTCACGACTGGATTTATTCCCGAAATTTTAGCACTCGTAGTTTCTTGCAACAAATCCTCTCTAATATCTTCCCTCTCTATATACCGTATGCACTCCTTTGCCATGTCGTTCATTGGTTCCGATTGGGCGCCTTCTGCGCTGATCGTTTGTCATTGCCGGTTTTGTTCATTTCCATTTGCTGGATTATGTCTAGGGTTAGCTGGCCGAATTTCAACATCATGTGGGGCTCCGCCTACAATCCTACTCCCACCGTGTTCATCGTAGTAACGATGCTGGTTGCCGTACCTGTTGCGTTCACGATCTTGTCCCCATCCTCTATCATTTCTGTTGTTCCACCTGTGTTCGCGACTGTTACCCCAGTTTCTATACGGCCTGTCCCGATTATTGTTTCGTTCGCGTCGCGACGACCAGTCACGCCGTTGATTAGTAATACGGCCACGACTGCGGTCGCGCTGCTGTGCCCCGTAATAACTTTGTGCCTGATTAGGCGGGCATTCTGCTGTATTATATTCCAACTCTTGGAGAAGTGTTTTAAACGTTTCCACGTCCTCTTTGCTTCGTCCCGCAAGAATGACGTGCCGCAAGTGCATCGGCAATTTGGTGATGCATATCCTAATTAGTTCCGCAGGCCCGTATGGGTCGTATAAAAATTGATTTGCCTGCAGCATGTGGTCGAATAGGCGTGCAGGGCTGCCGAAACCAGACTGGTTCAAATTTGGCAGCATAATTATGCCATGTTTGACCCTATCTTGTGCCGCTTCCGACCAATAGGCGGACAGAAAGACTTGTCGAAACTCCCGAGTGGAGTTGCAGTGACGCGCTGCCGACCTCATGCGACTCGCCGGTTCGCCTTCCAAATAGCCACACATATATTCTATCTTATGTGAACTTGCCCAGGAGGAAGACAGAACTCAAATTGCTCGAGCCATGCTCGTGGATGTATGCCTTTTTGAGAATTTCGGAATATCTCAAACTTTCTTACCGTAAGGAAATGTTTGAAATCAAATCCCCGCATTTCCTCCTGGCGAGGCCCTTGTATGTTTCTATTTGTCTCATGTCTGCCCCTCAAATTACATTCTTCCCTGTCGTCAAAATCTCCCTCGTGGCCGGAGTCCCTCTCTGCACTGTTCGTACGGCTATTTTTAGTGCTATTGGCGAGTTCGGAATCACACGCCATGCGGTTTTCCAGATGCGCCACGCGTTCTTGTAATTCGCCTGTTACAGCTCTGTGTTGCCTGTTCACTTCGAATTGTCCCTTCTGAAATTTAAGAAGCGAACGCACTTCTTCGGTCTCTGCGGCCACTACCGGTGTAGTATTGTTCTCGCTTTCCGTCAGCTTCATCGTGCCTACAATGTCCGCTAATGCCGCAATCTTATCATCTATTTGTCTCTTGTCCTCCGCCCCAGTCTGCTTCAATTGTTCAACCTGCTGTTCCAACGCGTGGATCGCTAAACTGTTGTCCGCTATTGTGTTGCTAACGACCGTGGGACAATGCGTTTCCGCCTCTTGGACCCTCGAGAGTACCTGTTGGTGCTCCCTTTGGCATTCTTCTCTCAGCTCTTGGAAATTCCTAAGTAGCCGTTCTTCGCTTTCTTTAGATTCGGCCTCGCCACTCTGCTTGCTCTGTTCTAGGGCTTGCAGACGGTCATCGATTTGTTCAAATGTACGGCCTAATTCTTTCATAATATCACTTTTTATTTCACTTGCCAGATTGTTTATTCTTTGTGAGATATCATCGGACACTCTCTGCATCGACTTGTCGACTTTATTTGTCTGCTGGATTAGTTTTTCGTCTATTTGTTCGCCTAGCTCTCGGATCGATTTCTCAGATTTTTGCGTCATTTGTTCGCCTAGCTCGCGGATCGATTTTTCAGATTTTTGCGTCATTTGTTCGCCTAGCTCGCGGATCGATTTTTCAGATTTTTGCGTCATTTGTTCGCCTAGCTCGCGGATCGATTTTTCGGATGATTCTTTTTGTTCTCGGAACGATTCTTTATTTTGTTGCAATAAGGCTTTCATGAGTTCTACCAAATCAATTTGGTTAGTTGGAGGCAAATTAATTTGTGGCTCTGATGTGAGGCCGTTCGTGCTGTTTTGCATTTCGTCTGAAGTATTCCCCGTTGCACTTTCGGAACCGCCCGACGCGTTAATATTGGAAATCAAATTATCCCCTTGGTCCATGTTGCTTAAGTTGTCGGACCGCTTACTTTTAGCTTGGTTACGTGTCAGCATTAGTGCAATTTACACCCAGTACGCAACACACTAATCACAATAAATGTGTCTCCCAAAAATTACGACAGTCACAAGAAAGATACCCAACCTAGTACGCACTTTTTCACAGGCGAAACAAATTTTTCTCTTTGATCGAAACAGTGCAATGTACAAGCGAGAACAAAAAAACACACACACATATAAAACACACAAATATAGAAAACAAAACAACAAGACAAACAACACAACGCCGCTCAACAATGCCGTGAATCTTTTGAACGTCTGCTCAGAAACAACGCAAAAGTTGTTTGAGCGCTGTAGGGAAAAAAAATTAAGATTATACAACGCTTGCAATCTAACGTCTCAGAGATTCCAGAGTCTAGCGGAATCACAGAACAGGGTCGCCATGTGTAATATTTCACCATGAATTTGCTATGCTGACATCGGGTGCTAATAGTAGAATAAAAGCGGGTTACAAGCCGTGAGCTGTCTGGGGAGGTTAACCGTGCGTTTACTGGGCAACTGTTTCAGCAGGTAACTGGGTATCTAGTCTAGGTTTACCACATTACCAATCAGACTAACATTGATTATAATCTTTTACAGTCATACAACAACCGGTAATATATATATATAAAAGGAGAATTTAAATAAAACGAAAGAAATCAGTTTATATTTGGAAATTTATTTTTAAGATTGATCATCGAAATTTCAGCATATTATACGTGAGTTATAACTGAGCTGGTGCCTTATTTACGATTGTGAAAATGTGAGATTGGAATCTTACGGAAAACATAAAATATGGAGCCAAGATTGGGAGACTGGGTACAACACTGCATTCATAAAACAACACACAAAGAACACTGAAACACATGCAATAGAAAGTTAACCACAACCAACAGATTCAAATTTTCAGTCAAAGAAATCACGTTCGTAGCACAATCCTGTCCGTCATGTAATTACCACACACTGGTATACTAAATTCATATTAACTCTTTGTGAAATCTTCCCAAGAAGAATAGCTGAGGGCTACTTTGATGATTACACCACATGCTTCACGTGGTCTAATTGGTTTACAGAAAGCGTATAACTCCACAGTAATTCTGATAATTAAAATAAATTAGATCGAAAAGCAAATTACAAAAGAAAAACCTTGAACTGGTTACTAACGTCTTACTATTAACCTGATGGGTCAAACAGTTATATAAGCACGTGGTACTGGTCTCACAAAGTACACACCACGTGGGTTGAACATAAAGAAAAGTTGCTATATTGAAAATATTGTTAAGACGAGACGTTGTAATCACACAAGCATTCGCATTTAAGATTGATCTTAGTTAGAGTTACTGACCAACACGTGGTTCCACTTTACTCATAAAGTAGTAACAAAGCAACTACCGGAAAATAATATGAACTTCACACGAGAATTACACTCCGCTGCAATTTAAGATAGCATTAGATATTTTAGAGCTAAACCTGAAATCACGGTGATTAAATTTTCAGTTAGGCTGAACTTAACAAATCCATTGTCCTACGGACTTAGCAGACACGCGCTTAGCCGGAGATCTTACCATTTCAGACGCTCGCTACCGCCAGACTGCCACTGCCTACTACCAGACTGCAACTGCCACTACTGAGCGTGCTTCCCTGAGGGTCGCTCACAAAGACAAACGGAAGCGGCCAGAGGGGCAGCTTCCTATACCAACATGACAAGGGACGGACCGGACCATACTAAGAATAGAAACCTCTTTGCTTTTAGGAACCGTAGCTACCTGTTCCAACGTTGGTCCTACTGTTCTCTAGCAGACAGCCTTGTCTGCTACCCTCAAGCATGCAACTACAAACACATTTGATCATTCATCCTCTCACACAGAAGGGAAGGGGGATGACAGTATCTTATCATACACAGTATATAAAAGAAAGCGGATGTAGGTTCCGTATGAGACTGTGTGACATGAAATACATATAAGAATTACATATAAACTTTGTTTTAAAGTGTAGTAGTGTGACAGATCGTTCTTGTTTACGTGTAAAAGTAACACGTTCCACTACTCAGTCTCCTCCCAGATAGTCAGAAACGCCACAGTAAATTTAGGAGAGGAATTTACTCCATAAATGACAACAAATTTCAGAAATTAAACATGAAAGGAATCCAACAGAGACCTTTCAATTAATGCACCTGCCTAGTAAGCAGCAGATCCCGGGTTCGATCTCAATCCAGGACACATTTTCGCTTGTCGCCGCTGATTCCGCTTAGTGTCCCAGTGCACCTCCCCTTCCCCTTCACCTTCAGTTTACATATCTGTGGTTTTAGACGGAGGTCTGAGGACGTCATGAACTGTCTGTTGCGTGGATGCATACAACTGGGATTGCTGAGCTTCTTCGAGTATTAACTGCTTTATGAGTCGATATAGTCGCTGAGGATGTCTCCAGCATTGGAAGACAAACGATAGGCAGAGAAATATGCCTTGGAGCGTGGCCTAATGACCCTAAAACAAAAATAAGCAAGTACTGAGGGCCGACCTCTTAGCTGAGCAGTCAGCGCGTATGACTGCTAGGCAGTGGGCCCGGGTACGATTCACAGCCGGGTGGATTTTTTCCACTTGAGGAATAGGTGTTGTCTTCATCATCATCGACACTCAAGTCGCCCAATTTGGCATCAGCTGAAAACACTCGGCGGGCAAACTTGCGCAGATGGGAACTCTCAGTCATCAATTCCAAACGATCATTTCATTTTTTCACCAAATATTCAGAAAGTATATTCCAGTCTAAATTGTCCATGGTTTTCTCTAAATTTACAAGGGCTAAAAACGTAGATTGGCCTTTCTTCAATTTATTTTTTTAAGATAAACTGTAGGATTAATTTCCCCCTCACACCTTCCAACATTTTTCCGAAATCGGAAAGTCGGTTTCTACCAGTTATTTCATTCTTCTGTCCGATCATCTACGCCAGTCTGGTTTTCTACAAGCTGTTCTAATCATGATAACACAAATCATCATCGATGATGGAGAAGGGCAAATGTATAGTCCGAGGTAAGAAGCTCTGGCCCAGAAACAACTTAATGGAAATTAGGAACGCGAAGCTGTTGTTGGACAATCACGCCAGTGGGATACAGGTACCTACAAATCGCAGGCTGGTGAAATACGCACGCAGGTGCTGACACGGTGGCGTAATCAACCACAACCAACATGTAGGTGCACATCACGACCTTGGGGGGGGGGGGGGGGGGGAGTTCGGGGGAATGGAAACTGAACTTAACGCTCTGCACATAATGTGATGTGTACGCAAGCCATGATGAGTTCTAGAGTGGAGATCTGTAAGACTAAAATCTACATTTACAAACTGAAGTGTGTAGTCGATCAGCCATACTGAAATTGTGTAGTTTTCTCTATTGGAATTGCTACACACAATTTTCAAGTTTATACAAGCAAGTGGAAGTTACAGACAAATTGCAATGTACGAAGTATCCAAGTACGAGGTGTAGCAGTATGAAACCGGAATTTGGTTGCAATAATTACACCTCTGTTGTTTGGACTGATAAACAATATTTTATTCAAAATAATCTCCATCGATATTTGCACATCTCTCCCACCTATCCGGCAGGCTACGAATGCCACGCCAAAACATCAGTTCTTCTTTTGAAGCGAACCACTCTGCGAGCCATTTTCGTGTATTTTCAAACGAACTGAAGCGTTGTTCAGTGAGAGCGTCTTCCAGTGATGCAAATAGATGATAATCGGACGGAGCCAAGTCTGGAGGATAAGCCGCATGACATAGTATTTCCCAACTGAACGCCTCGTCGTTTCCCTGACCCATTTTGCTACGTTTGGTGGGACGTAATCATGGAGAAATATGACTTTGTGTTGCCTTTTTCCACATTCCGGTCGTTTTTCATGCAATGCTCGATTTAAATCGATCGTATGCTGTTAGTAGCGATCAGTGTTAACGGTTTCACCAGGTTTTAGCAGCTCATAACAGATGACACCCTTCTGATCCGACCAAGCACATAGCATTGTCTTCTTTCTAAAGCGATTTGATCTTGCAGTGGATGTCGATGGTTTGCCTAGATTCACTCCTGATTTACGATGCTAATGATTCTCAAAAGATATCCATTTTTAATCACCTGTTACTATTCGATGGAGAAACGACTTTCTTATATATCTGGCGAGCAGAATTTCACAAGTGAGTATTTGCTTCCTGTCTTTCATTCAGGTCAGGTGAAACTCATTTTCTGCACCTTTCCCATAGCTTTCAACGCAAGAGAAGCGGCTTTCTGCGTCACATTCAACTGTTCCGCGAGTTCCAGTTGAGCGTGAGTATCTTATTCATCCAGTAAGGCCTGTAATTCGTTGTCTTCGAACTTTTTTGGTGGTTTCCCGCGCTCATCGTTTCTCACGTCAAAATCACCACTTAGAATTTTTTGAACCACCCTAAACACTGTGTTTTCCCAAGAGCATGTTCGCCGAAAGCTTCGACAAGCATTCGATGCGATTCTGCAGCAGTTTCATTCAAATGATAAAAGAAAACCAATGCTGCCATCAAATCGTAGTTCGTAGGCACAAAACTCGACATGTTTACGGGTTTGAAACAGATACGCATGTATGGAACTTGGATTATCGTGTGCCGGCATTCGTCGTCCGCCGTTACAGGAAACAGATGGCGCTGCAGATGCATGTCTCACGGGCCCTACATTTGCCGCTAGCACCATCCGGTTTCATGTTTCTACACACCTGGTGTGTAACTAGGGCCTCCCATAAGTTAGACCGTTCGCCGGGTGCAAGTCTTTCGATTTGATGCCACTTCCGCAACTTGCGCGTGGATGGGGATGAAAATGGTGATGATTATTACAACACAACACCCAGTCCCTGAGCGGAGAAAATCTCCAACCCAGCCCGGAATCGAACCCGGGCCCTTAGGATTGACATTCCGTCGCGCTGACCACTCAGCTACTACACCTGATAAGGAACGTTTCATGTTATGTGTCGGAATACCGTAGAGACCAACAGCGTCGGGAAGAAACACTTTGGCCCATATGGAGTGTGAAGCCAGTGAGATCAATGAGGATGAACTCAAGCTATGCTGTCGTACAAATCCGAGAAACGTCCATCACCACACGTAGACAACTCATAGGGATATGAGAGATGACGTGGTTGAAGTAAAGGTGAAGGCAGGTCAAGAGTCATTCTTGGATAGCTCAGTGAGTCGGGCGCCTGTGAAAAGCAAAGGTCCTAGGTTCCAGTCCCAGTCCAACATAGAGTTTTAATCTGCCAAGATGTTTCAACCTAGAGTTTTGTACACAAGTTTAGAACAAAGCGAAGATAATCAACAGGGTAAAGCTTTATGAATGGTTGCGATGTGCCGCACCACCACATATGGTTGCAGTGGCGTGTATTCAATGGAAGGTACGCACTGCTTACCCAGCGTAAGGAAACAATGTCAAACTAATGGAAACATTAAAATTTAAAAGCATTCCTTACGTGGGTTGGCGAATATGATATCACAGAATATTGTTGGAATAGTGCTGCCGATTTTTCATGATTCTCACCAAATTTCATATGTTCACTGTCACTATACTTATGATTTCAGGCAGGGGCTGATGTTCTCTGATCGGACTGTACAAGGGCGGCTGGAGTTCTGAGACGAATGGCTACCGGTACCTGCTGTCTTGGGCCACAAGATCAGTCTGGTGAAGTTGGCACCCGACTTTCGAGAAGTAAACCCTTTCTGTGCACCAGACAGCTTGCATTACTTGGAAATACGCAAAAGCACGACTCGTCAAACCACGCTACACGCCTCAGTCAGCTACTATTCAGTTTCTACGTTGTCTGATCCATTGAAGACATGCAGCCACTCGTGTCGCTTTGAGTAATGACGTTTTGAGAGGTATCCGACTCTAAACGTCCATTGTGTGCCGTTTCCTTCGCAATGCTCGCTTGGCAGCTCGTTGAGATATACCTCAATTCACTGACAACAGAATTTCCTATCGGGGTTGAAACTGATTGTGACTGACAAAGTGTTCTATTCACTGTCGGTTATGATCTTCTTACGCCCACTTTTCTTACATGGTTGCGAGTGGTACACCAATCCTTGTAGACACGTTGGATGGACCGCATTGGTACGTCAACAAATTGAGCAACTTCATTCACAGTGTCGTCGCTGACATGTCCAAACACGAAAGCTCCTTTCTGTCATTCTATCACCTCTCCACGGCAACCCATCTTACTGCTTTGATTCCATAAAAAACGTCTGGTATATACACAGCACTTCATCGCCATTACTTGCACTACCTGAGCAAAAGAATCCATAAACTTCTACGTAATGCAGAATTGACCACTAGATGTCACGCAAGTCGGATCTGCCAGGATAAAAGGATGTGGCGAGTGTTGCGTTATCAGCCCAGAAGCAGTAGCAGCACAGTGGGTTGGACAGGAGAGCTCACTGACTTCGAGGGGGACAAGTCATAGGATGTCACCCGATTAACAAATCCATCAGGGATATTTCAACCCTTCTACAGCTGCACAAGTCAACTGCTGAGACGTGACTGTGACGTGAAAACACGATGAAATAACCACAGCTGAACGATGACGAAGCAGACATCTACATCTACATCCATACTCCGCAAGCCACCTGACACGGTGTGTGGCGGAGAGTACCTTGAGTACCTCTATCGGTTCTCCCTTCTATTCCAGTCTCGTATTGTTCGCGGAAAGAAGGATTGTCGGTATGCCTCTGCGTGGGCTCTAATCTCTCTGATTTTATCCTCATGGTCTCTTCGCGAGATATACGTAGGAGGGAGCAATATACTGCTTGACTCCTCGGTGAAGGTATGTTCTCGAAACTTCAACAAAAGCCCGTACCGAGCTACTGAGCGTCTCTCCTGCAGAGTCTTCCACTGGAGTTTATCTATCATCTCCGTAACGCTTTCGCGAATACTAAATGATCCTGTAACGATACGCGTTACTCTCCGTTGGATCTTCTCTATCTCTTCTATCAACCCTATCTGGTACGGATCCCACACCGGTGAGCAGTATTCGAGCAGTGGGCGAACAAGTGTATTGTAACCTACTTCCTTTGTTTTCGGATTGCATTTCCTTAGGATTCTTCCAATGAATCTCAGTCTGGCATCTGCTTTACCGACGATTAATTTTATATGGTCATTCCATTTTACTCTGCGACTGGTCCCGGCGGAGGTTCGAGTCCTCCCTCGGGCATGGGTGTGTGTGTTTGTCCTTAGGATAATTTAGGATAAGTAGTGGGTAAGCTTAGGGACTGATGACCTTAGCAGTTAAGTCCCATAAGATTTCACACACATTTGATTCCATTTTAAATCACTCCTAATGCCTACTCCTAGACAATTTATGAAATTAGCTACTTCCAGTTGCTGACCTGCTATATTGTAGCTAAATGATAAAGGATCTTTCTTTCTGTGTATTCGCAGCGCATTACACTTGTCTACATTGAGATTCAATTGCCATTCCCTGCACCATGCGTCAATTCGTTGCAGATCCTCCTGCATTTCAGTACAATTTTCCATTGTTACAACCTCTCGATATACTACAGCATCATCCGCAAAAAGCCTCAGTGAACTTCCGATGTCACCCACAAGGTCATTTATATATATTGTGAACTACAACGGTCCCACGACACTCCCCTGCGGCACATCTGAAATCACTCTTACTTCGGAAGACTTCTCTCCATTGAGAATGACATGCTGCGTTCTGTCATCTAGGAAGTCTTTAATCCAATCACACCATTGGTCTGATAGTCCATATGCCCTTACTTTGTTCATTAAACGACTGTGGGGAACTGTATCAAACGCCTTGTGGAAGTCAAGAAACACGGCATCTACCTGGGAACTCGTGTCTGCGGCCCTCTTGAGTCTCGTGGACGAATAGCGCGAGCTGGGTTTCACGCGATCGTCTTTTTCGAAACCCATGCTGATTCCTACACAGTAGATTTCTAGTCTCCAGAAAAGTCATTATACTCGAACATAATAAGTGTTCCAAAATTCTACAACTGATCGACTTTAGAGAAAAAAATGGCTCTGAGCACTATGGGACTTAACATCTATGGTCATCAGTCCCCTAGAACTTAGAACTACTTAAACCTAACTAACCTAAGGACAGCACACAACACCCAGCCATCACGAGGCAGAGAAAATCCCTGACCCCGCCGGGAATCGAACCCGGGAACCCGGGCGTGGGAAGCGAGAACGCTACCGCACGAACACGAGATGTGGGCTAACTTTAGAGATATGGGTCTACAGTTCTGTACATCTGTTCGACGTCCCTTCTTGAAAACAGGGATGACCTGTGCCCTTTTCCAATCTTATGGAACGCTACGCTCTTCTAGAGACCTACGGTACACCGCTGCAAGAAGGGGGGCAAGTTCCGTCGCGTACTCTGTGTAAAATCGAACTGGTATCCCATCACGTCCAGCGGCCTTTCCTCTTTTGAGCGATTTTAATTGTTTTTCTATCACTAAGTTATCTATTTCCATGTCTACCATTTTGTCGTCTGTGCGACAATCTAGAGGAGGAACTACAGTGCAGTCTTCCTTGATGTAGTGACGGAAAGGAACTATCAAGCACTGCTGATTACCGTGGTAAAAATCGCATTAAATCAGCGGAAGGAATCAATGGTGAGTTCTGAGGTGCTACCCGTATTCTAGCTAGCACAGTGACTGATGATATGGAGTTAAAAATGACGTCAGCAATCGAGCAGCTAGTCAGAAGTCACACATTTCTTGTAGTCAGTGCCAACAACTTACCCACACTGATCTGAGTGCTACGGTCGCAGATTCGAATCCTGCCTCGGGCATGGATGTGTGTGATGTCCTTAGGTTAGTTAGGTTTAAGTAGTTCTAAGTTATAGGGGACTGATAACCTCAGATATTAAGTCCCATAGTGCTTAGAGCCATTTGAACCATTTTTTATAACTTCCACGTAGTTCTAACAACAGACTTATTACAACTGCAAATTATCAATAGTTAACGATTCATGCCGGCCGCGGTGGTCTAGCGGTTCAGGCGCTCAGTCCGGAACCGCGTAACTGCTACGGTCGCAGGTTCGAATCCTGCCTCGGTCATGGATGTGTGTGATGTCCTTAGGTTAGTTAGGTTTAAGTAGTTCTAAGTTCTAGGGGACTGATGACCACAGATGTTAAGTCCCATAGTGCTCAGAACCATTTTTTTAACGATTCATTTATTATTTTTATAATCTTTATGTTCAAATAAAGAGAAAAAAATTTGTAAGGAGATTGGAAATAAAAAAGGATAAACAAGAACTTTCAATCAAATTAGTGTAGTCCATCTATTTATATTATTGTGTTTACATTTGTCACAAGTGTAATGAGGATTGTGTGGAGCATTGCACGAATCATGATGATCATAGAAACAGGGTAAACAATAATTATTCCGACATATAGCAATGTGATGAATGCCGAAGTGTTGGCGGTTCATAGTTTTTTCAGTGTATCTGTTGCAAAACAAGCTTGGTTTACATTGTTAATCGGTAAACCATTTCGTGGCCTAGCACGCATATCTGTTGTTAGAACTGCGAGGGAATGAAAAAAACAAAAAACAAAAAAAAGAGTACCAGCAGCGAGATTCGATCGACAGACGTTGCGCGTATGCCCCGCTGAGGAATTCTTGAATATTAGCGACCATACTAACAAGGAAACCTCCCCATCGCACCCCCCTCAGATTTAGTTATAAGTTGGCACAGTGGATAGGCCTTGAAACACTGAACACAGATCAATCGAGAAAACAGGAAGAAGTTGTGTGGAACTATGAAAAAAATAAGCAAAATATACAAACTGAGTAGTCCATGTGCAACATATGCATTATCATGGATAATGCGCGGTCAGGATCGCTATGGTCCCGTGGTTAGCTTGAGCAGCTGCGGAACGAGAGGTCCTTGGTTCAAGTCTTCCCTCAGGTGAAAAGTTTAATTTTTTATTTTCGCAAAGTTATGATCTGTCCGTTTGTTCATTGACGTCTCTGTTCACTGAAATAAGTTTAGTGGCTGTGTTTTGCGACCGCACCGCAAAACCGTGCGATTAGTAGACGAAAGGATGTGCCTCTCCAATGGGAACCGAAAACATTTAATCGCAAGGTCTTACGATTCCTCCACAGGAAAACACGTCTGATATATTCTATAAGACACTGGTGACGGCATGTGCGTCACATGACGGGAATATGTTGTCGACCCGCCTAACTTGTACACTTGGCGAATGGGTAAAAAGATTCTTCTACCTTGCCCGATTTAAGTTTTCTTGTGGATGTGATAATCACCCCCAAAAAAGTGATGAAAACATAAGAGTTTGTCACGTAAACTGCAACAAAAAAATGCAACAGTTTCACAGTCACACAGTTTTCCCTGTGCTCTGTCAAAACATATGTTTTTAACGTTTTCAAATTTTTCCGTGTGTAGACCGTCAAATCCTGCATATGTCCAAGCAAATCTGAACATGTCCTGGAATTTTGGAGAGCGAAGTTGATTATGTGTAAGTGCCTGAACTTTGATAATTGTCTGAAAATAAAAAAATTAAACTTTTCACTCGAGGGAAGACTTGAACCAAAGGCCTCTCGTTCCGCAGCTGCTCACGCTAACCACGGGACCATTGCGTTCCTGAGCCAACATTATCCTTGATGTTGCATATCATACGCATGGATTACTCAGTTTGTATATTTTGCTTATTTTTTTCATAGTTCCACACAACTTCTTCCTGTTTTCTCGATTGATCTGTGTTCAGTTTTTCAAGGCCTATACACTGTGCCAACTTATAACTAAATCTGAGGGGGGTGCGATGGGGAGCTTCCCTTGTAAGTATGTAAGCACATCTAAAACTTTCAGACTCATTATCTCGAAAACGGTTTAGAGTTGCATCTTCCTGTTTCCCTATGTTTGAAGTCCTAGTCGTGCTTTCTACACCCTGTCATTGTCAATCAAATCGGTGAGGGGAAGTTCGTACGGTCACCTTGTAAGTGACGCCGAGGTGGTACAAAGAGCTACACAACTGGGCAGGGGATGACTGGACACGTGTGTTTGGAGTGATCAGTCACGTTATATCCTGTGGCAATGAAGTGCGTGACCTGCTGTCCATCATGTGTGTGTCAGTGATCCCGCCTACAGATGTGGGTTATTTATATAATACACTGAAGCTCAAAAGGCATATTCAAATACAGAGATATGTAAATAGGCAGAATACGGGGCTGCTGTCGGCAACGCCTGTATAAGACAACAAGCGTGTGACGCACTTCTTAGATCGGTTACTGCTGCTACAATCGCAGGTTATCAAGATATGAGTGTTATAGTTGACGCACGAGCGATGGGACACAGCATCTCCGAGATGGCGATGAAATGGGGATTCTCCCGTACGACAATTTCACGAATGTACCGTGAATAACAGGAATCCGGTAAAACATGAAATCTCCGACATCGCTGCGGCCGGAAAAAGGTCCTGCAAGAACGGGACCGACGACAACTGAAGAGAATCGTTCAACGTGACAGAAGTACAACCCTTCCTCTAATTGCTACAGATTTCAGTGTTGGGCCATCGACAAGTATCAGCGTGCGAACCATTCAACGAAAAATCATGGATATGGGCTTTCGGAGCCGAAGGGCAACTCGTGTGTCCTCGATGACTGCACGACACAAAGCTTTACACCTCGCCTGGGCCGGTCAACACCGACATTGGACTGTTAACGACCGAAAACATACTGCCTGGTCGGACGAGTCTCGTTTCAAATTCTATGGAGCAGACGGACGTGTACGGGTATGGAGTCAGCGTCATGAATCCATGGTCCCTGCATATCAGCAGGGGATTGTTCAAGGTGGTAGAGACTATGATGGTGTAGGGCGTGTGCAGTTGGGGTGATATGGGACCCCTGATACGTCTAGATCGACACGCACAGGTGACACGTACGTAAGCATCCTGTCTGATCACCTGCATCCATTCATGTCCACTGTGCATTCCGACGGACTTGGGCAAATCCAGCAGTACAACGCGACACCCCACACTTCCAGAACTGCTACAGAGTGACTCCAGGAACTCTCTTCTGAGTTTAAACACTTCCACTGGCCACCAAACTCCCTTAGACATGAACATTTCTGAGCATATCTAGGATGTCTTGCAACGCGCTGTTCAGAAGAGATCTCCAACCCTTCGTACTCTTACGAATTTATGGACAGACCTGCAGGATTTACGGTGGTGGTTTCCTCCAGCACTACTTCACACACTTTGCTCGAATCCATATCACGTCGTGTTGCGGTACTTCAGTGTGCTCCAAGGGGTCCTAAACGGTATAAGGCAGGAGTACCAGTTTCTTTGGCTCTCCAGTGTATAACTCTCACAAATATTCTGCTCTCAATGTTCAAAGATCAGCAACAAACAGTCGATAGATATCAGTTTGCTTCTTTTTGATGAAAACTCTTTCTAACCTTAAATTTGATTTTCTTGTATCCAAGAAACTTGTGTTTTTGTCGAGGTATGTATTAAATTCATGGGAGCTCAAATCACTCTTTCCTAGTCTGCATCCCATAGAACGACGACCATTGTTTCCGTGGTTTGTCAAATTTACTTCATTTTAACTTTGTCACCAGATGCCATCCCTGATGCCACAATCGTCAGTTAACCTAAGGGGGGGATTGAGTGTTTGCCTTTGTGAGACCAGCCGCGCATTTGTATAAACAAGTATGGAAAGCCATTTAAAAACCATATTAAATTGGACTACGAAGAGTGCACGCACAATATTCTGGTCAGTAGATACACAATGGGCTGAGCAAATATAGGGAGAGCGGTAGTGGTGGGGGCCGCTCAAGATGCTATAGGGGAAATGCTGAGCTCTGGAGGAGAAGTGCTGCTCTAAACCGATGCCTACCCTCATATTTGAAGCCTAATTTGTCGAGTAGCTACCCTAACGAAGAGGTATTTTCGCTTATTATGGGAAAAAGTGACCTTATTGTGAGATGCTGTAACTTGTAAATCAGAATATTATCTAACTGTAAGATTTTTGTCTCTTTACATCTACATCTATATCTAAATCTACATGGATACTCTGTAAATCACACTTAAGTGCCTGGCAGAGCGTTCATTGAACCACTTCACAATCATTCTCTATTATTCCACTCCCGAATAGTGCGCGGAAAAAAGAAACACCTATATTTTTCCGTGCTAGCCCTGATTTTCCTCATTTTATGATGATGATCGTTCTCCGTATGTAGATCGGCGACAACAAAATATTTCCGCATTCGGAGGAGAAATCTAGTGGAAGAAATTTCGTGGGAAGATTCCGCCACAACGGAAAACGACTTCGTTCTAATGGTGTCCATCCTAAATCCTGTATCATGTCCACGGCACAATCTCCCCATTTCGTGATGATACAAAACGTGCTGCTCTCCTTTGAACTTTCTCGATGTACTCCGTTAATCCTATCTGGTAAGGATTCCAGACCACGCAGCAATATTCCATAAAAGGATGGACAAGTGTAGTGTAGGCAGCCTCTTTAGTAGATCTGTTACATTTTCTAAATCTTCTGCCAATAAAATGAAGTCTTTGGTTTGCCTTCCCCACAACATTTTCTGTGTGTTCTTTCCAATTTAAGTAGTTCGTAATTGTAATTCCTAGGTATTTAGCTGTAATTGTGACCTTTAGATTTGACTCGTTTATCGGGTACTTAAGCTTAATGGATTCCTTTTAGCACTCATGTGGATGACATCACACTTTTTATTTTTTAGGGTCAACTGCCAATTTTCGTACCACACAGATATCTTTTTTAAATCGTTTTGCAATTTGTTTTGATCTTCTGATGAGTTTACTAGAAAATAAATGACAGCATCATCTGCAACCAACCTCAGACAGCTGCTCAGATTGTCTCCTAAATCGTTTATAGGGATAAGGAACAGCACTGCCTTGGGGAACGACAGAAATCACTTCTGTTTTAATAGATGACTTTCTGTTAATTACTACGAAATGTGATCGCTCTGACAGGAAATCATGAATCCAATCACACAGCTGATACGATATTCCATAAACACGCAATTTCACTACAAGCCGTTTGTGTGGTACAGTATAAAAACCTTTTGGAAATATAGAAAAATGGAATCAATTTGAAATCCCTTGTCAATGTTACTCAACATTTCGTGAGTGTAAAGAGCCAGTTGTGTTTCGCAAGAAGAATGTTTCCTAAATCCGTGGTGACTGTGTGTCAATAGACCACTCCCTTCGAGGGAATTCATAATGTTCAACACAATATATGTTCCAAAATCCTGCTGCATATCGACATTAATGATATGGGCCTGTAATTTAGCTGATTACTCCTACTATCTATCTTGAATATTGGTCTGATCTGTGGTACTTTCCAGTCTTTGGGTTCGGATCTTTCGTCGGGCGAGCTGTTGTATACGATTGTTAAGTATGGAGCTACTGCATCAGCATACTCTGAAATGAACCTAATTGGTATACAGTCTGGACCAGAAAACTTGCTTTTATTAAGTGATTTAAGTTACTTCACTATTCCGAGAATATCTGCTTGTAAGTTAATCATGTTGGCAGTTGTTCTTCATTTTATTTATTTCGTCATCTTTGGTGAAGGAATTTCGAAAGTCTGTGTTTAGTTCCTCTACTTTCGCACCACTGTCGTCGTTAGTATTTCCATTGCTATTGCGGAGAGAAGGTATTGACTGTGCCTTGCCGCTATCATACTTTGCTTACAACCAGAATATCTTTCGATTTTCTGCCAGGTTTCACGATAAAAGTTTCGTTGGAGAAACTATTGTAAGCACCCCGCATTGATGTCAGCCCTAAATTTCGAGCCTCTGTAAAAGATCGCCAAACTTGGGATTTTGCCTTCGTTTAATTTTGGTATGCCTTTTTCTGTTGTGTTGCAACAGTGTTCTGACCCGTTTTGTGTAACTCCGTCGTTTGATAATTTATTTGGTATAAATCTATCAATTGCTGTCGATACTATTTCGTTGAATTCAAGCCACATCTAGTCTACACCTACAATGTTAATTTGGAAGGAGTGGAGATGTCTCTCAGGAAGGAGTCAAGTGAATTTTTATGTGCTTTTTTGAATGATATATTTTTTGTTTATTTTTGGAGGATTTGGGGATTACAATATTCAATCTCGCTAAGACAACCCTATGTTCACTAATCCCTGTATCCATTATGATGCTCGTTATTAGCTCAAGATTATTTGTTGCTAAGACTTCAAGTTCGTTTTCACAACCATTTACTATTCACGTGGGCTCATGACCTAACTGCTCGAAATAATTTTCAGAGATTGCATTTAACACAATTTCGGATGATGTTTTATGCTTACCTCCGGATTTAAACATGTATTATCGCCAACATATCGAAGGTAAATTAACGTACCACCAACTGTAATTGTATGAGCCGGGTATGTTATAAGATGCTACTGCAGGAGGGTGTAAAAATGAATGCACGCAACGGAAAAGCAGCGCTCCGTCTGCAGGCCATAAGTGGCCCATCGGGACCAACCGACCGCCGTGTCATCCTCAATTAAGGATGCGGATAGAAGGGGCATGTGGTCAGCTCACCACTCTCCCACTCGTTACGATGGTTTTCTTTGACCGGAGCCGCTACTATTCGATCGAGTAGCTCCTCAATTGGCATCACGAGGCTGAGTGCACTCCGAAGAATGACAACAGAGCATGGCGGCCCGGATGGTCACCCATCCAAGTGCCGGCCACGCCCGACAGCGCTTAACTTCGGTGATCTGACGGGAACCGGTGTATCCACTGCGGTAAGGCCGTTGCCTTTGCAACGGAAAATACTGAACGCAAAAATCAAGATTTGGCCCTGTCTGACTACTCCCTGAAGCAGATCTTAGGATCCCTTAATTGTGATGTTATTTCCTCTTTCTTGCTCTTTAATATATAAATTACAACATAAACATAAATGAATGGTTAAGGGAACTAGTAACTATAAAATGATAAATGTTGTTTCTGCTTATACATTTATTGTAGATTAAAATCCCTTTATATATTACAAATGTTTACATATCAATGTCCAATGGACATAAAGAGATACAAATGAATTTCCTAACTAATATGATTGATCAAATTGTCCAAATCTGCCCCTTTTTATGGCTACGCGATCTAATATAAATAACACGAGATGAATGACGTTATCTGTGTACCAAACACTAGAAGACAATACTTTCAAAGATGATCTACAGGCGTGTGCAACCTCAGTGGAAATACAACTTACGTGATCACAGCTGTTTAGCTTTACAGCCCTAATAGGCTGAAGCAGTTAGAAATATCACTGTATGTACTGCGTCCGGTGCATCGGAGTGATGGTTCTCGTACATGTCTGCGACGATGGAAGAACTCCAGCCACATGATAAAAAACTCTTTCTAACACTAGGATGGCAGAAGGCGGTCCCCTGACTAGTATAATCTAATACTGTCTTCTCCTCTCCATGTCTTACAGACAAGAAACGCGAACTCCCAGCCACAAGGACAGAATTCAGATAACGTCTCAATATGAGTACAAAAAGAAGAAGTGCTCTCAATAACTGAACGCTGCATACTCGACGACGACTCTCTACCCGGAGGCGAAGTCCAGAATCGTATAAGTTCGCAACAGTACAGTGCCTAACTGTTCTAACTTTATAATCTCCTGAGAGCAATGACAGCAAGTCCGTCTGTACCAATAAAAGCTGATACTGAGCGACCGTCAAACACGGGTGCTCATAACGGAAGACCTCTTTCTCTCCACCACTAGCTTCCCAGCCAAGTTCGGCTCCCCTCCCTCATAACTGCAGAAGGCGAATCATATTCTCGAAACCACGGAATATTCTCCCTCTCCACAGATTCTTCCGAATACCGACCAACTATATTTTAGACTTTTGTCATCCAGTGCAGAAAGTTTGCAAGAAAAAACCAATATCTGTTAATTAAGAATTCATACAATGGTACGCTTCTCAGAGTAAAAATCCTCGGAAATAACCCAGCTTGTGTGATTTGCGAGGAAACACTTCCTTGTTCCTCTCTGCTGTGTCCAAGAAGTTCCGAGTTTCCGGTTATCCTTCCGGCGTAGCTACAATACCGGCCAACTGCCACTCTATTGTGCTTCAATGCTCAGGTGCCCCGACCATCCCTCTAGGGCTACTTCCTGTTTTCAGCAGGACCAACACACCTGTGCGGGCTTTTCCAGGCAGGGCCTGAGTTACGCCTGCCTTTTCATTTCCACTGGCGCTCCAACCTCTGCTAGTATAGGCAATCATTCATTACGCCATTTTGATAGTGAAGACAATCCATCACCTATCATGCAGTAAGCGCTAGCAAAATATTTACAAGGTGTACTGTGTACGTGAAAATGTCAGTCTTCTTTAAATATTCATTTATTTGATGTACAACCTATCAAACAATACCTAATTCTGGTTTTAAATCACGGCAAGGTACGTAGATGAGTGCTTGTAAGGTGCGAAATTACAGCCACCTTACAACGTGTTTGAAACTAAACTCAAGTTTTCTTTGAAACTTTCAACAATTGTTGTTGGGAGGTTGGTAAAAGGATCCAGTTATTATTTTATTCCGGTTGCAAAGAATGACCTACCCATACTATCTCACAGGAACTACTTACAGGGTGTTTCAAAAATGACCGGTATATTTGAAACGGCAGTAAAAACTAAACGAGCAGCGATAGAAATACACCGTTTGTTGCAATATGCTTGGGACAACAGTACATTTTCAGGCGGACAAACTTTCGAAATTACAGTAGTTACAACAACAGATGGCGCTGCAAGTGATGTGAAGGATATAGAAGACAACGCAGTCTGTGGGTGCGCCATTCTGTACGTCGTCTTTCTGCTGTATGCGTGTGCTGTTCACAACGTGCACGTGTGCTGTAGACAACATGGTTTATTCCTTAGAACAGAGGATATTTCTGGTGTTGGAATTCCACCGCCTAGAACACATTGTTGTTGCAACAAGACGAAGTTTTCAACGGAGGTTTAATGTAACCAAAGGACCGAAAAGCGATACAATAAAGGATCTGTTTGAAAAATTTCAACGGACTGGGAACGTGACGGATGTACGTGCTGGAAAGGTAGGGCGACCGCGTACGGCAACCACAGAGGGCAACGCGCAGCTAGTACAGCAGGTGATCCAACAGCGGCCTCGGGTTTCCGTTCGCCGTGTTGCAGCTGCGGTCCAAATGACGCCAACGTCCACGTATCGTCTCATGCGCCAGAGTTTACACCTCTATCCATACAAAATTCAAACGTGGCAACCCCTCAGCGCGGCTACCATTGCTGCACGAGAGACATTCGCTAACGATATAGTGCACAGGATTGATGACGGCGATATGCATGTGGGCAGCATTTGGTTTACTGACGAAGCTTATTTTTACCTGGACGGCTTCGTCAATAAACAGAACTGGCGCATATGGGGAACCGAAAAGCCCCATGTTGCAGTCCCATCGTCCCTGCATCCTCAAAAAGTACTGGTCTGGGCCGCCATTTCTTCCAAAGGAATCATTGGCCCATTTTTCAGATCCGAAACGATTACTGCATCACGCTATCTGGACATTCTTCGTGAATTTGTGGCGGTACAAACTGCCTTAGACGACACTGCGAACACCTCGTGGTTTATGCAAGATGGTGCCCGGCCACATCGCACGGCCGACGTCTTTAATTTCCTGAATGAATATTTCGATGATCGTGTGATTGCTTTGGGCTATCCGAAACATACAGGAGGCGGCGTGGATTGGCCTCCCTATTCGCCAGACATGAACCCCTGTGACTTCTTTCTGTGGGGACACTTGAAAGACCAGGTGTACCGCCAGAATCCAGAAACAATTGAACAGCTGAAGCAGTACATCTCATCTGCATGTGAAGCCATTCCGCCAGACACGTTGTCAAAGGTTTCGGGTAATTTCATTCAGAGACTACGCCATATTATTGCTACGCATGGTGGATATGTGGAAAATATCGTACTATAGAGTTTCCCAGACCGCAGCGCCATCTGTTGTTGAAAATTGTAACTACTGTAATTTCGAAAGTTTGTCTGCCTGAAAATGTACTGTTGTCCCAAGCATATTGCAACAAACGGTGTATTTCTATCGCTGCTCGTTTAGTTTTTATTGCCGTTTCAAATATACCGGTCATTTTTGAAACACCCTGTACATCGATTTCGCTACAAGATAAATTACTTCTGACAGCAACAAACACGCCACCACCAACTGTGTTTAGCCTACTCTTTCGGAAGATCGTTAGGCTCTCTGCAAAAATTACGGCAGAACATATTTCCGACTTTAGCCTGCTTTCAGTGCCTATAACAATTTGAGCACCAGTGCTTTCTATTAGCGCTTGTAGCTCTGGTACTTTCCCAGCACAGATACGAAAATTTGCAACTGTTATTCCGATCGTTGCTGTATCTACGTTCTTCCTATGTTCGACCTGCACCCTTTAAGACTGAAGCCCTCTTTGTATTTCGCCGAGACCCTCTAACCTAAAAAACCGCCCAGTCCATGGTGAACAGCTGCTGCTACCCATGTAGCCATCTCCTGTATGTAGTGGATCCCGTGTGTAGCGGACTGCTGACCTATTCAGCGGAACCTGAAAGCCTATCACTCTATGGCGCAAGCCAGGCGATCTGCAGCCTACACAGTCACAGAACCGTGTGATCCTGTGATTCAGACCGTCCACTCGGCTCTGTACCAGAGATCCAAAATCGGTCCTGTCGGCTATGCAATGGTGAGCTCTGCACTCACCTTGCAGGCAAGACTGGCAGCCTTTACCACTTCTGTTAGCCACTTAAAACCAGAGAGAATCTCTTGTGATCCAAAGCAACACACATCATTGGTATCGATGTGGCCGACCACCTGCATTTGGCACCACCCTGTGCTCTTCATGGCATCCGGAAGGACCCTTTCCACATATGGAATGACTCCACCCAGTATGCATGCAGAATGCACATTGGCTTTCTTCCACTCCTTGGCAGCCATGTCCCTAAGGGGCCCCATAACGCACCTAACATTGAAGCTCCTAACTACCAATAATTCCACTATCTCTGACTGCCTGGACTTGCAAGCCGAGAGGTTACCTCTGAAACAGGATAAATTATTGCATCTGGCTGAGGGACAGTGTGAGCCACAGACAGCATGTAGACTCTGTTTGTCAGACTAACTGGGGAGGCCTTACATGCAGCCCCCTGGGAAATCTTTCGTCGCCTGCCACGCACCGAAGTGACCTCCCACTCCACCACGAGTGATTGTGTGATCAGCAGACTCAGACATGCTGGGCATCCATTGGATCCACACTGCTGGCCCACAATAGTGATGCCGATCCGCTGCAGCTTCGAGCTATGTAACCGAGACCATCACTGCCTGGAGATGAGAGTGAAGAGTCACCAAATTGGCTTGCATCTGCAGACAGCCATCACCGCCCTATCTACATTAAAAACTGTGGAAAACTACACTACACAAACAAACAAGGGCAACTTATACAGCTATGAAACTCTACAGTGGACACAGAGGAGAACACAAGAACTACGTTCAACAAATTAGATTAACATGCAGAGATTGAAAAGCTGAACTACCAAAGCACACAGGTGATTAGGAGCGAATTTACTCTTCTAATTGTTCAAAGCAAAACACCAGTAGCAGCCTGAACTCTGTCTAGGATATTTATAATGGAACATTTATCACCTCTTTTGCCTCTTCCTGCATAAATTTAATTCCTCTGTACATAATCTCTCGTGCCTAGCTATGAAGAACTCTTCCTGTGACTACAGTGCTTCGAGACTGCGATGCAATGCTGTGTATTGCAGTGTGATCATTAGATGCGTGCTCAGCCTTACACGACAGTGGACTGATGTGACCTCCTCTTCTGGTAAAACGAATGAACTCGGCCAGCGCTTTGGATAAAAATGCATCACTGCACATCGTTCAATGTATCCTGTGCAGAAACTGCTACACAAATGGTTCGTGCGGATTCCAACCAGGTCTGGCTCACTTGTCTGTCTTACTAGCTAGTGTGTTATGTACTGTTAAGCTATACGAGCAGATCATTTGTCGATGCTCCAATACTTGTACATAGCTGGCTCGTACTGACCTGCACGGCAACAGCGAGGTGCGCCACATTGATGGCGGCGATGGGACTGGGCACCTCTATGACCAGCAGGCAAGCAATGGCGTGCGCGTGGCAGATGTTGTCCATGGTGGCCGCGTGCCGCGTCATCGCCTCCAGCAGCGCGTAGTGCAGCTGGTCCTGGCAGTCACAAAGCAGCTCCGCGTCACCAGCCACCTGCCACAACCACACCCAGGCAATGTCGCGAGGATCCAGCGACGACAAGAGACCTCCCCCATTTAATAATCCGTTAGGAGCAACTGTTCACTTCAAATGACACAGTAACTGGGATGCACGAATAAAAGAAAGGAACCATTGCCTGTAAATATTCTCAGAGCAAAAAATCATTTTCTGAGAAAGTTCCCAATTTTGTATGAATAAAAAAATTTGAAGTGTGTTCTCCTCTATATAGGCTGACTCTTACATAGAAGATTACAGCAACCAGCCACTTTTTACAATGCTGTTTATTAATTTAATCAGCGCCGTTGCCGGTTTCGAACCAACAGGTTCATCTTCAGACGGCTAGTTCACGTTTTACATTGGATTTCGCCTTTTGTTTCCCCAACTGACGAAATTTTCCCAGCGATGGTGGTGCCCTACAACCAAAACAAGATGTAAGACAACGTCTTTTTGATTGTAATTGTGCCTCACAACAATTTTATGTGATGCAAACAAATTATTATTATTGTAGTGAAGGTTTTTCGGTTACGATGAAGAATCCGCGCTATTATGTTCTGCTACGGGCTGCTTATCATCCTGCAGCAGCGAAAATTGTATAATGCTCTTTTTGTGTATAAACATGCACATAATGTAAAGCACCACTCACACACTAAGAAGTTTCATCATATGGAGGTATGTATATAAATATGGCGATAATACAACCATAAAAACGCCATAGGTGTTCACTCTCAGAGGTATTTCATTATGTACATGTATGTGACAGCAGAAATTTGCAAATTGCTAATGTTACATTACTTATTATTTACATTGAAAGAAATCTGATTAAAATTAAGATAAACAAAGCAGTCATTTACAAAGTGTTACTGGAGTGATATTCCATAAATATAATTTTATACATTGTAATAAAAGTAAATGATAAGGCCAGATGAACATAAATAAATATAACAACTATGGACATATTATCGCATACATCGAAAGCACAGTAAATGGGTTGAGATGGCTGTGCATATGTAAATATTACAACAGTGGACATTTCATTGTTTTTTATGCTTCAAAATGGAAATCAGATGAATGAATTTTGAAAAAAGCCTCTATTGGCGAGCTCGGTTTGTTCCTTGAGGAGATTTTTGTGCTGATCTGATGTTATGTACAAATATTTTAAACTCCTCAAGCAAATTCATAAGGCTACCTTTTTCAGCATGGTGCAATACTTGTACATTGTCTTCAACGCTCTTTATTCCATGACTGTTAGTAGTTGTGTGCATGGCAAATGCGGATTTTGAAATGTTGTTCAAACGTATGGCATCTACAAGTCTTCGAACTGGGTCTCAATACTTCTTCCAGTTTGTCCTATATAGTAAGAGGGGCAACTTTGACAGCTGAGTTTATATATGCCAGATTTTTTTATATAGGGGGCTGTTATTCTTTAAGTTGTGAAATGCTAACTGCTGGAGTTTGTTGATTGTGTGGAAGCTTATTTTAATGTTTGTGTTTTTAAATATGTTGCTTAGTTTATAGGGTATGCTCCCTAAGAAAGGTAGTGCAATATATTTTCTGCTGTTTTCTGCTGTTCTGTCTACGTTGCATGGTTGCCTGTTGTGCAGCATTGTTGGCTGGTAGGTATTGGATTTTTTGTGATAGTTTGTCTGTCATGAGATGGCTGTAACCATTGTTTGAGGCAATGGTTTTAATGATACCGATTCCTTTTTCTTTTTTAACTGGTTCAAGTGGAATTTTGTGTACGTGGTTCAGTGTGGATCTAAAATATGCCATCTTATGTTGGTTTGGATGACAAGACGAGTTGTTGATACATATGGCAGTGGATGTTGGTTTTCTATCAATCTCAAAATGATGTTTATGGTTTTTGTCGGTGATTTTTACATCTAGGAAATTGATGCTGTTGTTGGTCTCATGTTCAATGGTGAATTTAAGGTTTTTGTGCATGTTACTCAAATTTGTTGCTAATGTGTCTATTTCCTCGTTGGTACCATCAAAAAGTATAAATGTATCGTCAACATATCTTTTGTAGTAGATGATTTTGCTGTTGATGTGACTGTTAGCTTCAAAAACGTCTGTTCTAAGTGATTTATGAAATATCCCTTACCATTTACTTTTGTTCCAATGTATACCATAATATTTATGTAATATTGTCGGAGAAGAAGCTGAGTAGCTCCGTGGCGTAGTGGTTACGATACTAAATTGTTGCATGGAGGGTCCTGAATTCAAAACTCACCTGGACTGTACAATTTTAATTTCTGTATTCCGTTCGAGTACATTCTAGAAGTATCCACAGATGTCAAGACTCATTGTACTGGAATGTTCTGTAGCTGTGCAAGTTCAAATCAAATGGCGCTGAGCACTATGGGACTTAACTTCTAAGGTCATCAGTCCCCTAGAACTTAGAACTACTTAAACCTAACTAACCTAAGGACAGCACACACGTCCATGCCCGAGGCAGGATTCGAACCTGCGACCGTAGCGGTCGCGCGGTTCCAGACTGTAGCGCCTTTAACCGCTTGGCCACCCCGGCCGGCAGCTGTGCAAGTGCTGAATAAACCTTCATTCATCTAATTACACCTTCTTCTATGACATTATTCTGGTGGAGACGCTGGGTATTGGAACCTGTGATACCTAACACTATCGACGACACAGTGGCTCCCATCAGGCCACGACACAGCCGCTGTTGACGTGGCGAGAAACCCGAGTCCGAGCCATATTCAACAGATCGCAGTCTATCGGAGATAAAAGAACAAGAGGACGTTACGATGACAGCAACCGTGCGCCACCACATGAGACATCCTTCCGGGTTCTCTGGTGACGGTGGCCAAGATCCAAACAAGTGGCTGAAGGTATATGAGCGTATAGCCAAATTTAACAAATGGGATGACACCGTGTGTTTGGCTAACGTATTTTTCTACTTGGAGGGCACTGCCAAGCAATGGTATGAGAACAACGAGGAGAAGTTCACAAACTGGAAAGTATTCCAGGCGGAACTGCGCAAGTATTTCGGCGACACACGACGACAGAAGTGCAAGGTTGAAGAAAAATTAAAGTGCAGGGCACAGCGTCGAGGAGAAACTACAGCATCCTACATTCAAGACGTATTGGAGCTGTATGGATCCTAGAAGAAGGAGGAAGATAAGATTACACATCTCATGAAGGGTGTTGCTGAGGACATGTATCAAGTCCTCCTCCTGAAGGAGGTTTCTACAGCAGACGACTTCACTTCACAAAATGGTGCCAGTATATCGAGGCAATGCATCAAAAAAGAATTACACGCAAGAATTTGAACGGCTTCTAAACGTCATATCGATGTCTCTGATGGAGGAAGCAACTGATTTCACAAGTGTTATTCTCAGATAATGAGAGAGGAAGTTCAGAAGGCACTTGGATTGCACGGCGGCCCATGTGGTGCGCTATTGTCGAGAAAGGCCGCGGATATTTGGTGACGCCCGGGCAGACCGATCTTAGCCGATGCCAACTCTGGGACGACGAAGATGAACAAGAAGATGTGGGTACAGGACGACGCAGGTCACCATCGCCGTAAACTAGCCGCTGGAGAGGACGCTCCCCAGCACGCCGATCAAGGTCTCTATCGCCGTTTAGAAGCTCCAGCCGATCACCTAGCCGCCACAACCTGGAAAACTAAAGGGTGCGACCTTCCTTAGAGGTGAGGCCATCAAAGAGAAAAATCCTCCGCCGTCGATCACTACAAAACTGATAGGAGACTACGTCGACATCCTCATGGATGGCCGTCCAGCCCAAGCTCTTGTGGACTCTGGAGCATCATATTTAGTCATTTCGGAGAAGTACCATCGCCAGTTGCAGAAAACTGTATTCATCGACAGCAAAACATCTTTGCTGAAGGTGGCTAATGGGAAATATGTAAAAACTACAGGAAGAAGTACCATTCGTGTGGGTATAAGTGGCCATACACAGCCCTTAGAATTCATCGTCTTACAAGAGTGTAGTCATGACGTCATTCTCAGATGGGACTTTTTGAAAGCTTCTCGGGCAATTATAGATTGTGGTCGCTTGAAGATTATGTTAGACGAGATGAGATACTGTGGACAGGAAGATGCGCATCCGAGTGTGTGGAGACTATGTGTGCTGGATGAAGTGATCATTCCTGCAGTCAGTGCCAGAAAGGTAAATGTCACGTGTCATGCCAAGCATCAACCCATGCATCTTGTAGTGAAATGTAAGAGAAGCATACCACTGAAGAATAAATTGGTCATCCCAGCCTATGTCGTCTCGTTTAAGAACGGATTCGGTGAATTGTGGATACTTAACTGTCGCCGAGAACCGCAGATCCTTCCAAGACATGTGCGTAGCAAACGCTGAGCCGTTAATTGTCGAACAGCTGAACGTCATAGAAACCTCCCTTGCCAAGTCTGTGGGCGAAATTAGCGCTATCACTACGTGACAAGATCTTCTAGCTCGACTATCACCAGATCTCACTAAGGAACAACAGAAGAAGCTACTTGCCTTTCTTCAAGTGTTCTCTGAATGCTTCAATCCACAGGTGAAGAGAAAATTTGACAAATCGACGGTGAAGCACCGGATTAGCACTGGAGACCATCAACCAGTAAGCCAGAGAGCATACCGTGTGTCAGCTACGGAACGTCGAATAATTAGCGATGAGGTATAAAAAATTAGCGACGAGGTATAGAAAATGATGAAGAATGACATCATTCAGCCTTCGCAGAGTCCATGGTCGTCACCAGTGGTCCTCGTCAGGAAGAAGAATGGCAGTTGGCGCTTGTGTGTTGATTACAGGAAGCTTAATGAGATAACTAAAAAGGACGTTTACCCTCTTCCACGAATTAACGATACACTAGATTATCTGAAGGGGGCTAAGTTTTTCTCAACCATGGGCATGTACTCGGGATACTGGCAGATCGACGTAGATAAGGCTAATCGTGAGAAAACTGCTTTCATCGCCCCTGAGGGCCTGTATGAGTTTAAGGTAATGCCGTTTGGTTTGTGTAATGCACCAGCAACCTTTGAACGGATGATGGATAATCTTCTAAGGCACCTGAAGTGGACGATGTGTCTTTGTTATTTAGATGACATTATAGTGTTCTCATAGACATCTGATGAACATATAAAAAGAATGAACATAGAAAAAGAATATATGAGGGCCATTCTTAAGTGTCTCCAACAAGGCAGACTGAAACTTAATCCAAGAAAGTGTCTCTTTGGAGCAAACGAATTCAAAATACTTGGACACATTGTGTCAAACGAAGGTGTGCGACCAGACCCAGAACAGGTGAGATCTATAACGGAACTTCCTTTTCATAAAAGTATTAGAGATGTGAGAAGCTTACTCGGATTACCGTCGTTTTATCAAAGACCTTTGTGTCAAAGCCAGGCCACTCCAAGAGTTGTTAAAAGCCGATGCTAAATTTATCTGGGGTGGTGCTCAACAAGACTCTTTCGATGTGGTGCGAAAAGCTCTGACGACTGACCCTGTACTTGGTCTGTTTGATGAGAGAGCACCTACAGAACTATACACAGATGCCAGTGGGTATGGGGATTGGTACTGTTCTGGTGCAAATTTTGGATGGGAAAGAGAAGGTTATAGCCTATGCTTCCAGGACACTTCCAAAAGCCGAGAGAAATTACTCAACTACAGAAAGAGAATGTCTTGCTGTGATCTGGGCCATGTGCAAATTTCGACATTGTCTCTGTGGAAGGACATTCGCAGTTGTTACAGTCCATCATTCACTTTGTTGGTTGACAGGTCTTAAGGATCCAACAGGACAACTCGTCAGGTGGATGCTACGTCTTCAAGAGTATGACATTACCATAGTGTATAAAAGTGGAAGAAAACACCAAGATGCCGACTGTCTCTCAAGAAACCCTGTGCAAGACCATCAAGACTTTGATGAAGATAGTGACTGTCTCGCTGCACTCCAGGATCTGTCTGCTGAGCAGAAGAAGGACGCCAAGATATCTCAAATTATGCTTTCCTTAAATCGGTCAGAGGATGTTAAAGGACAGTTTAAGGTAGTTAATGGATTACTGTGCAAGAAAAACTTTGATCCGTTTGGAAAGAGGTGGCTACCAGTGATTCCTAAACACATGCGCTTAGATATTCTACAGAAATTCCATGACACACCTGAGGCTGGACATCTAGGATTTATTAAGACATACGATAGAATACGCAAGAGATTTTTCTGGCCAGGTTTATTTAGGAGTGTCCGTCACTATGTGTCGCACTGTCGAGAGTGCCAGAGGAGAAAGAACTCCTCAGAAACCACCTGGCTGACTCATACCAATTCCACCAGCCGAAACGCCTTTCCAGCGTGTTGGGATTGACCTCCTCGGACGATTTACAACATATGCTAGTGGCAATGGATAGATTATTCTTGGCACTGATTATCTGACACGCTATACCATTACAAAAGCCTTGAAACCAGCCGAAGTATCCGAGGTAGCCAAATTCATCGTGGAAGACATTGTATTAAAACACGGTGCCCAAGGTCGTTAATTACGAATAGAAGGAAAGTTTTTCAATTGAATCTTTTGACTGAGATAAACCGTCGGTGCAGCATTACTCATCACATGACGACTGCCTACCATCCACAAACTAACGGGCTTACTGAATTCCTTAGTAAGACCTTGGCTGACATGCTATCAATGTCCCTCAACTTTGAGCAGAGCAACTGGGATGACATTTTCGTGCCGTTTGCATACAACACCGCCAAACAAGACACCATAGGATTTTCGCCATTTTTCCTGGTGCACGGGCGTGAGACGACCACGACGATGGACACTGTGTTTCCGTTACGTCCTGATGAAGTGGACGACGACTACATCGGCCAGGTGTTAACCAGAGCTGAGGAAGCTCGGCAGTTAGCTCGACTCCACATGCTGCAGGTTCAAGAAAACGATCGCTGAAGGTACGACGCGCGCCACCGCCCTGTTGTCTACCAGCCTGGTGACCTCGTCTGCATCTTCACTCCTGTTCCGAAGGTTGGTCTCTCTGAGAAGCTTAGGCGCTACTTTGGACCTAATGAGGTTGTAAGACAGTTGTCTGATGTTGCTTATGAAGTTGAAGATTTCGACCCCGACACAAGACGACGAAAGGTCAGAGATACGGCCCACGTCCTTCGAATGAAGCCCTATAAGGATCCTGCAGCCCAGGGTAAATTCGAAGCTCCAGCAACAGGCGCGAAAGGGAAAGGTGACGAAGAGCGTAGTGGCAAAAGAAGTTCTAAGAAGATCACATCCAAGGCAACAATCAGTTATTAGGAGTCAGAGTATGCAGGACCGATGACTCGTTCCCGGACTAGGACGACGTAACATCGAGACGCTGTTCTCTTAAGGAGGGAGCAATGTCACAGAAGAAGCTGAGTAGCTCCGTGGTGTATTGGTTATGATACTAAAACGCCTGCATGGTAGCTCAGCGTGTTCGGTCAGAGAGTTTAGCTACCCTCTGTAATAAAAAAAATAATAATAATAAAAAAAACGCTAAGTGAACGGATCAACGAACATCTTGAACGAGTGTCACCGGACGCCCGCCACGAACAAAGTCAAAGAACAATATAGAACAAAATGAGATTAAAAAAATTGTTGCATGTGTTGCATGGAGGGTCGTGAGTTCAAAACTCACCTGGACTGTACAATTGTAATTTCTATATTCGGTTCGAGTACACTCTAGAAGTCTCCACAAATGTCAAGAATCATTGTACTGGAATGTTCTGTAGCTGTATATACACTGTATGTGTTCTGGTCGGAGGCAGTTTGCTCCTCGCTCTTGTGGCAAGTGCTGAATAAACATTCGTTAAGTGAAATTAGTGTTCCTCATTCATCTAATTACACCTTCTTCTACGTGGCAATATCATTCCAGTAACACTTTATAACTGACTGCTTTATTTTTTTTATCTTGATTTTAATCAGTCCTCTTTCAATATAAATAGTAAGTAATGTAAGATTAGCAATTTGTAAATTTCTACTGTCACATACGTGCACATAATGAAATATCTCTGAGAGTGTAAGCCTTTGGCATTGTTATGGTAGTAACATCGCCGTCTTTGTATACATACCTCCATGTGATGAAACTTCTTTTTAGTGTGTGAGTGATGCTTTACATTATTTGCATATTTATACACAAGAAAGTGCATTATACAGTTTTCGCTTCAAAATGATAAGCTGTCTGTACTGAAACATAATGGCTTGGATTCGTAAGTAACCGAAACATCTTCCCTACAATAATAACAATAATTTGTTCACATCACATGAAATCGTTGTGAGGTACAATTACAATTAAAAAGGCGTTGTCTTACATCTTGTTTTGGTTGTAGGGCACCACCACGCCAAGTAAATTTCGTCAGCTGGGGAAACAAAAGGCGAAATCTAATGTAAAACGTGAACTGGCCGACTGAAGATGAACCTGTCGGTTCGAAACCGATAAAGGAGCTGTTTAAATAAGTAAATAGCATTGTAAAAAGTGGCTGGTTGCTGTAATCTTCTGTATAAGAGTCAACCTACATTTTGTACACAGCCATGGGCTCAAAATATCAGTTTTTGACGAAACTGCATATTCTCCTCTCCTACTGGAGAAGGTTCTCGGTGTGTTTCGTGCGTCGCATCTAGCACACAATTCACGTGTATCTTACATTTCATTCAGTTGAACAGGCAAACCATTCAATGTACAAATATAGGATTTGTTTGAATGTCTTCTGGAAGAGTCGCAATACTGTTCGATTTAATTTTATGTGCGGCAACAAATTATAAAGACGATTAAGAACAGTTTGCCGAAATCATTTCTGTTGACGGTACCGAAATTTTAACATGCAGGAATTATTTTTGTTATTGAAATTAGGTGGACACATTACGTGAACGAATTTTAAGAATATATCACATATTCATTTACTCCAAATCGGAACTCTGTCAGAGTTTTCTTACACGAGATAATTATGGTTAAAAATGGCACTTAACGGTTTACTTGCGCATCAAGTAGTACTTAAGCGGTTGGCTGTACACTTTCGGTGCAAGAAACAGAACGCTAAATTTCTAATAGTCTGCTTATTAATTTTTCTGATCCGATTACTTATTTCTAATATAACAAAATGTGAGATTTAAAAAATGGAAAATCCAGGCTGGAATGTAATAATTTTACGAAAACTATAGTTGAGATTCACCATATAAGGGAGATACTGAGTCGCAGATCGGCACAACAAAAAGACTACACACACGCGCAAATTCAACACACACAAGACAACAGTCTCTGTGGTCACGTATGTGTGAGCTGCGTTTACGTGAGTTTGTGTGTGTATGTTGTTTATTTTCGATGAAGCCTTGTTGGCTGAAAGCTCACTTTCCAACAGTCTTTTTCTAGTGCCTATCTGCGACTCAGCATCTGCACTATATGGTAAGTATCAACTATTCTTTTCATAAAATTGCAAAATATAAGATTTATGCTATGAGAAAACAGGATGATGAACATCTGAAAATGTGAGCGGCACAATTGTCTGGTGAATTCCTAAGTCATGGAAGTATACACCTCTGAAAACCTGGAGCTGCTAAGTAACTCAAAAATGAATTCATTTTCTCTTCATTTGAAACATCACCGCTTCTTTTATGATTTGCAGGAAGCATGTTAGTAGTAGGGCAACAGTGGTGCCATCACACTCTGCATTGTAGCCAGATTTATTCAATATGGATGATGGCCATAGATGTGGCAACGTCGCATGGATATCATGGCGGAAATTTCAAATTTTGGCTGGAAAATAGGTCAATTGGGCTACCTCCACTAACCTAAGCCCACCCCCTTTGCTCTCTCCTCCCATCCACTCCCTTCTCCCATCTAGAAAAGGACACAATATGTGCTGGACTGCTGGATGGGAAGGACGTAAGTCTTTATTTTGTATGCATTGCTTATTTAAACAGTTTGAATTGTCACAGACAGTAGCTCCATCCAGTGTGTTCAACTTAAGATCCGGAGTCCAACTAGTTCCCAACACAACCACCAGACGGCACTGTTGGTTCTCCTACTTCACCTTCCATGTGTAAATCAAGATGGTGGTATAGGAAAAAATGGCAGGAAATTCGCCAAGTCTGTGTCTAGCTGCTGAACTGGGATAACAGACGTAATTGTTTGCTGTGTGTACTATGTAGGAGAAGGAGGAATTAAATGGGTATATTAGTTGTAATCATGCAGCTGATGACTGCGTCCATAGCCACATGCATAATGTCTGGAAAGTAATGATATTTGGTAAATGTTAGAAGAAGATGAATACGTTTAATCAAATGAAGAGGATTTAGCAGGATGGGGCTGAGTTAAACTTCGCAATTCATGCTGACAAATGTGTGTGTGCTGTAACTGCAGATCATTCGAAAAAAGTCCAGTCAGTTTTCCAAAGTACAAGAGGTAAGACATTCACACCAGAGTCTCCGCGTCCGCTTGAAGAGAGACCACGTTCAGGGCTCACAGAACAGTCACGCAGTTGCCACAGGGGCGGCAAAGTGCTAAATATTCCCTGTAGCGTTGGAAATACCCACAACCTTCCTTCTTCCCATCCCAGGCGCACAGACACTCTTTGTCATTGACCACGAACTGCTTCAGGAGTTATTAAATCTGCTGTTGAAGCAATGTCCAGAATACTGTCACATACATAACTTGAAGATGTCACAAGAACTAAATGTACCACTACACAAAGAGACAGAGAATGTGCTTTGTACATGACGCAAGAATTTTAAACAATTGTTGATGTAGATACACATTTTATTTTGTAGAATACCACCATCACCAAACCTGACCGCAGATTCTAAAAAAAATATTGCGCTACAATTGTGAAACCACCCAGAGACACTTCGCACTTCCCTTGTCTTTGAGCATGGGATGTTTCAGGAGTTACAAAATCCAATTCAATACGTCTCTAAATACATTTTCAAAAAAGATCGCTGCACAGTAGTTTGCTTTAGTTTCGCGATGTGTACCTCCACACTCGAACACGAACTCAGAAAAGATCACTGCACACTTGTGAAATCTCCTTGAGACACTTCACACGCCTTTGTGGAAAACAGATCCCGAAACCGATATCAAATGCAATATCTGATTTTACACGCCAAAACGACAGTATTTGGAAGTCGATGTAAATATCCCTGTATTCTAAACAGAGGTTATATTTGTTTAATATTACGAGAAGAATTTAGGTTGTTTTCATTAAACATATATTTAGTAGTGCCGTATCTACTCGGGAAATTAAAGCTTTAGGTTCTATCTTTTATTTACTTTCACAAAGTGTAAAGTATATTCGCTCATACGCGATCTGAGGCCTAATTTTTCGGAGTATACAAGTTTTGATTTTTAATGTTTGTTTAAAGTGCATTACGTTACTATATTGATAATATACATGTATATCAGTGTTCCACAGAACTCTAGTGACTCTTGTGATCTGTGCTTAATAGAATATTACTGTTATTGCATAGATAAATTTTGTAAAAATATTTTAAACGATCATGAGCGAGAAGTGTTTGAGCTGCCGTAGGAAAGTCAGTTCGGGGATTCTGTGCATCTGTTGTTCAGATGATGCCGGCCGGAGTGGCCGTGCGTTTCTAGGCGCTACAGTCTGGAACCGCGTGATCGCTACGGTCGCAGGTTCGAATCCTGCATCGGGCATGGATGTGTGTGATGTCCTTAGGTTAGTTAGGTTTAAGTAGTTCTAAGTTCTAGGGGACTGATAACCACAGCAGTTAAGTCCCATAGTGCTCAGAGCCATTTTTTTGTTGTTCAGATGGTTACATTAGGGAAACGTAGTGGCATTGGAATTGGGGAAGTAAATGGGTCTCTTCCATGGTGTTTCAGAGTATTTTTCTAGGGATAGGAAAATAGCTGTACAGAAAGGGAAGATTAGAGCCCTTAAGGCTGAACTGGATAGTGCTAGGGAGGAACTGATGAGGTTAAGAGGAGAGAAGAGTCAAGACATGTGGGAAGCGGTAGCAAGGAACAGGGGCTACAGAAGGAGAACAGTACCTGACAGTTTCATGATCCATGATGTCAACCAAGATGGCAGTCCGGGGAAAAATGACAGGAAATTCTCCTTGCTACCTCAGTCAACTAAGGAAGAGGCTCAAGTAGGTGTAAGTGTAGTCGGCACTCAACAGGCTTTCACTAGATGAACAACTGTTTCAAAAAAAGTAGAAAGTAGGAGGAAAGTTCTGTTGTTAGGTAACAGTCAAGGAAGAGGTGTGGGCTAGATTTTTCAGGAAAAATTAGGTGATTGGTACCAGCCCACAAGTGGATGTCTTAGCCAAATGGTAGAGGATGTAGGATCATTGTGCAACGATTTTACAAAGTAAGAACATGTTGTGGTAGTGTGTGGAGTGGGAAACACTGTTCATAAGGATCAGGGCTACAATATTCTGCTACGAATCATACAGATGTTGGCTTGGTTCCTGCTTTAATGCGGTATCATCAGCCCCAGTTGAACAGCTCTGTCAGGAGAGGCAATATGCAGCTCGATCAGCTGCTTCGGGCAGCTACTATGCCAGGTATAAGTTTGATTCCTGTCGATGGTATTGATAGGTGGGACTTCACAAGACATGGCCTGCATATCAGTAGGAAAAGGAAGGGTAAATAGCTGGGCTGATAGCAAAATCTTTAAAGGGATAATTGAAACTTATGAGAGCGTCTCTTTTTTAGGCTTAGATCAGTGTCCAGTCATCCAACATTGATTGAAATTAAGCTTAATGAGAAGCTCAGACAGGCAGGTACTAGATATGTTAAAATATCACAAGATTCTCATAACGGGACAGTGAAAAATAATGTTAGTACGTCACAACATCCTCATAAAAACACAGCGAAAATTAATGTTAGTGTATTGCATCAGAATATCAGGGGATTAAAAAACAAAGTAGATGAGCTTGTTTGTGTAGAAGATTTAGAAACTGAAGGTGGAATAGCTGTACTAGTCGCAGGTATGGAAGTGGTAAATGTAGGTGGGTATAAGGTTTTGGCACTTCTAAGTAGAGACACTATGGAGAAAGGAGGAGTTGCCATATATGTTAAAATATGCCATAGTGTGAAAAATGTGGAAACTAAAATATTTTGTGTAGAGCAACATATAGAAGCATGTGCATGTGAGCTTAAAATAAATATTGGTACTTTTAGAATTGTAGCTATGAATAGGTGCCCATTGGGAAATTTTCAGCTATTTTTGAAAAACATAGCTGACAGAGGGAAGCAAATTATTGTTTGTGGGGATTTCAATGTAGATTTTCTGAAAGAGTCCGATAGAAAGCTTGACCTTGAAGTATTATTACTTGGTTCTTTCAATTTGACATCAGTTACTGATTTTAATACTCAGGTGGCATAGGGAAGCAGCACACTGATAGATAGTGTTTTTATAGACCATGATAAATTTAATCAGATAAGAACGGTCTGTCTGATCATGATGCACAGATAGTTACAGTATATGACATAGCGCCATATACACTCCTGGAAATTGAAATAAGAACACCGTGAATTCATTGTCCCAGGAAGGGGAAACTTTATTGACACATTCCTGGGGTCAGATACATCACATGATCACACTGACAGAACCACAGGCATATAGACACAGGCAACAGAGCATGCACAATGTCGGCACTAGTACAGTGTATATCCACCTTTCGCAGCAATGCAGGCTGCTATTCTCCCATGGAGACGATCGTAGAGATGCTGGATGTAGTCCTGTGGAACGGCTTGCCATGCCATTTCCACCTGGCGCCTCAGTTGGACCAGCGTTCGTGCTGGACGTGCAGACCGCGTGAGACGACGCTTCATCCAGTCCCAAACATGCTCAATGGGGGACAGATCCGGAGATCTTGCTGGCCAGTTGACTTACACCTTCTAGAGCACGTTGGGTGGCACGGGATACATGCGGACGTGCATTGTCCTGTTGGAACAGCAAGTTCCCTTGCCGGTCTAGGAATGGTAGAACGATGGGTTCGATGACGGTTTGGATGTACCGTGCACTATTCAGTGTCCCCTCGACGATCACCAGTGGTGTACGGCCAGTGTAGGAGATCGCTCCCCACACCATGATGCCGGGTGTAGGCCCTGTGTGCCTCGGTCGTATGCAGTCCTGATTGTGGCGCTCACCTGCACGGCGCCAAACACGCATACGACCATCATTGGCACCAAGGCAGAAGCGACTCTCATCGCTGAAGACGACACGTCTCCATTCGTCCCTCCATTCACGCCTGTCGCGACACCACCGGAGGCGGGCTGCACGATGTTGGGGCGTGAGCGGAAGACGGCCTAACGGTGTGCGGGACCGTAGCCCAGCTTCATGGAGACGGTTGCGAATGGTCCTCGCCGATACCCCAGGAGCAACAGTGTCCCTAATTTGCTGGGAAGTGGCGGTGCGGTCCCCTACGGCACTGCGTAGGATCCTACGGTCTTGGCGTGCATCCGTGCGTCGCTGCGGTCCGGTCCCAGGTCGACGGGCACGTGCACCTTCCGCCGACCACTGGCGACAACATCGATGTACTGTGGAGACCTCACGCCCACGTGTTGAGCAATTCGGCGGTACGTCCACCCGGCCTCCCGCATGCCCACTATACGCCCTCGCTCAAAGTCCGTCAACTGCACATACGGTTCACGTCCACGCTGTCGCGGCATGCTACCAGTGTTAAAGACTGCGATGGAGCTCCGTATGCCACGGCAAACTGGCTGACACTGACGGCGGCGGTGCACAAATGCTGCGCAGCTAGCGCCATTCGACGGCCAACACCGCGGTTCCTGGTGTGTCCGCTGTGCCGTGCGTGTGATCATTGCTTGTACAGCCCTCTCGCAGTGTCCGGAGCAAGTATGGTGGGTCTGACACACCGGTGTCAATGTGTTCTTTTTTCCATTTCCAGGAGTGTAGTAATTCAAAACAGTCCTCCAAAATAGTGCTTTCAGTTAACGATTTAACAGTTGCAAATTTTAGGGAAAGCTTGCGCCAGTTAAATTGGGATGAGCTGTACAGGGGACCTGATGTTAATTTAAAATTTAACCTATTTTATGACACCTTTGTGAGTATATTTGAAAACAGTTTCTCCAAGAAAACAGTGAAATATAATTGTAAGAAACCATCTAAAAAGCCATGGCTTACTAAAGGGATAAAAATATCTTGTTAACAGGAAAGGGAAATGTATCTTATAGCTAGGAGGAGTAATGATCCAGAGACAGTGAAACATTATAAAAAGTACTGCATTATATTAAGAAAAGCTATTAAAAAGCCCAGAAGTATGTGTATTATGTTTGAGGTTAGCAGATCGGATAATAAAATTAAAACAACTTGGAATGTTGTTAAAAGGGATATAGAGCAACTGAGAGGACAGGAAGAGTGCAGTTCTGTCAAACTCAATGAAAAGTTTGTTAACAAGAAGTCAGAAGTAGAAAACATTTTTAATAACCTGCTGTTGTGGAGAAAATAGGACCCAGCTATTCATTAGAAGATGCAGGGCAGTATATGGAAGAGGCAATATCTATGCAACTTCATAAAATTGAAATTCTATCTCTCCTATTGAAATTAGGAAAATAATAAATTCGCTCAAAAGTAAAAGCCCACATGGAATTGATGGCATTTCCTCCAGTGTACTAAAAGCTTGTTCTCTGCAAAGAAGTAGGATTCTCAGCCGCATATGCAGTAGCTCACTGAAACAAGACATTTTTCCAGATAGACTGAAATACACTATTGTTAAACCTTAGCATAAAAAAGGGGAGAGGTCTGCTGCTATCAACTACCACGCAATCTCACTTCTGATGGCTTCATCCAAAATTCTTGAAAAAGTGATGTATTCAAGAGTAGTATCACATATTTGTAAACATGAAATATTAACAAAATGTCAATTTGGTTTTCAGAAAGGTATAACTGAACATCACTCGCTGGGATATTTTGTGATCTCTCAAAGTCTTTAACTGCATGAATTATGCAATCCTTCTAGATAAGCTTAAGTGTTGTGGTATGAGTGTGACAGTGCACAAATGGTTTAATTCATATTTAATTCATTTGTATTCATATTTGACTGGAAGATTATTTAACATTACTTAACATATTCATATTTAAATGGAAGATTGCAGAAGGTTGAAATTAACAGTACAGATAGTCTGCAAAAATCAGCAGAGTCTCCTAACTGGGCAGGTATCAAGAATAGTGTTCCACAGGATCCATTATTGTTCAAAATATATATATTAATAACTTTCCACTCTATATGCATGAAGACGCAAAGCTAGTTCTTTTTGCTGATGGTACAAGTATGGTAATCACACCCAAAAAACAAGAATCAGCTGATAGTATTGTAAATAATTTCTTTTAGAAAATTATTAAGTGGTTCGCTGCAAATGGACTGTGAATGAATTTTGAGAAAACACAGTATATACAATTTGGTACCATAAATGACATAACACCACTGATAAATATTGACTATGAATATAAGTTTGTTGATAAGGCAGAATGTCCAAAGTTCTGGGTGTGTACATTGATGAGAAATTGAACTGGAAGAAACACTTAGATGATCTGCTGAAACGGTTAGGTTCAGCTACTTATGCTATTAGAGTTATTGCAAATTTTGGTGATAAATATGTCAGTAAATTAGCCTACTATGTCTATTTTCATTTACTGTTTTTAGATGGCATCATATTTTGAGGTAGTTCATCATTGAGAGAATAAGTATTCATTGCACAAAAGTGTGTAATCAGAATAATAGCTGGAGCTCGCCCAACATCACCTTGCAAACATTTATTTAAGGAACTCAGGATATGCACAGTACCTTCTTAATACGTATATTCACTCACGAAATTTGTTATTAATAACTCGTCCCTATTCAAAAATGACAGCGAAGTGCATAGCTACAACACTAGAAGAAAGGATGTTCTTCACTATTCTGCGTTAAATCTGACTTCGGCACAGAAAGGGGTGAATTATGCTGCCACAGAAATCTGTGGTCATTTACCAAATAGCATTAAAAGTCTCAAAGATAGCCAATCAACATTTAAAAACAAATTAAAAGGATTTCTGACTGACAACTCCTTTTACTCAATAGATGAATTTTTAGACATGAAGTACGAGATGCATTCAAGTTCTAAGGCCTCCGATTTTTTTTCTCTGGTATGGAAAGAGATAGAAACATGCACATTGTTTTAAAATGAGGCCGCGTTCATTGTCAATACGTCCCAGAGATGGCAGTACCGTACGGCAGATGGAATTTTACCACCAGCGACGAGAACGAGAACTGTTTTAAATACTTAAAATGGCGACATTTTCCTTACTTGAACAGCGTGCAATCATTCGTTTTCTGAATTTGCGTGGTGTGAAACCAATTGAAATTCATTGACAGTTGAAGGAGACATGGATGTGTCGAAAGTGCGTTCGTGGGTGCGACAGTTTAATGAAGGCAGAACATCGTGTGACAACAAACCGAAACAACCTCGGGCTCGCACAAGCCGGTCTGACGACATGATCGAGAAAGGGGAGAGAATTGTTTTGGGGGATCGCCGAATGACTGTTGAACAGATCGCCTCCAGAGTTGGCATTTCTGTGGATTCTGTGCACACAATCCTGCATGACGACCTGAAAATGCGAAAAGTGTCATCCAGGAGGGTGCCACGAATGCTGACGGGCGACCACATGGCTGCCCATGTGGCATGTTGCCAAGCAATGTTGACGCGCAACGACAGCGTGAATGGGACTTTCTTTTCGTCGGTTGTGACAATGGATGAGACGTGGATGCCATTTTTCAATCCAGAAACAAAGCGCCAGTCAGCTCAATGGAAGCACACAGATTCACCGCCACCAAAAAAAATTCGGGTAACCGCCAGTGCTGAAAAAATGATGGTGTCCATGTTCTGGGACAGCGAGGGCGTAATCCTTACCCATTGCGTTCCAAAGGGCACTACGGTAACAGGTGCATCCTACGAAAATGTTTTGAAGAACAAATTCCTTTCTGTACTGCAACAAAAACGTCCGGGAAGGGCTGCGCGTGTACTGTTTCAGCAAGACAACGCACCCGCACATCGAGCTAACTTTACGCAACAGTTTCTTCGTGATAACAACTTTGAAGTGATTCCTCATGCTCCCTACTCACCTGACCTGGCTCCTAGTGACTTTTGGCTTTTTCCAACAATGAAAGACACTCTCCGTGGCCGCACATTCACCAGACGTGCTGCTATTGCCTCAGCGATTTTCCAGTGGTCAAAACAGACTCCTAAAGAATCCTTCGCCGCTGCCATGGAATAATGGCGTCAGCGTTGTGAAAAATGTGTACGTCTGCAGGGCGATTACGTCGAGCAGTAACGCCTGTTTCATCGATATCGGGTGAGTAGTTAATTAGAAAAAAAATCGGAGGCCTTAGAACTTGAATGCACCTCGTAGTAATAGTAAAAAAAAAAAATTAATTATTTTGCATAAAGAAAACTTATGTTAAAATGACACATTATGCATCACTACAAAATGTCATATTCATGATCTGTGGAACAAGTATTAATGTATGTATGTGTGTCACCACTTTTCGAGTTCTGGCTGGTTGTTTGAAGGCATTACCAGAGCGAGAGAGATAAAATTTCTGTGTACTACTGCTGCTGTGGTGTTTGTCACTTTTCTGAAAGGGTGAGTGGGCTTAGTTTATATTTTCTCCTGTAGTCAGGGACGTTATTTTCCTCACTTCTCGAATCACACACTGATGTCCAAGTACAGACAGGAAAATCAGAATAATTACACAAACAGAATTTGAAGCACTGTCCGACAAGCGAGAAAAATGGCTGTAATTTTCGGTGAATTTTCGATGTCTTACAGATCCTAGTCTGTAGGTGCTCTAAAGCCACATTGACAGGTGAGGGACAGGATCTTGCCTGTCCAAACAAGAGGAGGCTGGTCTGCTTGGACTTGTCTCTGAACACTCGGACACAGAAGACAGCACATGACTTTTAAACATTACAGATCTTCCCGTAGATACCTTGCCCCCATCTTTTTTGCACCAGTCTGTAGAACCTCCTATGCTCCACACAAAGGATGCCTCGTGACTCTCTGATGTCATGGAACGTCTTGCGAATTGAGCACTCTGATTGGTTCTTACTGAATTTACCTGCTAAACTGCTGCTGCTGCCGGTGTGGGAGCACTGTCCCCCATTTCCTACAGACAAACAAATTACGAGACTTTCAGCAGCAAAACTATTTTGTACAGATCGAAAAATATCATAGAGCAGAAATATTGCACTGTCAATTACAGATCATGAAATGTGGAGGCTATCACGAAAGACGCTTCCTCAATTGCACTGTTCTGCTACTGTCGAGGAAAACTTGAATTTTTCAGCGTGAAACCGAACTCCAACCGGTCTGTATCTCCATATACGATAGCGATGTAGTAAACACAATTCATATCCTACACACCATACAAAATCATCACTTCTGCATACTGCATATCGGTATCGAGCACCAGACACTCGTGCATATACCACGAAGACAGATAGATCCCCACCCCGCCCACCCCCCCAAAAAAAGCAAAAAAAAAAAAACATAAGCACATGCACCAGATATAGTCTTGTCTTTGCACCACTAGATAATTCCTGAGAGGTCGTTCGGTCATCCACCATGGCCAACAGCCACGTCTCAACTACCCCTGCACACGCTTGCCTGATACACAATCAGAGTGCCCTCAGCGGACGTGGTCACACTCTGAACTGGTGTAAAAAGGCTGGGCTGGTTGCTCCAGCACAAAGGTGTTACTGTTTGTGGCCCCAACCTACTTGCTTGTTTGCTGCAATGGTTTCTACAGCCATCTCCAGATTCTAGGATTACAAGAGCATATGTATTTTCAAATGGTTTGTCAGAATATCATAGCATTTACGCGATAGTTCTCGATATCAGCCACATAGCAGTATTCCACCAATCACTTGCACAGTATAATCTCTAGAGATACATCACAAGAAACCCGAAACTTTAGAGAGATTCAGTGAGGTGGGACGTGTTGCAAACCACTGAGTAACTAGAAACTTCTCATCTGCGAAGACGTTTATGCATAAACTCGAAAAAATAGAGGAAACTGGTAGTTCCACTTATATTTATTAGCGAATATCTATGCCAATGATATAACGTATTAGAATCATCGTTGTACTTTACAAAGTCAACTAAGATTTTAATGCTTATAATCGTATGTCTCTTCCGCCTGTTTTTCACCATCTAGATGCAAACAACACAGATCAAAATCGATGTTCTGTCAACCACATAAAGACGGGAAATATGAAGAAGCAGTCAGCCGGTCAATCTACATGGGAGGGAATAATTGTCCAGCACAAACATACGTCCATATTGAATACTCTCAAATTTCCATGGAGAACACACGCAACCACGAAGGCTGCCCGTCACATACTGAGTATTAGTTCGCTGCTCATCCGCCAAGGGCGACATGGTTAGGTCAGCTGCACTCTTGTACTCCAGCCCATCTAATTCCGACGGCTCCCGCCATAAGCTGGAAATGTCAATCGTTTCGTCTACAGGCTACTGCCACAATGCATACGTCAGGCAGAATCACCCGAGGAAACCAGCACATATATATCACTGTACTTACAATTAAATGCTACGATTGCGGTCTCAATCTGATGATATTTGACAGTGAGCGAAGTATCGGAAATACCCCTCTCCGGGCGGCTGTGGCTCTGGAAATATGTAAGTCTGTATCTGTCTTACAACTGGTCATAATTTTTGACTATAGCAATTTTCCTTCCAAATACGTACCGTCCCTTATGACAGGACACAGTCATTTTCTTTTCATTTGTTGGAACACTGACCGCAGTACACATACTATATAAGCCCGCTTATCACAGTGAATCTATCACACATCGCCTATTAGGTATAATACTTTGCCAGTAACTGAAAGCTAGCGATACCAAACAATACTGAGCGAAAAATATGCGACGGATGGATATGTCTCATGTGTTTTTCTTGCGAGTCGTACCAGTGTGTGATAGTAAGAGAGTCGTCATCGTCTTATACTCGACCAACGATTACAAAAGACAATCGCAACGGCTATGTTACTGTCACCCTACATAAAAAGCGGTCTTGGTTCTACTGGCGCACACGAGTATCACTAACGATATCCATGTTAGAAACTATAAAAGCCTTGTAAATCGAGGTATGGTATTGCCTCTGGGTGAAGTGGTTTGTCACACACATACCGTGACATTGAATATAGGCGGTGATCACGGGGGTGTTTATTAACAGATCGAAAGCACAGATGCACGTTGCCATTGGTGTAAGGTCATAATAAAATCACTGAATCTAGAAAGTTATTCGGCTAAGGTACGTGGTATGAAGCAGGTATTTGCGACTACCTCACGCTGCCACTAGATATTTCTCACACTAACAAACAGTTTTTGTAATGCATTCTATTCTGGTGCCATGTCAGAATTTCTGCAATATATCCGCTGCGTTATAGGCTTGGGACGATGATAGCTGATTAAGAATAATCACACACAGTAGATGGTGTGCCATGCAACGAATCACCGGAAAAATATGTACTGCGTGATTGCGGTTGTAAGAAATGTACAAAATCCTATGACTAATACACTGGCTTTTCATATCTATAGTCTTACGCTTTCTGGTGGAAATGCTGTATGCGATTTGGAATCAACTCTTTCCATTCAACCACATACCTGCGTTGTATCCTATGGAGAGGTCTTTTAATGATTACAGCCACTGGTTAACCATATTCGTGGCACTGTCATATCTCGAAATGAGTCACCCTTTTCGAGTCTATATGCTACAGTAAAATTCCGGGGTTGTTTTAGACAGCCCCTATGCATCTTGTAACTGCTTCTCAGTCTCTGCCCCGCCCTCCTTGCAGCTTTGTCCATGTGATCATGCCAATTTAAGTTGTAACTGAGCAGAAGTCAGAGAGTGCTCTATAGCTCCACCAGCTGTGTACGATGCGTAAGACCAACGTCAAATGAAGCTTTCTCCTGCAACATCAGGCAGTAGAAAAGACAGTCATGCAGTTACGGGAACTGGGAGAAGGACGAGGATTTTGGTACTGCATTGCGATACATCTCCAAACTACATACAGGTTCTGGAGTCAAAGGAGATCTGTGTCCCTCAAGGTGCTCTCACGTCTGTCACCCAAACATTCTCTCTATCACCATTGTTTTGCGCCATGCAACAGAGAAAAAATTACAAACTATAAAATTCTACTAATGACATCTGACAGAGAACTTGACAAGATTTTACCACGTCCCTTTCGTCCATTGATCGTTCAAAAATGGTTCAAATGGCTCTGAGCACTATGGGACTTAACATTTGAGGTCATCAGTCCCCTAGAACTTAGAACTAATTAAACCTAACTAACCTAAGGACATCACACACATCCATACCCGAGGAAGGATTCGAACCTGCGACGGTAGCTGTTGCGCGGTTCCAGACTGAAGTGCCTAGAACCGCTCGGCCACACCGGCCGGCTCCATTGATCGTGACCGGGCCAAATATCTCACGAAATAAGTGTCAAACGAAAAAACTACAAAGAACAAAACTCGTCTAGCTTGAAGGGGGAAACCAGGTGGCGCTATGCTTGGCCAGCTAGATGGCCCTGCCATAGGTCAAACGAATATCAACTGCGTTTTTTAAAATAGGAGCCACCATTTAATATTACATATTCGTGTAGTATGTAAAGAAATATGAATGTTTTAGTTGGACCACTTTTTTCGCTTTGTGATAGATGGCGCTGTAATAGTCACAACACATGGCTCACAATTTTAGACGAACAGTTGGTAACAGGTAGGTTTTTTAAATTAAAATACAGAACGTAGGTACGTTTGAATATTTTATTTCGGTTGTTCCAATGTGATACATGTACCTTTGTGAACTTATCATTTCTGAGAACGCATGCTGTTGCAGCGTGATTACCTGTAAGTACCACATTATTGCAATAAATGCTCAAAACGATGTCCGTCAACCTCAATGCATTTGGCAATACATTCCTCTCAACAGCGAGTAGTTCACCTTCCGTAATGTTCGCACATGCATTGACAATGCACTGACGCATGTCGTCAGGAGTTGTCGGTGGATCACGATAGCAAATATGCTTCTACTTTCCCCACAGAAAGAAATCCGGGGACGTCAGATCCGGTGAAATTGCGGGCCATGGTATGGTGCTTCGACAACCAATCCACCTGTCATGAAATATGCTATGCAATACCGCTTCAACCGCACGCGAGCTGTGCCGAACATCCATCATGTTGAAAGTACATCGCCATTCTGTCATGCAGTGAAAGATGCTGTAGTAACATTGGTAGAACATTACGTAGGAAATCAGCATACATTGCACCATTTAGATTGCCATCGATAAAATGGGGGCCAATTATCCTTCCTCCCGTAATGCCGCACCATACATTAACCCGCTAAGGTTGCTGATGCTCCAATTGTCGCAGCCATCGTGGATTTTCCGTTGCCCAATAGTGCATATTATGCCGGTTTACGTTACCGCTGTTGGTGAATGACGCTTCGTCGCTAAATAGAACACGTGCAAAAAATCTGTCATCGTCCCGTAATTTCTCTTATGCCCAGTGGCAGAACTGTACACGACGTTCAAACTCGTCGCCATGCAATTCCTGGTGTATAGAAATATGGTACGGGTGCAGTCGATGTTGATGTAGCATCCTCTACACCGACGTTTTTGAGATTCCCGATTCTCGCGCAATTTGTCTGCTACTGATGTGCGGATTAGCCACGACAGCAGCTAAAACACCTACTTGGGCATCATCATTTGTTGCAGGTCGTGGTTGACTTTTCACATGTGGCTGAACACTTCCTGTTTCCTTAAATAACGTAACTATCCGGCGAACGGTCCAGACACTTGGATGATGTCGTCCAGGATACCGAGCAGCATACATAGCACACGCCCGTTTGGGCATTTTGATCACAACAGCCATACATCAACACGATATCGACCTTTTCCGCAGTTGGTAAACGGTCCATTTTAACACGGGTAATGTATGACGAAGCAAATACCGTCCGCACTGACGGAATGTTACGTGGTACCACGTGGTTATACGTTTGTGACTATTACAGCGCCATCTATCACAAAGCGAAAAAAGTGGTCCAACTAAAACATTCATATTTCTTTACGTACTACACGAATAGGAAATAAAAATGGGGGCTCCTATGTAAAAAAAACGCAGTTGATATCCGTTTGACCTATGGCAGCGCCATCTAGCTGGCCAACCATAGCGCCATCTGGTTTCCGCCTTCAAGCTAGACGAGTTTCGTTCTTTGTAGTTTTTTCGATTGATGCTTATTTCGTGAGATATTTGGCCCGGTCACTATCAATGGACCACCCTGTATATATAAATCGAAAAAAATACTGTTTATGTGCTGGCATCGAGCATATATGACGATCCTATTAAATATACAGCTATTGATCCACTGGAGCAGGTGAAGAGTGATCGAAATCACCTCCAAAAATCCAGTGTAAAGTTTCATCGCCTGTACTGTAGGAGGACCATATCCGACAGACTATCAGCTGCAAGAGAGGTTTCCTGTTTTGTTGTTTTCTCTGATGTATCATGTCCAAGTAATGTATGAATACAGCTTTGTACAGCACCATACATTTTGTTTTTTTCACCACGACATCAAGGCCTGCATCAGCTTCTAAGCCGAAATTAACACATTTCGATACATTTGGCACTCACAGAAATCTGGATACGGCATTGTGTAAATTACGCTGCTGCTCTCGCAACACCTACACACACAAACACACACACACACACACACACACAGAAAGATAGGGTAATTGAAATAAAAGACAGAGGTGGTGTTTCTTATTGACGAAAATGCAGAAGACATCACAACATATGGAAACTGGAAGAGTTTTGCAGCATTATTGAGTGTTTCCAAACAGCTGTCCAAAGGTCATTGATGACCTCTACATTTAAACCCATCTTTCACAGTGGCGGGGTAGTAGATGGTTTGCTGTTCCCTTTCGACTGATTCCTCATACTATGGGCATGTATGTGATCACTGTTTCAGTGCTAGCCTTTCCCAAAAGGTGCTGCCCTTCCAACAAGACTCTTTCTTCATCTCAAACAAGTGATGTCAGTCAATCATTATGTGGAAATCGACAGTGTACACAGTGGACAGATGGGATGGAAAAAACATCAAAGTTGATAGCAATTTTAAGTTTTTACCGTAGTTTCAACGCCGACCAGACACGGCAGCATGCTTCCCGGTTTATATAAGCACTCCAATCGTAGTGCCAGTACGATTGTCTATCTTTCCCTGTGCAGATGGGAGTCACAGATGTCGCATTCCTGGGATAAAGTTAGAGAGTGACAGATCTCCTCATGTCTTCTACCAACCCTCCCTGCAACACTGTCACCACTTTAATTTTCAGTTGGCCAGAAATAGACCACTACGTTCCTAGTCTCATGAAAGAGCATAACGGGCCAAGTCCGTAACTCCTGTTCTGCACCAATCTTACTAATGGCACCCATCCAGGTGCACAAAATCTCTCTAGACACGCGCATGTCGAGGAGGTCCCCTTATCGGTGTGTAGTAGATATGAAAGTGTTGTGATGACATAACAGAAGGTTAAGAAGAAGAAAACGTGTGGTTTTAGGCATGATGGAGCTCCAGACGGACGGAGTTTTAAGCATTTTACGTAAATCAACTGCACTACCAATTCTACAGTATTGTTCTAGTGTCTGGGGTCGGTACGAAGAAGGTATTAGTAAGAGAGAAATTAATGTAGAACATAAACACATGCATTCTAATGCACGACATACATGTCCAACATCTAACAGACATCCACACTGCGAGTTTTCTATCGCACTCACTACGGAGACAAACTTTAAGAAGATAAAACTGCTTCCTTCAAACATAGAGTGTTTGTGATACATGAACAACATGACTTTTCAGAGGTGTATAGCGCCCACTGTTCACATCCAATCACGGTTCATAAATTATACTATGTTCGCATCAGCGCTATATAAAATGATAATTAGTAACGGAGAATGTTTCGTATAAGGAAACAGACAATTGTATAGCTGCAGCGTTTGACATATGACATATGAAATTACCATAACTGCACCTGTCAAGCAGATGTGTACACAGGGATTGCAGTACCTCACAAACACCTGTCACTAACTTAGAATCACCGTTTATATGAAACTGAAGACTCGATATTTGTCCAAGACGCAGCAGGGGAATGAAGTACGTCGCATAAATCTTCGTTTGTCTAGAGGAGGGTGTCTAAACTGTATGGACGTGTTTCATCATCAACACAAGTAGTATACTAATGGGGGTTTTGGGACACATTTTGGGACGTATATACGCAGCTAAGGTTAGCTGCGGTACCGTACCCAAGCTGCCGTCGCTTGTCATCTGTTCATTACGTCACACTTGGCATCCTTCCAGCTGGCGGGCTACACAGGCACGCACGCACAGACGTAAACACACACACGTAAACACACACACACACACACACACACGTACACACACACACACACACACACACACACACGTAAACACGCACACGCACACGCACACACACACACACACACACACACACACACGTAAACACGCACACGCACACACGCACACACACACACACACACACACACACACACACACACACACACACACCTAAACCAGCATATGTAAGATGTAATTCAACATTTATTATACATATTATTTTTGCAAATTAATCCAGCTGTTGTGTGCACTGCTGAATCCAAGCCACTTTACCAGTGCCTTATTTCCTTTCTTACGTATGATTCTCTCAACAATGTACGTTGATGGATATTTTGTTTTTTGTAGCTCTTCTGCATAGAAAGCTCCAGCTATGGGCTGAGATTTGTAATCTTCAAGGAGATATGTTCTCGGATTGGTTTCTTGCACTTTACGTATTTTGAAAATTTCCGTGGATAACGAACTGCGCGAATTATTGCAGTGCGTAGGCGATTTCCGCACTGAACGACACTGGCAGCAAGAATTCCGCCCTGAATCCGCCTGGGACAGCGCTCTCCACGGCGAATCGCTCTGGCAGCACGATTTCCGTATAGGGCTGCACTGAAGGAGGGAATCTCTCAGTGTTGATGACAGTGGACTGGAAGCGCCTAAACGCTGCATCTTCGATATCCTGTTGGGCTGACCTGTTGTCTCCTGGCGATGTGAACCTGGAAATATCGTACTTCGTTAATGGTTGATTCCAATATAACAAGTAATTTTAAGACATTGTCACTGTGCATATTTATGTTACGCGTATCTGCCCACTTATCAAGAAACTGAAGGCATCTTAGGAACACCATTGTATTTTCCTTTGACCCAGACTATTTTATTACACTATCACATACTCGCGAAAATAAACGACAATGCTTATGTCGATGTAAAGACGAAGTCCTAAGTTTTTGTATCACACTAAGCCATATTTCTGATCTGCACGCACGTTACTTTATTTTCGGTATTACTTAGCTGTCACAATTAAACTACTAAGGAGCTGCTTAGTCTCCACCAATAATTTTTAATGCTGGCCCATACATGCAAATCCTGGATTCGATATTTTTAACTCCATGATCACTTTAAAATTTCCTCCGACACAGCCTCTTAGTAACTTCGCCTGCGGCATCAAAATTATCCTTGACTCGCAGTGGTGTTTATCAGGGCTCATAAATGTCAGTGAAAAGATTTCAGGAAACTATGTACCTAAATTATGTTGAACAATCTGAAAGCTTATGGGAAAATCTTAACGCTGTGTCTTTAAAAGCAGCTTTATTGAATTGTCAGGTTTAGCTAAAGGTAATAACATCTAAGTAGCTGCTAGGGTTCATCTTTTTTACTCTCTTACTGCAGCAACTAATTTTGTATTCACAGGGGCTGATTTAACGCCACTTGTAAACAAGGCGTATATTCGAATGCCCAAGAGGTTTTACGTAGCAGGTACGCGGCTAAGGCTGAGTCTCTTTAGTAATTGCTGAAGTCATTTTTGGTGGAAACTCGTTCGATACGATTATGACACTCGCCTCTGATTAGTAATACCTATTCGAAGTGACGCACAAGTGCTCTCAGTTTCAATGGAAGTGAGAACCGTCCCATAATATTTTTTACATTCCACGTTACGAAAATCAAACTAAGCATTTCAGTCGTTCGTATGTAATACTCAGTTCTCAGTAAACAGACCACGACAAGTACATGCAAATGGAACTGTATCTTTTGAATACTGCCACAAAAAATGTTAAGCATTACTATAACAATTCATTATTTAACGTTTCAGTGCAGTGGTCTCATTAGTTGTCTATGCAGTTAACAACAAATCTAATAGCAGGAGGACCGCTTTTTAAGTGAATCACCACAGTACATACACATTAAGTAGCACCACTATGTACGACCGAAGGACTAGTGCACTCCTTATGGCACCTTTGGACTGCCAAAATTTGTTCAGCATTAAGAACATACTTTGCATCAACCTCAAGTATGCTTTACTTTTGTTGCCACATTGATAGTGATCCAGCACCCCTTTGTTACACATCAACGAGACAAGTATAGGAAATTTAATTTGCAGACTTTCGAAAGGATTGGTTTCCAGATGCTGTACCATCGAAGTCGCTAGAATACCCCACGTCTCTCTTTGAAGCAGATATTTGCACAAGAAATTCCTGACCGTCTAGATGGCACCTTACATTAACAGCTGAGACACTCAATCATTAATTCAAAATAATGTAATAATTATGCTATTGCGAAATTTACAGATGATGTACCGACCAGTGTGTGCCCTGTTTTACTGAATTTTAGTGTTACTTTATTACACACAGTAATTTATTGCCGAGTAGCTTTAGCAATGATGAAGCATGCTGGGAAGATTAAAATTACCCATGGAAGTGACGTAAGTAATTCTCTGAAGGATATATGCTGTCTTCAGGTGCATCAGCCTCTAGCTGAGTCGAGTGTCTTGTGTTGAAGGCATTATCAACATTTAGAAACTTTACCCAGAAGTGAAGATAAAATGAAGTTTTTCAAAAATTCTGAAGTGATTAGATTTTGTGGCTGTTTATGCATTCCACCAGTCCACATACTTACCGATTTCTGACCAGTGCTTGCATTTTTTTCCATGCCAAATCACTACCTTTCTCGAAGCTTTGTAACACCATAATTGGGCAGCAGAATGACAAATTTCGTAATATCACCAAGTTGGAGCTATGTCGCTCAAGTATAAAACTTGTCTTATTGATTGATTTATTTGTTTGACGTCTTCTCGATTAGAAAGTGAAGTATTCTACGTGGCAGTATTAACGTTGAAAAGTAAGTAGTCTTGTGCAACTAGAGTATTTTCTTTCATGATCGAGAACAGATCAGTTTATGAAGATGTGCCTGTCCTAGTTCAAATTTCTCAAGATGTTCTTTTCTGTCATTAAAGTAATTATTAAACTGGTAGCGATTTCCATTTGAAGTGGTTGGGCTAGCAGACAACGATGATACTTTTCCCTTCCATACTTTCTCGATAGGCCTAATGTCTAGATTAACCATTCATCCTGTGCATTCTTTTGTACAAACTGTCACTTTCCTGGTTTGTCAATACCATGTACGTTTTAAGAGATATGCAATACGTGGTTCAAATACTGAGCTTTCCTGACTGTTTAGCTTTAAGAAACCCTTACTTCTGTCACAGCATTTAAGTAACTACGATAGGAAAGTGATAGCTGTTTCAGTATGTTAACATATTTAAGCCTCTGTATCCAAATGCCAATGAATTGCTAAGCTAGCATCGCATTATTTTTTTTAATTATTGCTTCGCAGGAGATAGGTTTGAGGGAAAGAATTTGAAACTGGTAGAGTACCGCGACGTTTATAGAAGTCGATGGTGGAATGTTAATGTTTGGATATTGTTCTAAGGCCGAAGTCTGAAGAATGTTTTCGGGGAGTGTGAAGCTGAATTCTTAATATTCACAATGTTTGAAGCACTTTTTCGTGTTTGTGATCATGGCAGGATTTCACTGATGGAAGGAAGTTATCCACAGAAAAATTTTGCTTTCCGTCACACTGCTGCTGCTGCCGCCGCCTTCGTTTAACTTCGTAGGTACTGGCTGTTTCAGAGCAACACCCTTTTTGGAAAAAAAAATACGTATACTTATTTTTGACGAGATGCTTTGGACATACCATCAAGTAAATGAGTAAAGCTACATCTTCCATAGTAATTATTTGCAGCAGAGAGAAAATTAAGGCAGTGTGTCTTTAGCTGAAGCATACGCCACTTTGTGAGATTTGTCGTGTTTAGGCTCCTCGTTGTGGAATTTGAAACGTTAAAAATTCAGCCTTACCAGAACTTTTAGATTTAGTAGTAGCGTTTAAAGATGGAACAACTTGGCCGTTATTCCATTATATGGCAGGCTATCAACACTGTGCTTAGAAAGCCAGTTGGACATCATATTAAGATATTGTGAAGTATTAAGAAACCACGGCCAGATGATGTAATATTGATAACGGATAAGTTATGATGGACCCATCCAAGCAATGCTGTCATCTGTTTCGCATGTTTGGCTTCACAAAATCCTTGAAAGGGCATTTTTTGCTACGGCAAGCAGATCGAAGCCTTTTGCTTTTGACAGTGATACCTAATGAAGACCAGATACTTGGAGGACTTCACCATCTAAACAACCACACAATTCACTCCAGTGTTTCTATGCTGTGCCAATATTTTAATAAATTTACAAGGAGAAAAATGATAAATAGCACAGAAAATATAACCTCTCACTGAAGAATCTGCACCGTCTCACAAAGTAGCTGGTAAATGAAACATTTTACGTTAACTTTTAGAAAGCATGAAAGAAAAATCTGTCCTGATATTTAGAATTAGTCAAACGTAAATACACTTACGATTAAAGTTACCAGTTTATCACCTCTGTGAAGCAGTATGAAACAGGCTTTTTTTTCTCTATTCAGGAACGTTTCAACCAGAGAAATCCAAGCGAAGCTTTACGTTGTGAATTTACAAATTTCAGTAAGGATTTTACATGTGCTCGTGTGCCGCGTTTTTGTTTCCAAAGAAATTTGTTCTAATTACATATTACCTAAGTTGAAGATTACCTAATTTTAACTGTATTCTGTAAGTTCAGTAAACAATGTATAGACGTTTTAACTCTCGATACAGCTTCCAAGATTGTAGTAACTAATTTGTGACCAATGTATTGCGAACTGCCATCACAGCATTCAATACTATCAACTAGATTTCCGCGTTTGTGTTTATCTTTTGTTAGACACTAACACGCCGTGACACCTAGGAAGGTAGTCAATTCGGCGGCATAATCACGTCACAGCACACGCGTTAAGGCTTTCTTTTCTGAATGGCGATGGCTGAACACAGCCGACTCCACAACAGTTCCGTGCATCGCGACCGGAGATTGGAGACAAATCTTATACAAACTGCACTTCATCACCCAAAATACTGCTTTCACAATCACAGAATGTCAGATATGCGAAAGGACCGTCATAACCGACAAGGCCGTCATTGGTGAATTGTACAGAAGACAACAGCCGATTTAGCGTTGAGCCATGAAAGTCAATCGGCTACTAGACAGCTATGTACATCTCTGGAGTAGCTGTCAAGTTCTTTTAAATTCCTACGTTGGTTGAGTTAGTTACTGCGTATTTCGAGACCACGTAAAAGCTGCGACAATATGGAAATATTGTTACAGGCTAAGTTTTCACTATCTGCATTCATTTCGATATTACTTAATATTTAGCACAATCGCCAACTACGTCTATAGAATGTTTCATGAACCTGAATAGCAACGTGCACTGAGGCTACATCTGATTCCATCAGGGACTACGGGAAATACTGGCCCTGTAACAGACTTCTCTCCTCATAAGTCTCCCTGCAGACATCACGAACGCTCGTCTCCATCTGGGGCCAGGCAGGAGATGTGTCAATGAATGACATCCGTAACTGATGTGTGATCTACAGCGCGTGTAAACGTGCAGCTATGAAGCACTGAATTATTCACGAATACTAACACTTCCTGCTCAAGACTGGCCGCAGCAGCTCCCAAGACCTGTGATGCCACGTGCTGTGACGTACGCACCGCAGTCTGCTTCGTGGGCCTCTCGTTCCAGGTGATAACTTCCCTTGCAATACGCGACACATTGAGACGCATGACATCACCGAGCAATAGAGACTTACAATGCACGTGAATCAGTGCCACAATAACAGTCTATTCGATGGTACTCATTACTGGAACATCACATTAACTCTTCACAAATTCTTAAGGGGATTGATAATATCTCAGACAAAATATCAGAATTTGATACAGTTTATGTACCCTGCTACGTTTGGGCTGTTTCACCTTCACGTTCTATCTTCACGAACATACCAACATATGGCATTCTCAGATGCCAGAGGAAGGTATTGTGACATCCGTAACTATCGACTCATTTCACAATGAAATTTCATAAATGTTTGTAGAAGGTAAAAATTTAGAATGACGTAACCTTAGCGCAAGCTGAAATTCGTAGTGGGTTCTGGCGGGTTTCTCTAGAACATGCCATTCACTGTTCTACCCGCTCTGTATTAAGACTTCGGAGTAATTGCTCACTTAGAGAATTTTATGATCGGTGATGCACTCTGCTTTTGAAATTGTAAAATTCGTTTAGAGGCACAAACTGTCTTTGGAGGCATCTACAGTAAGACGTTTTCAAAGTGCGTCTTCAGAGTGGGGACAAATTCCTACTGCCGTTTCACAGGGTTTAATAGACTACTTGTATCCTTTCTGTGTATGTACTATTTCTCTAACAGAAGTCTTTATCCCTCCTGATCCTCTAACTGTAATAGCAACAAATACAAGGCACAGAACTACACAAAGAATGAATAGTCTGTCACTGAGTTGTTCGCAATGTAGATATAACTTGCTCATTCACTTCTGTGCAGTGAAGACTATCATTACCAGCGTAGTATTGGGTAAAAGAAATTAGTGAAAGAATCTAAATGTGTGGATTCTTACCAGAACTAGATAGATTATTGCACTTAAACCTATATTGTCCTTGTTAGCTCAACGTGTAATATCTGATTTTAGTAATTTAATTATGTTGTTGGCTTACTCCCCCCCCCCCAATTATGGATTAAGTGCATCATAAATTTGGTATGTTACGCGCTACTCATCCTTTACCTAGCACATTTGTTAAGCATATAACGAAGCAGCGAGTTTGCCAGTAACAGCATCCATAAATGTTAGGGGCAAATAGCGACGACTATTACAGGATCAGTAAATTATGCAGGTACAACGCCGTTAGCCTCTTTAGGGAAGTTCTGGCAGACAAAAACGCGTCAACGCTTTAATCTTCCTTGGTTGGCATTACTTCCGTCATTTCGCATCTAGTATCGGTGTAGTGGTTTTCCATTTCTGTACATCAACATTATTGTGAAACATTTTAACTTCGAAACTTCCTGCCCGATTAAAACTGTGCCCGACCGAGACTCGAACTCGGGACCTTTGCCTTTCGCGGGCAAGTGCTCTACCAACTGAGCAACCGAAGCACGACTCACGCCCGGTACTCACAGCTTTACTTCTGCCAGAACCTCGTCTCCTACCTTCCAAACTTTACAGAAGCTCTCCTGCGACGAGGTACAGGCAGAAGTAAAGCTGTGAGTACCGGGCGTGAGTCGTGCTTCGGTTGCTCAGTTGGTAGAGCACTTGCCCGCGAAAGGCAAAGGTCCCGAGTTCGAGTCTCGGTCGGGCACAGTTTTAATCGGGCAGGAAGTTTCGAAGTTAAAATGTTTCACAATAATGTTGATGTACAGAAATGGAAAACCACTACACCGATACTAGATGCGAAATGACGGAAGTAATGCCAACCAAGGAAGATTAAAGCGTTGACGCGTTTTTGTCTGCCAGAACTTCCCTAAAGAGGCTAACGGCGTTGTACCTGCATAATTTACTGATCCTGTAATAGTCGTCGCTATTTGCCCCTAACATTTATGGATGCTGTTACTGGCAAACTCGCTGCTTCGTTATATGCTTAACAAATGTGCTAGGTAAAGGATGAGTAGCGCGTAACATATCAAATTTATGATGCACTTAATCCATAATTGGGGGGGGGAGTAAGCCAACAACATAATTAAATTACTAAAATCAGATATTACACGTTGAGCTAACAAGGACAATATAGGTTTAAGTGCAATAATCTATCTAGTTCTGGTAAGAATCCACACATTTAGATTCTTTCACTAATTTCTTTTACCCAATACTACGCTGGTAATGATAGTCTTCACTGCACAGAAGTGAATGAGCAAGTTATATCTACATTGCGAACAACTCAGTGACAGACTATTCATTCTTTGTGTAGTTCTGTGCCTTGTATTTGTTGCTATTACAGTTAGAGGATCAGGAGGGATAAAGACTTCTGTTAGAGAAATAGTACATACACAGAAAGGATACAAGTAGTCTATTAAACCCTGTGAAACGGCAGTAGGAATTTGTCCCCACTCTGAAGACGCACTTTGAAAACGTCTTACTGTAGATGCCTCCAAAGACAGTTTGTGCCTCTAAACGAATTTTACAATTTCAAAAGCAGAGTGCATCACCGATCATAAAATTCTCTAAGTGAGCAATTACTCCGAAGTCTTAATACAGAGCGGGTAGAACAGTGAATGGCATGTTCTAGAGAAACCCGCCAGAACCCACTACGAATTTCAGCTTGCGCTAAGGTTACGTCATTCTAAATTTTTACCTTCTACAAACATTTATGAAATTTCATTGTGAAATGAGTCGATAGTTACGGATGTCACAATACCTTCCTCTGGCATCTGAGAATGCCATATGTTGGTATGTTCGTGAAGATAGAACGTGAAGGTGAAACAGCCCAAACGTAGCAGGGTACATAAACTGTATCAAATTCTGATATTTTGTCTGAGATATTATCAATCCCCTTAAGAATTTGTGAAGAGTTAATGTGATGTTCCAGTAATGAGTACCATCGAATAGACTGTTATTGTGGCACTGATTCACGTGCATTGTAAGTCTCTATTGCTCGGTGATGTCATGCGTCTCAATGTGTCGCGTATTGCAAGGGAAGTTATCACCTGGAACGAGAGGCCCACGAAGCAGACTGCGGTGCGTACGTCACAGCACGTGGCATCACAGGTCTTGGGAGCTGCTGCGGCCAGTCTTGAGCAGGAAGTGTTAGTATTCGTGAATAATTCAGTGCTTCATAGCTGCACGTTTACACGCGCTGTAGATCACACATCAGTTACGGATGTCATTCATTGACACATCTCCTGCCTGGCCCCAGATGGAGACGAGCGTTCGTGATGTCTGCAGGGAGACTTATGAGGAGAGAAGTCTGTTACAGGGCCAGTATTTCCCGTAGTCCCTGATGGAATCAGATGTAGCCTCAGTGCACGTTGCTATTCAGGTTCATGAAACATTCTATAGACGTAGTTGGCGATTGTGCTAAATATTAAGTAATATCGAAATGAATGCAGATAGTGAAAACTTAGCCTGTAACAATATTTCCATATTGTCGCAGCTTTTACGTGGTCTCGAAATACGCAGTAACTAACTCAACCAACGTAGGAATTTAAAAGAACTTGACAGCTACTCCAGAGATGTACATAGCTGTCTAGTAGCCGATTGACTTTCATGGCTCAACGCTAAATCGGCTGTTGTCTTCTGTACAATTCACCAATGACGGCCTTGTCGGTTATGACGGTCCTTTCGCATATCTGACATTCTGTGATTGTGAAAGCAGTATTTTGGGTGATGAAGTGCAGTTTGTATAAGATTTGTCTCCAATCTCCGGTCGCGATGCACGGAACTGTTGTGGAGTCGGCTGTGTTCAGCCATCGCCATTCAGAAAAGAAAGCCTTAACGCGTGTGCTGTGACGTGATTATGCCGCCGAATTGACTACCTTCCTAGGTGTCACGGCGTGTTAGTGTCTAACAAAAGATAAACACAAACGCGGAAATCTAGTTGATAGTATTGAATGCTGTGATGGCAGTTCGCAATACATTGGTCACAAATTAGTTACTACAATCTTGGAAGCTGTATCGAGAGTTAAAACGTCTATACATTGTTTACTGAACTTACAGAATACAGTTAAAATTAGGTAATCTTCAACTTAGGTAATATGTAATTAGAACAAATTTCTTTGGAAACAAAAACGCGGCACACGAGCACATGTAAAATCCTTACTGAAATTTGTAAATTCACAACGTAAAGCTTCGCTTGGATTTCTCTGGTTGAAACGTTCCTGAATAGAGAAAAAAAAGCCTGTTTCATACTGCTTCACAGAGGTGATAAACTGGTAACTTTAATCGTAAGTGTATTTACGTTTGACTAATTCTAAATATCAGGACAGATTTTTCTTTCATGCTTTCTAAAAGTTAACGTAAAATGTTTCATTTACCAGCTACTTTGTGAGACGGTGCAGATTCTTCAGTGAGAGGTTATATTTTCTGTGCTATTTATCATTTTTCTCCTTGTAAATTTATTAAAATATTGGCACAGCATAGAAACACTGGAGTGAATTGTGTGGTTGTTTAGATGGTGAAGTCCTCCAAGTATCTGGTCTTCATTAGGTATCACTGTCAAAAGCAAAAGGCTTCGATCTGCTTGCCGTAGCAAAAAATGCCCTTTCAAGGATTTTGTGAAGCCAAACATGCGAAACAGATGACAGCATTGCTTGGATGGGTCCATCATAACTTATCCGTTATCAATATTACATCATCTGGCCGTGGTTTCTTAATACTTCACAATATCTTAATATGATGTCCAACTGGCTTTCTAAGCACAGTGTTGATAGCCTGCCATATAATGGAATAACGGCCAAGTTGTTCCATCTTTAAACGCTACTACTAAATCTAAAAGTTCTGGTAAGGCTGAATTTTTAACGTTTCAAATTCCACAACGAGGAGCCTAAACACGACAAATCTCACAAAGTGGCGTATGCTTCAGCTAAAGACACACTGCCTTAATTTTCTCTCTGCTGCAAATAATTACTATGGAAGATGTAGCTTTACTCATTTACTTGATGGTATGTCCAAAGCATCTCGTCAAAAATAAGTATACGTATTTTTTTTTCCAAAAAGGGTGTTGCTCTGAAACAGCCAGTACCTACGAAGTTAAACGAAGGCGGCGGCAGCAGCAGCAGTGTGACGGAAAGCAAAATTTTTCTGTGGATAACTTCCTTCCATCAGTGAAATCCTGCCATGATCACAAACACGAAAAAGTGCTTCAAACATTGTGAATATTAAGAATTCAGCTTCACACTCCCCGAAAACATTCTTCAGACTTCGGCCTTAGAACAATATCCAAACATTAACATTCCACCATCGACTTCTATAAACGTCGCGGTACTCTACCAGTTTCAAATTCTTTCCCTCAAACCTATCTCCTGCGAAGCAATAATTAAAAAAAATAATGCGATGCTAGCTTAGCAATTCATTGGCATTTGGATACAGAGGCTTAAATATGTTAACATACTGAAACAGCTATCACTTTCCTATCGTAGTTACTTAAATGCTGTGACAGAAGTAAGGGTTTCTTAAAGCTAAACAGTCAGGAAAGCTCAGTATTTGAACCACGTATTGCATATCTCTTAAAACGTACATGGTATTGACAAACCAGGAAAGTGACAGTTTGTACAAAAGAATGCACAGGATGAATGGTTAATCTAGACATTAGGCCTATCGAGAAAGTATGGAAGGGAAAAGTATCATCGTTGTCTGCTAGCCCAACCACTTCAAATGGAAATCGCTACCAGTTTAATAATTACTTTAATGACAGAAAAGAACATCTTGAGAAATTTGAACTAGGACAGGCACATCTTCATAAACTGATCTGTTCTCGATCATGAAAGAAAATACTCTAGTTGCACAAGACTACTTACTTTTCAACGTTAATACTGCCACGTAGAATACTTCACTTTCTAATCGAGAAGACGTCAAACAAATAAATCAATCAATAAGACAAGTTTTATACTTGAGCGACATAGCTCCAACTTGGTGATATTACGAAATTTGTCATTCTGCTGCCCAATTATGGTGTTACAAAGCTTCGAGAAAGGTAGTGATTTGGCATGGAAAAAAATGCAAGCACTGGTCAGAAATCGGTAAGTATGTGGACTGGTGGAATGCATAAACAGCCACAAAATCTAATCACTTCAGAATTTTTGAAAAACTTCATTTTATCTTCACTTCTGGGTAAAGTTTCTAAATGTTGATAATGCCTTCAACACAAGACACTCGACTCAGCTAGAGGCTGATGCACCTGAAGACAGCATATATCCTTCAGAGAATTACTTACGTCACTTCCATGGGTAATTTTAATCTTCCCAGCATGCTTCATCATTGCTAAAGCTACTCGGCAATAAATTACTGTGTGTAATAAAGTAACACTAAAATTCAGTAAAACAGGGCACACACTGGTCGGTACATCATCTGTAAATTTCGCAATAGCATAATTATTACATTATTTTGAATTAATGATTGAGTGTCTCAGCTGTTAATGTAAGGTGCCATCTAGACGGTCAGGAATTTCTTGTGCAAATATCTGCTTCAAAGAGAGACGTGGGGTATTCTAGCGACTTCGATGGTACAGCATCTGGAAACCAATCCTTTCGAAAGTCTGCAAATTAAATTTCCTATACTTGTCTCGTTGATGTGTAACAAAGGGGTGCTGGATCACTATCAATGTGGCAACAAAAGTAAAGCATACTTGAGGTTGATGCAAAGTATGTTCTTAATGCTGAACAAATTTTGGCAGTCCAAAGGTGCCATAAGGAGTGCACTAGTCCTTCGGTCGTACATAGTGGTGCTACTTAATGTGTATGTACTGTGGTGATTCACTTAAAAAGCGGTCCTCCTGCTATTAGATTTGTTGTTAACTGCATAGACAACTAATGAGACCACTGCACTGAAACGTTAAATAATGAATTGTTATAGTAATGCTTAACATTTTTTGTGGCAGTATTCAAAAGATACAGTTCCATTTGCATGTACTTGTCGTGGTCTGTTTACTGAGAACTGAGTATTACATACGAACGACTGAAATGCTTAGTTTGATTTTCGTAACGTGGAATGTAAAAAATATTATGGGACGGTTCTCACTTCCATTGAAACTGAGAGCACTTGTGCGTCACTTCGAATAGGTATTACTAATCAGAGGCGAGTGTCATAATCGTATCGAACGAGTTTCCACCAAAAATGACTTCAGCAATTACTAAAGAGACTCAGCCTTAGCCGCGTACCTGCTACGTAAAACCTCTTGGGCATTCGAATATACGCCTTGTTTACAAGTGGCGTTAAATCAGCCCCTGTGAATACAAAATTAGTTGCTGCAGTAAGAGAGTAAAAAAGATGAACCCTAGCAGCTACTTAGATGTTATTACCTTTAGCTAAACCTGACAATTCAATAAAGCTGCTTTTAAAGACACAGCGTTAAGATTTTCCCATAAGCTTTCAGATTGTTCAACATAATTTAGGTACATAGTTTCCTGAAATCTTTTCACTGACATTTATGAGCCCTGATAAACACCACTGCGAGTCAAGGATAATTTTGATGCCGCAGGCGAAGTTACTAAGAGGCTGTGTCGGAGGAAATTTTAAAGTGATCATGGAGTTAAAAATATCGAATCCAGGATTTGCATGTATGGGCCAGCATTAAAAATTATTGGTGGAGACTAAGCAGCTCCTTAGTAGTTTAATTGTGACAGCTAAGTAATACCGAAAATAAAGTAACGTGCGTGCAGATCAGAAATATGGCTTAGTGTGATACAAAAACTTAGGACTTCGTCTTTACATCGACATAAGCATTGTCGTTTATTTTCGCGAGTATGTGATAGTGTAATAAAATAGTCTGGGTCAAAGGAAAATACAATGGTGTTCCTAAGATGCCTTCAGTTTCTTGATAAGTGGGCAGATACGCGTAACATAAATATGCACAGTGACAATGTCTTAAAATTACTTGTTATATTGGAATCAACCATTAACGAAGTACGATATTTCCAGGTTCACATCGCCAGGAGACAACAGGTCAGCCCAACAGGATATCGAAGATGCAGCGTTTAGGCGCTTCCAGTCCACTGTCATCAACACTGAGAGATTCCCTCCTTCAGTGCAGCCCTATACGGAAATCGTGCTGCCAGAGCGATTCGCCGTGGAGAGCGCTGTCCCAGGCGGATTCAGGGCGGAATTCTTGCTGCCAGTGTCGTTCAGTGCGGAAATCGCCTACGCACTGCAATAATTCGCGCAGTTCGTTATCCACGGAAATTTTCAAAATACGTAAAGTGCAAGAAACCAATCCGAGAACATATCTCCTTGAAGATTACAAATCTCAGCCCATAGCTGGAGCTTTCTATGCAGAAGAGCTACAAAAAACAAAATATCCATCAACGTACATTGTTGAGAGAATCATACGTAAGAAAGGAAATAAGGCACTGGTAAAGTGGCTTGGATTCAGCAGTGCACACAACAGCTGGATTAATTTGCAAAAATAATATGTATAATAAATGTTGAATTACATCTTACATATGCTGGTTTAGGTGTGTGTGTGTGTGTGTGTGTGTGTGTGTGTGTGTGTGTGTGTTTACGTGTGTGTGTTTACGTCTGTGCGTGCGTGCCTGTGTAGCCCGCCAGCTGGAAGGATGCCAAGTGTGACGTAATGAACAGATGACAAGCGACGGCAGCTTGGGTACGGTACCGCAGCTAACCTTAGCTGCGTATATACGTCCCAAAATGTGTCCCAAAACCCCCATTAGTATACTACTAACACACATGAGTTGGAAGTCCTCTGATCGCTGTGATATGGAGAGCTTTGCTATTAACGATCGCTGGTAGATAGTGATCTAAGTCACACACAGAACACGAAGTTGTATACGAGACGAATGCAGGTTATGCCGTACAACTGATACACGCCAACAGAATACCGGAAAAAAATGGTTAAATAAGCGATAAATGACCTGCAGCAACATCTCCCTCTCTCTCTATAATGCATCATCAGTCTACCATTAAATCATAATTCGCTACAACTCAGTCTCAACCGATCACTCCATCCACGTTCTGTCATCCCTTAAGGCCGATGAAAGTCGAGTTAGAGGTAGATAGTTCTCTTTTTTCCAGGAAAACATCAAAGACAGCAGTCAACCAGCGTGTATCACTGTTGTCTCAACAGAAATACAGCAGAATGTTTCCATACAGTAACTATTTGTTAGCTGACACCACAAGGTGCGGGAAAGCAAATTGTAAACATTGTTTGTCACGGTTTAAAACACCTAATCAGTCCTACACGGGGTCAAACACGCGATCCATTCTGTAGTTGTATATTGCAGTCCCACAGCTGTTAATACAACGTTATTTTGTTAAGGATACTTCACAAAAATCTCAAAAATCTGTAAGGTGGTTGCCGATAACTTTGGGGTCACGGCTATATATATATATATATATATATATATATATATATACACGAGTGTCCGGTGGTCGATAGATATATGCAGAATGTAGAAGCAATGATTTTGTATGGTCCAGGATACGAATTGTGTTTACTACATAGATACGGCATGTGGTGATAAAGCCCGGTTGGAGATCAGTTTCACGCTGAAAAATTCAAGCTCTCTTTGACAGTAGCAGAGAAAGGGTTTCCGTATTTCATGATCTTAGACCAGTTTTTCAGGGCTTAACTATCAATACAATATGACTGCTGTATGTTTTTTCGATCTGTACAAAACAGTTTTGCCACTGAAAGTCTCATAACTGGTCTGTCTGAAGAAAATAGTGGACAATGTTCCCACACCAGCAGCACCAGCCGTTTGGCAACTATATTCAGTGAGAACCAATCAGAATGCTCTATTCACTAGAAGTGTGCTTAACACCACATTAAAAAACTTTATGTGATCAAGGCTGTTTCCAGTTTATTTATAATAATTATATATAGCTGGTTCCTATAGTAAGAACTATGTTCTTTGAAATAGTGAAAGTTCTGTGATGTCTGAGAGTCACGTGATGCCGTTTCTTCTTTGTTCGGGTGTTTAGAGTCAAGTCCAAGCAAACCACCCTCCTCTGTTTCGGACAGGCGAGATGCTGTCCCTCACCCGCCATTGTGAGTTTAGAGTATCTCCAGACCAGCATCTGTAGAACATCGAAAATTCCAGCCATTTTTCTCATTTGTAGGATAGTGCTTCGAATTCTGTTTGTGTAATTGTTTTGATTTTCCTGTTTGGCCTTAGAAACCAGTGTGTGCTTCGAGAAGTGAGGAAAATAACGTCCCTGACTCCAGGAGAAAATATAAACTACGCCCACTCATCGTTTCAGAAAAGTGACGATCACTACAGCATGAGTAGTGCTGAGAAATATTGCTCTCTCTCTCTCTCACAGGCAGAGCTTTAAGACAAGCAGCTAAAACTCGGAAAGTGGTTAGCGTCCTGTTTTAGAGTTATAGAGATATTTATTTCGACTTCCACATCGTCGTTTTGGGGTGTAAACTCAGATGTTGCAGCTCATATCGGTGCAGCGATATTTTTGAGTTCGTGATCGAGGGTGATGGTACACATCGTAAAACAAAAGCAAACTACTGTGCAACAATCTATTTGAAAGTGTATTTAGAGATTTATTCAACTTGATTTTGTAACTCTTGAAGCATCCAATGGTCAAAGACAATTTGTATTTCCCACAAAAGCGCAAAGTGTCTCTGGGTGGTTTCACAAGTGTAGCGCAATATTTTTTTAGAGTCCGTGTTCAGGTGTGGTGGTGGTGGTATTCCTTGGAATAAAACGTGTATTTACATCGCAAATTATTTAAAATTCTTGCATCATCTGCAGAACTCTCTCTCTGTCTCTTTGTGCAGTACTACATGTAGTTCCTATGACATTTTGAAGTTGAGTGTGTGACAGTATTCCAGACATCGCTTCAACACCAGATTTAATAACTCCTGAAGCAGTCCGTGTGTAACGACAAAGGGTACCCATGCATCGTGGATGGGAAGGAGGAAGGCTGTGGGTATTTCCAACATGACAGGGAGTACTTAGCACGTTGCCGCCCATGTGGCTACGCATAGCGATTCTGTGAGCCCTGAACATGGCCTCTCTTCCAGCAGACACTCTGGTGTGAATGTCTTGCCTCTTGCACTTTGGAAGACTGACTGGACTTTTATAGAATGATCTACTGTTACAGCGCACACATTTATCAGCATGATTTGCAAAGCGTAACTGAGACCCATCCTGCTACATCTTCATTATTTGATTAAACATATTCGTCTTCTTCATACATTTACCAGACATCATTGCTTTTATTAATTCGTGAAGCATATGCGTCCTCTTCATACATTCCAAACACTGTGCACGTGGCTGCATGATTATGGCTAATATCCCCATTAAAGTCCTCCTTCTCTAGCACAGATATTTCATCCATTGAACACATAGTTAACACAGTAAACAATTACATCAGTTCTACCAGTCCAGCAGTTAGACACAGACTGAGCAAATTTCCCGTCATTTTTCACCAGACCGCCATGTTGGATTATATCGTGGGGGGGGGGGGACAGCACCATCTGGTGGTGGTGTTCTGAACTATGTCAGTTGGACTCCAGACCTCTAGAAGATCACTCTAGATGGAGCTACTGTCTATGACAACTCAATTGTTTAAATAAACAATGCATACAAAATAAAGACTTAACGTCAATCCTCTCCAGCAGACCAGTGCAGTCTGAGTCCTTTTCCTGCCAATTTCCAGATGGGGGAAAAGAGGTGAGAGGGGGATAGGGGAGGGGAAGGGGTGGGGTTAGGTCAGTGGAGGTAGGCCAATTGTCCTATTTCCCTGCAGAAATTTGAAATCCCAGCCATGACATTAGTGTGATGTTGCTACATCTGCTATCTTGAATAAATTTCGCAACAATGCAGAGTGTGATGCCATTCCTGTTTCCCTACTACTCACGTTCACTAGCCAAATAATGTGAATATTGTTAAACCTGTATAAATCTATACAGTTTCTCTCTTCAGTAGTTCTTTGAGCTACATGTATTCTTTTTTGCTTCCCAAACAACAAATTCTGCCTTTTTTACTAAAAAGAGCTCTGTAAAACTTAACCTCAGCAGAACTTCCCAACTCGAGGTATGCCACTGAGTCCACTTCAAAAAATGGAAAATGTTCTCCACTTATGAGGAACTTCCCTAGTTTTATTTATTCGAAACTGGAGAATGTACTTCGGGTTGAGCAATTTCCTCCACCCTTGTACTCAAGCTGAAAACATTCTCAGGTGAAGTGCATTGATGTCCGAAAATTACAGTAACAAACGGTAATTTTGCAAGGTTGCGTTATTTTGTCAGAAAGCAGTATAAACAGGTGGTAGTAAAGAAGAAAAATGTAAAGAATATAGAACATAAGCAATTGCAACATGCATAAGGGTAGACAAAAATGTTATTACTTTTTCCAACTCAACAAATTTGCACACATATTCCAACAATAGGTTAATGGGTCAAGTATGGAGTGTGAACGCTTCTTTCAGCAGTACAGGTCCGAGAACGACAGCGCATGCTGTGATTGTCGTCATCAAGCTCACGTTGGGGCAATAAAGCCCATTTTTCTTGCAGAGCTGCTCGCAAGTCATGGAGAGTGGTTGGTGGTTGCTGACGTGATGCAAGCCATCTCTGTAGTGCGTTCCATACACGCTCTATGGAATTCAAATTGGGTGAGCGAGCAGCCCACGGCATGCATGTAATATCTTTCGTTTCCAAGAAAAAATCAACCACTTGTGCTCTATGAGGTCGAGCGTCATTGTCCTTCAATACGAATTCTGGGCCCATAGCATCTCGCAACAACCGCATATGAGGTCCCAAGATACCTGACACAGTTAAACCTTGTCAACTCATCCGTACATTTTCATGAAGAGATGTTCGAGTGGTCAAAATAATCCTGCCCACATCATTAAGGATCCTCCTCGATATCACCCTCTTTGCACAACGTTTGTGTCCCGAAATCGTGTTCCACGTTCTCTCCTGATGCGAATCCGTCGAGAATCACTCTCCTGACCAAATCGAAACTCATCTGTGGAAAGAACATGGGCCCAGTGTTCGACCGTCCAGGTGGCATGTTAACGACTCTAAACTTTTCCTTCTGTGAAGACGCGTCAGTGGTTCACGCACAGCAGGTCTCCGACAATAAAGGCCACTCTGCCGAAGCCCTCTGTACACTGTTTGGCTCGATGCAACACGTCCAGTTGATGTTGCGATATCAGATGCCAAGTGCTGTGCAGTTCTAAGGCGGTACCGTCATCCTCTTACAACCAAACAACTGTCCTCTCTTTCTGATGTCACACGTGATCGGTACTGATCTGGTCTTTGAGATACAGTTTCGGTCTCTATAAATTTTCGCCACATCCCAGGAACAACAGAACGATTCACATTAAGCCATCTGGCCACATCAGTTTGCGGCTGTCGTGCTTCTACTGTTGCTATGACCCTCTACGGAGAGTGTCTGGTAGGCGCCTTCTTAGTGCCATGTTGCACCGTCTGTGACTGGGTATACGGCTATCGTGAATATGGGACTATCCAGCAAACATTACCCCGGTTGGTACGTGCCTTGACGTCATCATTGGCGCGGTTGTACTTGACCGTAATGCCATCCTCCGAGCAGAACATGTTTGTACGGGTATCTGTTGACAGTCTGTATGATTATATCGAGAATTATATATAGGACGAGGAAACAGTAGTTTGTTGCTTTAATTTTGGACACCAGAGTATATTCGCAGACTCGCTTCATTCATGCGAGCCTGAGAATGTTTTCCGAAATTCCGAGGATGAAGTACAGTCATTGTCATACGACCCATTGACGATGGCAGAAGTACTACATGATGTCCATTAAAACTGCAACACTAGGAAGACTATAGTCCGATTCACGAACTACGACGGTCGGTGCAGGTCGGGACACAAACGGGGTTTGCAGTGTTACCCGTTCCAAGCGACAGTTGCAGTAGATTCATGAACGGGCTACGCACGTGAAAAAAGCGTGTATCTTGCACATTATGTCTCTCTCTTTCTTATGTATAAGAGGCAGACACATAAAAACAAGACACATGGAAAAAATACGTAAACAGTTTATTGTTTCAGAAGTAATAGCTATAACTGTTAATATATTTTTCACACTGTAAGTCAGTGTCTTTATGGAAAAATGTTTGCGACAGCTCACCGGAATCATGACTGTGCCCAGGCGCGCACCTTTTCGTCGAAGCAAATCTATGGCCACGAATGTCCTTCAGAGCTCCAAAAATATAAAAATTTCATGGGGAAAGACTGGGACTGCATGGAGGATGTGCAATGGCTTCCCAGCAAAACTTCTCCAGCGTGGTCGAAAGAACATTGGCAGCATGTGGGTGGGCATTATTCTGCAACAGAATGATGCCGTCCGTCAACAATCCTGGGCGTTGGTACTTGACGGTGAACTTCAGTTTTTGCAAAGTGTCCAGGTACCGCTGTGCTTTAATTGTGGCTCCGTGTTCCAGACAGTCAATGAGCAGCAGAGCAGGCCCTTGCAGTCAAAGAAAAAAGTAGTGATGGCTTTCCCGGAGCTGGAGCGCCTGTTGTTCCCACTACGGTGCAGAAGTTTCGCAGAAAAGCCGTTACACGTCCTCCATACAGTCTCGATCTCTCGCCATACGATTTCCATCCTTTTGGAGACCTGAAGAAAGACTCTGGTGGGTGTCGATTTGCTTCGACGAAGAGATACACTCCTGGGTACAATCATGGTTCCGGTAGGCAACCCTAACGTTTTTCCATGAGCGTGGTGACTATCTTGTCTCTAGTGGGATAAACGTATTAACAGTTCCAGCGATTATGTTAGAAATAATACGCAGTTTACTTACTTTATTGCATTTGTCTCATTTCCATTTGACTTCCCCTTACAGAATTTCTCGCTTAACACCATCATAAGCCGTGACAACACGTAACAGATGAAATGAAAATTCACTAAATGATTCGCTACAGTCACGTTTAATGGTCGTACTGACTACGACGTTCACAGCAGATCGCTCCCACCCAAGCCTCCAAATGAGAAACAGTCAGACCGGTAACAAACGTTATATGTCGACAGATATCAGCCCAAAACTCGGATGTAATTTGTGTTATGTGATGTCGTTTACGAAAGTGTGAGTAAACGGTAAGTAATAAGTAACATCTGACCCACGGGGCACAGGAAAAGCAAAATCGTGATAGTCTGTCATATATAGCTCACGTGTGCAAGTCGGTAGGGTGTTAGTTTCTCCTACTAATCCTCCTACTAATTGTACGGGTCACGAGTCTGAGGCTTGGTCATGCCAGTTGTTGCACTGTGGTACTCGTGAAACTACGTCTACATGAATGCTCCGTAAATCACGCTTAAGTGCCCGGCGGAGAGTTCATCGAATTACCTTCACAATTCTCTATTATTACGCTCCCGAAAAGCGAGCGGAAAAAACTAACACCTGTATCTTTCTGCGCGAGCTCTGATTTACTTTATTTTATTATGATGATCATTTCTCCCTATGTAGGTCGGTGTCAACAAAATATTTTCGCATTCGGAGCAGAAAGCTGGTGATTGAAATTTCGTGAGAAAATCGCGCCGCAACGAGAAAAGTCTTTGTTTTAATGATGACCACACAAGTCCTGTGTCATCTCCGTGACACTCTCTCCCCTACTTCTTGACAATACGAAAAACGCCCTGCCCTTCTTTGAACTGGAGGTATTCCGTGTCGACTTGGGCCAGGACACCAACGTTCCTGACAGTTCAGCGGAGCCACGGGGCCTACCTGCCTAGCAGGCCAGGGTCGGAACACTTCTCGAACACACGGCAACCGTCATCGCAGTTCAGAGAGCAGAGATGAGCCATCGGTGCGAGAGGGGATCGAGGACCTCCTAGGCCGAATGTAATGTATTGCGAATACATAGAAAGAAGGATCCTTTATTGTATGATTATATGATAGCGGAACAAACACTGGTAGCAGTTACCTCTGTAAAATATCTGGGAGTATATGTGCGGAACGATTTGAAGTGGAATGATCATATAAAATTAATTGTTGGTAAGGCGGGTACCAGGTTGACATTCATTGGGAGAGTCCTTAGAAAATGTAGTCCATCAACAAAGGAAGTGGCTTACAAAACACTCGTTCGACCTATACTTGAGTATTGCTCATCAGTGTGGGATCCATACCAGGTCGGGTTGACGGAGGAGATAGAGAAGATCCAAAGAAGAGCGGTGCGTTTCGTCACAGGGTAATTTGGTAAGCGTGATAGCGTTACGGAGATGTTAAGCAAACTCAAGTGGCAGACTCTGCAAGAGAGGCGCTCTGCATCGCGGTGTAGCTTGCTGTCCAGGTTTCGAGAGGGTGCGTTTCTGGATGAGGTATCGAATACATTGCTTTCCCCTACTTATACCTCCCGAGGAGATCACGAATGTAAAATTAGAGGGATTCGAGCACGCACGGAGGCTTTCCGGCAGTCGTTCTTCCCGCGAACCATACGCGACTGGAACAGGAAAGGGAGGTAATGACAGTGGCACGTAAAGTGCCCTCCGCCACACACCGTTGGGTGGCTTCCGGAGTATAAATGTAGATGTAGATGTGTAAGCAACATGCGCACGTGCGACCCTATTCGAGTGCGGAGGTTGACACAGTATCCACTTCCTGAGTAGCTGCCGGGCACTTGTGGTGCACCCGGACAAGCTTCCCTTGTATTTGCGGACATAAATGGTTAAAAGTCACTCTTCTCTTACTGTGCCCACTGGCGTGCACAGGTTACAAGCACTTCCTCTTCCCTGAGGAACCAGCAAGTGGCGAACTGGGAGAGTCCCTCCTGCCACACCTCCCAATAATCGCCACCTGCAATACTCTGAAAAGAACTTAATTGGTATACTGCCTGGACCGGCAAACTTTTTATTATTAAGTGATTTAAGTTGTTATACGGAACAACAAATTCCTGACACGTAAAAGGACTGTTTGGAGTTATGGTAATCTTCTTCTGGCAGTCAGCTTTCGCTTCGTTTATTTGAAAGTAGAAAACGTATAATGTACATTTGTAGTTTCGCATAATAAACATAAACAGTCGGAACAGATGAAAAAAGAAACAATTGCGTCACACGTTCTGAAGTATTAATACTAGTAATAATAATAATCATAATACTAACAGTCAAATGGGCAGTTTTAGAAGGGTTGAAATGTCCCTGATGATGCCGCGCGGGATTAGCTGAGCGGTCAAAGGCGCTGCAGTCATGGGCTGTGTGGCTGGTCCCGGCGGACGTTCGAGTCCTCCCTCGGGCATGGGTGTGTGTGTTTGTCCGTAGGATAATTTAAGTTAAGTAGTGTGTAAGCTTAGGGACTGATGACCTTAGCAGTTAAGTCCCATACGATTTTTCACACACATTTGACCATTTTTTTGTCCCTGATGGATCTGTTACTCAGGCGACATCCAATGTCTGGTCCACGTTCGATGTCTCTGAGTTCTCCTGACCGACCTACTGTGCTGTTACTGCTTCTCGGCCTTCAGCACAATATACAGGCTGCTTCGCCCTTCGTGAGAAGTAGTGGACAATTCCGCATGGCCGGCCTCTGGTGGCCGGGCGGTTCTAGGCGCTACAGTCTGGAACCGCGCTACCGCTACGGTCGCAGGTTCGAATCCTGCCTCGGGCATGGATGTGTGTGATGTCCTAAGGTTAGTTAGGTTTAAGTAGTTCTATGTTCTAGGGGACTGATGACCTCAGATGTTAAGTCCCATAGTGCTCAGAACCATTTGAACCATTTTTGAATTCCGCATGACATCGGAATATCCGGATACTTATGATCAGATGGTGTACTTGGGGGGGGGGGGGGGGGGTTGTAGCCCAGCCCCAGAGCTGAACCTTGAACCCGTGCCGTTGAAATGAAATGATAGTATGTATGGCACTGACGGCCGGGAATCCCCACCTGTGGAAGTTCGGCCGCCATGCTGGAAGTCTATCCAGTTGATGCCACACTGGGCGACTTGCGTATCGATGATGGTGAAATAATGGTGAGGGCAACACAGTACTCAGTCTCTGAGTGGAGAAAATCTCCGATCCGGGCAGAGTTCGAGCCCGGGCTCATTACATGGCAGTCAATCGCACTGACCACTCAGCTAAGGCGGCAGACTGTGCCTTTGTCTTCCTGAAACAAAATAGATGGTTTGTCAACTACTTCCGCCTCTGCCAGAAACTGTGAGAGAGATTCTGGAGTACAAATAGAGATTGCATTGCTTGCAGACATTGGCAGAAGATGAGGTGCTACATGTGATGAATCACGCTCTACGAGTGAGACCTGGTTGCGCCGCGACCTGACTCGAAACGGGCAGTTGTGGACGAAGCCGCCGGTCGCGAAGAGCTGCGGGTGCAGGAAGTGTCGGGCGTTATCCATGCGGTCCAGCAGGAAGAGCAGCGCCTTGCAGCCCAGCAGCGACATAGTGCGGTCCTCCGCCGCTATGACCACCAGCAGCGGCGGTAGCACCTCCTCCGTCAGCGTGTCCTGCCGGCCGGAACCCCGCATCAGCTTCACTACACCGTGCAGAACGTCAGCAAGGGCTGTAAGCTATGTGCACACCGCTATCGACAGTTTGCCGGTAGCGAGGCTCTCGTTCATTTGCACGCGTAGACAAGGTTGCCGCACAGATTCCTATTTCCAAGGCTGTTGAGAAAGATACGGTACTGTTACCATGTATGTATGTTATGGGCACACTTTAGTGTACTAAAAATATAATTGACAATGATAGCACATGCAAAAAAAGTTGACATACATAATCATAACGACTATATGACAGAAAACTTATATTCGACCCTCGTTGATACAAGTTTGTGTCACAAAGACATGAGGGAACTTAATTTTAAGGACAGTTGTGCTTGCAAACTGTAGAAAATATTACATATTTCAAGAAATAATACAATTTGGTTTGCTTGGCTTTTTCTAGTGGTCTGGAATCAACCACGATTACACTAGCGTATAGGCATGCAAGCAGTGTGTACATGAGGGTGTGGTTGTGTTTTCACATCACGAATTTCTATTTGGTGGTGATGTTGTTTACTACACTGAGGTGACAAAAGTCATTCCATACCTCCTATGTCGTGTCAGAGCTCCTTCTGCCCGGCGAAGTGCTGCAACGCGACGTGGCGGGGACTCAACAAGTCGTTAGAAGTCCCCTGCAGAAATATTCAGCTATGCTGCCTCTATAAGCGTCTATACCTGGGAAAGTGTTGTCAGTGCAGGCTTGTTTGCAAGAACTGACCTCTCGGTTGTGTCCCATAAATGTTCGGTTGGTTTCATGTCGGCGATCTGGGTAACCAAATCATTCACTCGAACTGTCCGGAATGTTATTCAAACCAATCACGAGAAAATGCTGCCTGGTGACATGCCCCATTGTCATCCATAAAAATTGCACCGTTGTTTGGGAACACGAAGTCTATGAACGGCAGCAGATGGTCACCAAGTAGACGTATATAGCCATTTTCAGTCACTTGGCTAAGAGGACCCAGTCCTTCCATGTAAACACAGCCCACACCATTATGGAGACACTGCCAGCTTACACAGGGTCTTGTTGACAACTCGAGTCCATGCCTTCGTGGGGTCTAAGACCCTACCATCAGCTTTTACCAACTGAAATCTGGACTCGTCTCACCAGGCCAGAGTTTTCCCGTCGTAAAGGCGCTTTAGGATGTCACGCTGATAGCAAAGGCATTCGCCTCGGTCGTCTACAGCCAGAGCCCGTTAACGCAAAAATTTAGCGGCCATGTCCTAACGGATATGTTCGTCGAACATCCCACATTAATTTCTGTAGTTATTTCATGCGCTGTTGCTTGTCTGTTAGCACTGACAACACCTCGCAAACGCTACTGCTCTCAGTAATTAAGTGAAGGCCGTCGGTGAGAGATAACGCCTGAAATTTGCTATTCTCGGCACATTCTTGACGGCGTGGATCTCAGAAAATTGAATTCCCCAACGGAATGTACCATGCGCCTAGCTCCAGCTACCATTCCGCGTTCAAAGTGTGTTAATTTCCGTCGTGCGGCCGTAATTACATTCGAGAGCTTTCCAAATGAACCACCTGAGTACAAATGACAGATCCGCCAATGCATTGCCTTTTTATACTTCGTGTGCCCGATACTACCGCTATCTGTAAACGTGCGTAATGCTATCTCATGAATTTTGTTACCTCAGCGTTGTTGATCGTAGGAAATACAGGTTATAAACGTTTAGAGAACCTTGGCACCGTAGTTCTGATCGGTAAATATAGCAACCTTCGTCGAAAGTTGTTACAGTGTGTAACAACTAGCTCACCCAAGCCATTTATAATAAAAGCAATAACTGCGAATCAATATCATTGATTATATTTTTATAGTGTATAACATGAAGCATTAGCTTTGCCCCTCCTACAATAGTACTTGAGAGCAGTTTAGACGAGGAAATATTCAATTTCAGGATGTACAGCACTGCAGTACGTGGTGTTACACCAACAGTACACCTAGCTAATTACATTATTCCTAAATTGTCTATTTTTTGTGTGCTTGTCTGGTTAACATAAAATTTTACCTAACTTGTATTTTCTGCACTTATAAGCCTGGTCAGATTAGTTTTTTCACAATATTGATCTCTTAGCCTTATCTTCTAACGTCAACTGCTAGTTTATCGTGTTACTTGTAATATTGTAAGTAAGGGTCCAGTATCACTGCTTAAAACATTTAATGATTATTACGACAGCTGTTTCGGAAGTTTTCCATTTTCGAGTACGTCTACGTTGTCCGGACCTATATATATAACATCTGGTGTGACTGTACCTGGTGACTGTTCTCGTTATATTTCGCGTGAAATTCTAAAACATCGATTTCACGTCGATTTTGTGCTGTTTTATACAGTGTGGTGCCAGATTTTGATGTAATTTTGTAGAGATTTCCTGTAATTTTTTTGACTGCTTACACCATATACTGTATATATATATATATATATATATATATATATATATATATATATATATATATATATATATATATATATACTCCTGGAAATGACCGAGCGAGGTGGCGCAGTGGTTAGCACACTGGACTCGCATTCGGGAGGACGACGGTTCAATCCCGCGTCCGGCCATCCTGATTTAGGTTTTCCGTGATTTCCCTAAATCGTTTCAGGCAAATGCCGGGATGGTTCCTTTGAAAGGGCACGGCCGATTTCCTTCCCAATCCTTCCCTAACCCGAGCTTGCGCTCCGTCTCTAATGACCTCGTTGTCGACGGGACGTTAAACACTAACCACCACCACCACTCCTGGAAATGGAAAAAAGAACACATTGACACCGGTGTGTCAGACCCACCATACTTGCTCCGGACACTGCGAGAGGGCTGTACAAGCAATGATCACACGCACGGCACAGCGGACACACCAGGAACCGCGGTGTTGGCCGTCGAATGGCGCTAGCTGCGCAGCATTTGTGCACCGCCGCCGTCAGTGTCAGCCAGTTTGCCGTGGCATACGGAGCTCCATCGCAGTCTTTAACACTGGTAGCATGCCGCGACAGCGTGGACGTGAACCGTATGTGCAGTTGACGGACTTTGAGCGAGGGCGAATAGTGGGCATGCGGGAGGCCGGGTGGACGTACCGCCGAATTGCTCAACACGTGGGGCGTGAGGTCTCCACAGTACATCGATGTTGTCGCCAGTGGTCGGCGGAAGGTGCACGTGCCCGTCGACCTGGGACCGGACCGCAGCGACGCACGGATGCACGCCAAGACCGTAGGATCCTACGCAGTGCCGTAGGGGACCGCACCGCCACTTCCCAGCAAATTAGGGACACTGTTGCTCCTGGGGTATCGGCGAGGACCATTCGCAACCGTCTCCATGAAGCTGGGCTACGGTCCCGCACACCGTTAGGCCGTCTTCCGCTCACGCCCCAACATCGTGCAGCCCGCCTCCAGTGGTGTCGCGACAGGCGTGAATGGAGGGACGAATGGAGACGTGTCGTCTTCAGCGATGAGAGTCGCTTCTGCCTTGGTGCCAAAAATGGTCGTATGCGTGTTTGGCGCCGTGCAGGTGAGCGCCACAATCAGGACTGCATACGACCGAGGCACACAGGGCCAACACCCGGCATCATGGTGTGGGGAGCGATCTCCTACACTGGCCGTACACCACTGGTGATCGTCGAGGGGACACTGAACAGTGCACGGTACATCCAAACCGTCATCGAACCCATCGTTCTACCATTCCTAGACCGGCAATGGAACTTGCTGTTCCAACAGGACAATGCACGTCCGCATGTATCCCGTGCCACCCAACGTGCTCTAGAAGGTGTAAGTCAACTACCCCGGCCAGCAAGATCTCCGGATCTGTCCCCCATTGAGCATGTTTGGGACTGGATGAAGCGTCGTCTCACGCGGTCTGCACGTCCAGCACGAACGCTGGTCCAACTGAGGCGCCAGGTGGAAATGGCATGGCAAGCCGTTCCACAGGACTACATCCAGCATCTCTATGATCGTCTCCATGGGAGAATAGCAGCCTGCATTGCTGCGAAAGGTGGATATACACTGTACTAGTGCCGACATTGTGCATGCTCTGTTGCTTGTGTCTATGTGCCTGTGGTTCTGTCAGTGTGATCATGTGATGTATCCGACCCCAGGAATGTGTCAATAAAGTTTCCCCTTCCTGGGACAATGAATTCACGGTGTTCTTATTTCAATTTCCAGGAGTGTATATATATATATGCGAAAGGTGGATATACACTGTACTAGTGCCGACATTGTGCATGCTCTGCTGCCTGTGTCTATGTGCCTGTGGTTCTGTCAGTGTGATCATGTGATGTATCTGACCCCAGGAATGTGTCAATAAAGTTTCCCCTTCCTGGGACAATGAATTCACGGTGTTCTTATTTCAATTTCCAGGAGTATATATATATATATATATATATATATATATATATATATATATATATATATACACTCCTGGAAATTGAAATAACAACACCGTGAATTCATTGTCCCAGGAAGGGGAAACTTTATTGACACATTCCTGGGGTCAGATACATCACATGATCACACTGACAGAACCACAGGCACATAGACACAGGCAACAGAGCATGCACAATGTCGGCACTAGTACAGTGTATATCCACCTTTCGCAGCAATGCAGGCTGCTATTCTCCCATGGAGACGATCGTAGAGATGCTGGATGTAGTCCTGTGGAACGACTTGCCATGCCATTTCCACCTGGCGCCTCAGTTGGACCAGCGTTCGTGCTGGACATGCAGACCGCGTGAGACAACGCTTCATCCAGTCCCAAACATGCTCAATGGGGGACAGATCCGGAGATCTTGCTGGCCAGGGTAGTTGACTTACACCTTCTAGAGCACGTTGGGTGGCACGGGATACATGCGGACGTGCATTGTCCTGTTGGAACAGCAAGTTCCATTGCCGGTCTAGGAATGGTAGAACGATGGGTTCGATGACGGTTTGGATGTACCGTGCACTATTCAGTGTCCCCTCGACGATCACCAGTGGTGTACGGCCTGTGTAGGAGATCGCTCCCCACACCATGATGCCGGGTGTTGGCCCTGTGTGCCTCGGTCGTATGCAGTCCTGATTATGGCGCTCACCTGCACGGCGCCAAACACGCATACGACCATCATTGGCACCAAGGCAGAAGCGACTCTCATCGCTGAAGACGACACGTCTCCATTCGTCCCTCCATTCACGCCTGTCGCACCACTGGAGGCGGGCTGCACGATGTTGGGGCGTGAGCGGAAGACGGCCTAACGGTGTGCGGGACCGTAGCCCAGCTTCATGGAGACGGTTGCGAATGGTCCTCGCCGATACCCCAGGAGCAACAGTGTCCCTAATTTGCTGGGAAGTGGCGGTGCGGTCCCCTACGGCACTGCGTAGGATCCTACGGTCTTGGCGTGCATCCGTGCGTCGCTGCGGTCCGGTCCCAGGTCGACGGGCACGTGCACCTTCCGCCGACCACTGGCGACAACATCGATGTACTGTGGAGACCTCACGCCCCACGTGTTGAGCAATTCGGCGGTACGTCCACCCGGCCTCCCGCATGCCCACTATACGCCCTCGCTCAAAGTCCGTCAACTGCACATACGGTTCACGTCCACGCTGTCGCGGCATGCTACCAGTGTTAAAGACTGCGATGGAGCTCCGTATGCCACGGCAAACTGGCTGACACTGACGGCGGCGGTGCACAAATGCTGCGCAGCTAGCGCCATTCGACGGCCAACACCGCGGGTCCTGGTGTGTCCGCTGTGCCGTGCGTGTGATCATTGCTTGTACAGCCCTCTCGCAGTGTCCGGAGCAAGTATGGTGGGTCTGACACACCGGTGTCAATGTGTTCTTTTTTCCATTTCCAGGAGTATATATATATATACGAGGGCGGTTCAGAAAGTAACCTCCGATTGGTCACAGTGCGGGTTGTGGGGGGAGTAGCGACCCCATCTGTGCGTTCACGCACTCAACACGTCAGTCGGCATCAAGCCGTGGTCGAATGAACGTCGTACCTGCGCTAGTTTAGTTTTTGTGGCAGTTTGAAATGTGTGCTGCAATAGAAAACCCCGCCAAATGTGAAGTGCGTGCTGTCATAAGGTTTTTTACAGCCAAAGGATATTCTGCAGCAGCTATTCATCATGAGCTTTGTGCCGTGTACGGACCAAGAGTTATGAGTGAAGGAGTTGTCCGTGAATGGGTACGTTTATTTAAAAGTGGACGAGAAAACGTTCATGATGAAGAGAGGAGTGGTAGACCATCATTGGTGACTGACGAACTCGTTCAGACAGTTGATGCAAAAGTTCGTGAAAATTGACGTTTCTCAATGTCGGAGTTTTCTACTGGTTTTTCACAGATTTCTAAGACTCTCTTGTACGAGATAGTGACAGCAAGATTGGGTTACCGTAAGTTCTGTGCACGATGGGTGCCCAAAATTCTTACCGATCACCACAAAACTCAAAGAATGACCTCTGCATTAGACTTTCTGTCACGTTATGAGGACGAAGGAGAACCATTGTTAAACAGAATCGTGACCGGTGACGAAACCTGGATTAAGTACGTGAACCCTGAGACAAAAGAACAATCAAAGATGTGGGCACATTCAAATTCGCCTACCAAACCAAGAAAAGCCTCGCAAGATTTTTCTGCCAGAAAACTGATGGCAACGGTGTTTTGGGATGCCAAAGGGATGTTGTTGGTTGAATTCATGGAACGTGGTACGACCATTAATCAAGACGTGTACTGTGAAACAATAAAAAAGTTACGATGGGCTATACAGAACAAACGCCGTGGTATGCTGACTTCCGGTATCGTTTTTTTGCACGATAACGCCCGACCTCACTCTGCTCGCAGAACAACGGCCCTTCTTGAGTCCTTCAAGTGGGACGTTATCAACCATCCACCTTACAGCCCAGACCTGGCGCCAAGTGATTATCACCTCTTCATGCATTTGAAGAAATGGCTCGGGTCACAGTGGTTTGATGACGACGAAGAGCTCAAAGATGCGGTCACAGGCTGGCTATTAAATCCCATGTTATAGTAAAAAGTTAGAGAAGATTAGACCCCACTCGGTATACTTTACTTAGGCCAGTGTACATCAGATGGCGTTATCCAAAATCCGTTGTGTAACTTCTTTAATTAGCATTATACCATGAGGGGAGATCTGCTACTGGAATCATAGCAGTCAGGTCTCACTGTACAAGCACAACAAGAGCCGATGTTTGCTAGAAATGCAGGAGATCTCGCAGATCATGTTTTAAGCACTAATTTGATGAATATGTGTGTATGTGTAATGAAAACATAGTTGACAACATTTTTGGCATTTTATGGAATTCAGACAGTTTTTTAAGTGTGTGCCAATTCCGGTAGTTCGAATACTTCCAAGTGGGGTTACATTGGAACGGTTTGTTCACTTGAATGTTGACTGAAAAACTAAGCGCTGATTGGATGAGAGGGAAGAGAGATGAGTGATGTATTTTTTTTATATAATAATTCAGGTCGTTTGGATACCTGTGAGCACAGCCCAGATAGGGCTACATTGCAAATGACTCTTTCATTTTAATGGTGGATATAATACTAGGCACTGATTGGAGGAGAGGAGACGGAGGAGTGTAATACATTTTTTGAAAAATAATGCTGGGCTTTTCGATACTTTGGGGCACAGCCCAAATGTGGCTACATTGTAATTGGCTGACAATTGTGTGTGTGTGTGTGTGGCAAATATCTTTGCATTTTACATGAACTTGTTATGATTACAAAAAAAATGGTTCAAATGGCTCTGAGCACTATGGGACTCAACTGCTGAGGTCATTAGTCCCCTAGAACTTAGAACTAGTTAAACCTAACTAACCTAAGGACATCACACACATCCATGCCCGAGGCAGGATTCGAACCTGCGACCGTAGCGGTCTCGCGGTTCCAGACTGCAGCGCCAGAACCGCGCGGCCACTTCGGCCGGCTGTTATGATTACAAATATAGATGAGTGGAGATAGAAGAAGTGGGAGTAAAACAGTCAGGAGGCAGTGGAACTGAAAAATACAGAAGAGTGGACATTATATGGAGGTTTGGAGGGTCTGGACGCTCCCAGACCGGCGAACTTGAACACGTATGTATAGCGAAGGGTGCGTCTTCGACCTAAATTTTAAACACGTGGATCTAGGAGAAAAGAATAAGTTAGACCCACAGATTTTTTGAGCTACCGATGTATGGCGAAGGCACTAGCGGTCGGAAAGAAAGACGAAAGGAGGTAGTATAAATGTGAGAGGCGGTGGTGCAAATCGATGGGAGTAAAAAGAGACAGTGGCAGAGACACACGTAGACAGTGGCAGTGAGAGAGAGATGCTGAGTACGTATGCGCAACTATAAAGAGAGACTGGGTAAAAGGATTTAGAATGTTCTGTGTTAAAAGAGCAGGAATATGTCCGCATGCCAAAACTTTTGGTGAGGAAGGCGGAATGAGCATTGAAGCAGTTGGTTCCCCGCTTTCCTGTCAGAGATTTTTTTAAAGAAGAACATATTCGCCTTTCGTGTGCATTGGCAGGAGCATTTTCCACTGGTATAATTATTGACCGAATTTAAAAATTTAAATTGCCATCATTAGTTAATCATTAAGAGGTATAATTTTATGTTAAAAGTTTAACATACGAGTAGTAAGACAAGTATTACAGTTAGAAACTGTGTATGTATTGTGCAGAAGCATAAGTCACAGCACAAAAATTATTTAGGCTATAATCGAGCAGTATATGAGGGTGAACTTAGAATTTAATTTCTAATCTTTTGTAAACTTTCCTCGCTCATTTGCTTAACGTAAATTATTTAACATATTAACTAATTTGTGAAGTAATCATATGTTCGAAGCTGTCTTATACACGGTGTGTAAATGAAGTAATGAAACTGGTTTTCTCCCTGTTTTATTCCAATAACGTTGCAACTGAACACCGTTCCATTCAGGATACTTCAACTAGTAAGTCACACAGTGCTGGAGACGGTTCTTCCACTCCTCACAGCAGTGGTGGAACTCAGACAATGGAGTAACCTTCAGCTGGTCGGCTGCAGCCATTTGAGTGTTGTCCAGGGAAGCGACGTCCCTTGAGTGTGTTTTCAATCTCGTCACCGTCACCGGTAACGGTGTGTTCCAGAAAAGAGGATCATTTTCAATCTGTTCCAGAAAGTCAACGCACCTGTCCCTTCTCATGTGCTGTTGGTCTGTGTGAGGTTTCCGGGAAACAGTTTTGAGCAGATTTTTCTCATCCTCAACTCATTTGCCAATATCTGATGAAAGGTGGTGTGGTTCAAATTCAACTCTGCTCCAATCTTTCTGACTCTCAACCAGTGATCTGCACACATAAGATCCCGAACGCTGTCAACTGTTCTTGAAGCCGAAGACCTTCCACTGTCACGTTCATCTTTAGTTGACTGTCTTCATTCTGCAATCGCCTTAATCCATCGAAACATTTGGACCTTTGAGAACACTCTGTCTCCGGAGGCCTGCCGAAGTTTTGAAAACGTTTCCACTTCACAGTGTTCAAGTCTGAAGCAAAATTTAATTGCACACCAGTGCTCGAAATTCGTGTCAGTCATCGTCAGAACGCACAAGCAAAACGTTCTGCGGTCCAACACGCATTGATGATGTATCACACGTTCAGCGTAGTCCCCTTCAAGTCCGGCGCCACCAGCGTTTCGAATCGAATGCTACGCTATTAGTCTCATTACTTTATTTATACCCCTTGCAATGTGAGTTCGATTCCTTAAAGAATTGGGGATGGCGTGTTTACTGGAAAGCTGTAAGATTGTACAAGGGATGTGGAGGACACTGAGCGGACGTGACCCGCGCCCCCTTCCGGCCTTCTGTGTGCGGCACCTTGTAGGCTCGCGTGGTGTAGCCGGCGGCGGCGTGCACGAGCAGCTGCCCCAGGTCGAGGCGCTCGGCCCTGGTGAGCGTGGCGTCGGCGGCGCGGTCGGCCACGACGCACAGTGAGAGCTCGCGCAGGTCGGCGCTCAGGTGCAGCAGCGTGCGCATGCAGAACGACGCCAGCGTCTGCAGGTGCTCCGCCTCGCGCTCCACCGCCTCGTGCAGCAGGGACAACAGCCGCATCACGCACATCCCCTGCCGACACACCGCACCGTCAAACAGATATTGAACTTTACGTTTTGCCCTACTTACTAGGACTATGCGGAAAGTAATTTCCGTTAGACTGAATAATGATAACATACGTTTTGTTGACGGTGTTCAATAGTTCCGATACATTTCAGAAATAATGTTACATAGAATGAAATTTTCACTCTACAGCGGGGCGTGAGTCGTGCTTGGGTAGCTCAGTTCGTAGAGCACTTGCCCGCGAAAGGCAAAGGTCCCGAGTTCGAGTCTCGGTGCAGCACAGTTTCAATCTGCCACGAAGTTTCACATCAGCGCACACTCCGCTGTAGAGTGAAAATTTCATTCTAGAAACATCCCCCAGGCTGTGGCTAAGCCATGTCTCCGCAATATCCTTTCTTTCAGGAGTGCTAGTTCTGCAAGTTTCGCAGGAGAGCTTCTCTAAAGTTTGGAAGGTAGGAGGCGAGGTACTGGCAGAAGTACAGCTGTGAGGACGGGGCGTGAGTCGTGCTTGGGTAGCTCAGTTGGTAGAGCACGTGCCCGCGAAAAGCAAAGGTCTCGAGTTCGAGTCTCGGTCCGGCACACAGTTTTAATCTGCCAGGAAGTTTCATGATATTACATGGAATTTCCCATTTATCTTGATCACCCCAAATAACGTGTTGTCCAGAAGTAAAATAAAAACTAGAGGCACTGTAACCAAAATGACTGCTTATTCTGTAGCTTTGTTCGTTACGAAGATATGAATAGAAGAACGTATTTTTTAAAACATCATCGCAATATATTTTTTGTTCGGTAATCCACTTCTCCTCAAGACATGTTCAGAGACATGTCACATTGTACCATTCAGGTTCATACGACTTTATTATAATACAAAACATAACATTGATGATGATTCCACTGTGCTAGTACACAGTGCAGGTACTTCAGGTACCGTGACTCGTCCTTTTGATAGATAAAAAGTTGTAAGGTGGGCACCTCATTTTGATTTTGTAAGTTATCGATGTGCATATCAAAGAGAGAGAGAGAGACAGAGACAGAGCAAGTTATGTTACTGTTAAACAGTCTTTGGTCTTGTTACGGCACAGTCTTTTCCTCTGCGCAGTCTGACACATTCTTGAAGTGAGATAGGTGATGGATGTATTCGGTAGTGCTGTGTTGACTTGGGACTGTATCTCTTAGATGAAAAAAAATTATTCTAAAGGACGACAAGGATGACTATGTGTATACATTGAAAGGCGAAAAGAATATAAATTTTACTGTCATTTCATAGATACAGTCACTCTCCCCATCCCATTGTTTAAAGGAGGTTTATCGTTACACAATACCACATTCCACCATATGGCATGCATCAGTTTGAATACTGTTTTGAAATTTTATTTAAGAATAGAAATCTAGCTCAGCCGCTGCCTACTTGCTGTAAGCTGTTGTGCTTTCGAGAAATCTGCAATAATGTTGTCAAGACGCGACGTAAGTGGAAATTTTGATTAGGGCCAGATAATTTTTCTACTTCAATTGTGTGTTTAATGTAAAGACAAGTTGTACTCAGATCAGTTACAGTGCAATTCAGATGGCACTTTGTTTAGTCAAAGGATACCACACGAGTTAAATTTGGATAACAGTTTCTGTATACATAGTTATGGTAATACGCAGAATTCGATAAAGTGAGAGATGAATATGGACTAAATTCCGTACAGAAACACATACTACTGAACTTACAAACTTATCTGGGTGGTCAAGATAAATGGGACACCCTGTAAAGCACAGCAAGCGGCTGTTTAAATTATTCTTCAAGTGCGACCAGTTTTGGTCGGAGATCATTATCCAGGTCATTTTGTACAAATGTCATGAATACAGAAAGATTTCATCTAAAAAGGATGTTTCAAAGCTGTGAAAATATAATCAACAGTTAAAGTTTGGATTAACAGTAAAAATGCAATACTTGAGAAAAATACCCTCAAAGAATTCTATAAAACGTGTATTAGAATAGTACAAGTTGCCTTTACATTTCAGATAAGAATTTTTCGAAGTAAATTATATGTGAGCCATAGAGACGGGTACACCTATCTAATATCATGTAGAACCCCTGCGAGCACGCAGAAGTGCTGTAACACGACGTAGCATGGACTCGACTAATGTCTGAAGTAGTGCTGGAGGGAACTGACACCATGAATACTGCAGGGCTGACCATAAATCCGTAAGGGTACGAGGGGGTGGGGATCTCTTCTGAACAGCACGCTGCGATGCATCCTAGATATGCTCAATAATGTTCATTTCTGGGGAGTTTGGTGGCCTGCGGAAGTGTTGAAACTCAGAAGAGAGTTCCTAGAGTCACTCTGTAGCAGTTCTGGATATGTGGGGTGTCGCATTGCCCTGCTGGAATTGCCCAAGTCCATCAGAATGCACAATGGACATGAATGGATGCATGTCAAAAATGGTTCAAATGGCTCTGAGCACTATGGGACTCAACTGCTGTGGTCATAAGTCCCCTAGAACTTAGAACTACTTAAACCTAACTAACCTAAGGACAGCACACAACACCCAGCCATCACGAGGCAGAGAAAATCCCTGACCCCGCCGGGAATCGAACCCGGGTACCCGGGCGTGGGAAGCGAGAACGCTACCGCACGACCACGAGATGCGGGCAGGATGCATGTCATCAGACAGGATGCTTATGTACTTGTCACCTGTCAGAGTCGTATCTAGACGTATCTGGGGTCCCAATCACTCCAACTGCACACACCCCACGTCATTATAGAGCCTTCACCAGCTTGAACAGTCCTCTGGTGACATGCAGGGTCCATGGATTCATGAGGTTGTCTCCATACCCGTACACGTCCACCGGCTCCATAGAATTTGAAACGAGACTCATCCGACCAGGCAACATTTTTCAAGTCGTCAACAGTCTAACGTCGGTGTTGACTGGCCCAGGCGAGGCATTAAGCTTTGTGTTGTGCAGTCATCGAGGGTACACGAGTGGGCTCTCGGCTCAAGAAGTCCATATCGATGATGGTTCGCACGCTGACACTTGTTGAAGGCCCATCATTGAAATCTGCAACAATTTGCGGAAGTGTTGCACTTCTGTCACTTTGAACGATTCTCTTCAGTCGTCGCTTGTCCTGTTCTTGCAGGATCTCTTCCCGAGCGCAGCGATGCCGGAGATTTGATGTTTTACCGGGTCCCTGATATTCACGGTACACTCGTGAAATGGTCATACGGGAAAATCCCCACTTCATCTTTACCTCGGAGATATTGCGTCCCATCACTCTGGCGCCAACTAGAACACTATATTCAAACTCATTTAAATCTTGATAACCGGCCATTGTAGCAGCAGTGACAGATTTAACAACTGTGCCAGACACTTGGTTCATACACGCCTTGCCGAACGCAGCGCCGTTTTCTGCCTCTTTAGATGTCTCTGTATTTGAATACGCTGACCTATACCAATTTCTTTGGCGGTTCTGTGTATACATACAGGGTGGTCAGAAAATGTCTGAAACTCTTGTACGGATGTTGCAGACAGATTGTACTGAGACATAAACGTTAAGAAAAAAATTCGGTAGGTTACGCCGTTTCCGAGTTATTTAACATTCAAATTATCCAATCGGGGTGTTACGCGCTCACATTCAAGCGGCCTGCCAGGGACGATGTTGCCCAACGAGTGCTTTATTTGGTTATGTAAAACTTGAATTTGCGAGTGCGGCGACCTGATTGGCTAACTCAAGTGCTAAATAACTCGTAGACGGCGCAATGTATCACATTTTTTCTTAACATTTATGTCTCTGTACAAGCTGGTCAGTAACATCCCTTCAAGTGTTTAAGACTTTTCCTGACTACCATGTATGTATAAAAACTACGCAACACGAAGGAATTATCCAAATGGGACGGAAATTGATATATATGATGTATATGTACATACAAACAAATTATTACGAGTTTAGAAAAACTGGATAATTTATTCAAGAGGAAAGCCTTTCACAAACTGAACAAGTCAACAATGCGTTGGAGCATCTCTGACCCTTATGTAAGGAGTTATTTTTCTTGGCATTGTTTGAGAGGGTTGTTGGATGTCCGCCTCAGGGATATCGTTCCAAATCCTGTCCAATTAGCGCGTCAGATCGTCGAAATCCCGAGATGGTTGGAAGGCCCTGCCCATAATGCTCCAAACGTTCTCGATTGGGGAGAGATCCAGCGACATTGCTGGCCAAGGCATGGTTTGGCAAGCACGAAGACAAGAAGCAAAAACTCTCGCTGTGTGCAGAAGGGCATTGTCTTACCCAAATGTAAGCTCAGCATGACTTGCCATGAAGGGAAACCAACAAAACCGGGTGTAGAATATTGTCGACGTACCACTGCGCTGCAAGGGTGCCGCAGATGACAATCAAAGGGGTTCTACTATGAAAAGAAATGGCACCCCAGACTAGGGTGTCCATTTCATTTTCATTGAAAAGGGGACATTTAAAATAAATTAGAGAAAAACCTGGGACAATGAAGAAAAAAAACGGGACATAAATATTGTATTGACTAAATTTAATACACATACAAGTTTACCTTTACAACGTGCACTCAGATGATCCCAGATCACTTTTTACAATTATTCTGCCACACTATCACCGTACTATTCACTTTTATGTACTTTATCAAGAAGTGCATTTTTCGTTTCAAATTGTATCATAAAAGTCAGTACACGATACACCATTAAAGTGTGTTTTGACACTGAGCAAGGCCCTCACTGTTTCAACTTTCATTCTGTTTTTTTTCATCTGATCACAAAGAGTTCACTAACGAAAACACACGTTCCACAGCAGCATTTGACCCAGGAATTGCCAGACAAAACTCCACCAAATGAATCATGTTTTTCATGTTAATGTTTTTACCTTTGAAATAAGCAAATATTTTACACCACGTTGCATTAACACTTTCTTTGTCTCCTTCTTCACTTTTTATGAAGTTCTGTGCACATGAAAATTCATCGAACAGTTCGTCTTCATCAACAGGAAAGTTTGGTACAATACTTTTAACAAAATCACAACACTCCTGAATATCCTTCCACTGTAGCTGCTCCTTTTCAATATTAACCCAATCAAATGCTTTAAAAGGTGTGAGAAATGGTAAACACCATTCTTTAATATACTCAATGCAAGAGTCATAGAAGATGTCAGCATAAAGATGAAATTGTTCTACAGTAATTTCAATCCTCTTCTTCCAGCTTTCTCAGAGTCTCATGTACAAAGGATGTGAGATATCTTTCAGATTTTCTACATAGTAATTTGCCCAATAATTTGTTTATTTCCTGATAAACTTCCACTATTGTGATTTCTTGTTTCTCAATACATTTAATTGTTGTGGAGAAAGGTTTTAGCCGGCTAACAAGAAAATGTAGAAGAACAATAGACACAGGGTTATCAAAGAATTGTTTAAGAATAACAGGACACTTATCAAGGGAAAGGAATTTGGATTTCAAAGCAGGAAATATCTCTACAATTGTTTCCAGTGCTGGTAGCAGAGATAGCCACCTTGTCTTGCTGTGCCCAAGTACAATTTTGTATTCAGTTTCAGTAAACTTGCAGAATGACTTCAGAGATTCAACCCTTACTGTATATATGTGGAAATGCTGTTAGATTTTGTTTACAATTAACTGGCAGTCGATGGGTAGGCAATCTGAGCCAGTTTGTAAGGAATTGTGCACCACATATCGTGGACAGCCAACACCTACAATATTATTCACTGTGTTCTGTTGCAGCTTATAGAACAAATAGTTTTTTTCTTTCCTCTGATTACCACCAAAATTGGTGTTAGTGTTGTCTGCAGAAACTGCAATCACCTTTCCCTCAAGATCATTTTTCTTTAAAACCTCAAGCACATAATTCTGAACTAAATCTGAAGTTTCTCCAGCTAAATTAACCAATTTGAGTACTTTCACCGTGATGCTATTTTCAGGTTGAAAATACCTGATAAGGAGAGGAACCAACTTCAAATCCAGATGATTCGATGTATCAATCATTACAGAAATGAATCGAGCACTTTTCAGTTCATTTAAAACCTGCTGAGCTGCATACGGTGCAATAACATTTGAAACGATTGCATTACATTTTGTGTGTCCACATGTGAATTTAAGATTGACTTAAAGCTACGGTTATGCATTGCACTGTGGTATGCAAACGTAGCTTCTTGTGCTGCCAACTGCCTATCCATTTCTGTTACTGATTTTAAGTTTATATAGTAGTCACTCACGCATTTATTTGCTCTTTACGTTTGATCACTCATGCGATGTTTCTTCGTCTTAATGTGATTCACAATGTCAGACCTTCCACCATGACTAATAGCAAATTTTGAACTGCACAACGTACATTCTACAGGTTCTCCACTACCAGTGATAAAAAGAAACTCGCTTTTTATATTGCTGTTAAAATTACTCTTTTGTTTTGGCATAATGAAACAGTGATTGCACAGTGCAAAACATTAACAGTGTGGTGACGAAAGCCAGAGAGTAAGTTTCAGGGATACAGAGTATCTCTGGACCGAAAGGACGGATTCAGTGGATCGATTTAGAAGAGAAGAATCTTCGTTGTTATTCGTAACCTATAGTGCGTTTAAAATTACTTGCGATTTTTGACAGTTCGGTACATGTTTGGGGTATGCTTAAAGTCATCACACGCTTCCTAGCGTAAATAATTGCGCAGTTCATAGCAAGTCAAACAACCAGTAGCGTAAAATACTCTAGCCAAGCTGAATCATAAAAAAACGGGACATTTGAGCGTCCCCAAAAAAACTTTCGGGACGGCGGGACATTTTGGTAAAAAACGGGACTGTCTCGGGAAAAACGGAACGAATGGACACCCTACCCCAGACCATCACCTCTGGTTGTTGGGTCGCATGGCGGATGACAGTCAGACTGGTATCTCATTGCTGTCTGGGGCGTCTCCAGGCACGTGTTCGCTCGTGATCAGGACTCAGTTCAAAGTGGGACTCATCACTGAAGACACTGCTACTCCAGGCAATCAGATTCCAGGTGTCCTTTTGGAAACAGATGAAAATCGGATGGACCCACGTCGGGACTGTATAGGGGTGATCGATGCCAGTGAGTCCAAAGCGTCGAATCGTTGCAGATATCGCAGCGCTCGTGTGTGGTCTGGCATTGTCATACTGTAGGAGGGTTGCTCCATATGTGGATGACGTCTTCGAATTCGTGCTTTCAGTTTTCTGTTGTTGTTTCTCACGCACTGGCATAGTTACGTTATACACTGCCTTACCTCACGCTACAGTTTGGAACCCTCTAGCGCCAGAAAGTTGCAGCTTGCGCCAGCGCGAAGCTAGAAAGTCGACCGAGTAATATGCGTGACATGTAATACCTCAACCGATATTGAGAACAGAATAAAACATTTGTAGGCAGTTCTAGTCAGCACACCCTCGTGTATGTAGCCAGACTTGTGACATGATTAAAAGCCTCTTCACAGGTAAATCGTAGACTGAACATGAAGTTATCTACAGATACAAAAATAATTTATGCGTGTCTCAACAATGTCTCAAATAATCACTATATTTCATTTTGTATAAGGATGGAGGCAGGTGATATTAATTATAAATTGGGACTTCTTTCTGATAATGCGTTATGTACTCAGTGCACATGATAGCTATCTACAACATACCACAGTGGTATAGGGGAATCTGTGTTCTATCAAGCCAGGAAATAACTTCGGAAATTGCCCTACAAAAGCCACCCAAGTAACAGCGCGCATGAGACCACTGAAATTTTCAATATCCTCTCGCTCCTTTACGCCACCTGCTTAGTTGGCTACTTCGTTAACATCCTTAAAGTATCCTGTACAGACAATGAAAGAAAGAAACACTTTTGTAAACATTACGTAAAAACTCATTGCGTTTACAATTCAGTCTAAACGTATCCGTTACAGTCACAGTAGGTTCTTAGTAAGAAGGCCGGACCAATAAAACTATATAATGGTTTATTTTACACTGTTAATATTTTTAATATTGTGAGGTAAAATTTACAATAATGTCAATTTTACATTTTCTAAGTGAAAGAAAACGGGACTTTTAATATTCAAGTATGATTTTAGCCAATATCTTGTGCAAGCGCTATAGCTTAGGTGCATTTTGTAGGCCAATTGGAGCCTGTTTCTCGGCTTGATAGACTACAAGTGTTCTGTATCAAATGGTTCAAATGGCTCTGAGTACTATGGGACTTAACTTCTGAGGTCATCAGTCCCCTAGACTTAGAACTACTTAAACCTAACTAACCTAAGGACATCACACACATCCATGCCCGAGGCAGGATTCGAACCTGCGACCGTAGCGGTCGCGCGGCTCCAGACTGAAGCGCCTAGAACCGCTCGGCCACTACGGCCGGCTGTTCTGTATCAATTTATTCGTCTCGACTTCACCTACGCCTACACTACTGTGGTACTACATTGTAAACAGCTGTTCTTTTCATATGTATATTATCATAAACAGAATTATTCAATCAGCCTTATGCATGATGCTAAGATTGGTAAATGTGTAAGTAGGCTGTTTAGGTTTTTTTATTGGTAACGCCACCTCTGTATGAAAATCACTGGCTGTGCTGTGTGCAGTCTGTGGCTGCTTTGCATTGTTGTAATACTCGCCATTGTAGTGTTAGGCAGCTGGCTGTGAACAGCGCGTAGCGTTGCGCAGTTGGAGGTGAGCCGCCAGCAGTGGTGGATGTGGGGAGAGAGATGGCGGAGTTTTGAAATTTGTCATGAACTGATATATATATATAAAGGTAAATACATTGTTTGTTCTCTATTAATATCTTTCATTTGCTAACTATCCCTATCAGTAGTTAGTGCCTTCCATAGTTTGAATCTTTTATTTAGCTGGCAGTAGTGGCGCTTGCTGTATTGGAATAGTGGGAGTAACCAAGATTTTTGTGAGGTAAGTGATTTGTGAATAGTACAGGTTAATGTTAGTCAGGGCCATTCTCTTGTAGAGATTATTTAAAGTCAGATTGCGTTGCGCTAAAAATATTGTGTGTCAGTTTAAGCACAGTCCTGTATAATTGTTATAAGTGGACGTTTCATATGTCGACCCTTAGCCGAGGATACCTCACTGGAATCTTCTGATTTTTTTCTTGTGGTTTGTGTAATTAGTGTAGCTTTTGTTTATTGCTAGCGCGTAATTGTAGAGAATTTCCTTTGTAGTTGCAGTCTTTCATTGTTGTACTGTAAAACAGTTGTGGCATGCATGTAGATTTGCACCAAGTATTTCGCAGCTGCAATTAACTAGATATTATTTTCAGTGTTATGTTAATGTGTTCTCTTGTTTTTGCTCTTCAAATTGTGCTTTTCTGTGTTATCGTGTGAAATATTGTGACAATAATGGCGTGTGAAAAACGTAACACTAGGCTACAAAGTAAACTGAGAAATAATAGTGACGACGAGCGTAGCTTATCAGCACCACTGTGTAATGAATTAACAGACATTCAAAGTAGTAATTTGGTAACTGTGCATAGGGAAATGGAGCGGGCGTCAAATAATGGCGTAGACAATGAAACAAGTAGTGAACAGGGAAGCATTATCGATCGATCGGTCGGCAATAGCTCGCCTCAGGAAGCCGAAATGACACGACACGATCTCGCAAATACTGTAGATTCAGGTTTTGGATCCTCACCGTTTTCTCAAATAAGTCAAGACACATTTTCTGCTTGTCAAAATGTGAATGTTTCCGGTGCAAATTCACTGCCGAAAAGCACTGAGGAACATGATTCGGACACCAATGCATTGTTATTACAATTAATACAACAAATGGGACAAACACAGCAAAAGCTTCAAAAGTTAGACACAATGGAACAAAATCAGAGACAAACACAGCAAAAGCTTCAAAAGTTAGACACAATGGAACAAAATCTTAAAAAGTTAGACGCAATGGAACAAAATCTTCAAAAGTTAGACTCATTGGAGCAAACTCTTGAACAAACACGTGAGGATTTAACTACTGAGTTACATCACATTGAATCGAAATGTCAAAAAGTCTGTAATGACGTAAAAACACAAATTTGTGAGCATTTCCAACCTATTTTTTCGCGTCATGAAAATGCACTACAGAATCACGAAGCAGCCATAAAAGAACTGCAAACTACTGTTCATGAAAATCATGAGACCTTGCAAGCTAAATTTGACTCAGTTGCATCTACCGATTCGGTTACGCAACTTGCAAAAACTCAGGAAAACTTGAAGGACACAGTAGATTCGATTTCAACACAAATGGACACTCTGAAACTTGGTTCAGAAAAACACACTGAGGAAATGTGTTCACTATCGGAGAAAGTAGCCGAACTTTCGGATCAGGTCACTAACTTATCTACAAAGGTAGATGATGATCTGAATGACACAAGACCTGTAGCCTTCACTGACACAGAAGAGTATGAACAAATTAGAAAATTCAAACAAAATCAAAATCAAATCAATACACAGTACAAAAGAGAAATCCGGGAAGTACAAGATCATTTGGCACAAGTAATACAAGAATTACATATTTCAGAGGACACTCGCGCTCCAGTACGGGAAGATGGACATAGAAATACGGAACAGACACAAAATAACAACACAGGGCACTTCGGAAATTATGAAAGAAATTGGCAAGGTACACCGAATTTTGAGATGGAACCGCCGAAACAAAGTAACAATGACCGACATGCGACTTGCCGACATGATGATTTTGACTATAAGCTGTTCATTACTACACGTAAATTCAAAACATTTAAGAATTCTGGCAACGACATTCATCCACAAGCATGGCTCCATCAATTCTCTCATTGTTTTCCTCCCAACTGATCGTTAGAACACAGATTAGAATTTATGTGTGGCTACTTAGAGAATGAACCAGCTGTAAGAATGCGATCGGCCATTCACGATTGCCACAGTGAAGGAGAATTTTACCATGCCTTCCTCTCAGCATATTGGTCTCAAGCCACACAAGACCGAGTAAAACATAGCATCATAATGATGAAACGTTTCGAACAATCTGAATTCTCCAGTCTTGTGAAATATTTTGAAGACATGTTGCACAAGAATCAGTACCTGTCAAACCCATACAGCCCCTCAGAACTCATCCGAATTTGCTTAATCAAATTACCTGAACATTTACGGCATATTATTTTAGCAGGACGTTGCAAAGACGACATTGAAGCTTTTCAGGGACTGTTACAAGAACTGGAAATTGACACTGACAATCGCGGAACGCGAGAACAGGAGCACAACAATTACAGGTCACATCTGTCACAATTCCGCGATGACAGAAATAATACACGACAAGGCTATTCTTATAACGTAAATCGCGACCAAAACAGACACCACCCGTATGACAACCGTTGGCAGAGTAGTAATAATTACAGGGAAAGATCACCTCTTCGCGGTAATGACTATTACAGAGACAATCAGAGAAACAGACAATATGGGAACCAAAATAATTATTACTACGGGAGACAGAATAACTTTAGACGCAACAGTTCAGCGCACAGTTACGATTCAGGGAGAAATTCTCCACCACGTGACGGACAAGGAAGAAACTACGGAACCTACCGACATGACGACAGACGATATATTCGTAACGACAGACTTGAATTGCATCAGAACTGGCGGGATTTAAACAGGGCAGGGCCCTCTCGTCACGGTGAATTTGTAGAAGTTAGGTCTCCTAATCCCAATAACGACGCGCGCCAACAAAGAAACAGACAATGACTCGCACCGCAGGCAGCTGCGTGCGCCAGCTGGCTCAGAGAGAAATAACATAGACGCTAACCTTGAGAAAAATTCCAATATTCTTTACCGACGTATACCACTTGATAATTGCATTAAAGTTGAAACTCTGCGTACTAGGAAGAGTAAAGGTTTACACCACATTTCACATGTAAAACCATTTATTGAGAGATAATCTGCTTTTTAACTTAGTCTTTGGTATAAAACTTTTCACTTCACATTTCTAGTATTCATTGTCAGACTTAGAAACTGTTACCTTGCAACAATGTTTGAAGTTAAATATCCAGTCAAGAACCAAGGGAACATTTTTAAACAGAAATTACGAATGTATTGTTATAGTGAACAGACGACACAGTGTTGTATTTGTACATTCTTGCTTGTTAGTTGCACGATTACGTAACGACTATAAGGCTTACATACATAGAACATGTACCAGTACTGCTAATGAGATTTTAATGCAACATTTTGGTTTACTTGAAAATACATTCTAGATTTAAAGTACTTTCTGTGAGATACCAGACGACACAGTGGTTAGTTTATGTGACAACTACACGGTTTTATCACGACGCTACTAATGTGTGACAATTTACAATGTTGCTTTTGCGGTGTATCTGTTTTATATCTGCACAGCTTTCTGAATTCTTCTGGAAAGAAAAACATGTTTTAGTAGTAACTCTTGTGGTATAGCAACAATGAGACAGCCTTTTTCGTGACACAACAATACGTTACAGTACAGTACTTTCTTCATCACAACAATAAGCGTAATAACTACGATATCTATACACAAAGCATTTCACTTTTGTTTATCATGAGGTAAGTACATTGACTTCTGCAGAACTTAGCTTTCGGAGGACGATAACTACGAGACTTCCACAGAGGTTATCTTACAACATGACACACAGTTTAGCGCTACAGTACACGTATTTGAGTGATTAATTTCGCACTTAAAACATTTATTTTTTTAAAGATATTTGAAGTGCAATGATACAAGGGTTTTCCATGATACATTTCATTCCATTGCTGTAATCTGTAACACCTGAGGGTATAATTACATTAATCCTCACGGGGGTACACGCCTACTTTGTGTACCATGTGTTTGGCAAGCACAAGGAGCCCTAGCTAATATGGTATTTGCTTATACAACTTTACACATCGGTACCATATTTCTCTAACACAGAATTACACAGCTATCTGATTATTTAACAGAGAAACAAACATTTCTTTACTACATCAGTGACAGATGTTTACGCAGTTACACAGTTGGATACCTTCACACTTATGAAATTGTATTTTGTCTGTACTTTGTGAACTGTTCATATTTTTTCAGAACCATTGTGATATTATGAGAGCTTTGAATGATATATTTGGTATGAGATCATGATTTTTAAAGTACATTTGAGGCAGATGACACTATTGAAATGAACAGAGAATTTTTTTTAGGTTTTGAAATTATTGGAGGAAGCTACGACGATTTTGAGAATTGACTGAGATGTTATGATATTATTACGACGACGATGTGTACTATGCTGTTGAGATATGTTTATGATCAATAAGATGATGCTACCGTATATGAGGAATAAGAAGTACGTTGGAAACCAAGAATCGTACTTTAAGAGTTATGAAATGTATGTAAATGTGCGAATGTATTACAATGCCAACGAAAATTTTTTGGACACTGTTATATTTATAGGATTTTGTTTCTACACATTTGTAACGCAAATTCTCGACCTTTGAAATTTTTATATGAGACTGTCGCTGTAGCAGAAACTACTGTCGTAAATATTTCGTTAAGAAAGGTAAGTGACCATGAAGTAATTCGTTGTGAGTGGCCAGGTGTGTCAGACGCCTGGAGAAAAAGCCATTATTGCGAGCCCTTTTCAGCGGCACAGGTAGAAAAAAAAAGGGAGGCCATTATCCTCGCTATTGACGTTCCTTTGTAGAGAGCATCGCAAAAACGACACGGTCGAACTTGAAAACATATGTTGACACTGTGGAGCTCTTAATTTATGATATTTACAGAAATGCCTAATGAAATGACGAGAAATATTTTTACATCTGCACACCTGATTATGACAAGCGTCTTTCTACGAGAGTTGAGAGAATGTCTACTAACTTATGAAATGTCACATGACTATTGAATGATATTTTTATGCTTTGGTTTGCGTAATTGCTTATTTCATTTGATATCTAGTTTCTAGCTGCACTGCAGCATTGGTTAAAATAAAATTTTATAGGTGTACTAATATAAATATTTTCTGTCTACAGATCGAGTAAATAATAATTTTTTCAAAAAAAAAATGAGGGAGCACAAAAAGACATTTACCTTCACAGGAACTGCAATCATAGTTTTCTTTTCAAGTACTTGTTAATTTCTTTTGTAGAATAAATTGTGATGCATCACTCTAGTGTTAAGATGTGACATAGGTATTAGACATGGCCATTTTTAGTGTAATACTTTTTCTGCTTGAACTTTGTCATGTTTAGGTATAAGTTATGCTGTTTGCCAGGCATAGTGCTACTGAATTTTAATTTGTGTTACTCTGCTAAGCCAGATTTATTTTTCTTGTTTGCTGCACATTGCCTTATATTAGTCGTAATATTGCAATTGCTTCGCTAATTTCTAAAATGCTGCTTCCTTTGCAAATCTGCACTTTTTTGTCATTGCTGTTTGTGTTAATTGTTTTGTACTGTTGCATTGCCTCGTCCCTTAGTTTAGCATCTGAGCTCAGTAGATTTAAGTTAGCTTAAGAGGGGGTAGACTATATAAGAAACTAGTTGTGATGAATGGAAAGAAATGCATTGAAGGTATATGAAAACGTTTTGGGCCAAAATGAGTATTGTACAATGATCCATAATTATTTTGAAAGAAATATGAACAGAGTAGAGAAAGCAGGTATTGATAGGACTTTTTGGAAATAATGAGGAACGAAGGGAGATCTCCGAGAAGTAAAGAAAGTTTTGTTTGCAAGATACTGCAGTAAAAGAAACCCTGTCCTTTCCTTGTGTTATCCCACTATGTGTTTGTGTACTCTTGTGTATTTGTGATTTTCCTGTCTTTATGTGTTTAGCTGATGTTGTTATGTTGTAGAATTTTTCTAATACTATGTTATTTACTTTGTAAAGATGTTTAGACATTATTTATTCTGTTTTGTTTTAATGCTCATGTGTGAAGTTGATATTCCAAAAGTTATTCTGATCTTTCATGTATGTACTTATGTCATAATTCCTGTAACACTGATGTATCTGTTTATTTCTATTCTTTTGTAAAGCCTGTACTACTACAAATGTATCTGTATTGTTATGTTTTTAATGATGTATTTTGTACCTTTGTAATTGTATTCTTATGTTATAAAATTGTAATTGACACCAGTTCATCATATTATTAACTTGTAAGTTCCATTTCACTGCACACGTTTCTGTTGGTCATAGTATATGGACAATATGTGAGAAGTAGGGACTGTTAGTGTTTGCACGTGTGTTAATAATTCAGCAAGGGACTGGTTAACAGCATTGCTGGTTCTCAGGACAATTCAAAAACTTTGTGAGTGCACAAGTGGTGGTTATGGACTTGCTATATTATCCGCAAGACTCTTCAATGGTGATTGTGCACCTGCACAGTCACAACAGATGGCTGCTGGCCATCTCTACAAGGACTACAGTGGGTCTGCATCTTTGATGACCCACCAGTACCATTATCTCTACAAGGGCTACAGTGGGTCTACTGATGATCCATCAATACCATTATTTCTACAAGGACTGCAGTGGGTCTGCACCTCTGGTGGCCCACCAATACTGTAATCTCTACCAGGACTACAGTGGGTCTGCTCTGTGATGACCTACCTGCCAATATTCTTGAAAACTTCGACTGACTCTGCTGTGGGTTTGCTCTGTTGTGGCCCATTACCTGTCAGCATGTCAAGAGTCAGCACTGTCTTTCCTTTGGAAGGACAACACTACTTCTTCAAGACTGCATGGAAATCCACTACTTCCGTGTGCATTTTCTTTTACTGCTCAGACTTTGAGAAAAACACTGCAATGTGATGAATGATCAGGACTGTCTTTATGGACTGTGAGAAAATTTTAGCTTTTGACCAACATTGTATCAATAAGTGTGTGCATTTGATTTCTTTGTTATTGTAATTACGATTATGAAAAATTTTAACAAATATGTATTGGCCACTGCCCAAACCAATTTATAAAATTTTTTGTGGGGAGCGTGGGGGCTATGTAAGTAGGCTGTTTAGGTTTTTTTATTGGTAACGCCACCTCTGTATGAAAATCACTGGCTGTGCTGTGTGCAGTCTGTGGCTGCTTTGCATTGTTGTAATACTCGCCATTGTAGTGTTAGGCAGCTGGCTGTGAACAGCGTGTAGCGTTGCGCAGTTGGAGGTGAGCCGCCAGCAGTGGTGGATGTGGGGAGAGAGATGGCGGAGTTTTGAAATTTGTCATGAACTTATATATATATATATATATATATATATATATATATATATATATATATATATATATATATATATGATATCAAGGTAAATACATTGTTTGTTCTCTATTAATATCTTTCATTTGCTAACTATCCCTATCAGTAGTTAGTGCCTTCCATAGTTTGAATCTTTTATTTAGCTGGCAGTAGTGGCGCTTGCTGTATTGGAGTAGTGGGAGTAACCAAGATTTTTGTGAGGTAAGTGGTTTGTGAATAGTACAGGTTAATGTTAGTCAGGGCCATTCTCTTGTAGAGATTATTTAAAGTCAGATTGCGTTGCGCTAAAAATATTGTGTGTCAGTTTAAGCACAGTCCTGTGTAATTGTTAAAAGGGGAAGTTTCAAATGGCTCTAGATATAGAGCAAAGTAAAGTTCTACTGTTAATAAAAAATTAAAATGTACAATATTTCGATTGTATTATTACTCTGTGACTGCTAGTGTCAATAACGTCACATGTATGAGCAGGGTCAGTAATGCGAGTGCATAGGAAGGAAATGTGCAGAGAAGTACTGCAAGTAGTTAGGCCTATTGCTAGAATACCAGTATAACGAACTTTGTAGTGTAGATTTGTAACTAAATGATCCTATAACCTTTGCTGAAATAATGATCGAATATGTGGGATCTACTTTCGTTGGACTGACAGGAAAATTGAGCATATGCCACCACAGACATACACGGATTAGTTTGACTGGCGATATACTACAAGACAAATGCTAAAAATCTGAACTCATAGACACGAATAGAGGGGTCACCTTGTGAAACCCCAGTAAAATCCCAACAATTGAATCTTCAAATACTATTTACTTCATATATTAAGCTCCTGTATCAAGGAATGTATATAGTCATACCTCCGATATCCCATCCGTGCATCAAACTTTTATAAACCATAATTAATTAGTAGAAAAATGTGTCCTTTAATACGCACTTCGTAGCAACTTGCATAGATGAGAATTGGGTGAAGCTGGTTATTCCTAAATAGCTGTTCACGACTGGGTAGCAGGACGACTGGCTAAGTGAGCCCAGTGGCACACTCCACCATACCTCCAGTGGGATGGAACCAGCCTTCCGTTGCTCCAACTCGATGCCGCTCACCATCGACAGCAAGATAGCTGCCGTCTGCTTGGCGTCTCCACGGCGATTGGACCTCAGCATGATTTCTGAATGCGAGGTCAGCACGCTCACCAACTGCAACAGGAACAAAGGTAGTCTTCAGGCTACCATAAGTACAGCATGTTGGGGAATGGTCTATTGTAAAGCAAGGCTTCATACCACTGAAGTTATTTTATCTGGTACATTGCTATTTATATGGACAAAGAGCTTATCCAGGGGTGCTCGGTAGTATTCGGCCTCGACCATGGATCCCAGCATAAGGTGCTTTATTTCTTCTTCAAACTTGGTACAACTTTCTACAGATTGAATGTAAAACTGCACTTCATTCCGTCCAGTAGCAGCTGACTGAGTAATATGCGATACGTATGAATTCTGAGTAACGGACAAAACTGAGTGTCGATCAGTGCTGAAGTTTTTTGCAATAGGTGGTTTGACCCCTGCTGAAATATTATTCGAGACTGATAAATGTGTGTGGGGATCCTTCTTCACTTTCCGCCGTGAAGAAATGGGTTGCTGAATTTAAATAAGGGCTTTCAAGAGTACGAAACGATCCAGAAAGAGCGTTGGAAAAGTGAAATCACGACACAGTGAGCCGGGTGGCTCGCCGGCGATACATCGTTTTGCACGTTTGTGCTACCTCCCGCTGCGAGTTAGGTCTGTTGGCCGATTTCGCGGAACTGGAAGATACGGTTCCGATCCTCGGGCAGTAAGGAACGGACACCGGTTAACAACGGACATTTCCTGCCTGCTACAACTTGTTGGGCTGGCTTAGGCACAAGTTGGCAGCGCTTACAACGAGAGCCAGAGTGGTGCTCTTGCGTGGCCGTATCGCCGCGATGCCACAAAGCTGTGGATGTGCAGCGGAGCCTGCCCGCGTCTTGCCTGCCAAGTGACTAGTGCTAATGGCTGGTGCTTTTCTCAAGTGACCATGGTGAAAGCATAGTGTTGCATGTGCAACGTATTTCTGATACACTGTCTAACCTTAAAAGCCCTTTGTGTTTGGAATCCCTGATGTGACCACGTACCACAGCTGGCTGGTTTGTTCCTAGTTTAAACTGAACTCGAAGTGCTAAACTACGACGGTGACTTGCCTGTCGTCATGGCGTTAATTTGTCGAATTAATGGCCAATTTGGTTGGGCTTGTTATTACGTGGCTATACTATTAATGAATTAAAGTTTCGAGCAGTTATAAGAGGCCAACGGCCTTGCCACAGTGGTAACACTGGTTCCTGTCAGCTCACTGCTGTCGGGATTGGCTAGTACTCGGATGGGTGACTGTCCGAGCGCTTTTGGCATGCAGGATGTACTCAGCCCTTGTGAGGCAAATTAAGGAGATATTTGACTGAGAAGCAGCTGCTCCAGTCACGAAAACCGACAACTGCCCGAAGAGCGTTGTGCTCACCACATGGCCATCCATATGTGCTTGCAGTGACGCCTATTGCTGAGGAACACACAGCGGTCGGTCAGTACCGTTGCGCCTGCCGACGCCTGGTCGGATGGAGTATAGTTATAAAAGGATCAGGGTAGGCAACAACAATGACGATATGTTTTGCAATTAAAGATCGTTTGATAAATTAAGGAGGGGTTACTGTTCAAGCAGATTTAAGTCTGTGTCATGCATGACGAATTTTTACCAAATTTCTGGTCGCTTTTCCTTATAGTGTCGTGTTTCAAATGGTAAGAGTGAACTGAGTGCTTTAATCTAATGCCTGCCATAAATTTTTGAATTCGGGCGTTAGGTTGGATACATGCGTTGGCTTCCAGGTAGTGCTGTGTTCCTTCTTGTGTTTCCTGTACTGGCCTGCCCGGTTTATTTATTTGCACTGTTAAGACATTGCTTTGCGTTTGCGTACTCGTGTCACCTCTGCCTGCTAGTTCTTTGACTGGTTGCCGCTTGGCTGCGCTCGCTGACACTTGTGTCCACTCCCGGCCCAGATTTTCCTAAAGGTACTCACCAAAACCTCATAAATCTATTGTCTTGTTATGTATGTCTGTATTGAATTTCAGCCATTTGTTGCCACTTGCTTATGGCTAATCTTAGTCAATCATAGAAGTGACGTCATGGATCTCTACTACCAGTAGTGTGTTATGTGTGGCGCCGACACAATATCTCGCCTGGACATGAGGATGATTGGGCTTCCTCACTTTACCACTGCAACCTAAATTTGTATTCTTTGTGACATTTTCCTGTAAATTTTTTTATATTCAGTTGTTGAAATTGAAGCCTGAAAGAGCATATTAATATTTCTTAACCCCATTATGTGTTACTAATTCACCCTACATTCAGTGTTTGAATAAATTGGTTATTCATTGCCCTGGCCTCGAAAATTGCAAGAACTGAAATTTTACGTCTTAGGTAAGCTAATTATTAGGTTCATTTAGACATGATAGCAGTTTGCCTATGAAATTTGCTGCTTCTAGTGTTAATGTTTGTTAATCTTGTATTATTTCTGCATTTCCACTTTGGGTAAATTTTGGAGAACTCGAATTCAACTGCACTACAGGAACAAAACTATTTATACATTGATTCTGTATAACTTGGTCAAAGGCATGGACAAATTAGCAACTGTCTCGCCCACAGTTTAGGTGTATTAAATTATTTCATTGTTATGTGATATATTTCTTTTTAAATTTTTAAAGAACCTTTACAAACTTTACTTATTTGTACAGTGAGAACATTCATTATTTGAGTCCCTGTGGCAAAGTTCAGTCTTACCACGGCTATGGTTTGCCTATAAGTTTTCTTGGCAGTTTGAATTTAATATTGGCTATGATATGTAATTTTGGCATAAAGGGGCTGAATGAGTACCTGTGTATATCTTCCCTGATGGTTGATATCAGTCGTCGAAATTCTCTCTCATTGCTATATGAAATTTGTTATTTATTGTAATCATTACAACCAACTTCATTGAGCCATTGTTAATCGAGTTCTGAACTTAAATAAAGAGTAGTATAATTAAGAGAGTTCCAGCACAAAGAACGTTTGTGAGTAAAAATTTCTGGTTGCAAACCAAGAATCCAGTTTCACAGTTTCCCCAACCAAAAAAAATCTTGTTTGCATATAATGAAAAAACCAAATTCTCATTTTCTCACTTAAAAATTTCCAAATATAATAAATTTTAGTCTCTATTAATGAGTACAAAAATATCATTTACTTACATCAAAAAACCAAATTCTCATTAAAAATTTTTTGAATGTAACATTTTTAACCTCTGTGAATAGGAACCTTCAAACTTAACATCTTAAAGGTACATTACAACAGTAAACGTTTTAAAAAAAATAAAATTTCTTTCTCAATAAACACAATGGAAACAAAAATGATAAACAAAGCTGAGCCATGAAAGAACTTAGAAAACATTTGTAAAGGGAAGATTTAGCAAATTATTGTAAAGGATGTAACTAACTAAATATAGAAGATCTGCTTGAATTTACTGATTATTTTAAGAGGAAAGAAATGAATAAAGAAGAGACAACTAAAATATAAATATTTAAATGAAGCTCGATCAACAGCTAAAACAGAAAAATTTAAGAATTATTCACATCTTAATCAACAAAAAATAATTGATCTTGTTGTAAATCCTATTGACAATATTAATAACAATGATAACAATAACAAATTAAATAAATCTTTCAAAGAACTTCATCAAATCTGTAAAATGGAAAATTAAAAAAAATTATTCTAAATTTAGAAAAAACTGAAAGTAAAATAATGAACAATAAAGATATAAGTAAAAAAATCTTAAGTGATCTTCATACAATCTGTACAGTGAAAATCTATGTAATCTTGATAAACAATAATCAAGCAATCTTATCGACAGCTCTGAGAAAAATATTAATAATAATGAAAATTTTCAAAAACTTTTAGTAGATAAATATCAAGAAATTAAACAAAAAAGTATCAAAAAATTTACCAGGTTTCAATTTTCTAGATAGAGTGGGGGGTCCACCCCGATAGCTGAGTGGTTAGTGTGACGCATTGCCATTCTACGGGTCCGGGTTCGATTCCCGACTGGGTCTTCATTATCATTTCATCCCCATCTGGCGTGCAGGTCGCCCAATGTGGCGTCAAATGTAATAAGACCTCCACCAAGGTGGTCGGACCTGCCCTGCAAGGGGCCTCCCAGCCAATGATGCCAAACGCTCATTTCCATTTCCAAAGAGTGTGGAGAGGGGCCGTTTCAAATAACAAGGGACTGAAGGGTACTTGCAACAGTGAGGGGAGTTCCCTGAGAGTTGGATAGGAGGAGGAGGAGGTGCGGAAGGGGGAGGGGTGGGGTTTCTCAGAAGGATGGATTATCCCCAGGGAGTCATAATCCACTTAGCAGAACCATAGGTTAAGGACCTGCCAATTGAAAGAGAACAATAGGTTTGCCCTGAATGTATGATTGCCCCTAAATGTATGCACCCCGCACTAACAAAATGTGTCAGAACGAACTTTGCCCTAATACTGCTGACACAGGTTTATTCTTACCATGAATGAAGTGTAGTGCTCGCTTTCTCCTCTTCTCTCAGCATTAATGAAATAGTCAAATTATCTTGGACTTACAGTACATCCACTGACCATTTAAAACAATTTTACAAAATTACATCAGATGGTATCACCTGAGACTTATTGAAGACTTTTATTGTCTCAACATAACATTTTACTAGAGAAAATTCGTTTTTATAATGTATGTAGTACAGTACAGGGCTAACTTAATTCTTAATCTTGATCCATTTTTCGACAGATTGACATCCGTTCAGAGTTTCAGACTGTAGATTGTAGCATGTGTATGTTTTCAGTGGAGCCAATCAGCATGTTTAGAAATGCTAATCTGAGGAATATTGATGAACAACAAATGTGAGATACATTTAGAAAATGTGGAAAGTAGGCGAAATGTGATGAGCATGTGACTGTTAATTAATAATATGGAAGAAAAGGTTGTGATAAATAATCAGTAAACAAATAGCCATGTGTTTATAGTTAACTATCGAATGTTCAGAATAAGGAACAGTACCCTCATATACACACACCAAAAAAAATTGTGCATCAGCCTGGTTCCCAGAACTACTGAAGATAGACGTTGACTGCGGATATTGTATCACCGACACAGTCGCTTCGACTGTTCAGAGATGTCACTAAATCCGCCCAAAGATGAAAACAACCATGCATAAGCAGCGCCTATTAGACGGAGGAGGTCCGACAGCCGATCAGTTCCAGTTATTCCACCAGGAAGGAAGTACACGGTTCGTGTTTGTGGTTCAACGATGCCTGGACGGTCAATACCGCGGTTCGATCGCGTCCGCATTGTTACTTTGAGCCAGGAAGGGCTCTCAACAAGAGAAGTGTCCAGGCGTCTCGTAGTGAACCAAAGCGTTGTTGTTAAGACGTGACGGAGATACAGAGAGACAGGAAGTGTCAATGACACGCCTTGATCAGGTCGCCCAAGAGCTACTACTCCAATGGATGACCGCTGCCTACAGATTATGGCTCGGAGGAACCCTGGCAGCAACGCCACCATGTTGAATAAGGCTTTTCGTGCAGCCACAGGCGTCGTGTTATGACTATGCACAATAGGCTGCATGATGCGCAACTTCGCTCCCGACGTCCATGGCGAGGTCCATCTTTGCAACCAGGACACAATGCAGCGCGGTACGGATGGCCCCAACAACATGCTGAATGGACCGCTCAGGATTGGCATCATGTTCTCTTCACCGATGAGTGTCGCATATGCCTTCAACAAGGCAATTGTCAGAGATTTGTTTGGAGGCAACCCTGTCAGGTTGAACGCCTTAGGCACACTGTCCAGCGAGTGCAGCAAGGTGGAGGTTCCCAGCTGTTTTGAGGTGGCATTATGCGGGACAAACGTACGCCGCTGGTGGTCATGGAAGGCGCCGTATTGGCTGTACAATACGTGAATGTCATCCTCCGACCGATAGTGCAACCATATCGGCAGCGTACTGGCAGACATTCGTCTTCAATTCGCGCCCCCATCATGCACATCTTGTGAATGACTTCCTTCAGGATAACGACATCACTTGACTAGAGTGGCCAGCATGTTCTCCAGAAATGAACCCTATCAAACATGCCTGGAATAGACTGAAAAAACTGTTTATGGACGACGTGACCCACCAACCACTCTGAGGGACCTATGTCGAATCGCCGTTGAGAAGTGGGTCAATCTGGGCCAATAGTGCCTTGATGAACTTGTGGACAGTATGTCATGACGAATACAGGCAGGCATCAATGCAAGAAGACGTACTACTAGGTGTTAGACGTACCAGTGTGTATAGCAATCTGGACCACCCTCTCTGAAGGTCTCGCTGTGTAAGGGATCCATGATCCCACATACATAGATGCTAGTATCTGACGCCCAGGTCGATAGTAGACAGGAGTCGATTGTCAAGCGCTGCTGGAGGCAGTGAGACGAGTGTTGAGTGCGAGGTAGCACTGGAGTGTCGAGTGACAAGTAGTGCGGGAGAGACAGTCAAGAATGGTGGTCGAGTAAATTCACCGGAGTATGACGAGTGAGCACGTCCCCCTGATCGTCGTGGGGTTGACCCTCACTAATACCGATTCGCGAGTGGAATGAAACAGAAAGTGACAAGTGCCGAATTACGTGTTTCGCGTCGGCCAGCAACAACCATGGATTGCAGTGAGGACTGTTGTGAATGTTAACCATCAGCATTGCGTGTGACGAAGTACTGAAAATCAACAACCAATAAAAAGTTATAACCGTAATTAGACGTGTAGGGTGAAGGTAGCAACTGCCTCAGAATTTGTGTGTTAGTAGGAAATATATATATATCAGTTTGTACATCGCAACCTTTGTGGTCCTTAATAATAGACAAATTTTCAATCATTCCACTATTCAGTCTCAGAATAGCCGCACTCGGTTGAAATATCCCCGAAACCACAGCAGGAAAATCGATAGCCTTTCATCCATTAAGCACACGGTCATATAATCATAATAATTAACTGTTTGGCGGCTACGATAATTTACACAAAATCCAATAAGGAAATTTAATCGGGGGTGTTTCATCTTGGCTCCCGTGAAAAGGACAGTTGCAATCTTCAGATCCGACCAATGATTTATTAAGCACCACTTTTGGTTTCAGTGGAATGACACTTGCAATTATCGGACAATTTTAGTGCAAGAGTAATCCGGTATTGTCGTTACCGTGACTGAAATTCGTGTATTCCAACTAGAAACAGTGTAATATAACATTTGTGGTGAAATTAGAAATCGCGAGAACGAAGCACATTGTTTAAAGAATACAGTGCAAAAGTAACTGAGGAACAGTAAACAATTTCTTTCTACAAGTTCAAGTGACAGAAGCAGTGTTAATAAGCAATATATTGAAGTATGGACACGAGAACCTGCGCTAATTGCTGTAAAATTCATATTCTAAGAAAAGACGCGTTTGTGCATAATCGCGAGTGAACCAGCTAAAATTCCGTTACAAGAGTACCAGGAGAATGTTTTCAAGTGACTTTGTATCCGAAATTATCTTTTGAACGGTGTAAATCGCTCAATTTGATGTGGAACCATAAACCGTTACTGCATTTGCGAGTGTTGACTGTGGCGCATTTGTTGGATGACGTCACTCAGACTCTGTGAGCGGCTAGCCAAAGCATCTGAAGCAGTGAAGCAGTTCCACACGCCGCGAAATCAAGGATTTAGATAGCGGGGATGTACCACACTGACAGTGACTACAGCGGAGCCAAGTGGCTGAAGTAGAAACAACGACGACGCGGAGTTCGACATCTAGTGGCGTACCCCCGAAGTATACGACGCCTGCGCCATCTACCTGCCTATCAAAGGAATACGTGACGGCAGCTCCATCCCGTCGCCAACCACCGAACTACGAGACTCAGTCAGCGCGATTCGCCGCGGACGTAAACGTGCACACGGCACCACACGAGCTACAACGTCGCTTCGCCTGACAAGTGCCGCGCCGGAGGAGCCAAAGCCAACACGACTAGTAGCGCGGATTTCAAACGTCAAAACATCGCGACTTCGACGAGCGTCGAGAGGTGAGTGAGGGCGATTTGCTGGCGCGAAACTAATTAATATTGCACTATCTTCACGGTGCAGAAGGAACTTCAAATTAAATTTGACAACTGCAGAAATTATAAGAACAATATTTTTAACAATTTTTTGCAAATTTTCTCTGAAGCCTGGTATGCTAATATGCGCTTGTGTTCATGCTGTACAGCGTAGAATAGTGCCTCATTTGCATTATTTATTGTAAACTACATATTTATATGTTTTCTAAGTTGTGTGTATGTTACTTTGAGATTTTGTGTATAAATGCAGTCATTGATGTTTGATGTGGATCGGCTTCTGTAATTTATGGTGTTCAATGGAGAGGTCTATTTTGCCAGTCTGCGTTAACCTAATACAGTGAAGGATTATTTCGTTATTAGCTAATTAGTAAGTGTTTGGGTTACTAGGACGTTATTTTAATTTTATTTTATTTCTTTTTCTTGTCTGTGAATAGTGAATAGTTAGAATGGATCCTGAATTGAAAGAAAAGGTTGTGGAAGAGGTAGTTAGAAAAATGGAGATAGGGCAGGAGGACAAGGATGAGTCAGGAATTGGTAGGTAGTAGTGGAATGTCAATGGACAGCCCATTGGGTCATTGAACCGGTTACCCAGAGACACCGGTAAAACCAATTAGAAAGGAACTGAGTCTTGAGGATAGAGAATCGCAGTCAGTAATACTTAAGGTGCTCCAAGGAATCGACAAGCATATGGGAGAGATGCTCCAAGAAATCAACAAGCGAATAGAAGGGATGTCCAAAGGAAGTGAAGAAACCAACAAATGTATAGAAGAAATGTCCAAAGGAAATGAAGAAATTGAGAAAGGCTGAGGGGGGTGTCAGGGAGGTCAAGACTGAGTTGGAGGGGAGAATGCAAGAAATGGAAGCACATCAGAACCAACGGATTGAAGATGTGGTACAGGTGCAGCAGCTGTGCCAGGTTAATATTGGTAAATTGGGAAATCGGCAAGTGAAATTGGAGGAGGCTGTGGAACATATAGTCACAAGTGGGATCAAACAGCAGCAGAAGGGAGTACAACAGCTATAAACTGAAACCGAAGAGATTGATAGGAAGATAAATAGTGCCACCTTAACAGTAGGGGAGGGCAAGTTCGTTACGTTATTAAATGCTGATAGTCTGCAGCTCGTGGTCGTGCGGTAGCGTTCTCGCTTCCCGCGCCCGGGTTCCTGGGTTCGATTCCCGGCGGGGTGAGGGATTTTCTCTGCCTCGTGATGACTGGGTGTTGTGTGCTGTCTTTAGGTTAGTTAGGTTTAAGTAGTTCTAAGTTCTAGGGGACTGATGACCATAGATGTTAAGTCCCATAGTGCTCAGAGCCATTTAAATGCTGATAATAGGTATACCCAGACCAACATGGGGCAAAAATATAAACCCAAAGGGGCATTGCATCCAGTGATATTTACTAAATGGTTACGAGGAGTTTTCCCAGCACACGAGATGCAGATAAAATTCAGTTCGCAATAGACAGAATGGAAGGTGAAGCTTTCACCTGGGGAGTTAGGAAGAAAGAAGAAGTTACCAGCTACAGTCAATTTGAGGAAGAGTTTTTAAAGAAATACTGGTCCAAAAGTCACCAATGTGCAACACTTGAAGATTTACTGCATCACAAGTTCCTTAACACCAGGAGAGGTACCTTGAGAGAATTTGTTGAGCATCTATGGGAGTTGAATGAAACATTGGAGCAGCCGTTGAATGACGACATAATGATATCAGCAATTAAAAGGAGGTTAAGTCGTAGGATGCAAGAAAACTTATCTGGAAGCCTGATTAAAGATAAAGATACTTTAATGGAAGTATTGGAGCAATTAGAAACTATTCGTGCACAGGAAAACAATCAGATGCATGATCAGAAAGAAAGGTCGAAATAATTACCGTCATAGTCAACTTAATGGCCCACCGAATTACAGAGGTAGAGGTGGGGGTAATGGATATAGGAACAGTGGCATTGGTCGACAGTTCTACCAGAATCATGGGAGAGATGATGATAACAGGAATTATGAGAGAAGGGATGATAGACAAAGGGATCACTAGGTACGAATTGAAGAAATAAGAGACTCGGTAAACTAAACGGCGCTCCGGATGTGGTCCAATCGGGAGTGAGACCTATTAGGACCAACATTAATCTTATTAGACATGATGAGGGAGGTGACTTAAGAGAAGACTTAATGGAGGAAAGTCAGCAAATTTCCAAAGAACCTGTGTTACCCATGGTTGAGATTATAATGTACAGTCTGGGTGTTGATGCCCTAGTAGACACTGGAAGTGAAGCTTGTGCCATATCCCAGAAACTATATGAACAATTATTAAATACCAAAGTCAGTTTACCAAGTTTTCCAGTGGTGGGTGTGAGAGTTGTGAATGCTGTTGGTGCCAAAAGCAAGCCTATTAAGGATCACGTGTTAGTTAGCTTTGAAGTAGATGGAGAAGAATATGAAGCGACGTTCTTAGTGGTGCCAGGGTTGAACCTGCCAATCATTTTGGGGATAGACTGGTTGAACGAGGTGGAAGCAATAGTCAGATTTGACGAAGGCATCGTGGAGGTAAAAGGAAAAGGAGGAGAAAGGAAGAAACGGATATTTACAGAAAGGGGTGAAGCAGCGGATGACGAGGAATTTAAACAGGTGAGCTTATGTTGGGAGGAGGAACCAGCAGCAAAACAGCGAGAAGGGGAACCAGAGGAAGAATGTATGCTGATACATTTAGTACAAGAGGATCAACACGGAGAAGATATGATAGGCAAGAAACTGGAAAAGATGACACACTTGGAGGAAGAGATTCAGAGGAAATTGGCTGCAATACTGCGTAAACATCCGGAAGTCTTCTACCAACAACCAGGCGTTATGAGAGGGGTAGTGTGTAAATTAAAGATAAAGGATCACAAACTATTCAATATAAAACAATACCCCATTCCTCAAGCAAGAAGGAGGGCAGTGGAAGAAGAAATTCAGAGGATGATGGACCTTGGTGTCATAGAGAGAGCGAATAGTCAATACAATAGTCCACTATTTGTGGTAGATAAAAAGGATGGGAAGGTGAGAATCGTTTTGGATGCCTGCACGGTAAACCGGATCATTGAGCCAGAACGAGACAAACCAGAGACGATAGAGGAGCTATTCCAGGAATTTCGAGGGGCAAAGATACTCAGTAGTATTGACTTGACTACTGGGTACTGGCAGATACCATTGGTCCCTGAGTCTCGCCAGTATACAGCCTTTACGTATGCTGGTAGGAGTTACCAGTTTAGGGTTTTACCATTCGGGCTTAATGTATCTGTTTCGGAATTTATTCGAGCACTGGATAAAATTTTGGGTGAGGAGCTACTAAAGAAAGTCACTGTCTATGTAGATGAGGTATTGATTGCGAGTGAAACGTGGGAAGAGCATTTGGACAAATTAGATGCCATGTTAGAAGCATTTGAGGCAGCAGGAGTGACAGCAAACCTAGATAAATCAGAGTTTGGCAAATCGCAGATAAAATTTTTGGGCCACATAATTTCAGAGGATGGTATCTACCCTGACCCAAGTAAATTAGAGGTAATTAGGCAGTTTCCGGTGCCAAGTAGTAAGAAACAACTGAGAGCGTTTTTTGGAGTCTGCGAATTCTACAGAAAATTCATAAAGAGCCAGTACTAAATGCACCAAATTTGAGGAAGCTAAGGCGAAGATGTCGTGGCATTGGAATGAAGAATGTCAAGAGGATTTTGAGGAGATTAAAGAAACTCTATGCAATGCAGAGCTACTTTACCATCCGGATTTTACTAAAAACTTCTATTTGGGGACAGACAGCTCGGATTATGGATTGGGCATACATTTATACCAAGTGGAGAAAAACGGGGAGAACGAGATTATAAAAACTATAGCCTTTGGTAGCAGAAGCCTGAATGCATGGGAAAGACAATATTATATTACAGAACGGGAAGTGCTTGCAATAGTTTGGATCTTCAAACGATTCCGTTACTACTTAGCAGGAAGACATGTAAAAGTGGTCACAGACCACTAGGCCCTGACATTTTTAACGACCAGTAAACTGAGACATAGTCGCTTGATAAGATGGGCTCTTGCCCTGCAAGACTACGACTTTGAAGTAATAACCAAGCCTGGTAGAACCAACACAATACCGGATGCACTATCAAGACTGCGACTTGATTCACGGGGAATAGTGATGAGCAAACCACAAGGTGAAGAAAGTAGTATTAACTTGATGAAGGGAGGGCAACATGAAGAGTTCATAAGGAGATTCCTGAGAAATGTACGTAGGGAACAGAACGAGGATGACAGACTGAAGTTGATTAAGGGCAAGTACAGGTGTGCGGGAGAAGAGAAGATCCGCGTGTATTATTATATCCACAATGGGATACTGTACAGGAGGAACAATGAGAATGAGGAAAATTGGAAACTGTATATCGGAACATGTAGTAGACAAATTGATCTGGTATACTCATTATAGTAATGCTCATTATGGACCCAAGAAATGTCTTGAGAAACTGAAATTAGATTGTGCTTTCAATAACATGGGGAGATGCATATGTAAATTGTTAAGTACTTGTGACACTTGTCAGAAAGCTAAGACAACAACAGTCCAACATAAGGGTTATATGCATCCCATAGTACCAGCAGCAGTTAAAGATATCGTAGCTGTAGATTTATTGGACCCTTGCCTGCAGCACGGGGGAATTATACACAGATTCTAGTGGCTGTAGAATTATTTTCAAAATTTGTAAAGTTTTACCCATTGAAGAAAGCTACCAGCAAAGCTATCATTAATAAACTGGAAAAGGACTATTTCAATAGTGTATGTGTACAGAAATGGATTCTGAATGACAACGGGTCACAATTTAGATTCAAGGAATGGAAAGAAATGCTAGATAAGCATCAGATAGAACCAATTGCAATCTCAAGATATAGACCGGCCTCGAATCCGGCCGCACGATTGATGAAGGAATTAAATCGTTTATGCAGGACATACTGTCACAGGAAGCATGGGTCATGGAAGGAATACCTGGGAGAATTTGAACGTATCAGGAATCACCTCCCACATGACTCGACGGGATTTGCACCGTGTGAGATCTTACTTAACCAAGAACCTGATAGTTTGTTTCGTGAGCTATTACATTATCCACCTGCAAATGACCTAACATGGGAGAAGAAATTAGACTTAGTGGAACTGAGTATGAAAGAGAAAGCAAAGAGGAGACAGGAGAGACATGATAAATTGGTGAAGCCAATAACGTATCGAGTTGGGGATCTAGTGCTAGTAAAAGTGCACGCCAAATCGAAGAAAATAAATTCTGTTATTTCTCATTTCGAGTTTCACTCCTCTACCATCTTTCTCTATCCTTAGGTTAAAAAGTTAGTGTATAGTAGTTAGAATAGGTAGTGGTCATCCAACTAATAATTCAGTCAGGAACCATGTAGTACATTTAAGTAGTTACTGTTGATGTAGGTTAGTGTCAGTACATTACAAAATTAATAGTGCCAGAAGTAATAAAATGAGAACCAGATCAGAAAGCTAATGTTTATAAAATGTGGTGGGAAGCTAATTGGTCAAAAAAGAATTTGTGTAATCTTATAGAGTTGTTTTGTGAGGCATGAAAAGGTCAAACCGAGCGAGGTGGCGCAGTGGTTAGCACACTGGACTCGCATTCGGGAGGACGACGGTTCAATCCCTGATTTAGGTTTTCTGTGATTTCCCTAAATCGCTTCAGGCAAATGCCGGGATGGTTCCTTTGAAAGGGCACGGCCGATTTCCTTCCCCATCCTTCCCTCACCCGAGCTTGCGCTCCGTCTCTAATGACCTCGTTGTCGACGGGACGTTAAACACTAATCTCCTCCTCCTCCTCCTCTGAAAAGGTCAAACTGTTGTAAGAAAATTGAAATAATGTATCAGCTTGTAATTAGGATGACATATAAAGAAACAAACACATGAGGAGATAGTTATTCGAATAAATGATATGAAATATGATGAACGGAGAGGCCAAGGAGCCTGGAGTAGTATTTTTATGTAGTTATTGCAGCGAATATGGAGGATTGATGTAAGTTGAAGATATATATTTATTTGCAGTTGAAGTTGCTGTTAAGTTGAGGGAGTTATGTGTAATGAAATGTATTGAGTATGAGATGTTTGAAGCATTGAAGTATATGGAGGACTGGTGTGGGTTGAAGATAGATATACATTTATTTGCAGTTGGAGTTGCTGTTAAATTGAGGGAGTTATGTGTAAAGAAGTGTATTGTGTATGAGATGTTTGATGTATTGAAGTATGTCACTTAGCACATGATTAACATCTGTTTGCAAGTTATTTGTAGGTATACATGTTGATCTGGAGTATGCTGATAAAACAGAAAGGGTAACTCATGAGTCAAGAGTAATTCATGTATCCAGTTAGCTATCAGAGTCAGTTATGGTTATACATAGGTCAATCTTTAGAAGCAGGATTCTGGCACTGTGTAATAAATAATAAATATCTGTATGGTGGATTTGAATTAATGTGAATATAACAGGGAATACTGTACCTCTCATCTGAGCATTAGTGAGAACAGTTCACATATGGCAGTAATGTTTGGCAAAATGAAATGATCAGTAGTTTAAAATTTTTCATTGGATGACCACATTAGTTATAGTGATGCAAATAGTTATGTAAGACATACTTAGTGCAATAATGGAGCATTTAATATTATGGAATCAATTTGTAGAGGTAGGAGGGATTGTAAAATAATTGCATAAGTCAAGATATAAATGGTTTATATTGTTCTCATTTTCAATTTTGCTTGTGTTAAAGACTCGAATGAATAAGTTGTGAATTTCTTCCTTGACTTTCATGTGTGTTGGTTGGCCAAGTGAGTTATAAGTTACGAGTGATAGTAGTATGGACGGCGGGAACCCTGCTGAAAGGACGGCACACCAAACTATTTTGTTTCTTTGTCTCTGCTGTAGCAAGTTATAACAAATATGTAGTTAATGGCTCGTACAAACCTTTGAAAGTGAAGATTTTTGGTAATTGAATGTGAAACAAAGTTTTATAAAAATATTTACCATGCTATGTTAATTAAGATATATTGATGTTGTATAATGTTTCTGTAGGGGTAGTTTGCTGCCGGAGCCAATAGGGTATTATTGGTGATATTATGTAACTTTTCAGTATGTGAACCAGAACTTATGTTCCTCATTTTCAGTTATATGCTATGTGATAATTTTTTCCTATTATACTTTTTCGCCTGTGGCTACAAAGAAGGTTTTTAGGGCGTGGATGTAAGGGATCCGTGATCCCACGAACATAGATGCTAGTATCTGACACCCAGGTCGATAGTAGACAAGAGTCGATTGTCGAGCGCTGCAGGACGCAGTGAGACGAGTGTCGAGTGGGGAGTAGTATGAAAGAGTCGAGTGAAAAGTAGTGCGGGAAAGACGGGCAAGAATAGTGGTCGAGTAAATTCACCGGAGTATGACGAGTGAGCACGTCCCTCTGATCGTCGTGGGGTTGACCCTCACTAATACCGATTCGCGAGTGATATGAAACAGAAAGTGACAAGTGCCGAATTACGTGTTTCGCGTCAACAGCGTCGGCCAGCAACAACCATGGATTGCAGTGAGGATTGTTGTGAATGTTAACCATCAGCATTGCGTGTGACGAAGTACTGAAAATCAGCAGCCAATAAAAAGATATAACTGTAATTAGACGTGTAAGGCGAAGGTAGCAACTGCCTCAGAATTTGTGTGTTCGTAGAAAATAGAATACAGTTTGTACATCGCAACCTTTGTGGTCCTTGATAATAGACAAACTTTCAATCATTCCACTATTCAGTTGCAAAACAGCCGCACTCGGTTGAAATACCCCCGAAACCATAGCAGAAAAACCGATAGCCTTTCATCCATTAAGCACACGGTCTTAAAATCATAATAATTAGCTGTTTGGCGGCTTCGATAAATTACACAAAATCCAGTAAAGGAATTAAACGGGGGGGGGGGGGGTGTTTCAGCTGTACGGTGGTACAACATACAATGTGTGGTTTTCATGAGCAATAAAAAGGGCGGAAATGATGTTTATGTTGATCTCTATACCAGTTTTCCGTACAGGTTCCGGAACTCTCGGAACCCAGATGATGCAAAACTTTTTTTGATGTATGTTCAATGTTTTACGCAAATTATCGTGATTGACATGGGGAACTATCCAGAATGACACAGGCCAAGTGATACTGTAACAATTGTGACCAGCACGAGAGCGAGTCTCAACATTTAAGCTTGAAATACTTGTCAAATATATTTACGTAATTTGCTCATCTTGGTTATTGAATATATGAGTTCTGCAGCCCTCCTGCCCCGCCCGCCCTTGGCTTCTACTAAATAGATCCCTGTTACCTTTAATTAAACTTATGACTAATAATATTTATGAAATATACAGTGCATAACAGTCACGAAGGATACTTTTTCGAAACTCTGTAATTTTTTCCCATTGCGATGCATACGTTTGAAATTTGGCTCAAAGGTACTGTACCTATGACATTCCTCTGTGTCGCCCTAAAAGAGTAAGATGTCGACACATCCGAAAAAAGGCCAGAGGTCAAAGTTCATGTGAAATGTAAGATGGATGAATGATGTAACATTGGCACCAAATTTCACCACGATTCTACCCAATGCCACTGCGGACGTGTCATACGATTGGAAGGTCATCACACCTCTTCTTGCTTACACTTCACCCCTTCTTTTGGCGTCAATGCGATGGAAGTCTGAACGGCGACAGCCACCGCTGAAATGACGCAGTTTTCTTATCGGGCAGAGGAAAATATTTCACACACACACCGCCGCTGAGAGTTGACCCGGAAGGACCTTGTAGTTTGGCAAAAAGAGCGTCAATGAAACAACCCCTTTGCTTGGCATGTTAATATCCGCACATTTCGCGCTAAATGAGAGTTCTAAGTGCGATGAGAAACGGCACGACGTCCTTGACATCCTGCTGACTCCCCAAACATTTCAACCCAATGACCAGAATACAGCATAAAACGTAACTTTTCTTTAGTTACACATCTATATTGATGTTTGTGTACTCATCCTTTTTGACGATCTGTCGCAGCTGAAGTCCTAAGTTTTCAGTAACTCTAACATTTAACTTGTGAAAAGTTAAATTTAAAATTAATCTTGTATTATGTTTTAAATACATTTATTATACTTTCAAAACAAAATTAAAATATTATTACAAAGGCAAACAATACTTACAATACAAAAGGAGCAGCTACATGCTCCCTGCTCAAAACCAAAAACCAGACTGACTCCCCATGCCAATATGGCTGTTAGTATTTATACTTTCTTAACAATACTCAGCATTGTTTAAAATTATTATTTCATTAATTAACAACTAAAACTCTCACCCTAAAACAAATGACATATTTTAATGATTACCTAGATTCTTATATATTAAACACATGAGTGAATTCTAATCTATATATAAGTTCAGGCGTGTATAAACGCTTAGGTATCAAATGTTGACAATACACTTGTTATATTTACTTATTACAGAAGATTCATATCATATAAAATGTTCCTACTAATTAACAGATTAAGATTACGTAATTATTTTCTTCCGGCCGCGGTAGCCGAGCGGTTCTAGGCGTGTCAGTCGGGAACCACGCGGCTGCTACGGTCGCAGGTTCGAATCCTGCCTCGGGGATGGATGTGTGTGATGTCCTTAGGTTGGTTAGGTTTAAGTAGTTCTAAATTCTAGGGGACTGATGACCTCAGCTGTTAAGTCCCATAGTGCTTAGAGCCATTTCAACCTTTTTTTGAATTATTTTCTTCGTAACTTTTTCACAAGTACATATTTCCATACACCTCTATGACAGAAACTGCTGTTTATGGTTAAAATTTATGCGTTTTTATTAGTTTTGATTGGACTGTTACGTTTCAAGCACGACCCCAATTTTTGGTCTGTGTACAAGGTGGAGCTACTGGGGGCCGTTCAAATCAATTCGAGGAAGCCTGAGAGTGGTTGAAGCAGCAAAGGGTGCTTATGTTTTGTCAACCATCATGTTTCACGCTTTCCTGTGGCATGATCGTGGAGGGGTGGACATTGACATATATGTGAATACAACAGAAAATTGTCCCACTAACGTCCTCCACCCCAGGTCGGCAATATCCTCGGTGGCAACTGCCAATGGTTATTGAGAATTTTAAAAATGTGCCTTTACAGAGAAAACCTGTGAAATACTCCTAGACAGCTGCAGACAGTCAAATGGCATTGGAGGGCTGCCAAGTGATTGCCTACCTTCAGGTGCCTGCAGTGTTTGGAAGGTTTTCTCTCTAAATTGACATTTTAAAAATTTTCAATAAATGGGAGCAGCTGCCACCCACGTTATTGCACAACTGGAGGGCCTTAGAGAGACCCTTTTCCGTTTTATTCATGTGTATCTCAATGTCGCATCCCCCTATGGTCACGCCTTTGGAGAACACAAAAGACCCGTAAGAGTGCTGAGAAAACATAAGACCCTTTTACTGCTTCAGATCACATTCAGATTTCTTCGAATAGTTTTGAACGGTCCCTAGTGGTTCCACCCTGTACACCATCTGCGGCTGAAATGCAGTTGAAGGGGGCGAAATGATTTTCAATGGTACTGCTAGCCCACGATATCCATACAGACGGACTGAAGCATTAGGAGATGTCAGTAGTAGCAAAGATTGTCAAGAACGTCGTCCTGTTGCTCAATGTCGTTTTCGACAGCGAAATATGTGGGAATCAACATCCCAAGAAAAGGGGTGATTTCATTGCTGCCCTTTATGCCACCACCTGAGCCCTTTTCGTGTAGATTCTGAACGCCGGTGCGTCTGAAATATTTCCTCGGCTACTCATGAGAAAAATGCGTGATTTCAACGCAGGGAGTTGCGGTTCTGATCTGCATCGCCGAGTCGCCAGGTACAGGGCTGAAACGTGGATACGAGTGGCTATAACGACCTTTCCATCGTGTGAAACGTTCACGGCGGCTTTCGGCAGAACTGTGGTGATTTTTGGTACCAAAGTGACATCATTAACCCACATTACACGTCACGTGAACTTCTGAGCTTTGGCCTTTTTTCGGATGTGTCGACACCTTACTTTTTGAAAGATCGTCGAGTCCGAGGTTGACATTTTAGGGCGAAATGCTTTATTAAAAAAATTTATTGTTCATTGCTTGCTCCCCATCAAGATAATGCACACACGTTCGCAGTACGCATGTGGCGCAAAACCACTTTCTGAGAAGCTTGTACGCATTGGCCGTGTAGTGCGGTCGGTGAGCGTGGCGAACACGTACCTCGCTGAGCGGGACGCCGAGATCCAGGAAGACGTGTATGAGGTAGAGCGAGGCGTCGCGGGCGGCGAGGGCGCGCCGCTCGTGGCAGCACTCCAGCACTGCGCGCAGGGCGTCGTCCATCTTGCCGGCACGCAGCTGCTCGCGCACCGCCACCCGCAACGTGTTCTTGGCGCTGCCGTAGTTCCACCACGCCCTCTGCCGCCGCCACCAGCACCTGCTCGCCACAAGCGTACCATTGCAACACCGACTCAAAGGAAGGCCTCGGCGCTTGTTCGTGACGTCACGTCAGCTAGGCACGGCGAACGCCAGGTCTGTTGCAGGCATACTCATAATGGTGGTGTCTCCCTCTCTGACACAGGAAAATGTGAAACTATTGGCGATAGTTGACCGACACACATTGTTCTGAGAGATTTCTGCAATCAATTAATTGTGCAATTCATTACACTTCTTAACAAATAGTGTACTCCTGAACTTAAATTTCCACCTGTTTTAAGGATTGACATACAAAAACAACTTCATGGTCCAGCAGCAACAGAATTCGTGCTTCTTTACCTTATTTGTAAATCTGAGGAAGTTACGTTTGTACTGGGTTGCTTTTACAAGAAACTGTGAACATATTGGTGCTCTTCTTTAGATATCTTGGTTGACTATGGGGTGAGGAGCACTGAATGTTAATGAAATGTCTTGCGATTGTACACGTTGGGGGAGGGAGTGGGGGACAGAAGAAGAGGCAAAAGAGAGATACTTGTTTTATCAAATAACATTTTTTTATCTTATAAAGTTTCTCCTTTCTAATGTGCATATTTAAAAAAGTTTAAGCTCAGCAGTATTTTCGATGTGTGAAGCTATTTTGTTTCCTGTTTAGAATTCCTTTCCTTGAAAACGACTGTAATCCAATGACTTGCAACAGTTCGACATTTACACATGTAAATTAGTTCACATTTCCAGTGACGATGTCAAACGAAAATAAATAAATAAAAGAAACGAGTAAATTGTAAGGGGGTTGGGGTAAGTTTCGATAGCAAAATGGATCAAGTAAATACAGTTACTTGAATGTAAAATTTCCGAAGCTTGCAATAGGGCAAACCATCTTCTCATATTGATCTACGTTGGTTTCGACAGGATTCAGTAATACAGAATTATGATCTTCATTTGTAGCTTTACGATAGTAAGAAAATCTTTCATCTAAATAAAACTGCAGAATCCAAAACAATAGGAAACATTTTGTCCAAATATAAGAGATTTATAGTGATAAGCACGCCCAGGCGTTTCTGCCTGCAACAGACCTGGCGTTCGCCGTGCCTAGCTGACGTGACGTCACCAACAAGCGCCGAGGCCTTCCTTTGAGTCGGTGTTGACCATTGTCACCACATAGGCGCTGTACTTCTCTCACATCTTACCGTACCGAGGCTAACGACATCACAACATATTGCCTGCGGATTCGCTCGTCTACGCCGTCACATTTATTTCACACACACACACACACACACACACACACACTGAGAGCCAAAACATTACAACTGCCCACCACGACGGTGGACGCCGCCTGGTGGCACTGCGGGCACATGACGCGGTCACAAAGGTATGTAAGCGGAGCATACACTCTTCACAGAACGTGGCGTTCGGAGGCTTCTCTGCTCTTTGAAGTAGTACACATTATGTGATCCAAAGTATCCGGACACCTGGCTGAAAATGACTTATAGTTCGTGACGCCCTCCGTCGGTAACGATGGAATTCAATATGGTGTTGGCCCATCCTTAGCCCTGATGACAGCTTCCTCTCTCGCAGGCATACGTTCGAACAGGTGCTGGAAGGTTTCCTGGGCAATGGCATTCCATTCTGCGGACTGCTTCACCGAGGAGAGGTATCGATGTCGGTTGGTGAGGCACTAAGTCGGTGTTCCGAAACATCCCAAAGGTGTTCATGTCAGGACTCGGTGCACGCCAGTCCATTACAGGGATGTTTTTGTCGTGTAACCACTCCTCCACAGGCCGTGCATTATGAACAGGTGCTCTATCGTGTTGAAAGATGCAATCGCCATCCCCGAATTGCTCTTCAACAGTGGGAAGCAAGAAGGTGTTTAAAACATCGTTGTAGGCCTGTGCTGTGATAGTGCCACGCAAAACAGCAAGGGGTGCAAGCCCCGTCCATGAAAAACACGACCACACCATAACATCACCGCCTCCGAATTTTACGCTTGGCTCTACACACACTGGCAGATGATGTTCACCGGGCATTCACCATGCCTACACCCTGCCATCGGATCGCCACATTGACGTGATTCGTCACTACACACAACTGTTTTCCACTGTTCAATCGTCCAATGTTGACTTTCCTTGCACCAAGCGAGGAGTCGTTTGGCATTTACCGGCGTGATGTGTGGCTTATGAGCAGCCGCTCAACCATGAAATCCAAGTTTTCTCACCTCCCGCCTAACTGTCATAGTACTTGCAGTGGATCTTGATGCAGTTTGGGATTCCTGTGTGGTGGTCTGGATAGATGTCTGCCTATTACACTTAACAACCCTCTTCAACTGTCGGCAGTCTCTGTCAGTCGCTTTTGTGCTATCACATCGGAAACAGTGGAACTAGGTATGTTTAGGTTTTTATAAATCTCGCGTACAGACGTATGACACAAGTGACACCCAAACACCTCACCACGTTCGAAGTCCGTGAGCTCCACAGAGCGCTCCATTCTGCTCTCGCACGATGTCTAATGACTACTGAAGTCGCTGATATGGAGTACCTGGCAGTAGGTGGCAGCACAATACACCTAATACGAAAAACTTATGTTTTTGGGGGCGTCCGGATTCTTTTGATCACATAGTGTAGATGGTGATGTGTGGTATCTCTGCCGTAAGAGCATGTTGCTGCTGCATGCACAAGTGTTCTGTATCGTACATTGTTGAAACAGGAGCTCCGCAGCAGACCACACCTACGTGTTCACATGTTCACCTAACGACATCGTCAATTACGATTGCAGTGGACACATGACCATCGGAATTCGACCGTTAATCAACGGAAACGTGTCTCTTCTTCGGGTAAGTCAGATATTTGCTACACTAGGTTGATTGTCGTCTTACAGACGCTGTCATCGAGGTGAAACGTGCAGCGCGCCTCGGATGCAGACTGGTGGGTGCAGTATTATGCTACGTGAGACATACTGCTGCGGTTGCGTGGGACCTGTGGCAGTAATCGAAGACAAGCAGACAGCTGCGAACCACCTGCATCTCTTCATGTTTGATGTCTACCCCGAAGGCGACGTCATCTTTCAGCAATATAAATGTCCGTATCTGGGAGCCTGAACCGTGTTGCAGTGGTCTGACGAGCATTATACAAACTAACATTGACATAAATCCTAAGAAATCCATCTGGAACGCTATCGGGCGCCACCACTGCGTACACAAATGAGCGACCAGTTAGTTATGCATATTACATGATCCGTGCATTTACACCTGATGCTACATACCTCCACATACCTAGCAAAACCCGTTGGATCCCTGATACGCAGAATCAGTGATGTATTTCGTTCCAAAGACGGACAAACAAGCTATTAAGCAGGTGATCATAACGTTTTGGCTCATCAATGTATATATGTATATGGTGTTTGGGAATTCCCGTTACAAACGTCTAGTACACGTAGAGGGGAGTGAGGACACAATATGTTGAACAGGAACCCATGTCCAGACGGTTTCAGTTCAGATGTGTAACCCGTGTGCTGAGGGAAAGAGAAAAGTGTCAGAGCTGGTTGCCCTGATATTCAATACGATGGACAGGATAATGTGTACTACGTCAGACGGTAACCTGATGACACTTAACGTCTGCCTTGAAAAGTTGAATTTACGAGACTCCTTTAGAGACAGAAGAAGATTTGCTGGCACGAGTTCTGGCCGCTACACTAGAAACCGACGAGGCACCAGCTGGGATGGAGAGCGTGTGCCAGAACATGCTTCGTACGCACGATGTCTGTAACAATGATGACGGTCGCCACATCGAGCCGCTGCTGTAGTGCATCATTACTGTTCTGTACGTATGCAAGGTTCTTCTATGTTTTGGAATAATGTAAACACATAATGTTTAAGTGTTAATACAAACAAATGTGCATAAGTGATACGTTAATGTTTCGTTATGTTGTTTCGTTTCGAATTGTTACATAATAATTGTACTGCGTCACGCCTAATTCAGCTCCTCAAGCAGAAGTGGATGAGTTAAACATCTGAACCGAAAATGTCGTGGAAAGGAAACGGTACGTTTCCAAACATGTGTTCCTAATCAAAATATTACGTGCTCACTCTCCTCCACAAATCATAGAAATTTATAACACGATTTTCCGAACATGCTGTACATGTAAACGTGTACTCAGGATGTCCCAAAAAGGTAGCGACAAACTTCGAGGGATTGTAGAGGTCGTCTTGAGAAACACATCAACTGATGTGTAGAAACGTCATCCAACGACGCTTTAGAGCGTCGAAGCTACAGGCGCTCGCGCCAGCCACTAGGGCACCACTTGGACAGCAAACATGACACTGTGTGAAACTTCCTGCCAGATTAAAACTGTGTGTCGGACCGAGCCTCGAACTCGGGACCTTTGCCCTTCACGGGCAAGTGCTCTACCATCTGAGCTACCCAAGCATGACTCGCGCCCCGTCCTCACCGCTTTACATCTGCCAGTACCTCGTCTCCTACCTTCCAAACTTCACAGTAGTTCTCCAGCGAACCTTGCAGAACTAGCACTCCTGGAAGAAAGGATATTGTGGAGACACGGCTTAGCCACAGCCTGGGGAATGCCCACGAAAGGCAAGGGTCCCGAGTTCGAGTCTCGATCCGGCACTCAGTTTTAATCTGGCAGGAAGTTTCATACCAGCGCACAGTCCGCTGGAGAGTGAAAATTTCATTCTGATGACACTGTGTGTTGGACCATACGCGTGACGTCTCGCAGTTTAGCCAGTGACTGCGACGGAGTGCCACGATTGTCAGTGGAGATGAAATTAGCTGTTCCGTTGCTCAGTGGAGAATTCTTTTTGGGTGCGAGTTTCCATCCACAGCTTATTTTCCTCCTGAAGCCCTCTGGAACCAGCAATATTTTTCGGTATACAGGAAGAAAATAAACTGCAGCTGGAAATCTATGTCCTAAGCTGTCATCCACCAAGGCAAACAGAACATTGCATTCCTAGGAAAAAGGGCTATCTATGCAGCATCTTCTTCACCGGCAACCGTGGCAGTCAGTCACGATCACTGAATGACACACGACACTGCGAGGTTTTCTGACCACGGTCCGTCAGCGTACAAATGGTTCAAATGGCTCTGAGCACTATGGGACTTAACTTCTGAGGTCATCAGTCCCCTAGAACTTAGAACTACTTAAACCTAACTAACCTAAGGACATCACACACATCCATGCCCGAGGCAGGATTCGAACCTGCGACTGTAGCGGTCGCGCGGTTCCAGACTGTAGCGCCTAGAACCGCTCGGCCACTATGGCCGGCCGTCAGCGTACCGAAGGGGTCGTCTAGCACCTATAACGTCGACACTCTGAAATGTCGTCAGATGACGTTTTCCGACACGGGTTTCTGTGCTCGAATTCTTCCAGAACACACCCTCTATAACTCCTTAAGATTGGTCATAACACTTAACACTACCGCTGAACAGTGTACTGTAGAACACTTTTCAGACTTCGTTCTCTAGCCAGCCTGGTGATACACGTTTAATATATTTTTACTCCATTTTTAAATGATGGAATTCACTTTTTATGAGCTGCAACCCTTTTCTGGAATTACAAATATTACTCGAGAAAATTAAGTTTTCTCCAAATACGAAAACATGTTCCAAGTAACAACAAGGTCATGTAGCTAACAACAAGCATCCTACTGAAATTTAAGAGCGTTGCAATCGAGAAATCTTCTCAATACTGTAACTAGTTGTCCGTGTCATGTTATTGCTCCACTACGAACCAGCAATCAGTACGTGAAATCAAATTAAACAGAAGTATTATTAAAAAGACAGCACAAGTTAAATACAGGTTGATTATAATTAAAGTTACATTTTCAAACAGCTGTACAAAAGAACCGCTGCTCAGAATAACGTCAAATTTGAGTGGAATATAGCTAGTTGCTGTGGCCGAGAGGTTCTAGGCGCTTCGGTCCGGAACCTAGTTGCTACTACGGTCGCAGGTTCGAATCCTGCTTCAGGCATGGATGTGTGTTATGTCCTTAGGTTAGTTAGGTTTAAGTAGTTCTACGTTCTAGGGAACTGATGACCTCAGATGTTAAGTCCCATAGTGTTCAGAGCCATTTGAACCATTTGAGTGGAATATTATCGAAGAGAAGAGAAACGTTACGGAAATGAAACAAATTTAATGAAAATTTTACCACTAGATGGTGCTGTAAACGTCATAACGTAAATGGGTTCGGCTACAAATGACAAAAGATTGTCATGTGCATTCGGACACTGTGCAATAGCCACCTCAACAGGTCACATGCATGGTCAACTGCATTAATGCCTAGCGATTATGCTGGCCAATGAACTCGGTTGACGTTGCATCTTTGAAGATACCGACACACTGCTAGAGGATGGTGCAGTCTTGCATTGCCATCGACTAGGATGAAGTTGTCACTGATTTACATCTTTTGGGCCTTACAATCGTTTGTAGGTATCAGGGACCACTCAAACTGCCGTAGATGAGAATTAGAGGGTTTCGAAATCCCATAATTATTTCCGTCCAGAACATTATACTTCCAGCAGCAAACGGATGGACTTCCAGAACATATCGGCATTCCTGGTGTCGTCTAGCACTTCTCAAAACCCAGTCGTAAACCAGTCATGGCCTTGTCAGCAAACGTGATATTACTGCATTTTGAAATATGCGAATTAAAGGGTTCCGCCATCCCATTATTATGGCTGCCCAGAACATTACACTTCCAGCAGCAAACGGATGGACTTCCTGAACATATCAGCAATGCTGGTGTCGTGTAGCGCTTCTCCAAACCTGGTTGCAAATCAGTCCTGGTCTCGTTCAGCTAACATGATGTTGTATTGCATTGTATTGTATAGAACTGGGGACCTAGACATGATGGAGATGCTTCGTCTCTGCTGCAGCCCTCAGTGGTACACAACCTCACAACAGGCTATAGCACTCCACTCACCCCACCTCCACCCTACACCAAACCTAGGGTTATTGTGCGTTTTGGCCCCCAGTGGACCCCCCGGAAACGTCTCACACCAGATGAGTGTAATGCCAATCCTTGCGTGGTAAAGTAATTATGGTGTATGCATACGTGGAGATAGTGTTTGTGCAGCAATCGCTGACATAGTGTAACTGAGGCGGAATAAGGGGAACCAGCCCGCATTCGCCGAGGCAGAGGGAAAACCACGTTAAAAACCATCCACAGACTGGCCAGCATATTGGACCTCGACACTAATCCTCCAGGAAGATCCCCGGCACGCCTTTCCTCCTGGAAAGCAGTGCGATAGACCATAAGGCTAACTGGGCGGGCTAAACATGATATTACTCCATTTTGAAATGGCCCAGTGTTGATGTACAAGAGACCAGGTCCTTCGATTGTGTTCGTTCCACTGGTTCAGTGCAAAACTTCTCATTGGTCTTCTGATATGAAGATCACCCTGGTGTAATCTTCCCCATACTGATTGGTCTGAGATACGAATCCCTATTGTCTGGGAGAAGTCATTTCCAATATTATTTCTGGCAGCTGACGTAAGACTCCTGTGAGCCAATATTTGGAGGAAACGATACTTCACTGGTGTCGACACATGAGGACAATCACTGTGAGGTTCGTCGTTCTCATTTCCCTTGTCTCTGTACTTTCTCCACACTTTAGAAATACCACTTAGAGTGACATGTAACCGATCGGCAACATCTTGCTGTGTATGGGTTGCTGAAAGTAAAGCCACTATCCTCACTCCATAAAAGTGCTGTATGCGTATTACTGCAGTGTTGAACTCAAAGTGAATGAAGCAGCTGTTGATATTGGACTGCTCGTGGTGTGCTGCTGATGCAGCGGTATTTTTACATGACTGGAAAACGGCCACGAGGCATGCTAGTAGTAAATACTGTCCAGTCTGTGGGTTCTAACTGGATAATACACGACATACCTAGGTCAATGAGACCTGTAGTATCGTAGACTACATTTTACGACAGTACCCCAAACTTTTATTGAGCAGTGTATATACTGCCTGACAAAAAACTAAGCCCTCAGAAAACATAGTCGGATGTCAATGCAGCTTCATACATGTACACACCATCGGTGGGTATATACAAATGATTCCAGTTGGTATTCTCTGCGACAGGCAGAACAAGCACTAGACAGCATTAGTGTTGTTAACATTTAGTGTTGTTACCTGGCTTGGTAGGGAACATGAGGGATGTGAACAGCGTCAGCTCTTGGGTGATCGCTGTTAAGGACATGGGTGTACCTCGTACCCATGTGAGACAGCTTTATCGACACCTGGCATGGACTGGAAGGCGCCCCATCCTCGGTCTCCATTTAGTCAGCTGGTTGAATCTTCCAATGTCTAGGTTCGTGTGGTATCCAGAAGAGACAGGGTCCCAATGTTGGTAGCACTGGAACCTGAGGGTGGGCATATTCTTCTTCAAGGTTCCGTTTGACCACATCTGACCAGCACAACAGAGGAACTCTGTATTGCTTACCATGCACATTGTAAACCCTTCACATGTGCGCCTGCTATCCAAGAACAAATAATGGACTCCCTGCAACGTTCTGTGTCATCCCACACCATTGATCAGATACCAGCAGCGGCCGAACAGGGAAATTACCGCCTCCCGTTAACATCACGACACAAACGGCTCTGGTTGGAATGATGCAGTGACCAAAAAGCAGTTACTGTTAATGAATGGCTTCGCATTGTGAACTGCAATACGCCAGAAGACTATTGTTGGCGACCAGGATCCATGAAAGAACTTATTACAGTAGTTGTACAGTACTTCATTGTTGTCTGACTTATTTTTTTATTTAACTAACACTGCCAATTTAACCGTGCAAACTAATGCTGGAACGCTTATTTAAGTAGATAATAATTACCATACTTTGTTCTGCACAAAGTTGTTTCTTGCACAAAGTTGAGAGTCGCCTTTGATTGTTCTAGTCGAAAGTTTCATACTGTCGCTGGAGTACTTACAGATATATTGCAATTTTTACTTTACAGCGAGCCTAGAGCAGCCCAGCAGAAAGCAAATGCCTTCAGCATTGCAGCCCATCTGTGGGCAGGGGCACACAGACTGTTTTGTGTGGGCGACAACTTTATGACCCCTAGCAGTAGCAGAAACTCCAAACCTCCAGCTGACTATGGACAATACACGTTGCTCTCATCAATAAGTTGTTACTTAGGACTATGAAACTGTAATATCATTGAATCTAGTAGATTTTTTTTTTATTTTTTATTTTTTTTGAGCCATCAGTCTTCTGACTGGTTTGATGCATCCTGCTACAAATACCTCTCCTGTGCCAACGTTTTCATCTCAGAGTAGCAACTGCAAACAACATCCTGAATTATTTGCTGAATGTATTCCAATCTCTGTCTTCCTGTACAGTTTTTACTTTGTAAAACTGTCTCTAGTAGCATGGAAGTTATTCCCTGATGTCTTAACATGTGTCCTATCACCGTGTCTCTTCTTATTGTTAGTGTTTTCCACATATTCCTTTCCTCAACGATTCTGCGGAGAACCTCGTCACTCCTTATCTTATCAGTCGACTTAATTTTCCACATTCGTCTGTAGCACTATGTCTCAAATGCTTCAATTCTTTTCTGTTCCAATTTTATACAATCCATGTTTCACTACCATACACTGCTGTATCCAAACGTACGTTCTCAGAAATTTCTTCCTCAAATTAAGGTCTATGTATGACACTAGTACACTTCTCTTGGCCAGGAATGCCATCTTTGTCAGTGCTAGTCTGCTTTTGATATTCTCCTTGCGCCGTCCATCATGGGTTATTTTGCTGCCTATGTAGCAGAATTCCTTAACTTCGTCTACTTAGAGATTCCAAATTCTGATGTTAATGGCAGAATATCATAACTAAAACGCCGTCGATTGGAAATGTACAGTATTTTGCTGCAGACAGCGATCCGGAGATCGAGACAGTTTAAAAATTCCCACAATCGGCGGCTCCATCTACACGCAGGGAGCCGCGAGCACACCACAACAGGCCAGAGACACGCCTTCCTCCGCCATGTCACATCACCATTCTTTTTCCATGGTCTCCGTAGTGGAATAAAGAAGCTTGCTCCGTGATAGCAAGCCAGTGTCGTATTCAGTCTTATGTACAAACTACATATGTGCCAGCTACAAAAAAAATGGTTCAAATGGCTCTGAGCACTATGGGACTCAACTGCTGAGGTTATTAGTCCCCTAGAACTTAGAACTAGTTAAACCTAACTAACCTAAGGACATCACAAACATCCATGCCCGAGGCAGGATTCGAACCTGCGACCGTAGCGGTCTTGCGGTTCCAGACTGCAGCGCCTTTAACCGCACGGCCACTTCGGCCGGCCAGCTACACTCTTGGTGACCATCTACTATGTGAACTTGGACTATGGTCTTTTTTACTCTGGGTGGACTTTTCATAGCATTACGACGGAGCAGTGTTTCGTAGCGTTCACTCTTTACGTAACTGCAGAGAGCCAGAAGCTTGTGTTGTGCAGCTAAATCTTAACCTGCATACAACTTGTAACCAGCGTTTATGTTCAAATAAAAGGAATAGAGACCGTTTCAACACTACTATCGGGACCATAATCGCCTGGTAAAGCCAGAGGAATCAAAATGGGAGTAATTGTGCCGGATCTCTTTTGTTCTATAGAATCGCAACAGTAACTGAACCATTCAGTAGTGTTACACGTAGGAGAAAATCGCAGAGCTGGTTTTTAGATTTAATAATAGGACTGGTCGCGGAAAGCTGACTGGATACTGGCTGGTACTTACTGGATGGAGATGCGACCCGAGGTAAGGAGCGTGAGTTGGGCCGCGTGGGCGTGCGTGACTGCCACCATCATGGCGGTGGCTTTCAGCAAGTAGACCGTGTCGTCATCGGACAGCCTGGCCAGCGGAAGCTGCGACACCGCCTTGCCCAGCTGCGAGTTCAGCCGCCACACCTCTCGCTCGTCGCTCTGTAACACCAAGTCACCGGATTCCTCTCCTGTATCAACAGGCCCATTCAAAAACTGATGACTTCTAATTCTCTCTCATTGAAGCTTCAACAGATATATAGCTAAACAGAGCAAGATTTCACCCATGTGTTGTCTTTTTCACACATGGTCACCACTATTCTTTATACACTTTTGCCAATGATGAACAACAGTCTGCGACAGACGATGCTTGCGTCTACTTAACAGCTTCGACGACAGCATACGAGTTTGCAGCAAGTTGGCCACGTAGTTTGCCTTTCGTTCTCTGGAATGAATATGGAAATTTGGGCTTTCAGTCTAGTTAGAATCATCTTGTTCCTTCTCAGCTGGCAGTTGCTTTACGATCAAAGAAATGCCAAAGAACCACATGCTGCCTATCCGACAAGACCGTGCATTACTTTGTCAGCAAGGGGCTGTGTTTTGAACTTCTTCGTTGGAGAATTTGCATGATGTCGCTCCATGGAGTGTCTTTTGGATTTCACCTCGAAAGATGACACCATCTCTCATACCAAGTGATAACAGTGCACAGGAAATTGTCATCTTCAGCCTGCTGGTGATCACAACAAATTTCTAGTCATTGATTTTTCGGTGTTTTGTAAACATCTGCAGGATCCACTTTGTTGCGATAAGCAAGGTTACAACCATCTTGTCCAAAAAAGCATTGCAGGCAACATTCAGATTTCTATACAATCCCTTGGTCATGATCCGCCAATCATCACAGACGTTTATCAAGATGCTGTTAATTATGAGGGAAAGCATCAAGGTAGGGTCGACTGTGAACATCCTGTTTATCAGTACTGGAACCCAGTACCCACCACCCTACGTTACACACCGCTGCTGTACAGTCTCCACATACCTTTAGCAAGCATCGATGGATTTCAATTGACGCAATTATCTCAGCACTGAGCATATCAATGACACGGCTTCAATTCCCACACACATCGAAGTCAGACGTCAGTTAGGAACGTTACCCTGCTGTTGTTATCTGCCATAGGAGACAGAAACCAACAGGACGTTAGTGAGAAGATTCAGAAATAAGTTCTCCACCAACATACCTGTAATCTGGCTCAGACACTGAAAATCAGCAAAAAGAAATAGGAGTTATTAATTTCGGGATGACGCTCGCCATCAGTGAAGGGAATGCTGGCTCTGCCTCAAAATTGCATCAAAGTACTGCGAGAAACACGTCAGTGTCATAATCTACCGACCGTTCTGAATTGGAGACTTCCAAGCACACGCCTGACGCGCGTACTGTTCACTCGGCTCCGGTGTGCGAGAGAAAGAGTGAATATACTTCGCACACTTTTGCGTAGGTTGCCGAATATGACCGACACTTCGTCATTTAACAACACTATTCATTGCGGATTCTGATAGACCTTGAAGCTGCACACTCAGTGCTCTTTGCTCTTCCGTTGGCCTTGGGGGCAAAATCGTAAACTGTGGAACCTCCCTTCGGCTTTCACCTGGGAAGTCATCTCGATAGCGGCCACCTCTACTTCATGCGTATACATTATGTCAACGATGGTGCCGCTCATCACACCGGCGAACAAACATAAATAACATGCGAAATATTTAACACTAGCAACGGAATGAAATTAGATGTACAACAGCGGGAATCTGTGAGTTTTGGGCAGGGACAAACTATATGACGATAATAATGACGCCATTCCAAACGAAACATTACCCCGATATCAATCACACGAAATCCGCAACGACCAACACAGCCAAAAACAATTGGTATCACAAATACCGCTTGACCTTATAGCTCAAACGAAGCGGGCAATACCAGAAACCCACAAAGAATATGAAAACCGATACTAAAATTTCACTTGACCCGCCTAGCCACAATCTAAAATAATTACTGAATACTAACAAGAAAAATCACTCATATCACTACCAATTTTAATGCACAAGAAACAATTATAAACATAAACACACATACCATAGATACTGTAAGTAGGCTGTTTATGTTTTTCTGTTGGTAATGCCACGTAGTGCTGTGTATGAAAATCGCTGACTGCGCTGTGTGCAGTCTGTGGCTGGTTGGACTCATTGTTGGAATATTCGCTGTGTAGTGTTGGGCAGCTGGATGTGAACAGCGCGTAGCCTTGGGCAGTTGGAGGTGAGCCGCCAGCAGTGGTGGATGTGGAGAGAGAGATGCCAGAGTTTTGAGAGGTTACTGTAAGCGGACGATCTGGACGTGTGTCGGCCAGAAAAAGGAAATTTGTAAAGATGGATGTCATATATATATATATATATATATATATATATATATATATATATATATATATATATATATATATATATATGGTGACTTTTGAACATTATTAAGGCAAATACAATGTTTGTTCTCTATCAAAATCTTTCATTTGCTAACTATGACTATCAGTAGTTAGTGCCTTCAATAGTTAGAATCTTTTATTTAGCTGGCAGTATTGGCGCTGACTGTATCGCAGTAGTTTGAGTAATGAAGATTTTTGTGAGGCAAGTGATTCATGAAAGGTATAGGTTATAGTTAGTCAGGGTCACTCTTTTGTAGGGATTATTGAAAGTCAGATTGCGTTGCGCTAAAAATATTGTGTCAGTTTAGTGATGACCAGAATAAGTAAAGAGAGAAATGTCTGAGTACGTTCAGTTTTGCTCAGCTGTTTGAAAATCAAATAACGTAAGAGATTTTCCAGCACTGTCATTCTTAAAATGCCCGCATCTCGTGGTCGTGCGGTAGCGTTCTCGCTTCCCACGCCCGGGTTCCCGGGTTCGATTCCCGGCGGGGTCAGAGATTTTCTCTGCCTCGTGATGGCTGGGTGTTGTGTGCTGTCCTTAGGTTAGTTAGGTTTAAGTAGTTCTAAGTTCTAGGGGACTGATGACCATAGATGTTAAGTCCCATAGTGCTCAGAGCCATTTGAACCATTCTTAATTTTTCCAAGGGGACGTTTCATACGTCGACCCTTAGCCGAGGATACCTCACTGAAATCTTCTGATTTTTTTTTCTTGTAGTTCGTGTAATTAGTGTACTTACTGTTTCTTGCTAGCGCGTAATTTTAGAGAGAATTTCCTTTGTAGTTGTAGTTTCTCATTGTGTAGTGTAAAACAGTTGTGGCATGCACGTAGATTTGCACCAAGTATTTCGCCGCTGTGCTTCCAATTAACTGGGTATTATTTTCAGTGCTATGTTCATGTGTTTTCTTATTTTGCTATTCCAATTGTGCTTTTCTTTGTTATCGTGTGAAATATTGTGACAATTATGGCATGTGAAAAACGTTATACGAGGTGCATTCAAGTTCTAAGGCCTCCGATTTTTTTTCTCCGGACTGGAAAGAGATAGAAACATGCACATTGTTTTAAAATGAGGCCGCGTTCATTGTCAATACGTCCCAGAGATGGCAGCACCGTATGGCAGATGGAATTTTACCGCCAGCGGCGAGAATGAGAACTGTTTTAAATACTTCAAATGGCGACGTTTTCCTTACTTGAACAGCGTGCAATCATTCGTTTTCTGAATTTGCGTGGTGTGAAACCAATTGAAATTCATCGACAGTTGAAGGAGACATGTGGTGATGGAGTTATGGATGTGTCGAAAGTGTGTTCGTGGGTGCGACAGTTTAATGAAGGGAGAACATCGTGTGACAACAAACCGAAACAATCTCAGACTAGCACAAGCCGGTCTGACGACATGATCGAGAAAGTGGAGAGAATTGTTTTGGGGGATCGCCGAATGACTGTTGAACAGATCGCCTCCAGAGTTGGCATTTCTGTGGGTTCTGTGCACACAATCCTGCATGACGACCTGAAAATGCGAAAAGTGTCATCCAGGTGGGTGCCACGAATGCTGACGGACGACCACATGGCTGCCCGTGTGTCATGTTGCCAAGCAATGTTGACGCGCAACGACAGCATGAATGGGACTTTCTTTTCGTCGGTTGTGACAATGGATGAGACGTGGATGCCATTTTTCAATCCAGAAACAAAGCGCCAGTCAGCTCAATGGAAGCACACAGATTCACCGCCACCAAAAAAATTTCGGGTAACAGCCAGTGCTGAAAAAATGATGGTGTACATGTTCTGGGACAGCGAGGGCGTAATCCTTACCCATTGTGTTCCAAAGCGCACTAAGGTAACAGGTGCATCCTACGAAAATGTTTTGAAGAACAAATTCCTTCCTGCACTGCAACAAAAACGTCCGGGAAGGGCTACGCATGTGCTGTTTCACCAAGACAACGCACCCGCACATCGAGCTAACGTTACGCAACAGTTTCTTCGTGATAACAACTTTGAAGTGATTCCTCATGCTCCCTACTCACCTGACCTGGCTCCTAGTGACTTTTGGCTTTTTCCAACAATGAAAGACACTCTCCGTGGCCGCACATTCACCAGCCATGCTGCTATTGCCTCAGCGATTTTCCAGTGGTCAAAACAGACTCCTAAAGAAGCCTTCGCCGCTGCCATGGAATCATGGCGTCAGCGTTGTGAAAAATGTGTACGTCTGCAGGGCGATTACGTCGAGAAGTAACGCCAGTTTCATCGATTTCGGGTGAGTAGTTAATTAGAAAAAAAAGTCAGAGGCCTTAGAACTTGAATGCACCTCGTACTAGGCTCCAAAGTGAACTGGGAAATGACAGTGAAGACGAGAATATTGTGTTAGCGCCAGAGTGTAACGAATTAACTAATGTTCAACATAGTAATTTGGTAATTGTGCATAGGGAAATGGACCAGGCACTAAATAATGACGTAGACAGTGAAGCAGCTAGTGAACAGGGTAGTATTGTCGATCGGTCGGTCGGCAATAGCTCGCCTCTGGAATCCGAAATGACAGGACAAAATCTTGCAAATACTGTAGATTCAGGTTTTGCATCATTACTCTTTTCTCAATCAAGTCAAGATACATTTTCTGCTTTTCAAAATGCAAATGTTGCCGGTGAAAATGCACTGCCGAATAGCACTGAGGAATAGGTTCTAGACATTAGTACATTGTTATTGCAATTAATGCAACAAATGAAACAAAATCAAAAACAAACGGAACAAAAGCTTCAACAGTTAGACACAATGGAACAAAGTCAGAAACAAACACAGCAACAGCTTCAAAAGTTACACACAATTGAGCAGACGCTTGAACAAACATGTGAAGGTTTAACTGCTGAGTTACTTAAAATCGAATCGAAATGTCAAAAAGTCTGTAATGACGTAAAAACACAAATGTGTGAGAATTTTCAACCTATTTTTTCGCGTCATGAAAATGCATTACAGAATCAAAAAGTAACCATAAAAGAACTGCAAACTATTGTTCACGAAAATCACGACACCTTACAGGCCAACATTGACTCAGTTGCGTCTAACGATACGGTTACGCAACTTGTACAAACTCGGGAAAACTTAAAGGACACAGTAGATAATCTAAAGCTTGGTTCATGATAACACACGGAGGAAATCAGTTCATTATCGGTAAAAGTAGCGGAACTTTCGGATCAGTTCACTAAATTATCTACAAAGGCAGAAGATGATCTGAATTACACAAGACCGGGAGCCTTCATTGACACAGAAGACTATGAACAAATTAAGAAATTCAAACAAAATCAGAATAAAATCAATACACAATACAAAAGAGAAATGCGGGAAGTACAATATCAGTTGACACACGTAATGCAAGAATTACAAATGTCAGAGGACACTCGCGCTCCGACACGGGAAGAGGGATTCAGAAATAAGGAAAAGTCACAAAATAATAACACAGGGCATTTCGGAAATTTTGAAAGAAATTGACAAAGGTGCGCCGAATGTTGAGATGGTACTGCCGACACGATGTAACAATGACCGATATGCGACACGATGACTTTGACTATAAGCTGTTCATTACTACACATAAATTCAAAACATTTAAGAATTCCGGCAACGCCATTCATCCACAAGCGTGGCTTCATCAATTCTCTCATTGTTTTCCTCCCAACTGGTCATTTGAGCACAGATTAGAATTTATGTGTGGCTACTTAGAGAATGAACCATCTGTAAGATTGCGATCGGTCATTCACGATTGTCACAGAGAAGGAGAATTTTATCATGCCTTCCTCTCAGCATATTGGTCTCAAGATCGAGTAAAACATAGCACCATAATGATGAAACATTTCGAACAATCTGAATTTTCCAGTCTTGTCAAATATTCTGAAGACATGTTGCACAAGAATCAGTACCTGTCAAACCCATACATCCCCTCAGAACTCATCCGCATTTGCTTAATCAAATTGCCTGAACATTTACGACATACTGTTTTGGCAGGAAGTTGCAAAGACAGTATCAAAGCTTTTCAGGGACTCTTACAAGAATTGGAAGTTGATACTGACTATCGCGGGGCGCGAAACCAGGAGAACAACAATTACAGGTCACATTTGTCACAATTCCGTGACGACAGAAATAATAACAGGACATGACAAGGCTATTCTTTCAACGCAAATCGTGACCAAAACAGACACCACCAGTATGATAACTGTAGGCAGAGTAATAATAATTACAGGGAAAGATCACCTTTCCATGGTAATGACTATGACAGAGACAATCATAGAAACAGACAATATGGGAACCAGAACTATTATTATGAACGGAGACAGAATAACTTCAGATGCAAAGGTCCACTGTGCAGTTACGAATCTGAGAGAAATTCTCCACCAAGTGACCGACAAGAAAGAAACTATGGAAACTACCGACAAGACGACAGACGATATAATCTTAACAATAGACCAGAATTTAACCAAAATTGGCGTGATTCAAACAGGGTAGGGCCCTCTGAACAAGTTGAAATTGTAGAGGTCTGATCTCCAAATCCCAATAACGACGCGCGACAGCAAAGAGACAGTAGACAATGACTTACACCGTTGGCAGCCGCAAAACGTACTTATGAAGCTGACGACGTAGCTGCTGTGTCTATTAATGACTTAAAAATGGAAGGCATTAGGGACATCTTACTCCAGGAACATGGCATAAAACATAACAACATTTCATATCCTGTAATTCACATCACAGTAAATGACGTAAAATTTACAGCAGTACTTGACTCTGGCAGTCCCATTTCATTAATTAGTGAAATTGCTCTTAGCAAATGCAACAAATCGAACGATTGCCCCACACTTCCTTTACGTAAGATTAAATTACAAGGTGCAATTTTTGAAAAAGTGTAGATGTACGCCAACAAACTGACTTAGAATTCTTTGGTCAAAGCCACAGATTCACTATGAACTTTCTTATCGTTCCATTATTGTCAATAGAAATTATTTAGGGAGTAGACTTTTTGAATGAATACAAAGCTATCTTAAACTTTCACAATGCTGAAATAAGTTTAGAGAAAGTAGGTAAGTCAATAGCTTTGAAATTTGAAGATTGGCTCTCAAACCATGATGAGGAAATTAATCGGCTTTACCTCCTGTTAGACAACAGTTCGGAACTTTCGACGGAACTTGACACTAACAGTCACTCTGCAAGTACTGACAGGGATGATATCGACGACGTATTTGATACTAATGACTTAATTCAGAATAAAATTCAAGCAATTGAGAACTGTAATGACACCGATAGGCAGGACCTTTTTGACATTTTACAAGCACATACCACAGTTTTTACTCACAAAACAGGAACTATCAAAGGGTGTCAATACCAGTTTCGTGTTCGTAAGCATACTAAATTTTGTATTATACCATACGTAATTCCGGCACATTATAGGGACCGTGTTTGAACAGAAATACAATCTATGCTTGACGAGGGCATTATTGAGCCTGCAGTAAGCTCATACCACAATCCATTACATGTTGTTGAGAAGAAAAATGGATCGAACAGGCTTGTCTTAGATTCGAGACAAATCAACACTATCATCATTCCTGAAACAGACAGACCGCAAACGTTGGAAGAACTTCTTCAAAATTTTAATGGTGTAAAAGTGTTGTCTTATATTGATCTCAGATCCAGCTTTCATCAGATCGAACTTCATCCAGAATGTAGAAAATACACAGCTTTTCTTTGTTTCGGCGTTTGTTATCAATTTCGGAAACTTCCTTTTGGTTTGAACATTTCTTTGGCAGCATTCATTCGTGGGCTAAATTCCATATTACCTGAGTTCTTAAAACGTCATATTACCTTATATGTGGACGATATTCTAATAGCAGAAGCCTCATGGGAAAAACATAATAGCATCCTCAACAGTTTCTTACGTATTTTTGCAGAATCTGGAATTACAGTTAACTTGGCAAAGTCTGAATTCGGAAGGACAAAGGTGAAGTTTTTGGGACGCATTATTTCTTTTGAAGGCATTCAACCGGATCCTGGAAGTTAGAAGCAATCAGAGCCATTCCAGTTCCATCCACAAAAAAACAAGTCTGCCATTTTCTAGGTCCTGTAAATTTTCACCGTCGTTTTCTGAATATGCAAATTTTAGTAACACCAAAACTTTGTTCTCTCACTGGAGAAAATACGATTTGGAACTGGGACGAACAAGCACAGTTGGAATTCAATTCTTTGAAAGAAGCGTTACTTAATGCGCCAATACTAGTTCTTCCAGATCTGTCACAAGATTTCTGCCTTAGCACGGATTCTTCTGAAGTCGGTCTTGCTGCCCATTTATTTCTAGAAGCCATAGGAAATGACACTACTGTTCAGAAAACCGTTGCTTATGCTACCCGCGTGCCAACAAAATCTGAAGAGAGTTTTTCCGTCACTGAATTAGAAGATTTAGCTATCATTTGGGCATTTAACAAATTTCGTTTCTTTCTTTCTGGTAAACACGTAAAAGTATACAGTGATCATCGTGCGTTATAATTTCTTATGTCTTCAAAATTAAATCATAACAGGTTAAAACATTGGGCATTGTTTCTGCAAGAATTCCAGTTCACAATAGTCTACATTTCCGGCAAGGAGAACACTGTTGCGGACTCACTGTTACATGAACCGGCTTGGCTTGAGAAAAGCAACACAGAAGCTAACCTCGAAAAAAATTTCAGTATTCTTTACATTCAGAAAGTAGCCTTTGAAAACTTCATCACTACATCTTTAAAAGACATTAAAGCCTACATTGTATGATCAAGATAAGGATCCGATTTGGAAAGACATCAAAAGTAAATGGCATGAAAGGACAAACACGTATATTTTTCATTATTATCTGGTTAGAAACAACATACTCTTCAAAGGTTGCACGGTTGATGACAAGCTATGGGTACTTTGCATTCCTGAGGATTTTCTTAATAAGCTCATCTGGTACATTCATTTCAGCTGTGCTCATTTTGGCCCACGAAAATGTTGTCATATTCTTTGGACGACTTGTTATTTTAATAATATGGAAAAGAGAATTTAGAGAGTCTTGTCTATTTGTAAGCTTTGTCGAAAGAACATCGAATGGATTTTCGTACGTTCTAGTAGCTGATGAACTTACTTAAAAATTTGTTTCTGTCACTCCGTTACGTAAAGCCACTGGACGGTCTGTAGCCATCGCCTTTGTTTAAATTTCTTATGTGAAGTTGGACACGTTGCTAAAGTCATTTCAGATAACGGACCGCAATTCAGATCTGCTGTTTGGTCACACATGCTTCGGAATCATAAAATCAAAACTGTTTTTATTTTATTGTACTCACCACATTGTAACCTGTCTGAACGGATTATGAAAGAAATCAATAAGCTTTGCAGACTCTCGTAGAAGACCGACTACAAATGTGGACGTCGGCGACATGCAAGATCCGGGGGAGTTTCAGCACCGCAAGATATTGTCCTGGGAACAAGATTGAAAAAAAAAATAATAATAAAACTCGAGTTACTGATTGTAAAATTTTTTTAGCTAGAGGCACAAATCACTCTTCTCCAAATCGTTGTATAAATCGATCCCTATCTTTCCTTTAGAGATCAATTTCAAAATTATTTTTTCTCTTCTGTAGACTTTCCTATCTTCTACGTACCGTACGCTGGGGGTCTAGGCTTAAGAGGTTTTCCAAGGTTTCCCTGCTTAAGAAAGTTCCCGAATGGGTAGACCCTGATAACAGTTTCATGAAAGATCATCTTCCTTGGTTGTGCACAGCAGACATAACACCTTGATGCACGTAAAAGCAATGCAGCTGCGGTGCCTGTCTCTTCATTTCTTCTGTTTTCAATGTTTCTTTTCTTCGTCTGACTTAAACATAATTATTTTTTATCAGTCGTAGGACTGACACTCATCACTTCCGGGTTACCCACACTAATAGATAGCTCGCGAAGTGTGTTCGGTAAATCAAAATTAGGCTCACAAACTTCACTCGCTGCGAGCGGCATTGTAATGTCCCCACAGAAAATACCCTCTACCACGCACCAATTAATCATTTTCAATCAAACCATCCACATTCATTCACTTTGGAAAAGTTATCTGATCTGATTTTCTCGCAATATATGCGGCGACAGCTCGACGACACCAAAGTATTTTCTAGTGCGTTTATTCTTTGAAATAACAGAGATGCATATATGCATTCTCCATGGTTGTTAGAGTGGTAACGAGGACAGCTTCTGGAGTATCTGGTGAGGGATTGACGTGTTTCTGAGAGATACATATTCTGCTTTTCTTCTCGCTAAAGCGAGCCAATTAACATTTGTGCCGCTAGCGGTTTGTTTGAACAGAAAGAGACGGTAAACGGAAAATAATTAAGACGTGGAATCACCGGAGATCTGGACATGTAATGGAGATGGATTTAATACACAATTTCCTTCATAAATAAGGTTTGTGACTTTTTTGTTCTGGAGTGAATGAACGAATGAGTTTTTTCTGAATCATTTAATGATCACGTTGGCCCTGTAATTAGTGGGGAAGTTTCAGCTGTGTCGAAGAGAGCCTGCAATCACTGAGTTTGTGTTAAATCGTCCAAAAAGGCTTCGTACACATCTGGAATTCGCAATCTTTCGTAAAAGGAACAAATTGTCCAAACGATTGATTCTCCCGACTGAATGCAGTGTTTAACAGTAATAATAACTGTAAAGATCTCTTACAGTAAGCCAGCCGCTGATTACCAAGACGAAGGACTCCACCAAAGATTCTATTTGGCCGATTTCACGTAATGAAATATTATATTAAAAACTGTACATAGATAAAGGAGAGAAAGAGAGTGAGAGAATGAAAATAGAGATAATACTAATAATCCTCCATTAGTCTAACTTTTCGCCTGTCTTATCACGGATCAGCCAAGAAATGGGAGGCCCTTACTTTACTGTATAGATTTATGTGTGAAGGTAAAGGGATCTTAAAGGCAACAGATACACGTCTATACAGACAAGACATTACACAGAGATAGCGGCTAGCTGCATTCATCATCTATTCTTAGATGAAGAGACGGCAACTTATTATCCTTAACATTTAAAAAATGTTTGTTGTCACAGAAAGTATTAGTATTGGGACAGATATTTACACTTATTTCAAAACTTGCTCAATGAAATGCCTCACGACTCCATGCTTTACCACCTATTCTTGTACTCAAGAATGAAGTACCACCAAACAGTATCAGAGAGCTAGTACCTTTTCCGAATACACTTAAACTTCGACACAAAGACATAATTGATTTGGCTATTAAACATATAAATTTGCTGCAGACAAAAGGAGAAACTTACACAGTAAAGCAAATGCAAAGAAACTATATATTGGTCAGAAAGTTCTCATTAAAGCTCATTCATTGTCACATAAGAAGAAACACTTGAGACACAAGTTCTTTCTGATTTACATGGACCTTACAGAATCCGATGTATACCGCATGATAATTGCACTGGAGCTGAAAATCTGTGTAGTAGGTAGAGCAAAGGTTTACACCACATTTCACATGTGAAACCATTTACTGAGGTACGCTTTGTCACACTTAGAAACTGTTAACATACAACAATGTTTTGAAGTCAACTATTCAGACAAGAACCTAGGGAACTTATTTAGACACTAATTACGAATGCAGTTTTATAGTGAACAGACGACACAGTGTTATTGTGTGTACATTCTTGTTTGTTAGTTGCACGATTACATAACGACTATAAGGCTTACATATTTGGAACACATACTGCTAATGAGATTTTAATGCAACATTTTGGTTTACTCGAAAAGACATTCTGTATTTAAAGTACTTTCAGAGATTACAGATGACTTAGTATTTTGATTGTTTGACAGCTACACGATTATATCACAACGCTATTAATGACTGACACAATTTATATTATTGCTTTTGCGCTGTATGTGTTTTATATCTGCGCAGTTTTTCTGTGTTCTGGAAAGTAAAACATGTTTTAGTAGTAACTTTTGTGATACAGCTACAATGAGACAGCCTTTTCCATAGCACAACAATACGTTACAGTACAGTACTATCTTCATCATGGCAATAAGCGTAATAACTACGATATCTATACGCATAGCATTTCACTTTTGTTTATGACGAGTTAAGTACATTGACTTCTGCAGAACTTTGATTGTGGAGGACGATAATTACGACACTTGGCACATTTTTACCTTTAAGTAATGACACAAGTCATCTTACAGCAAGACGCACAGTTTAGAGCTGCAGGACACGCATTTGAGTGATTAAATTTTGTACTTAAAACACTTTTTTTTGAAACATTTTTGAATTACAAAGACACAAAGAAGGTTTTCGGTGATACATTTCATTCCATTGCTGTAATCTGCAACACCTGAGGGTATAATTACGTTAATCCTCAGGGGGTACACGCTTACTTTGTGTAATAAGCGTGTGGCAAGTGCAAGGAGCCCTACCTAATATGGTATTTGCTTATACAACTTTATACATCGGTACCATATTTCTCTAACAGAGAATTACACAGCTATCTGATTATTTAATAGAGGGACAAAAATTTTTTACTACGTCAGTGACACATGTTTATGTAATTATACAATTAAATTAATTCACACTTATGAAATTGTATTTTTTTTGTACTTTTTGATCTGTTCATATTTTTTGGAACCATTGTGATACTATGAGAGTTTTGAATGATGTATTTGGTATGGGATTTTTAAAGTACGTTATTTTTTGTTTTGAAATTTTTGAAAGACGCTGCGATGATTTTGAGATGTGACTGATGTGGTATGATGATATTATTACGACGACAATGTGTATTATGATGGTGAGATATGTTTATGGTCAATGAGATGATGCTATATGAGGAATTTGATTATGCTATGTATTTATTATGATGAAATATTGAAGACATATTGACGAATATGTATATGTGTAATAAGGTAGGAATAATGAGTAGTGGTTAGGGACTCTGATTTGTGAAAAGGATGTTGGAAACCAAGAATTGTACTTTAAGAGTTATGAAATGTGTGTACATACATGAATGTTAGTTACCACACTGCTGACAAAACTTTCTGGACAATGTTATATATGAGTTTTTGTTTCTATACACTTCTAATGTAAATTTCCAACCTTTGAATTTTTTTATTTTATATGAGACTGTCACTGTAGTGGAAACTGCCGTCGTAAATATTTCAGTAAAGAAGGTAGGTGACCTTGTCGTAATGTGCTGTGGATGCCGAGCTGCACGGCAGTCACCTGGAAAAAAAGCTTTTAGTGTGTGCCTTTCAGAGGCAGAGGTGGAGAAAAAATAGGCCATTAACCTGGCTGTTGACATTTCTTTGTAGAAAGCATTGCAAATACGACACACTCATACTTGAAAACATATGATTACACTTTGGAGCTCGTAATTTCTGATATTTACTAAAATGCCTAATGAAACGATGAGAAATATTTTATATCTACACACCTGACTATGGCTACTTTCTTTCTAGTTGAGAGATATTTTTACTGCCATATGAAATGCCATATGGCTAGTGAATGACATTTCATGCCTTGCTTTATACATATGCCTATTTTTTTAATATCTAGTTTCTAGCTGCACTGCAGCATTATTTAAAATAAAATTTAATAGATGTACTAATAGAAATTTTTTCTGTCTACGGACCCAGTAAATAATAATTTTATGATCTACTTTCTTTAAAAAAGGGAGTGCAAATAGACATTTCGCTTCACAGAAATTGCATACATAATTTTTTCAATGATTTGATAACTTGTTTGGTAGAGTAAGTTATTGTGATGCATCACGCTAGTGTTAAGATGTGACATAGGTATTAGACATTTCCTGTCTTTACTGTAATATTTTTTCTGCTTAAGCTTTGTCATGTTCAAGTATAAGTTATTGCATTTGCTGCTGCTGTTTGCCACGCATAGTCCTACTGAATTTTACGTTGTATTAAGCCAGTTTTACTACTGATTTATTTTACTTGTCATTGCATATTACCTTATATTAGTTATAATGTTGCATTTGCTATGCTAATTTAGATATACTTCTGCTTGATTTGCCAATTTGCATTTTTTTGTCATTGCTGTTTGTGTTAATTGTTATGTGCTCCTGCATTGCCTCTTTCTCAGGTATATATATCTGAGCTCAGTATATTTAAGTTAGCTTAAGAGGGGGTAGGCCATATAAGAGAATGAGTTGTGATGAATTGGAGGAAATGCATTGAGAAGCTATAAGAAAAAGGTTTGGCCAAAAAGTGTCATCTGCAACAGGGTGCGATTTGTGCTTCTACCAGTGGGGGGGATGTCTTAGGGGGTTAGTAGAATTATATATGTTACTATCTTGGACCATGGCGTTACGCATGGATAAACAGCTATTTATAAATAGATGTTAATGCCAAAACTCACTATTCACTCGTATGCACTATCAGAAAAGCCATCCCTTGTTATATCTTTAAAAGTACATTATAGGTAAAGCTTATTTACAAAATCATCTACGTACAGGTATACGAGGGGAATTCAAAAAGTAGAGGCACATTTGTGAAAAGCTGTACTTATTCTGATGATAGAAAACTGAAACATATTAATAGTAAGACTTATTAAAAACTTTCAGTGTTTGGCTCCACAAATTTAAATTATATGTAAAGTTTTACTCCAGTGCGTGGGAAATAAACATCTCAGGTTGGGATGCATAAACTATAATGAGAGGAGGGGATGGTCTGATGCAGAGGGGGGAAATCCCCCCCATCCCCCCCTGCAAATCGCACACTATCTGCAATGAAGAATAATTATTTTGAAAGAGGATATGAACAAAAAAGTAGGATTTAGGGACAACAGATTTAGGTAGGATTTTTTTGGAAACAAATGATGGGGTTGTTGTTGTTGTGGTCTTCAGTCCTGAGACTGGTTTGATGCAGCTCTCCACGCTACTCTATCCTGTGCAAGCTTCTTCATCTCCCAGTACCTACTGCAACCTACATCCTTCTGAATTTGCTTAGTGTATTCATCTCTTGGTCTCCCTCTACGATTTTTACCCTCCACTCTTCCCTCCAATACTAAGTTGGTGATCCCTTGATGCCTCAACACATGTCCTGCCAACCGATCCCTTCTTCCCTCATTAGTTATGTGATCTACCCATCTAATCTTCAGCATTCTTCTGTAGCACCACATTTCAAAAGCTTCTATTCTCTTCTCGTCCAAACTGTTTATCGTCCATGTTTCACTTCCATACATGGCTACACTCCATACAAATACTTTCAGAAATGACTTTCTGACACTTAAATCTATACTCGATGTTAACAAATTTCTCTTCTTCAGAAACGCTTTCCTTGCCATTGCCAGTCTACATTTTATATCCTCTCTACTTCGACCATCAACAGTTATTTTGCTCCCCAAATAGCAAAATTCCTTTACTACTTTAAGTGTCTCATTTCCTAATCTAATTCCCTCAGCATCACCCAACTTAATTCGACTACATTCAATTTTCCTCGTTTTGCTTTTATTGATGTTCATCTTACACCCTCCTTTCAAGACACTATCCATTCCATTCAACTGCTCTTCCAAGTCCTTTGCTGTCTCTGACAGAATTACAATGTCATAGGCGAACCTCAAAGTTTTTATTTCTTTTCCATGGATTTTAATACCTACTCCGAATTTTTCTTTTGTTTCCTTCACTGCTTGCTCAATATACAGATTGAATAGCATCGGGAAGAGACTACAACCCTGTATCACTCCCTTCCCAACCACTGATGAGGTAAGATAATGGAAAATAAATAATGAGGTAAGAAATATGTGAACATATAAATACAGAAAGCATGCTTAGATAGGATTTTTTGCGGGAATAAATGTTGAAATAAGAGGAAAGATCTATGGTATGAAGTTCTGGGTTGGGCTGCAAATGTTACACTGAAAACAAACTCTGTCCTTTCCTTTTGTGTTATTCCACTATGTGTTTGTGTACCCTTGCATATTTGTGTTATTCCTGTCTTTATGTGTTTATCTGATAAGAGTTATGTTGTAGAATTTTTCTAATACTAAGCTACATTCACTATGATGAGGAATACAGTTATCCTCAAATACTTTGAAATTTTTTTAGATATTATTTACACTGTTATGTTTTCCTTTAGTGATCATATGACAAATCAATGTTCGAATATTCTCATTTATTTACTTATGACATAATTCCTGTAACACTGATGTATATGCTTATTTATATTCTTTTGTAAAGCCTGTATTACTACAAATGTTATCTGTATTATAACGTTCTTTAATGATGTTTTCTGTATCATTGTAACTGTATTCTCCTGTCATAAAATTGTATAGAAACCAGTTCTTCAAATTAATTATTTTAAGGACATCTCAAAAATTTTTTTGTGAGTGCACAAGTGGTCGATCATGGACTCGCTATATTATCCGTAAGACTCTTTGATGGTGATTGTACACCCGCACAGTCGCTACGGATGGCTGCTGCCCATCTCTACAAAGACTAAACTGGGTCTGCACATTTGATGGCCCACCAGTACCATAATCTCTACCAGGACTACTGTGGGTCTGCTCTGTGATGACCTACTTACCACTATTCTTCAAAACTTCGACTGACTCTGCTGTGGGTTTGCTCTGTTTTGGCCCATTACCTGTCTGCATGTCAAGAGATCGCACTGTCTTTCTGTTGGAAGGACAATACTACTTTTTCAAGACTGCATGGAAATCCACTACTTCAGTGTGCATTTTCTTTTACTGCACAGACTTCAGGCAAAAAAAAAAATACAATTACTACTGTGATGAATGATCAGTACTGTCTTTAAGGACTGTGAGGACAATTTTTGCTTTTGACCAACAGTGTATCAATAAGTCTTTGCATTTGATATATTTATTAGCGTTAATATAAAAAAATTAGCAAATATGTAGTGGCCATTGCCCAAAACAGTTTGTAAAATTTTTTGTGGGGAGAATGGGGGCTATGTAAGTAGGCTGTTTAGGTTTTTATGTTGGTAATTCCACGTAGCGCTGTGTATGAAAATCGCTGACTGCGCTGTGTGCAGTCTGTGGCTGGTTGGACTCATTGTTGAAATATTCGCTTGTGTAGCGTTGGGCAGTTGGATGTGAACAGCGCGTAGCCTTGGGCAATTGGAGGTGAGCTGCCAGCAGTTGTGGATTTGGAGAGAGAGATGCCAGAGTTTTGAGAGGTTACTATAAGCGGACGATCTGGACGTGTGTCGGCTAGAAAAAGGAAATTTGTAAAGATGGATGTCATGATTTGATAGATATATATATGATGACTTTTGAACATTATTAAGGTAATACAATGTTTGTTCTCTATCAAAATCTTTCATTTGCTAATTATGCCTATCAGTAGTTAGTGCCTTCAATAGTTAGAATCTTTTATTTAGCTGGCAGTATTGGCGCTGACTGTATTGCAGTAGTTTGAGTAATGAAGATTTTTGTGAGGCAAGTGATTCATGAAAGGTATAGGTTATTGTTAGTCAGGGTCATTCTTTGGTAAGGGATTATTGAAAGTCAGATTGTGTTGCGCAAAAAATATTGTGACAGTTTGGTGATGATCAGAATAAGTAAAGAGAGAAATATCTTGAGTACGTTCAGTTTTGCTCAGCTGTTTGAAAATCAAATAACGTAAGAGTTTTTCCAGCACTGTCATTCTTAATGTTTCTAAGGGGACGTTTCAATACTACAATTTAAACAAATCCCAAAAACTGCCAACCTTGGCCGTTATCATATAAACCTAGGCATGCAATAACATATAAGAACACACACACACTCACACACACACACCATCACAGAGCCATGGCCACGGACCACACACACACACACACACACACACACACACACACACAAAGACACACCCTTAGCCACAGGCAAGGTCTTAATCGTAAATTTATTTGCCATATCCACAATGCACGAAAAAGGAAATTAATACTAAATCTCCAGCCATAAGAAAGACACCGCACGAAACCATCAGCCATAATTCCCAACATCAAAGTTACTCACTAGCAAACTGGCACAATCTCTTGTAATAACAACTTGACACAACCAACACACAACATCAAATGGCCCGCTATCTTACTCAACAAACAACTTCGAAACAAATACCGAAACCGAGAGAGCGCCACCAAATACTACAAGGCTCTATCTATAAATACGATCTGACTCAACCATGGCGTACCGTTGGGCAGTTGGAGGTGAGCTGCCAGCAGTGGTGGATTTGGAGAGAGTGATGCCAGAGTTTTGAGAGGTTACTATAAGCAGACGATCTGGACGTGTGTCAGTTAGAAAAAGGAAATTCGTAAAGATCGATGTCATGATTTGAATATGGTATCGTTATCCAAGATGGCGGCGATGACGTCATCCAAGATGGCTGATTTTGGCGGGAAGTTTGAATTTTGGCGGGAAGATAGGGCAATTGGGCCACATCCACTAACCTAACCCCCCACCCATCCCCACCCCCAGAAAATGGCGGTAAGCTCAAATTCCAGCAGGAAAATGGATCACACCACAGTTACCTCTACCAACATAAGATAATGGCGGGAAGATAGGTCACTTGGACTACCTCCACTAACCTAAGTCAACTGACCAACACTTCCTCTTAGGGATTGGCAGGAAGTTCAAATTCCATTAGGATAATGCAATACACGACGCTTATCTCTACCAACCTAAGGAAATGATGGGAAAATAAGTCAACTGGGCTACCTCCAGTATCTTAAATCACTCTGATGAACTTGCGGGAAGTTTGAATTTTGGCTGGAAAATAGGTCAATTCGTGTATCTCTACTAACCTAAGTCACCCTACCGCCACCTCGTCCTAGCAAATGGTGGGAAGAAGACTCAACCTGTGTTTGACATAAGTCTTTATTAGTTTGCATGCACTACTTTATTTAAACAATTAGAGGCACTACCACCATCCAGTGTGGTCGCCAAGGGTTCAGGACTCCAACTGACCTAGTACACAGTACCACCTCCAGAGGGCACTTTCATCCGTGACATAATCCAAGATGGCCGCCCTGACGTCAGCTGATGACACAAGTAGCGTTATCCAAGATAGTGGGAAACAGTGTGTTTGCCACGAGGTCCAGATCTAGTACACACTACCACCACCAGAGAGACCTGTCATCTGTTCCATGACATAATCCAAGATGAAGGTCTGGGATGGGGGAAATGGCGGGAAAAGGACTCTGCCTGTGCTGGACATAACTCTTTATATTGCAGGCAGTGTCTCCACCATGAGATCTAGACTCCAACTGACATAGTACAGAGTACTGCCACCAGAGGGTGCTGTCATCCCTTCTGTGACATAATCCATGGCGCGAAAATGCCTCAGCCTGCGCTGGGCTGCTGGAGAGAGTAAGGAAGGAGTGTACTTAATTTATTTTGGAACAATTTATTTAGAGATGGATTTTGAAAGATAATATACTTTTGGAATCACGCCACACAACCCACAGACCTGTAAACTACTTCTAAATAACACTCTGCAGACACGCAAACAACTAATAAATTACCGAAATAATTTCAGTACAAACATGCAAACTCCTCCTAACTAGTGCAGCACAATGATGTGGAGATACGCTCAGTACTCGTAAACTGACCAAATAATGCATAGCGCAGCCTACAGACCTGCTCGCAAAATAATGCAACAGACACGTGCAGGCACCATCTGCCGACCCCTGTCCACTGGGTCGCACAGAAGACTACAACACTCGCTCCCAGAAGTCATGATAATCCAGCAGCTGTCAAACCACGCACAGGTGCCCACAAGCATGAGGTAGCGACATCCCTTTCATATTTCACACCTGAGAAATTCCTCTCGAAATACGTGGTCACCTGTGCACCATTGCTGACATGACTGGATTGGAGTGATGTCCTATTTGCAGAGCGCTTCGACGCCGGACGCAAACCAGTGTGAGCCATCACTCTCATGCCGCTGTTACCTGCAGTGAGCAGGTGAAAGTTGCTTCTATTTTCGGGTATACAGTTAGATTTCTCTGAGTGTTATACTGACATCACAGGGCTACAACGCAAGTTCACGATGGTCCCATATGTGAGACACATCTGGGCAGCACATGGGTGTTACCATTGCTGATGCGATAGCTGGGGATACTGATGTCACGGAATAGCACACAGTGCATTTTCCTAGAGCCACATGACGCTCCAAAAGCGCGAGCACATGGACCCTGCTGCGAGAAACTGCCGGATGCAAGCCAGCATGAGCCGTTGCCGACAGCATGTGATAGTTCTTTGAATTTTATACTGATGTCAAATGTCTATCTAAATAAACGCCAATTCATCCTCTTGACTAGCCACTTGTGTGTTCACTGCTGCTGACACCATCCTCTCTCTCTACCTGTGGCCCAGTGAAGACATTTGCAGAATGACTGAGCCTCCCAGACGCTATTGAATACTGTTACACAGTGTGAGATGTGTGTGACGCACATACTGTCGTCACAGATCGTCCAATAGAAATCTGTTCAAACCCTCGTGATTCTAATGGGACATATGTAATGTGTGGCTCACGCATCGCGTAGCTACATACCATCACAAACGCATCTAGCAACGTTCTTAATGTTATACTCAAACCACATCGCTGTCTAAAATAAGAACCAAGTCGAACTCTCGGAAATTGTATAATGCCCTAGAAATACTTAACATTCGCTGTCTTGATGTCTCAGCTTGTCTGCATGGAAATTCTTGTATTAACAGAACATGTTTCTGAGCACATAATAGTGTCGAATGCATTCTTCCTCATGGTCCTAATGTGACATTCCATCCACCATATAATACTGTTCCTAATCTCAACATACGCAAACGTTCTCACTGCTGTGTAGAGACCAATATACCACAGCACAAAGGATGTATTGTGAATGGATCGAGCATTATGATTGGCTCTTATTGAACTTACCCTCCGAATTACTGATGCTGCCAGTGTGGAAGCACCATCTGCCTTTTCTTTCTATCTACAGATGGGACTTTCAGAGGCAAAAAACTATTTTACACAGATAACCATATTGCATCGACAATTAAACCCTGCAAAGTGCCACTAGAATCGTCAAATATGGAAAGATTCTTACTCAATTACACGGCTTTCCCACTGAGGAAAGGAGCTTGAGTAGTAGAGCGTGAAACCGATCCCCAACCGAGCAATATAGCACTGCCTACCATCTTGGTGTAGTAAACATATAATTTGTATTCTGCACCATACAAAATCATCCGTTTTACATCACTTGTACATATACCGCGAAGACAGACAGCGCCGTATATAACCATCACAGCACAACCAGATATTTCCCTGCAAGGTTGGCGGTCATCCAATCCCTACAGGCGACCAGAAGGTCTTCAGTGGACCAAAGTCACACTCAGAATTGTTCTACAAATTCCAGCTCACTTCCTCTTGGCACAAACGCGTTACTGTTTCTGGTCCGGACCTGATTGCTTCCTTGCTGTTCTACACCCATCTTCGGACTCTGGGATTACAAGAACAGATGTATTTTCGCGTGGTTTGCGATAATATTGTACCATTTTCGTGGTACTTCTTGATATCAATCACATGGCAGCATGCTACCAATTGCTCGTGCAACATAATTCTCAAGATATAGACTGGAAATTATTTCTCTACAAACCCCAAACTTTAGCGAGATGGAGTGTGCTGTAGATCACTGAGTAACTTGAAACCTATCCCATGTGTGAGGACCATTACGTGAAACAAACTAGACAAAAGAAAAATAGAGGAAACTGATATTTCCACTCACTAAAACAATGTCGGTGATATAACTGATTCCAAACCATCCCTATAATTTACAAAGTCAAATAACGTTTTTCTCATGTCTAGAGAACCAGCAAACATCTCTTTCACCTGCTAGATGCACACACCACAATCCATGTTCCCACAACTAAATAAAGGCGCGAAATGTGCAGAAGCAATGAACCAAACAATTTACAAGGGCGGGAATAACGGCCCAGCTCAAACACATGTCCATATTCTCAAATTTCCACCAGATCATGAAAGCTATTCAACACATACTAAGTGTTAGTTCTCAATTCTGCTGTCTAGAGGACAACAAAGATAACTCAGCTGCATTCCTATGACCCAACACGCCTCTCCATTCAGACAGATCCTACCATTAACAGAAAATGTGAATCAGGCCCACCACAGACCATGCAATGGAAGAACCATCCTAGAAAACCGGTCACATATACGTTTTATCATTGTACTTACAATTAAATGTTAAGATCGTGGTCTCAATTGAATGACATTCGACAATGAGCGAAGTATAGGAAATACACCCTGCTGATGGCTGTGTCTCTGGAAATAGAAATATCTGTACCATTTTTATGATTTGACATACTCCTCCCTCTGCTGTCACAGTATTCCACAGTCATCTCTTTCACATATGTCAGAACACAAACACATTCTTTATAATCCTGATGCTCAAGGTGAACCTATCAGGCATCCCCTACTACTACTAAGTACAATACTTGATCAATAAACGATTCCACATGATACAAAATAATACTGAGAGAAATCAGCGATGGATGGACATGTGTCATACGTTTTTCTCGCGAGTGTTACCATTGTGTCTTACAAAGAGAGACATAATCAGCCAGATGTTAAAAAACCCATTTGTACCAACTACTGTGTGTTACTGTCACAAGCGGTCTTGGTTCTACAGGTGCACACAAGTATCCATGTTAAAAGTTATACTGCCTTTATAAATCGAGGTATGGCATTACCTATGCTTCACGTGGTTTTTCCATACAAATGCCGAGACGGTGATCGTAGGAGCATATATTATCAGACCAGTAGTCAGGTTTCATGTAACTCACGATGCAACCTCGTCAAAAAATCGCTCAATGTTGAAAGTGATTCGGCTAAGGAACGTGGTATGAAACCGCTATAGTGCTATACTATACCCTATAATCAGTGCATTTGGGCTAGGTGTTGGCAGCTGTGCTACATATACAAGCAATTTTAGAACACAGAACGAGAGGTTATGTCCTGATCCCATGGATAGAAGTGACATAAAATCGATAGAATTGTAAACAATGACGGGGAATAGATATAAATTGACCGAATATACACCGAAATGCAGTGAAATTGAGTAAGTACTTGCGTATCTTCTGGTTCACGCAGAACAATTGGTACATGGGAACAATGAATCCGAGAAAACGTCGATATGGAAATGAAGGGAATCAGGGAAGCAGACAATTCTTTTCCATCGAGGTAGCATTATACTGTATGTCTATTGAGATACGAGTGATACACGCGAGTTGACTACTATATTTGATGCTTTTCACGAAGACAGAGAACTATTCACCTATAAACTTACTTGCGTCTGTGTTAAAGGATAACAGAGAGTGGACGGGGTGATCGATTGAGACGGAGCTGCAACGAGGTATGATTTGATGGAGGACTGATGATGCATTCTAGAGAGGGGGAAGTTACTGCAGGTCAATTTTTCCACTGTTCTGTGAAGATGCACCAGTCATGTGACATAGCCTGCGTTCGACCTGTATACAGCCAAGTGTTCTGTATGTGATTTAAAGCACTGTCTCCTTGCGATCGTTAAAGGTAAACCTGTCGGTCATCAGAGGACTTCCATCTCGTGTGTGACGATTATGTGACACATTCCTCTATACGAACTTGATTTATGCGATGTACTCCATCTCCCTGTCGCATATTGGGTGTAAAATCGAGACTTCAGCTTCATAACTAAGTTAGCGATAGATGCTTGTGAGGCACTGCAATCCCCATGTATACATTTGCCTGATAGATGTGCTGTTTACAGAGTTAGTGGCGGAATGACTTGTAATTTTTACATGTCAGACGCTGCTGCTATGCATTTATCAGTTTCCTTGTAAGAGGTACTCGCCGTTACTAACGATAATTTTATATAGGGCTGATGCAGGCATAGTATAATTTCCGAACTGTGATCGGATATGAACAGTGGGCGCTATACATCTCCGGAAAGCTATATTGTATTCGTATCACACAGAGACAATGTTTTAAGGCAGTAGTTTTTTCGTTTTACCGTTCGATAACATAGTTTATCGTAGAGAAACTGGGAAGAAGGATATGTGTCATCCGCTTCAGATATATTTCTTACATTGGAATATTAACAGCGCCACATTCCATACGACTGATAGGTCGGAAACGCAAACAATGTAACATCATAGCCCGTTTTAGGTGCAAAATGTTGTAGCCTTAGGAGTGCATGTGTCTATGTTCTCTCTTACCAATACCTTCCACGTACTAATTCTAGACTCTAGAACAATACTTTAGACTTCAGCTTGGTTTATTTACGTAAAAATGCATCGAACGCCATCCATCTGGAGCTCCATCGTGCATGAAAATGTCAGTTTCTTGTTTTTCTTAACCGTCTGCTATTACATCAAGACACTTTGAAATCTGCTACTATACATCGTTAAGGCGTGCTAACCTCCTCGACATGGGCGCATCTCGAGAAATCTTGTGCACTTGGATTGGTGAGGACTCGGCAAGCTCCATTCATTCACGAGACGAGTAGTGTAGTGGCCTACTTCTCGTCGGTTGCAGATTATATCAGTAACGGTGCTGCAGAGCGGTTTGGTCAATGGCAGTGTGAGGAGGGTCTTTCACTCTCTAATTTTACGCTAAGAGAGCGAGAATGCTCTGTGGCTCCCACACACAGAGAGATAGATCGTAAATTAAGCATTATGCTCGATGTGTTAGAAACATGTAGAGCGCTGTGTGACATACTTTCATAGTGTATGTGTTCGACAATTAACAATGAATGGACGTACTGCATAGTCATCTATCCACATTTGCAATGATACTTGCAAATTGGAGAAGGGGTGGTTTAGCTATGATATTGAAACTGGGAAACACGTTGTCGCATCACTGGTCAGTGCTGAAGTTACTCTAAAGTGGCTAAAATAGTTCACACTATCAAGTGTGATGCTTATTATTATAGTACATCGATGGTGTCTTTTACACCCCATCCGTCCACTGGCACACTGTTGGTTACCACATAATGATTGACTGACATCGCTTGTTTGAGTTGGAGGAAGAGTTTTGGCGGATAGAGAACACCTTCTGGGGTGGATAGCTCCGAAACAGTGATCACGTACATGGCTACAATATGATGTATCAGTCGAAACAGAATGTAGAGTCATTAGCTATTCCATGACTATGACAGATGAGTTTAAATGTAGAGCTCGTGAAGCACTTTCGGACTATAGTTTGGAAACCATCCACAACGCCGCAAAACTCCGCCAATTTGCTTATGTTGTAACTCTCTTTTATTTGAAATAATCCAATGTTTGTGTCATGCTATGGTAACCACAGTAACAATATGATTTGCATTGTGCGATATCTAGTTTTCTGCGAGAGGCCGTGGATCAGAGTGTCTTAATGTCAGTTTAGGACCTGACACGGACCTCAAAGTCATGGCAGAAAAACAAAATGTATGGCAGTGTACAAAGCGTGTTAGAAAACAATGTTTCAAACAACATCACAGGGTCACAGGGAGCGTCTCTTGCGACTTACAGTATAGTCTGTGGGATATGACCATCCTCCTACAGAATAGGTGATGGAACCTTAAACTGGCCTGTGCAATGGATCAAAAGCTGTATATTTAATAGGATCGTCTCGCATCGGCAGCAACAGTTTGACAGGTAAATTCGATGATGGACAGGGTGTCCTATTAGGAATGCTTTTCTCGGAAGCATCACAACAACTCTCTCTCTGCGCCGGACACACATCATAGCTATGCGTCACCGCGCCAGCAATGATGCCTAGGTGAGTTCTATATGGGATGAAGTTAATGGAGTTTTTATAGTTCGTAATTTTTCTCTGTTGGATGGTACAGAATAACGATGATGGCATGTTGGGGAGATAGATGTGAATAGACGTGGATCTGCTTCGGATTCTAGTATCTGTATCTAGTTTGGAGATGCAAGACAATGAGCGCATTTCCACCGAATAGTCGAAACACGGTCCTGTTGCTCTAACTCAGGTCGTTTTGTTTCTACATGGGTTGCAGAAGGTGCTGGATATGGCTTTTTCCGACTTCTGCTCAGTTCCGACCTAAATTGGAATGATCACATACGCAAAGCTGCAGAAATGGGGGCAGTTGCAGGATGCATAGGGACTGACTAAAACCACGTTGGAATTTTACTTTAGCAGACAGATTCAAGAAAGGCGTCTCGTTTAGAGATATGAGAGTGCCAGAAATATGATTCACTAGTGACTGTAATCAATAGAGGATTTCTATATAGGATCCAACGCAGGTATGTGGTTGAATGGAAAGACTAGATTCCAAATCATAGACATCATTTATAGCAGATAGCATAACATTAGAGATCTGAAAAGCTAGTGTACATTTCTTACGATCTCAATCAACACACCATCTACTACTGTTTGTGATCCTTCTCAACCAGTCATCGCCTATAACTCAGTGGATATAGTGCAGAACATTTGACATGGTATCGAGACAGAATACATTACACATACAGGAGAAATATCTAGCGGCGTGAGGGAGTTCCTGATAGCGGTTTCATACCATGTTCCTTACCCGAAACACTTTCAAAATTGAGCAATTTTATTACGAGGTTGCATTGTGGGTTACGAGTAACCTGACTAATGGTCTGATAATATACGCTCTTACGATCACCGTCTCGGTATTTGTCCGGGAAAACCATGTGATTCATAGTTAATGCCATACCTCGATTTATAAAGGCACTGTAGCTTTTAACATGGATACTTGTGTGCACCTGTAGAACCAAGACCGCTTGTGACAGTAAACATACAGTTGTTGTTGCGAACAGGTCTTTAAACATCTGGCCAATTACGTCTCTCTTTGTAAGACACAATGGTAACACTCGCGAGAAAAACTTATGACCCATGTCCAACCATCGCTGATTTTCTCTCAGTATTATTTTGTATCGTGTGGAATCATTTATTGCAGGGTGTTCCATTTATCTGATGCCGGGCAGTGAGCTCTCCGTTGCCCGGTGATCAGATGCGGTGTTGCCCATCTGCTCGTACATTTAAAATATAAGAAAATAAATTTTGTGCTCACCCATGTCATGCAAGGAGATGCTGGAAATTCCTGCCATTGTTTCCACGCATTTCTGACAACTACAGAAGAAATTATTAATCATTCGATGTAATTCGCTCTGAGATATTGAATTTATTGATTCACAGATATTATCCTTGAGTTCCTCTATCGTGTGAGGATTTGTTGTGTACACTTTGACCTTAGGTGCACCCTACAATTAAAAATCGCACGGAGCTAAATCAGAGCTTCTAGAGCTCCAGATATTGTTTCTAATCGCTCTTTCATCCAACACATCGTGAATTGTGTGCAAAGAAACATTGTCCATATGTGACCTTGCCGAATCCTGTTGAAAAAATGCGAAGCTTCGTTCTCTTTCACTCATTTCATAAAAAACGGTCGCAAAATGTTTTGCACATATCTTTCATTTCTAACTGTGTCATTAAAAAAAACTGGGCCTATTACTCTGTCACCACATCGCTATTTTCTGATCATGATGGGGTTCCTCATGAAACACAACAGGTCTATCTGCGCTCCATTGTCGTCAGTTTTGGGTATTACCATACCAGTATAAGTGGAACCAAGCCTCATCTGAAAACAGAATGAGGTGAGGGAGGATCCATTTCACCGTCATGCACTTGTTTTAAGACCCATTCTCAAAACTTAACTCTGTGTGCAGGATCGTGAGGCCGAAGTTTTTGTACTACTGATACTTTGTAGGGCCTTAGCCCAAGCATCTTAGCACCTGTTTGTTCAAAAATGTGTGTGAAATCTTATGGGACTTAACTGCTAAGGTCATCAGTCCCTAAGCTTACACACTACTTAAACTAAATTACCCTAAAGACAAACACACACACGCATCCCTGAGGGAGGACTCGAACCTCCGCCGGGAGGTCACAATATTTATGTTTGCTGCGAAACACATCTACGAGACTTTTTAGGGCAGTTTTCCAGGCGGTATGCAATGTCATCGAGCCGAGTTTCTGTGAGCACTGTACGACTGTACGTCGTCGTTTACGCTGCTTGTCTTGAATACTTCCCGTTTTACGAAATTTATTCACTAATTTATGAACTGCATCACAATTCAGAACTCGAACCGTTCAAATAATCTCCAAACAGTGCGAGTGGACTCCGTACGCACATACGAGTCGCAAATGAACAGTCGTTGTGGAATTGAATAATTCTCTCTCGCCACTGTTCTGTTCGCAAACTTCACTGTTACACTCGTGATGCCTGTTTCACTGCTCGAATGACCCTGTCCGACAAGGCGCGTATATCTGTATGGCCTTCGGGCTAAAACACACAAAAAAGGGGGGACATAGTGCGGTCCCGCGGGACACATTCGACCTGCAGGAGTGGCTTCCGTGGGCAGCCTGCAATACCCCGAGCAGGCGGTCGTCAGATAAATGGAAACCCATGTATGTTCCTTAGTCTCCTCCAGAGTAAATTATAGGGACAGTAGAGCAGTCCTGAATATCAACGTCACAAATCCTTCACTGCCTTGTCAGTTTCAACCATCTAACAGCGTCCTCCCTTCGTAACAGGCGCGAGATATTTGCCGTCATATTCTTGTGTCTGCTGTACTAATGATTTATTTTACATGTGTGACTTGTGGCGGAGGTTAGGATCGTGAACTCTGTGCAGAAGTGGTGGGACCACTCTTGCTGCATTGCCAGAGCTTCGTGGCTCAACCCATCCCATATCCTCTGCGGTAATGCCAATGCTTTGTGGCCCACCCAGCCCTTCTCCACTAGGAATTGTTGAAGATAATTCGGAGCGTGTTACCATTTAGCTATCCATCCCGTTTTAAATATGCATAAACTTTAATAAGTATAGAGTCCTCGGGAAACATCAAAGCTGTTTTTTTTCCTCTAAACTTGTGAAAAACATTAAGAACCTCCTGTTTCTCGCCACTTTTTAACGGTGTCCCTCGTGCGTGTTTTGCGACAGAGCATAAAGCAGCTTCAGCTATTTTCACACTATGTATTAACAGCGCGATAATCAGAGCACAACAGAACAGAAACTGCGACTGTACACGATTTTTGAAATTAAAACTACACACGTAGTATAGGATGAAGAACAACGTTGACAACTGTTAATACGAGGGCTGTTTAATGAAGAATGATCATAATTTTTTTTGACAACATATCTATACTCATCCTCATAATTTTGATGGTCATTCTCAAAGTAGTCTCCCATGAATGTGATGCACTTGTCCCAGCGTTTCTGCCAGTCTCCAAATACATGCTGGAAACCAATTTTTGAGAGGTTCTTCAAAATCGCCTCCGCAGCCTTCACCACTGCTTCTGATGATTGATAATGCCTCCCACAAAGGCGTTTCTTCATGTTAGGGAGTAGAAAAAAGTCACATGGGGCTAAATCCGGACTATAGAGATGGTGAGGGATGCACTTCACGTTCATTTTTGCAAGATATTCAGCAACAACATTGGTAATATGCGGCCGCGCATTATCGTAGTGTAGCATCCAGCCTGCGTCAAGGAAATGTGGTCTTTTGCGCCTGGTATGGACTTGCAATGGTTTCAGGACGTCCCTGTAGTATTGTCCAGTTACTGATGTGTGTAGAGGTACAACATGCTGATAAACCATTCCATGAATGTCAAAGAATGAGACTGCCATAACTTTCCCAGCAGAAACAACCATATTTGCTTTTTTGGTGGTTGGTTATGAAGAAGATTTCCACACTGAGCTTTGGTGTTTGCTCTCAAGATCAAAATGCTGTACCCAAGTTTCATGAGCAGTGATTACATTTGAAAGAACATCAACTTTAACTGCTTGCAGACCTGCACGCGAGTGTCCTTTTGTTCGGGAATCAACAGTCTTGGAACCTATCGCGCACAAACACGTGTCATGTGTAATTTTTCTGTCACCAACGTGTGGGTGGCACAGAATGAAATGTTCAGTATTTCAGAAAGTGAAATTAAGGTAATTCGTTGCTCCTCTCTCACAATGACAGCAGCAGTGTTGATGTTTTCTTCCTTAAGAGCAGTAACGGGAGCACCTTCCTTTGAAATTGATTGTCTCCCCTCTTTAAACATTTTAAACCACCGTCGAGCTGTCCTGTATGGAAGAACAGACTCTCCATAGGCCTCCTGTAACATTGTATAGGATTCAGCTGAAGTTTTGTTGAGACGAAAGCAGAATTTCAAAGCCACATATTGTTTCTCGAGTGTTACGTCCATTGCAGTGGTAGGCGATACTGAACATGTCTGACCTTGCCTGCCTGTCACAGGCGGGAACCAAGAGTCCCAACAATGAAACTACTACAGCGTGTTTGTTGCACATTAAGCTAACAAAAGTCCGCAGCTCGTGGTCGTGCGGTAGCGTTCTCGCTTCCCGCGCCCGGGTTCCCGGGTTCCATTCCAGGCGAGGTCAGGGATTTTCTCCGCCTCGTGATGACTGGGTGTTGTGTGATGTCCTTAGGTTAGTTAGGTTTGAGTAGTTCTAAGTTCTAGGGGACTGATGACCTTAAAAGTTAGGTTCCATAGTGCTCAGAGCCATTTGAACCATTTTTTAGCTAACAGAATATCATTAGATTAAATTTTAGCGCAAGAAATTATGACTACATAAAAAATTATGATCATTCTTTATTACTGAACAGCCCTCGTACATTAGAATAACTTAAAGTCTGATTCACTTTGATAAAGAAATAAGATATCTAATACATCTGTAGAACCTACTTTAAACATCATAGCAACACCAGTGTACGTGTGCTATGGCTCCTGACCAACCATTTCGTTTTGTTTCTTTACACCATTTTTATTCTAATGACGTACAAAGTGAAGAGAGACGCGTCTGTTAGTTAATACTTGGCGAGAGCTCGTCCGCTTGAAAACGAGTGAGACCGGACCGTGTGGAAAGCCAGTACCAGGCAGCGACGACCTCTCACTCGGCTCCGCCACGCGGATGCGGTGCTCTGTTCTGAACTCCACGGATATGTCACAAGCATGGTCGTAGTAAGGCTGTCCAGACGCAGACTGACCTGATCCCGAAGCATGCAGCATTCCTCGCAGATGATCCTGAGCCGCGATGCCTTCTGGATGAAGCTCTTCTGGAAGTAGGCTAGTCCCAGATATAACACTGAGCGGCGCTCACGACGCTGCGCCACTGTGTCCTGCTTTTTGGCTGGTTCCAGCGTGTATCCCGCACTAGGTCCCCCCGCAGACATCCACCAACAGTCTGCCTGCTGCTGGCTCTGGTCCTTGGCCTGCCAACACCAACATCACCATTCAGAAAGTCTTCCTCAACTACTCCTTTCCTCGCAGTCTAGCAGACAGCACTTTCTTTCATGCACATGGCCGCCATCAGGCAGAAATCTTACTATGAGAAATAAAGGAGTTGAACAAAAATATGAAAACACTTCGAGAAATACATGCCTGAAGCTTGCCAAGTCTGTAGTTTGCCCTACTGTTTTGACCACGAACGGCGCCTGTCATTGTCCTCAATACGTTGCAGGGTCAGTCGTGTTCCGAACTTCAGTATTTTGTGCACTGTGTCTGAGCTAAGTGAATTCGAGCGTCGGCACATTATTGGTGCTCGTATGGTCGGTGCTTCGGTAATCACAGTAGCCGAAGCGTTTGGAGTTTCAAGAGGCACGCTATCGAAGATTTATACCGCTTACAGGGAAAGCGGAAAATACCTTCCGTTGAGTCACGCCGTGGACGAAAGTGTGTGCTGGAATATCGTGATGTTCGGACATTGAAGAGGATTGTGACGGGAAATAAGAGGAATGAATGTTGAACTCGCACACCCTCTCAGCACCAAAACAACACGAAGGGTGCTCCTTAAGCAGGCAATTACAGGGTGAGCTGGAATTCCATAAGCGCTCATCAGTGACGCAAATGCCCCTAACAGGAAAAAATATTCTGAAGCCATAAAACCTGGATTATGGAGCAATGCAAGAAAGTAATCTGGTCGGACTGGTCTCGTTTCACACTGTTTCCAACCTCTGGCTGAGTGAAACATGGCGGATCTTCGGTGATGATTTGGGCAGCCGTATAGTGGTATTTCAAGTGCCCCGTCGTTAGTCTGTGAAGTTCTACATCTACATCTACATACATACTCCGCAATGCACCATACGGTGCGTGGCGGAGGGTACCTCGTACCACAACTAGCATCTCCGCTCTCTGTTCCACTCCCAAACAGAACGAGGGAAAAATGACTGCCTATATGCCTCTGTACGAGCCCTAATCTCTCTTATCTTATCTTTGTGGTCTTTCCGCGAAATATAAGTTGGCGGCAGTAAAATTGTACTGCAGTCAGCCTCAAATGCTGGTTCTCTAAATTTCCTCAGTAGCGATTCACGAAAAGAACTCCTTTCCTCCAGAGACTCCCACCCGAGTTCCTGAAGCATTTCCGTAACACTCGCGTGATGATCAAACCTACCAGTAACAAATCTAGCAGCCCGCCTCTGAATTGCTTCTATGTCCTCCCTCAGTCCGACCTGATAGGGATCCCAAACGCTCGAACAATACTCAAGAATAGGTCGTATTGTGTTTTATAAGCGGTCTCCTTTACAGATGAACCACATCTTCCCAAAATTCTACCAATGAACCGAAGACGACTATCCGCCTTCCCCACAACTGCCATTACATGCTTGTCCCACTTCATAACGCTCTGCAATGTTACGCCCAAATATTTAATCGACGTGACTGTGTCAAGCGCTACACTACTAATGGATTATTAAAACATTACAGGATTCTTTTTCCTATTCATCTCCATTAATTTACATTTATCTATATTTATAGTTAGCTGCCATTCTTTACACCAATCAAAAATCCTGTCCAAGTCATCTTGTATCCTCCTACAGTCACTCAACGACGACACCTTCCCGTACACCACAGCATCATCAGCAAACAGCCGCACATTGCTATCCACCCTATCCAAAAGATCATTTATGTAGATAGAAAACAACAGTGGACCTACCACACTTCCCTGGGGCACTCCATATGATACCCTCACCTCCGATGAACACTCACCATCGAGGACAACGTACTGGGCTCTATTACTTAAGAAGTCTTCGAGCCACTCACATATTTGGGAACCAGTCCCATATGCTCGTACCTTAGTTAGGAGTCTGCAGTGGGGTACCGAGTCAAACGCTTTCCGGAAGTCAAGGAATATGGCATCCGTCTGATACCCTTCGTCCATGGTTCGCAAGATATCATATGCAAAAAGGGCGAGTTGCGTTTCGCAGGAGCGATGTTTTCTAAAGCCGTGCTGATGCATGGACAGCAACTTCTCTGTCTCAAAGAAATTCATTATATTCGAATCGAGAATATGTTCGAGAATCCTGCAACAAACCGATGTTAAGGATATTGGTCTATAATGTTGAGGAGCCGTCCTTCTTATATTCAGGCGTCACCTGCGCTTTTTTCCAGTCGCTCGGGACTTTACGTTGGGCGAGAGATTCGCGATAAATGCAAGCTAAGTAAGGAGCCAGTGCAGTAGAGTACTCCCTGTAAACCCGAATTGGAATCCCATCAGGACCTGACGATTTATTTATTTTCAACCCAATCAGCTGCTTCACAACCCCAGGGATGTCTATCACAATAGCCTCCATATGGGAATCTGTACGAGACTCAAACGGCGGTATGTTTGTACGATCCTTCCGCGTGAAAGATTTCTCAAATGCTAAATTTAAAATTTCAGCTTTCGTTTTGCTGTCTTCCGTTGTCAGGCCAGACTGATCAGTGAGTGACTGGATGGAAGCCTTCGACCCGCTTACCGATTTTACGTTGCGTTACTGCCAAGTATTATGTGACCATTCTGGCTGATCATGTCCATTCCATAGTACAATGTTTTTTCGTTAATGGCGCTGCTAAGTTCCAAGACTATAGAGCCCCTGTTCACACTGTCCGTATCGTCGAGGACTGCTTTCGTGAGCACGGGGATGAATTGTCGCATCTCTCCTGGCCACCGCAGCGACCATATCTCAATATTGTTGAGCCTCTGTGGTCTACTTCGGAGAGAAGTTACCTCAACTTGGCACTGTTTACGGAATGAATGGTGCAAGATTCACATGAAAACTATACAAGACCTATGTTTATCCATTCCGTGACGAGTGGAACCTGTTTTAAAGGCCAATGGTTTTCGTACACCGTGTTAAGCATGGTAACCTTTTATATTTGTGGTGTTTCCATATTTCTGTCCACCCCCTGTACTTCCTCCCCCAACGAATTTGAAGCGTAAAAACTGAGACGATAGAAAAATATGGTAATGCACAGATATAATTACACAACAATTTACGGACGCAATACAGTGACTGAGAAAGGAATAAAGAGAGATTTGTAGTGCATCCCAAAGTTATTCAATCTGTACATTGAGCAAACAGTAAAGGAAATCAAGGAGATATTTGTAGACAGAATTAAAGCCCAAGAAGAAGAAATAAAAAAATTGCCATTTTCCAATGAATTTTCAATTACTAGAGACGTCAAATGACATGGAGGAGCGGTATGGAAAAATAGATAAAACAAGAATAAAGAATGTAATCGAATTAAATTAGGTGGTGCTGAAGGGAGTAGATTCAGAAATGAGAAATGAAGAGCAGTACATTAGTTTTGCTATTTTGACCGCAAAATAAAGTATAATAGCTGCAGTAGAGAGGATATAAAATGGCGGCTGACAATGGCAAGAAAAGTAGCCTTCTATGATAAGCAGCGCAGACAAGAACAGAATACAAGCTTCTGAAATGTGGTGCTATAGAACAGTACTAAAGGTTAGATTGGTAGATCGAGTAACTAATGATGGTGTACAGAACAGAACTGGTGAAAAACGAAATTTACGGCACAGCTTGATTAAAAGAAGGCATCGGTTAATGGTCCACATCCTGTGGCACGAAGAAATTGTCAATTTCGTGATGGAGAAAGCGTGGAGGGTAAAAATTGTAGAGGAAGACCAAGGGATGAGTACACTGAGCAGGTACAAATGTATGTAGGATGGTATGGTTATTCAGAGATGAAGAGGCAGGCACAGGATAGACTAGCGTGGACATCTGAATGAAACCTGTCTTCGGACACACAGACTACAACAAATACAAACAGCTCTGCTGCCAAGGTTAACGCAGGGCCGTGCACTGGTACTCGACGAGGAGGTACCTGGTACGAATCCTAGTGAAGAACAAATTTCCACCGCCAGTATTTGGCCGTCAAGAGAAGCAAAGGTTTAGCGCTAAGTTCCTGATCATTTAACTACACACTAATGTCCTGGATTAAATAGAGAACCTTTCCTCCTCAGTGTGATGGCATGAGAAGGTTTTGATGATACATAAAATGTATTCGCAGTTGCGAAAATGGACAACTATCAGCTGTATAACAGAATGACAACACACTTTGGTTCAGGTCGTAAGTAGTGCTCGAATAGGCTAATGGTGGGTCTGGCTGTGAATCGTGCTCGGATTGCCCGATGGTAAGACTACCACTCGTGGTAAGGGGAAAACCCGGGTTCGAGACCCGGTCCGTCACATATTTTCATTGTTGTCACTCTGTTATACAGCTGACGGTAGTCCATATTCGCAACTGTGAATACATTTCATGTATTTCATAACGTCTGTAGTCGACTCGGCATCGTACTTCTGAACAACACAGGCACAGCTATATTGCATCGTATAGGTTTTGATGATGTTCTGTCCGTCGACGGTGGTAAGCTTTGTGGTCTCCTTGCTGCTGGGTTGTGTGCCGACTACAATTTTACCCTCAACCTTCATTCATCATCAGACTACTTACATATTCATTGCTTCCATCTAAACTGGACCAGTCCACGTAAAACACAACTCACATTCGCAAAGAAAATTAGATAATTTGAGGAGGAGGAAAAGCCTTTCCGGTTAGACGGCTACACCTACCCCGTAGGATTTCCCCTACAGCTATTCTATGTGATAATCATCTTCCCGTTTTATTTACTGAAAGAAAATTGAAAAAAATATTACTTATGACGTCTCTGTGTGAATTGAAATTACTATAATTTTTTGTTAGGTCTCGTAGCGAAGTCAGTTCCCTCTTGTTTATAGTTACCTTAGAAATTATTGTGCCCCAAAAGTTTTGGGAAACATGTAAAAATCTCTTACATATTTACAATGAAAACAATTTGTTTCATAACTTAAGTAAAATTGAGTTTAAGTAAATACCTGTATTAACTGAAAAGTCATACAGGTTCATTCATTTGACACAAACTTTCATAGGTGAAAAACCTTCATAGATGAAAATACAAATAATCTTTGCTGCCATCAATGAGCTGTTAAATTCAAATAGTTCGCGCTGTTTGAATGTTCCACCAACGAGAAAACTTGACTACATGCTGATTCGCTTAACTCGGCCGACCTAATGGCGCGCTCATTTCGTAAAGATATAGCGTGATGCTACACAGATGTCGAAACATTTTCGTAACATGTGAGAATTGTAAATCCCTTATCTAATTCTCCAAATGACTTAATTTTAAGTGTCCACAGAAGTTTTTGCGGCAATTTTATCAGTGAAAAGGGATTTTTACATCAGATGCGTAAAGAGCTATTAAACTTAACCATGTGCGCAAACCACCAAGTACACTGTACTCTGTATTGTAAGGAACTATTTTTAATCATGTTCTGAAATGATGAAAAGTCACTCCAGTTAACTACAGCTTATTTGTTCACTAGTAGCTAGATTAAGGTGCCTCATCAGTCTCTCTCAGTGCAATACATGATACTTCCTTTCAAATATTTCATATTAACAATATTTCAGTTGTTTAATTACTTCACCTGAAATTGTTCTATACTGGTCACGATTTCAACCGTTACAAACGATCGCCTAAGAAATTATTTCCAAAGTGCTACTAATGACTGCCATTCAGAAAATACTGTGATCTTCAAAGTGCTCGAAACTCACTTTTACACACATTTGCTTAACAAAATTATTTCTCATGAATTTTTCAATCGTCAACACAATTAAAATACGTCTCCTCATTACTTTGTGATTCTCTAATTTCAAAATTAAACTTTCGATCTTACTTGTTTGCGCAACCCTTAACCATTATCCAACGACTGACTCCCTCCACCATCTCGAAAGTGCGCGCGGCCTAGCTGTCATTCCCCGTCCGCTGGTGCGTAACATTAACGCCGAGAACCTTCTTGGACAACAGTGTATCACAGTAATCGCAGCTGCTAATGTCGATCCTTAATAAGGATGTCGATAATAGCACCCTTACAGAATGGACAACACTTTCAAATTCAAAAGAATATTAGATTTTCACACATCCTATATCTGCATCTTCATCTAGATCCTACAAACCATTGTGAAGTGCGTGGCAGACGGTACTTTCCACCATATTAGTTATTAAGACTTCTTCCCGTAACATTTGCATATGGAACGTGGGAATAATTACTGTTTAAATATCTCTGTGGGTGCAGTAATTAATATAAGCTTGTCGTCACGATGCCTATTGGAGGGACACGTAGGAGTTCTAGTATATTCCTAGAGTTATAATTTAGATCTGGCTCATAAAACTTTGTTAAGCAGGCTTTCTCTGGATAATTTACATCTCTCTTCAAGGCTTTGCTAGCTCAGTTCTTTCAATATCTAAGTGACACTCTCCCACGAATCAAACAAACGTGTGACCATTCATGATGCCCTTCTTTGTATATGTTCAGTCTCCCCTGTTCCTCCTATGACCTATATAGGATTCCACGCATTTGAGTAGTATTCTAAGATGGGTCTCACAAGTACTTTCTCAACAGCCTCCTTTGCAGACTGCTTGCATTTCCCCAGTATTCTACCAATGAACGTAATTATGGCACCTGCTTTACCTACGACTGTGCCTGCGTGATCGTTCCTTTTCTGTTCCTACGAAGTGCTATACCAAGGAATTTATATGTGTTGGCCAATTACAACTGTAACTCGATGAAATTGTAGTTGTAGGCTACCAAGTTTTTTCGTTGTATAAAGTGTACAATTTTATATTTCTGAACATTTAAAGCAAGTTGCCAAAATTTGCACCACTTTGAAACATCAAGATCCGACTCAATATTTGTGCAGATATTTTTTGAGGTAGAACTTATAACAGATACTGCATCATCTGTGAAAAGTCTGAGTTTGTTTTTTAATATTGTTTATCAGATCATTAATATGCCAACAGCCTCTCCGCAGTGGTAACACCGGTTCCCTTCAGAACACCGAAGTTAAGCGTTGACGAGCTGGGCTAGCTTTTGAATGGAGGATCATTCGGTCTGCCGAGCGCTGTTGGCAAGTGGGGTGCACTCAACCCTTGTGAGGGTTGAGCTGAGGAGCTCCTTGATTGAGAAGTAGCGGCTCTGGTCTCATGAACTGACATACGGCTGAGAGAGCGGTCTGCTGACCACATGCCCCTTCGTATCCGCATACAATGATGCTTGTGGGCTGAGAATGACACGGCGGCCGGTCGATTACACTGGGCCTTCTTGGCCTGTTCGGGCGAAGTTCTTTTTTATATCATTAATGTATGTGTGGTACACAGTCAAATACTTTTAGAAAGTGCATCTACCTGTCTGCCTTGGTCCATGGCTTTCCGAGTGCCATGTGAGAAAAGTGGGAGTTGAGTTTCACATCATGTATTACTGAGTCGATGCTGATTAGCATGAAGGCTGTCATGATGTTCGAGAAACCTTATTACATTTGAGCTCTGAATATGTTTTAAGACTCTACAAGAAATGGATGCCAGGGATAGTGGATGGTAGTTTTGTATGTCACTTCTGCTGTCCTTCTTTTGTTTATATAATTTTAATTCTTTTTTTTTTTTTTTTGTAAACAGTAATGAATCCATCTTTTTACTCGTTGTGAGTGAAACTAATAATAACTGCATTTGAAAATTTAGGATTAGGTCACTCGTGAAACTGGCAAAACAACGAGAACGTGGGGACTACAATTCAGTCAATAAAAATTTTTGTGTCACAGATTGCCACTAAGCAGCAAGGTCAAAGCCTCGAACGACGTAACGTGTGGGGTTAAAGTTAAGACTGCAGGTAACCTGAGCCCAAATCAGTACCGATGAGCAAAGCTAGAATCGTCTTATAGAGCAACACTCAATCAAAAGTTCCGACTCAAAGGCTAGGTACTAGATAACAATTGTATTCAAGGGACGTCGTAACGAATTCCTCCATGACGAGGAACAAGATGTCGATCCGCCATCCGGTATCGGACACTTTTAGTTACGCAACGAGACACGTGGCTGTCGGAGGCCTAACTATAGTACCTGAATAAAGATATCCGGGCACCTGTAAGTGGACATTAATATCAAGTGTGTCCACCCTTCGCCTTTACGATGGCTTGAACTCTGCTAGAGACTTATCAACTGGTTTAGGTTGTAACAACTTTTGCAGTTCAACAATGTAAAAAAGGCAATGTCTCAGTAAAAGAGGCAAAGTCTCTCGCTACAAATCAGTAGGATGTAAAGACATTTAATCAAAATCCTAGTTTACTGATTTTTTTTCAGTATAAAGGGACACAATTGACCTGTGGTTCCCGAAGGTTATGCGGTATAGACAGTGGCGTAAATAACAGAGCCGCAGTCTGTGGGGAGGGGCGGGGGCATCGTTGCCAAGGAGGACACATCTTTTTGAGGTCCCAACTGACTTTAATCATTTATTTAGAATTTTTTTCTTATTTTCAATTTAGTCGTGGAAGCTCAGTAACGGGGAACCGAACAGAAGTGCGCCAGCAAGCATTTCGTACTTTTTTCTTGTTTAATGTTAACAGTAATGCCACAATGTGTGGCGGCCGACCCTGTGTGGAGCACACATATTTCAGCAGCGTCATTTTTCTACACGAGCAGTGGCCAGTACGCCAGCTAGAGCCCTTCCTCACTGTGTATTTCCTTCAGTTTTGCGATGACACCAGTAGGCCCTTCTACAAGCAGTCCCTTAAGTTTTTTGTGTGTTTGTGACGGACGCAGTGCTACGGTACAAGTAAATACCTAACAGAAAGTGCCTCGGACATTACAAGTCTGTATATCATATATCTGTGTAATGTAGTTTATTTTCTCGTATGTAATCTGCACATGCATTGATGTAAAATATATTGCTGGTTTTTATTATATGGGCTGCTCTTAATCATTTGCATTAAGTTAGAACCACAGTCTCTTGAAACATGTCTTATTTAAGTAGTCCTCAAAAGAGAACATTAAAAGCCTGTCGAGGATAAGAAGTTGAAAAGGCAATGAGGATACAATTATCCAGCGATCAGCTACACACCCAGAACAAATACGAAACTAGAGTTGTTAATGGAACTGATGCTCGTTAAATGTCTGACGGCCTAGAAGCTGAAAGTGAAAGTCAGTATAAAAACGAAAAGGAGGAAGATTTTGAGAGTTTGCAAGCTCACAGAGATCACGATACCAAGTGTGAAAATGAATCGGATGTAAGTTCTGGTGATGCTCAATTTGAAAACGGATCACCAGCAACAGACGCCGATTCACCACCAACAGACTGCTCTCGACAAATTCAAGATAATCAGCGAAGTTCGCTTTTCAGCACTGACAGAGGAATATTCCAAGGTAAGCAGAATGAAGAGACTAAATTGAAAACTATAAACAGCTGGCGATGGATGTCCCAGGATCCTTTGCCTGGAGATACTACGGCCAAAACATCGTTTAGCTTCTATTATTATTGTAATTATTATAAAATAAATAACGTATATATATATAAATAAGATAATATTATTGCAATAACAATAATAATAAATTATGTAAATAATTTTTTGGCTATGCTGTCTCCTTGCTTGAAATGCAGTAACTTGTATAGAGTGCTGGTTATGCGGAGACGGAGAAAATGCATCTCGAGATGGACAAATTAATTATGACCTGTGAGTGTCTAATGTTTTCATATTTGTTCTTTGATGATTTATTAGTAAACAAGACTCTCAAAATTTATTTAGTTAAGCCACAGTCTATAGAGGAAGCCTCAGCCAGCTGCGATGCAAGCAGTACAAAAAAAAAGGTAATGATCTGTTGAGTATTTATCATATTTGTAACTTACTAAACAAAAAGCGGTCTTACCACTTTTCTTGTTAGCCGTATATAGACTAAACCACACATGCTACCAAATAACCACTTTGCCTTAAATTCAGTACCACCCTCTCCTAAACAATAAAGCTAGATCGTTTTCAATGTTGTTTCAGCCTCTCATCCCAACTTTGAAACCTATGAATCGGTGGGAACCTGGAGTCCGAGTCAGAGAGCCTGCTTCGTGCAACGTCTCAACGTTAACTCTCTACGAACTAAAGAACAATACACTCGTGAACTATGCCGGTAGTCCTTTATTGCTGTCCGTTTTTCTTTCTTGTTCATACGTTTCTTGGCGTTCTGGCACAGCCCGTCGCTGAATTTCGTACGCGACTGTGTTTAGCTGCATGCCTGCTGCCCACCGATAGCAATGGCCAAGGTCTATGTAGACATTCAGTGTGTTACAAAATTGCCATGCCATGTACCGATTGGAGCGGAAACCACATGATTCGCTGACTTAAAACATTTCTGCAGTCATTGTAGTTTTCCATGGATCTATATCATCGAAACGAGGAACCGGACTAACGTGATTTCTACACACACTGTGTGATTACCCTTGAAAAGTCCACAGACAAGTACATAGTTACATATTAATTGTTTTATGAAAATTTATTTTCTGTATTAAAAGAGAAGCTTTGCAACAATGATCATAAATATATTAAGAAGATAGAAACGATGTTTTGGAAGATGAAAAAGATTCTACGTCTAAATGTGTTCTGTGCAAGACACTTAACGTTGTGAAGGTGCGAGTACTTTCTATATCATTGCAATTTCCCTTCCGCCCTTGCCTGTTCCACTCATGAATGATGCACAGGAAGAACGACTGTCGTATGAAAACTTTATATAACCCACACTTTCCCGTCATCTCGACAGATCTATGTGGAGGTAAGTGTGGGGGGTAAAAGTTGCAGGGGGAGACCAGGAGAAGAGTGCACAAGCAGGTTCAAATGGTAGTGGGTTGCAGTAGTTATTCGGAGATGAAGAAGCTTGCACAGGATAGAGCAGCGTGGAAAGCAGCATCAAAACTGTCTTCGGGTTAAATAGATTAAAAATAACAACATGTGGGCGGAAGGAATATGCGTCTTTTGGTAACTGAGTTGTCGGAATTTTCATGGTTAACTCTTGTGGCGTTTGCAATTGGAGATCCATTACACCCTCGTTTTCATTAAAAGAATCTCTAACAAGAGATGCTGCTCTTCTTTGAAGTTTTTGTGGTAGAGTTGTCGAAAAATATCCAAGATTGGGAAGCTATCTTCTTCGTAGGTGAATCAAATTTCCTTACTACTCTTACAGGGACAGCCAATCTGGCATTTACTTTTCCTACAACCTGTATTATATGATACTTGGACATTAAATAGCTGTAGATGCGTATTTTGACATATTTAATGGTTATGAATGTTTCCAGTGTCCGATCGCAAACAGTGTAGTCAAAGTATAATGAGTCTTTTCACTTATTTGCAATACGTAACATTTCTTTCTGGGGCAGCTTAACAGCCGGTCCTTGAACTAAGCGTCAGTCCTCAACAATTACTGGATTTCGCTAGTTCTGGTGTTGAGGTTTCCGCATTTACAGCGTGTCGCAAGAAACATGGTGGTCAACATTCAGGGAAATGACAGGAACGATCATTTGAAGCATAATAATCTAGTAAGCATGGGCTGTAAAATTCACAGCTTAAGGGCTATGAGAATTACTATATCTTTGATATTCTGAATCAAATCTCTTCTTCTGCAAGCTCTTTGCTTCCCATATTTTCGGAGAAGGTAGTATGGGCCAAAATAAAAAAAATATTATCTATTAAGTATGAGCTCTAAAATGCATACCTCAGGAGCTATGAGCACTTATTCAGTAGAAGAACGTGTTTCCCAGAAGTGAAGATGAACAAGTGTTCATAGCTTTCAAGGCATGCACTTTCGAGTCCACGTTTACTGAACTCTTTTCTTGATTTGGTCCATACTGCCATCTCTCAAAATACGGAGCGCGAAAAGATTGCAGCAGAAGAGATTCCTTTCACAGTATCGATGATAAAGACGTGCTCATGGCTCTTACGGTAAGCATTTGGAGCCCATTTTAGTAAGCTTTTATATGCTTCGAATGATAGCTCCTGTCATATCCCTGAATATCATTTCTCCTGGGACACCGTGTATATCGCTGGATTACTATGTTGGGGTATTGGATTCCCCACTCATTTTTCTTTTAAGCGTTTCTAAGAAATGGCAGTACTTCGTTTTTTGAGATTCTAGCTAATATTTAGACAGGTAGAGAGCTATCCAACAGTAGGTTCAGACATTTTGAAGTGGTTGTGTTTCTCACTACCAGCATTGTTGAGAAACTGCATACACCAGAATAGTCTTACTGTAAGATTTTCTTTCCACATTTTTCTTTTTATGAAGTATTTTTATAGTGGTATAAAGCTATGCATGCGTTCCAATAATAACAACAGAAGGTCTAATAATTATAGATCATACAGGTCTCATAGATAATACAGCTTTTTTTAATTTTATCAGCCAAGCTTGCTGAAAACGGCGAGGCAAAACTTTTCCGACGAGTAGATTCTCAGGATACTTTACTTAGAAGATGGAAAAGATGCTGCAGGAAGAGGCGAATACAGAGGCAATTAAATAAGCGGAGTGAAATAATGATTATCATATTGACGAGGGTATGGTAGTCGCTGATGAAATGATAGTTTCGAAATAGAATATTAATCATCCAAAAAGAGAACAGCGCCAGAACAGAATGTTGTGTTTGTCGCAGGAAGAACGACAGAAAGACGACGATTAAATGTGAAAAATGTAGCCGATTTATTTTCAATCCGCATTAAATTTCTTTATGCCGTAATTGTATGAAAGTTATTATGTGATGACTGATTTCTCTGTTACTTTGATTGTTAACAACAATTTCATAGAAATAAATCACGAATTTACGGCATTGCAGTAGTGATTTTAATTATTTCGATAACTGGGTACACAGTTCCCCAGTATAGTGTTCATGATTTGTACAAATAAGTATAGTATTAAAGGAATAGTGTTTCATAACTTCACAAGCAATTTACATCAGCAGTATATCTCGTCAACCCAATAAGTTTTGAGACTAGATTAATAAAAAAAAGAGAGAAAGGTTAAGCCGGTGGTTTTAATGCTTCAAGAGTTGTACATGGTCTCCCTCCCACATAGAACGGTCACACAACCATGTGAAACTGTCAGAAAAATCATCGTTTGGAATGTTGTTCAACTCGCAGGTCACAGTAACTTGAATATCAGTTTATCGTTATAGCGTTGACCCTTCATATGAATTTGTGCACTTTTTAGTTTTGATAACACCAATTCACGAATTTACGGCGAATTCTCCACAGCAACGGTACCACATCAGCTCTGCCTATTTACACATGATATGTCGAAAGCACATCTGCAGTTTACAGCTGTTAGTTCAAACTGACACTATAGTTACTGCGCTGACGACGTTTATATGTAAAGAATAAAAGCCGTTTGAGAACTTTTTAAACGGATGGTGTAGGTCTATGGTTGCAACTGCAACCGATGTCATACTCTTCAACTGAGATTGTTCACCTTAGTTGCAACAATGAATAAAGTGACGTACCGGGTTTACTTGTTACCCGATGGTGGAAGTAACAGCAGTTATCGGTGAAAAAGGATGGAGTTTACCACGGAATGTGCTCCTTGAAATCTACCTCCACTAAAACATTTTATATTCAACCTCCATTGTATCGATATATCGTCACACACAGCTGTCAAGTCAGAATATAATGTCAATATTAGTTCAATGAAAGGTGTGTAAGATTTTATCGGCTCTGAGCACTGGCTTAATCGCCGTAGGTACCGTGCACGCAAAGTCAATAAGAGTTGTTGGCAGCGCTGAGCGAGACGGAAGCTTACCCTTGTCGCAGCAGTCCCCTGCAGGACAGGCTCCTGGTAAGGGCTGCTGCTTGCGTTCCCCGCTTCTGGTGCTTCCCCCTGAAAGCAGCAAAGGAAAAGTTCGTATTTTATTGTACTGCCATATAACAGTTCTTAATTCGCTTCCTCTTTATATAATTAGTACGTTATGGAAAAGACGGCATCACGTTTCAGTGACGTACATTATTAAAACATACCCAGTTCTAAGGTGAGCGTTGAGAGTGATAATCTGAAGCTCGTGGTACACCGAGAAAATAACTTGTTTCAGTAAATTTTTGCGGTAATTAATTAGTAACGATAATTATTATCTTCAAAGAAGGGTAAATTTAAATATCTATACAGTAATTGGTATGAACTGCAATTACAACAGTAAATCAATTAGGAAGATTGCTGTATTATTTGCAGCTCCACTGTATAAAACCACCAGCTGTTATCTGTGGATGCTCTCACATATCAAGAGTTTTGCTAATGCGAGTGATGTTATTAGTAATCCACTGTACATGCAATAATGTCGGCTGCCTTCACGTGTCTACCCCAACACACGACACAGTGGCATGCATAGTGTCACTGTTGAGCGGTGCATGAGGAGGGGCCTGGGCAGGAGCTCACATCTAAGCATCATGCTACTCAATTAGATACTTCTTCTTCTTCGTTTCACCCAACTTTGGGGTACGTTGAATCAATCACTTCTGTGTGTTCTGTGCCTTTCTTTTCGCCCAGTACTGCTTCATTCTTTCTGATCTTGCTTTTCTTTCCTCATCAGAGATGACAATCGTTCTTTTCTTCCTATTTTGGAGCTGGAATCCCTCTTTTCTGTCTTTGCTTATCATTTTTGCGGTCCTGTCTGTGAGCATTTTTTCTGTGATGTGTAGTTCTCTTAAGTCTTTCTCTGTTTGGATAAACCAATTTGGTTTGGATTTTTTATTCCTGAAGTAGTCAAACATTCTTTTTGTAAGTCTATTTGGGTTCATTCTGAGAATGTGCCCATAAAACTCAATTCTTCTTTTCCTCATTGTATCCGAAAGTTTTTCTGTGGTTTTGTAGAGTGTTTCATTTTTGGTATGAATTAGTTTGTCGTTATGAAATTTGGGGCCTAAAATTTTTCTCAATATTTTTCTTTCTTTGATCTCTAGCCTTTCAATTGGGCCATGGTTAGTGATAGATAATGTCTCAGCTGCATATAGTGCTTCTGGTTTAATGACAGTGTTGTAATGTTTTATTTTTGAATTCCATGAGAGGGACTTTTTATTATAAGTATTTTTAGTAAGCTGAAAGGCTAGTTCAACTTTGTTTCTTCTTAATTCTATTGCTTTTTTCTCAAGGGCGTTCCAGCGAATCCATTCACCAAGATATTTGAATTCTTTAACAATTTCGATCTTTTGGTCTCTTACTTTAAGATACTTCATTGGCTTTTTTATATTTGTGATTATTTTGGTTTTTTCAAAAGAAATTTTAAGGCCTATTTTCTCTGCTTGTTTCTGTAATTCGAGGATCTGTTCTTTGGCTTCTTCCCATGTTTCAGCTAGTAGGGCCATATCATCTGCAAATGCTAGGCAATTAACCTTGATGCCTTTGTTTTTTGTTCCTAGTCGGATTCCACTATTGATTTTCTTCTTCCATTCTCTTACTATTTTTTCTAGGGCACAGTTAAATAACAATGGAGAGAGTCCATCACCTTGTCGTACTCCAGTTTTTATCTCAAATAGGTCTGAGAGTTCTCCCATAAATTTAATTTTGGAGTATGTGTTGGTGATGGTTTCTCTAATTAGGTTTGTAGTTTTATTGTCTAGGTTCAATTCTTTTAATATGGAGATTAGAGATTCCCTGTCTATGGAGTCGTACGCCTTTTGAAAGTCAATGAATGTGATGACATACGCTTTTGCTCTCGATTTTTGGTAGGCCATAAGATTTTTGAGGTTTAGAATTTGTTCTGGGCAGGATCTTCCCTTTCTGAAGCCTGCCTGGTATTCTCCAAGTTGACAATCTAGCTGGGGTTCTGCTCTGTTCAAAAGGACTTTAGACAGTATTTTGTATGTTACGTCAAGGAGCGAAATCCCTCTGTAATTGTTGGGGTCTGTTCTGGATCCCCTCTTAGGAATTGGGTGAATGAGGGCCATCTTCCATTCATCCGGAATTCTTTCTGTTTTCCATATTTCTTCAAATATGTTTTGGAGAGATTCTATGGCATTTATATTGACATTTTTCCACAGTTCAGCTGTGATTTGGTTCTCTCCCGAAGCCTTATAGTTTTTGAGATTCAAAATGATTGATTGTAGTTCCTCGACGGTGGGTGGTTCTGAGTTAGGACTTGTTGAAGTTGAGTTGCTGAAATCCATTTTTTCAATTGGTTCTTTACAGTTGAGAAGGTTTCTGAAATATTCCCTCAAAATTTTGCAATTATCCCTGTTGTTGTGTGCAATATTACCATTTTTATCTTGTAATTGGAGTGTCGGTGGGCTGTACTTGGTTATTTTTTGTTTAAAAGTTCTGTAAAAGCTCCTAGTCTTGTTTTTGTTGAAGTCTTCGTTGATCTGCAAAAGGAGTTGATCTTCTTGGGCTTTTTTAATTCTTTTGAGGTTTTTACTCACTAGTTTTCTTACACTCAGGAAATTTTGCCTATTATATTCATTTTTCTGAGATTGCATCTGTTGCCATGCTTTCTTTCTTTGCTCAATAAGTTTGTCACATTCCTCTGTCCACCATGCGTGTTTTTTGATTTTGGTTATAGGTGCTATTTGTTCAGCTTTGGTTAGTAGGCTTTCCTTCATTTGATCCCAATTTTGGTTCCTTATATCTTGAGTCGCGAGGGGAAACTCCTTCGAATTCATTATCTTTTCTGGATCGTATCTTCTGCTTTTGGGTTTACTGTTTCTATCTTTCCTTTTGGGGATAATTTTGAGTTTTATTTTAGAAAGATAGTGATCAGAATCCAAGTTTGCTCCTCTGAGTACTTTGACATTTTGTATTTCTGTATGGTGTTTCCATTTTATCGCCACATGATCAAGTTGAAATTCACCCAAGTGTGGGTTTGGTGAGGTCCATGTCTTCTGTTTTCTGGGTAGTCTCTTAAAGGCTGTGGATTTCAGGATCAAGCCATGCGCTTGGCAGAGTTCTACTAATCTGACTCCATTTTGGTTAGTTCTATTGTGCGCTGGGTAGTTTCCAACAATATTTTTGTATTTCTTCTCTTTTCCTACTTGAGCATTGAAGTCCCCCGTAAGTATGATGTTGTGTTTGTCTGGGATCTTTTGCACCGCGTCATCTAGTTGTTCCCAAAAACGTTCCACCTTTTCCTTATCTTTCCTATTGTCTTCATTTATGGGGGCATGTGCATTCACAATTGTGTATACTCTATTAGCAGATTTAAAAGTGAGTGTGGAGAGTCTTTCCGATTGTGATTGAAAGCTGATAATGGAGTCTAAAATACTTTTATCTATTATAAAGCCCGTTCCGAGGTGGGGTGTGTTTTTCATTATTCTTTTGCCTACCTTTCCTTTGTATATTCTGAAACCTCCGGAATCAAAATTGTTTTCATCTATGTATCGAGTTTCTTGTAGTGATGTTATGAGTATTCTATGATGTTTGAGGGTATCTGTAAGATGTTTTAATTTTCCTGTTTTTAAAAGAGAGTTTACATTGAAAGTAGCTATGTAACTTGTTTTTTTACATTTCAATTTGCTTGATGTCTTATCATGTCCCGATTCATCTCTGTGCAATGCTGCAGACTCCCCAGAATCCGATAGTCTGCTTGCGCACCTTGGTGCGGTGGATCGTCCACCTGGGGTAATTTGTTTCACATTACACTCTTCCATGATTGATAGTATTATGTAAGGGGTGACTCTTCGAGCCACAAATTTACAACCACGGTTGTTAGCCCTGGAGGTTTTTCCCAGCCGCCCCTGACCTGGGGAACAGACGCTGACCAAAGACCGCCCAATGTGAGACAGTCGCCTTTGGATTTCTGGTCCTGTGTTGGTCCACGGGTGGTATTTTATTTCCCACCTACCCTACATATCTGTAGAGCTTTCCCCTATCCGCCACCTGGGGACGCGCCTGGTAGGGGAACAGGTTCCCCCTCGGGTCAATTAGATACATTATGCAACAAATTTAATAATTTTGTAATATGATTTATGTTCACTGATTTCAAAAAAGTTCATTCTCTAACTTTACCCTCCTGGGGATAGACGTCTATTTCTTTCTTTTTTTTTAATTTCTAAAGTAGCCTGCGTTCTTCCTTAGGGTTCAAGATAGCTCAATATTAAATTTCAGCAAAATGGTTTCAGCGGTTTACTCGTGAAAATGTAACAAATAAATTTATCTTCGTGTTTAATTATATTAGTATGGAAGTATGGATTAAACATGTTGAGGATTGTACTACGAACGCAAACTTTGTTGAGACTAGGCGTGATGGCTGATGGAGCCGACAGTAAATGGGAAATGCCTTTATGGTCTCTCCAGTGAGTCACCCTGTGGAGTTCAAAAGTTCGAAGTTCAAAAGTTAAAGAGTACATAGTTTTTCAAAGAGTAAATATTTTTACATAAATCGCTTCATATTCTTCAAATCAATAACTATTTTGTACTACACATTTTATAAAGTAGCATATGTTGTTCCTCAGAGTTCAAGCTACCTCCATATCAAATTTGATAGAAATCGGTTCAGTAATTTAGTTGTGAAAATGTAAAAGACAAACATACTTTTCCAGGTATAATATTAGTACGGATTTTCCAAAAATCTGCAACTAATAAGTTTCGTGTGAGGTGTTTTAGTTGCTTATTACAGGTCTTTGAAGCATTTGAATATCTAACTGACAAAACAGATAAATTTGCCAGTTATGTATTACGATGTACAATTTACATGTAGCTCTGACATTTTCATTATTGTCATACAATTTTACAGATTTGTGAGGGACTTCGTAATCATTTCTGTATATGCTAAAGATAAGGTGAGTAGATTGGTTAACTAACGAAAAGGACATCTCATCTTCTTCTGTAATCAACCTGTAGGTTATTTTGAAGTAGCCATCCTCGAATGTGTTCAGTTTCCCACTAGTCTCTTCTGCTTGGTGTAACTTCTACAGCCTTTTCGTTGTATTAACTGGGGAAAATATTTTAGCCTAGGTCGTATATAATCAGTCAGTGCATCTGCCATTCTCGTTTATACTTTCCATAGCTCAGCTTTCACTTCAACCACGCCAAGACTTCATCATTGGTTATTCTGTCTATCCACGATATTTTTAGCATTCCTCAATAACAACATATGATAAATGCTATAGCTTTTTGTTGTTGTTATTCCTACTGTCCACGTATCACTTCTGTATAGCATCATGCTCCATGCAACGTCATTATCAGATTCACTGGTATTTCAGTTATAGTATTTCTTAAGCAAACAATTTTCTTTTCTTGTGGAAAGATACTTCTACTTGTTACATTCTGCCTAGAATTTTTCGTTTCTTTATACCATAAATTATCTTGCTACTTGTTATATTCTGCCTAGAATATCTTGCTTCCAATGTAGATCAATTCGTTTACGTTTTCTGGTAACATATTGCCCCACTTATTTGCGCTTGTGTTCTTGTTCCCTCGCAACGAATATCTTAGGTATAGCTATACATGATGTCTGGAAATTATGTTGCCATCAGAGTAAGATTACCTTCATATTGCCCTCACTTTCTGCTAAAATTGCCGTGCTGTCTACAAAATGTTACAGGTCTATCTTCCATCTTTGCTTAAATAAAATTCCCTTACTTCGCTTATTGTAAGAATATATTAAATAATATGTGGGACAGCGAACATCACTGCCTCAGTCCTATCGTGACTTGCTTTCCTGGCTGTCCACTTCTCAGCATTGCACTTTCTTCCCTATGTAGGCTCCAAAACTCTTTTATTTTTATTCTAACATCTTTCAGAATCTTGAAAAGCTGATTCCAGTTGACACTGTCGAAAGCTTTCTTATGATAAACAAACCTATGTACACATTCCTGTCATTGCTTAATGTTTTTCTATTATTATTATAAGAACAAATTTTGCTTCCCGTGTTCTTTTGCTTCTCCTAAACCCAATCTAATCATTACTGAGCAGAGCATCAGTATTATATCCCATCTTGCTTTATGTAATGCTAGTCAATATTTTAGGCAGATAACAGATAAGGGTCAGTATACTACACAGTTTTTACTTATTTATTTATTTATTTAACCTCGCAAGATTAGGGCCATGAGGCCCTCTCTTACATCTAACCAGGCATTCTACTTATTTTACATTCATATGTTTTAGTAGGCATGTTAAACTACATCTAGTACAAAAAGTGAAATAAACAATTAGAAAGGTACACCTGGAAAAATACATACATATAGAGTTTATATTCGTAGATCATAAGTACTGTTATAATTAGACATTATTGAAGAGACAGATTTTATATGGGAGTGCTGGCAGCAGGGAGTATGAGGGAGACTCATGGTGAAGGGAGGAGAAGAATAGAGAGACATGATGAAACATAATTAAGGAAATATAAAGGAAAAGAAGATTGCGTGGCTAATAGAGATAGATGAAGAGGAAGGCATTTCAGGAGCAAGATAGGATACGCTAGCTTTGCTATTTGACAGATGAGAGGATTGGCCCTGTACATTAATTTTGTGGAGAACTTTATGAGGATGATAGTAGGAAATGCTTCAACTTCTTCTTGAAAGCAGCAGGAGATTGAATTTTGCGCAAGGTAAGGGGCAATTTGTTCCAGAGGCGGACAGCGGCAACTGAGAAGGAGTTTGCAAAAGTTTTTGTTTTGTGAGTGGGCACAGTTAGGATACCAAATAAGAGTGACCTCGTGTTTCGATTATGATGGCATGACAGGTTTTTAATCTCTGAAGCAAGGTACTGGGGTGCTTGCGCGACGAGGAGTCGGTGAAGTAGACATAGAGTGTGGTAGTCACGCAATTTGTCCGGCCGCAGCCACCCTAGCTCGGAGTATGAAGCACTAACATGATCATATCGGCGAATGTTGCTGGTGTAACGCACACAGGCATTCATGGTTAGCTCTAGCCGTCTTTTGTTTTCACTACTCATGCCTTGTTGAATCACGTCACAATAGTGGAGGTTCGGTAGAACAAGTGCTTCCACGAGCTGGCGTTTCAAGTCCTGTGGAAACATGTTCCGAAACTTTTTGAGAGCGTAGAGACAAGCAGACGTCTTTCGGCACACTGCGACTGTATTCTCCGCCCAGTTGAGATGCTCATCCAAAGTTACACCCAAGTTCTTCACTGTTTTCTGATACGGTATTGGGGTACCGTCGAGCAGAATAGGAGGTAGACGTTCGCGGAAATCTGAACTTATTAATTTCTGATGGGCTATTAAGATTACTTGCGTCTTTTTTGCATTTAGTTTAAGCCCCAGGTTTTTCGCCCATGTCACTACTGAAGACAGATCATCATTCATCTGAGCGATTGCAGTGTTTACATCTTCAGGTCTGACGCTTAGGTAGAGCTGGAGGTCGTCGGCATAGAAATGATATTTACAGGAGGACAGAACCGACGAAATATCGTTGACATATAAAGAAAACAAAAGTGGTCCTAAGACTGATCCTTGTGGCACTCCCGAGGAAACATGTTTCCAGGAAGATTTTTCATTTACGCAGACAACACATTGCTGTCTGTCTTTTAAGTAGCTTTCAAACCATCTCATTGCACTGTCAGAGAAATTAAGCTGTTGCATTTTTCTGAGCAATATGTCAAAGTTAACAGTGTCAAAAGCTTTGCTGAAGTCCAGTAGCGTCAATATTGTTGCCTTTCGATTGTCGATGGCATATTTCAGGTCATCAGTTACTTTAATTAGAGCAGTGTTTGTGCTGTGATGTTTACGGAAACCGGATTGAAATTTGTCATATAGGCTGAATTCATGCAAGTGTTCAGTAATTTGGTCATGAACAATATATTCAAGTGCTTTGGAAACAGCAGTCAGTATGCTAATTGGTCGGTAATCACTAGGCAGTTGCGGGTTTTCGATCTTAGGGATGGGTCGAATTATGCTTCTTTTCCATGCAGTGGGGTATATTCCGTTCACGAGGGAAAAATTAAATATGTCAGTTAAGACACGTACTAAGATATCGGCAACATTCTTAATCATGGTTATACCGATACTGTCGTTGCCTATTGCATCAGAAGAGATTCTCATTATTGCTTTTCTTGCCGTATTTGTTGTTACATGTTTTAGATGGAAGGTATCGTTGTTAGTTATCCTGTTTGGGGATTCTTGTGGACGGTAATTATCAGCTGTGCGGGTATTCAGAGGTGCAGAGAAGAATTCATTTAATTCGTTAGCTGACACATGAAAAGTAGTTTCCGATTTTGCCTTTCCGACCCCCAAGCTACGGAGATTCTTCCATAGAGTCGTGGGCGTCAGATCGCTGCATACAAGGGAGCGAGCGTGCCTGATTTTAGCATTGCGAATGCATTGTTTCACTCTGTTCCGTAGCTTTCTATATTCTTCGAAACGCTCGGGTTTCGGATCTGCCTTGAAACGCCTGTGGGCAGCATCCCTATTAGTCATCATTTGACGTAATTCAGCTGTCAGCCATGGAGCAGGAGATTTTCTTACACGGATTGTGCGCACAGGTGCATGTTTGTCATAGAGGGCAGTGAGTTTATCACCAAGTTCATTAATTTTGCCGTCGATTGTAGGTTCTCTGATTATTTGATGCCATGAGATTTCTGAGCAATCGGCTGTTAGAGTGTCAAGGTCAATACGTTTCATGTTCCTACAAGTTATGTAACGCGATTTGATCCTTGGGGGCTGCACAGAGTAGGCCAGGAATATTACATCATGTGCTGAGAGGCCAGGGGCCGATGTTTGACCAACATCTCTTACTTTGTCAGTCTGTTTCGTTGCGATTACGTCTATAAGAGTATGACTGTGCGCCGTATGGTGTGTAGGTTGTAATGGAAGAATGTTCATGCTATTGCAACTAAACAGTCTTCTTAGGTTTATTGCGGAGGGAGTGTCTCTTAGCAGGTCTATGTTCAAGTCACCCATTACGATGACATGTTCGTATTGACACTGAAGTGAATGTAATTCCGACTGGAAGGAACTCATTGAGCTTATTTTTGGCGGCTTGTACACGACGCCAGTCAAGAATTTCCGACTTTGTATATTTATTTCAATGAAATGACATAAAGGATGAAAATGGTAAGGAATGTATGGATTAGAGAAACAGCGGAATAATATAGAGATAATATCTACTGGGATCAAAGTGGAAACAGTATGCTGATAAATTTTATGACAGAAACAACATAGTGACTACCAAATTTCAAAATGAGTGAGAAATCAGTTGAGAAGACAAGAAAGATAACCTAATGAGGAAGAAAAGATAAAGCACTATTAAAGCTTAAGAACAACAAAGCAATCAACATAAACGAGAGTTCCTGAGGTTGTCTGAGGAGAATTGCATAAGACACTGTACAAGTTAGCAACTGAGGTATAGAGTATCCAATTATTAACATTCCAAATTACTTTCAAAAGTACATTAAGTGCCAAAGAAAATATCAGACAACAAATGCGAACTGTGTGATTATTTATGAAAGGGCACTGCATCTAATTTAAGCAAAAACATTTAATGGCACAATGACTAAAATTCTGTTTCAACACAGACAAAAGAATTTGACATGGTTTATTACCCCCCTGACATTGCCATTTTGAGTAAAAAAATGATTTACTACCAACTACCCTTTCCCTCCCAAGGTCATGGTCATCTCAATCCAAAGTGGTGGATCCAAGATGGCACGAACTAACCTACTTGCCATCAGCAGTTCATGTGATGTGCAAACCTAAGATGTCACTATCTCAGATGGCTCTCTGCTCTACGTATAAAGTGGCAGGGAATTCAAAAAACTGGTAGGAAACAACCCTAGCCCAAATGTACTGTATAAAATGGTGGGAAATTCAAACATTCAAGAGTGCACTTCTTGCCCAGTCTCCATAATTATAAAATCCAAGGTGATGGACATGAAAACAACCTCTATAACGGCAGAGTCTGTTATGATGAACCTAGCCCAATCATCCTAAGTACAAAATGTAGCAGTCATATCCCTCCATCCCCTCTTTTACCAACCAGCTTCATCAAGCTTCCTGCAAGTTCCAACTTGACCACCCCATCCCACCCCACCGCCCATCCTCCTCTACCAACTTATTTGAGCTATCTCCTACTATTCCACTCCACTCCAGCTTATCACTCCTTCACAGACTGGTTTGAACAAGTTTCCCTACATGTTTCAACTAGCCTACTCCATCCCACACCAACACTTCTCCTACTTTACTGACCAATTTGAACAAGTCCTACATGTTTCAACTTGTTCATTACTACTCTACTACATATACCATAAACATTTAAATGCAGTAAAACTATCAGAAGTAAAAAAAGTATCGGTTTATGTGTTAACGTGATAGGGCTTGGAAATCGAGGTATGGTATTGTAATTAAGAATGAGGACATATAGTAATAAAATACTCTCTTTATAAAATTCTTCTCGGGTATGCAGCCGGATCATGACGTCTTTTATAAATTATTACGCCGGGAAAGCCTTCGTAGTCAAATACTCTCTTTATTGACAAGATGTTTAATACACAATATGAATACAATATGCAATGTTTTATACACGTTTCAATATGTTTTCCGTGAAAGTCTAGCAGCTGTTGAGACACAGTCTTAGCAGATACTGTTGCACCTTTTTTACGAACTGTACACCAGTTGTTATACTTTTTAAAGCTTTTGTTTCAAATTTTCATGCAAGAGTAATTACATCACAACACATATTTTACAGGATATAAGATAACTATACAGTTTTGCTATTTGCAATACAGACTTAACATCGGACAAGTACACAATATGTACAGTTCACATATGTGCACAGTGTACATTAAACTCAAACAATATGTACAGTACACATATATACATCTATATACAGTGTGACAAATGGGTCATACTGTTCCACATACAGTGACACACATACATTATAACAACATATGTATCCGCTCTTGGCATCCAAGTGAACAGTGTTAGTATGGTAGATTCTCATTCCACCCTCTAAAATGATATACTTATTGCCACAGGGTGACTGGCTGATCTTCAGGTGCTCCACAGTATGGACCAATGTCTTCTTCGTTGGATAGACACATGGGGAGCATCATCTGCAGCACAACACTGGCATGACAGATGTCCTTAACCATAACAGTTATTCTGGGCACACGGCACAAACCCTTAGCCCGTCTTTGGATGACACTTGACTCAACGTGGTAGACGCACATTTTATATCTGAGTCTAACAAACTCTAAAATGTATGATCCATTCAACTCCCTTTCATTAAGCCAAAAAGCTTTAATGCTTGATGGCTTTATCCCATAAGAATTATGCAAATGTATACATGTCAGGTACATTAGAGTGGCACCTTTTCGTTTCATACAACTCACAGGGCTTCACCCAAAAAAAAAAAATGGATCTGTCTTATCCATACAAAGCAACTTAATGCCTTCAATATGAGTCTTCCAAAATCATAACGTAAAAGGCACATGAGGCGTTTTGTTAGGTCCAACACACACATATTAACACAATCAGTTTTCGTGAACTATACATCTCTGCCTCTCCAGAGACGCAGATACTTCACTGAAGATAGTAGCCCCCTTTAAAATTGTGCTTGACAGTATATTCTCTTGCTCCATAGTGCCCACACCAACGGTTGACTAAATGAGTATCCCTATGTCTCCCAACGTTTTCGATGGTGTTGCCAAAAACTGCATTGTTCATCCATTTAAAAATATATCCTACATCACAATTGTCTACATCTGAAAAATAAAATCTGCTGATTTCATAACTGGGTAACCTCTGAAACGCTCCAATATATCGTTCCACAGAGAAAGCATATAAATTGTTCACATCCAACAACATGGACACGTTAGCGAAGTCCCCCACATGAATTCAGCACTTAAGAAACAGAAGCTGTAAAACAGTAAAACAACAACTTTAAAGATGTGTTACAACAACTGTAAAGTTTGTAAAAAAGGTGTAACAACATCTACTAAGACTATCTCAACGGTCGCTAAGGCTTTCATGGAAAACATATTGAATTTTGTATGAAAACATTTTATAGTGTACTAGACTGTGAATGAAATATCCAGTCAATGAATGGAGTAATTTTTTACTCCATATCCTTGTTCATATTTACAGAATGACAACTTGAATCCCAAGTCCTGTCAACTCAACTTGTGACAGTTACACTGGACATAAATGTATATGTTGTTTGCAGTAGAGGAGTGATGGTGCACAAGTTTAAGCACGTAGGGGAGCTTGCTCAAGCTGATCTATAAAGGAGAAGTGATGGGTTGTGTTATAACCAGGAACAACACAATAAATATTTCACCATTCTACGGTTTATTGACGTAACATTGATACAAATAATTCTGTTACCAAGCGCCAAATTGTAGATGAACACTTGAACACTTTATGGAAAATTATATAAACTGATGGTGGTTATACCAATGCCTAGAAGTGCAAGTGAAATGAAGTCTTCAGCGCAACCAAGTCAACATCGAACAGTTGGTTTACCACAGCATAGCACTCCCGAGTTGTGGAGTAGAATATAGCACGATGAGAACTGGCTTGTAGACGTCAGCAACGGTGTTAAATAAGACTCCATAGTTAATGGGACCGGCGGCTGGGGTCGCTGTATTTTCTGGGCGGCCAGTCGCTGAATATTATGGGTGGCCAATCGCTGTGGTTTGAAGAGCGCGTGCGCGAAGGCGACCTGCGATGTTAGCAGCGGGCCGCGCACGGAAAAGTGGAGCCAATGACGCATTCCCTGGCCTCTCGTAATAGAGCGCGCTGCTGCTCGGCGCGACGCTTTAATAGTGGCGGATACCATATCCCTTGCGCATTAGGGAAGCATCTGCTGCTAATGAACGCCACATCCATCGGATCCTCCTCCGAGTCCTCAGTGGCGGTACACAGCAGCATACAGACGAAAATGTCCTGGCCGGGGACGAAGGTTGTATTGGGTTGACCTCGGCAGCGGAGCAGGTGGATCAAGAGGAGCCAGTGGCCTGTCTTCATCTTCATGCATAATTACTCGTGGTTGGTGACCAGGTGACATCTCGTAGTGTGGGAAGGGCAACCTCTGGGGCTGGGCGACGTCTGCGGTAAGTTGCTCTTGTTGGGGTGCGGTGTTGGTAAGCTGGCTGTGGGCAAAAGGCATGTATAAGTCTCGTCTTACACTGGCAAGGTGGCTTGTTGTAGGATGGGAACTAGGTGGCTGGTTATGGTGGGGCAGAGAGGGGGACGGAAAAAACTGTTGGGTAACTAGTCTGGGATAAAGTTGATTGGCATGTTGCAGAACTTCCTGGTCCAGACGCTGCACCCAGAAACCTTCCGGCCCTGGTGGTGGATGATTGTACCCAGAATCCAAGTTGGTTGCTGGCCAAATACTTTCGCCCACACCAAGGTCCCAGGATGGAACTTGGAAGCAGGCAATGGTAGTGCTGGCCGTGGTGTCCACATGAGCAGGCTCAAGAAAGTCCAGGGCTGCTGTCCACCAAGAAGTTCCACATGGCTTTTGTCTCCGATGGGTGTGGACCTGTAACTGCCCAAGGAAAAGTTAGTGATGCATCAGTGGAGTGATCCTGTATGTATTTCTTCATCTGAGTTTTGAAAGTGCGGACCATTCTCACGGCTCCTCCATTAGATTGTGGATGGAAGGGAATGTGGTGAATGCGATGATGGGCACAGAAACCACGAAACTCCTCGCTATGGAATTGTGGACCATTGTCAGTTATCAGCACTTCTGGAAGACCTTCAATGCCAATTTTTTTTTTCTGAGGCTGTGATGGTGTTGGGGGTTGTGGCATTGCAGCGGACAATGTACAGAAATCGGAATGCTGTGGAAGCCTTAGGAGGTTGGTGTTCGGGACACCTATGAAGTATGTGACTCTGGACTTGAGTACCTCATCGTTACCTGGAACTAGTAATGGAAAAAATCTATGGCTGATTCTGCTTCTTCGTCAATGTGAAAACAGAGAATTTCTTCTTTGTCAGACTCTGGATTGGGTCCCCATGGAAGGTAGGAGAGGGCGCAGCTCAGTCGTGTTGCGGAAGTGAATCTCATACTGGTAGCGCGCGAAAAGTAAAACCCAGCGCTGGAGGCGGTGAGCAGTCCTGTCTGGAATCTTTGCTGCTGTACAGAATAAGAAGATCATCGGTTTATGGTCTGTGATGAGGTGAAACTTTGTACCATAAACAAAAACGTGGAATTTCTTTAATGCAAAGATGATGGTCAGCGCTTCTTTTTCTATTTGGGAGTACCTGTGTTCGGCGTCAGTCAACGTTTTTGATGCATAGGCCACAAGGTGCTCAGAGCCATCTGCCTCCCTGTGTACCAGGACCACTCCGACGCCTGTATCAGATGCGTCTGTTGCAATAACTATCTGCTTTGTTGGATCAAAATGTGCGAGGCACGGGGCTGTCAACAACTGGGATTTCAACCTGTGGATGACGCGCTTGCTAGCTGGTGTCCACTGGAAAGGCACCTCTTTTTTGCATAGCTAGGGCTGCTGCGGGTAAGAACTTACGGTAATACAATATCTTCCCCAGAAAGAACGAAGTTGCTTAACCATTGTTGGTCTGGGAAGTTGTTAGTCTGGCTTTAACATGTTATCCAGAGTACGAATGCCCGACCTGGAAATTATGTGGCCAATGTACTCAATCTTAGGCTGGAAAAAACAACATTTTTCTTTTCTGCTTATTAGGCCAGCCTCCCTTAAGACGCTGAATGAAGATTTCAGATTGCGAAGGTGTTCCTCTGTGGTTCTTCCTGTTACAATGATGTTGTCTAAATATCTAATGGATCCATCCACTCTGAGTAATAAACGTTCCAAAAACCACTGAAAAATGGCGGGGGCACTTGCTATACCAAACATTAGGTGTTTCAAACGATGAAGTCCGAGCGGCGTGTTAAGTGTAAGAAACTGCTGAGATTCTGCATCAAGGGGAATGTGGAGGTATACATCCGCTAAGTTTATCTTGGAGAAAAAGTTTCCCCCTTTTACTTTTGACAGTAATTCTTCTGGCTTCGGAATAGGATATATCTCTGATTGGGCGTTGACAGTTACTTTAAAATCGTCGCATAGGCGGATCTTCCCCGATGGCTTTCGCACTATGACTAATGGAGTAGCCTATTAACTAGACAGAATAGGTTCTAATCACCAATTGCAGTTAGGTGATCCAATTCTTTCTTTACTTGGTCTCTGACAGCTAATGGAACGGCGCGAGCTCGAAAATACCAAGGCCGTGCATTATGTTTCAATGCGATGTGCGCCTCAAAATCCTTTTCGGTGCCGAGTTCCGGGATGAATAGGTTCTTATAATCCTAGTAAAGTGTCTCTGGGGCCGAGTACGGAACATCTTCGGATACCAAACTCACAGAATCGTCTATTGAAAATCCTCTGAAAAGAGTCAAGTCCAAACAAGTTCTCAGCGGAATCACTGTTAACGACTAAGAATGTAATGTGGCAGATGACATTATGATATGTCGTTGGCAGTTTGGCTTGACCACGTACTGGGTTGGTATGTTTATTAGACGCCATTAGACGTCTCTTCGTTTCTTGCAAGGAGGAGTTCCAAGTTTCAAATAGGCACTGCAATTCAGAATGCTCATGGCTGCGCCGGTGTCTACTTGTAATTGAATTAGTTTCTCTGAAATTTGCACTTCTACAAAAATCTTATTGGAGGGCTCTTGATGATCTGCAGCGTGTACCAGATTAACATCCATCTTTTGGGCAGGAAGCTGTTTTGCCTGATGGACTTATGACATACAGAAACTAAATGGCCGTTGGAAGTACAGTTTTGGCAATAGGCTCATCTGTCAGGATAGTCTTCACGTTGATGTTTTTTTGAAACATGGCGGCAATCGTTTCGGTACCCAAGGCCGGTTTTATCGGCTCTAGTAGGGTGGAGGACGATGTTGGTTAATGGTACGGCGTCTTTCCTGCACTGTTGCTTCGTGAAATCTTGCCTGCACTGTTGCTACGTGAAAATCGCCACTAGTGTGGCCATTGGATGCTGGCTCGGATGTGTTTACTTTAACGGCTGCTATGTCGATCCACGACTCCAGTTTCTTGCCTGCTGCTCGGGTCACTTCGAAGCTTTGTGCTACGTCCAAAACGTTGTCTAATGACGGGTCTTCGAATAGAAGTGCCTCATACTAGAAATCCTTCTCTGGAGTACCGCGGATGATCATGTCCCCACTCATTTCTCCTGCATAGGGCTTCTTACTTTTAAGGGTAACAAAATGACATTTTCGCCCTAAACCTTCAACTCTGCAGCCCATTCTCTATGAGTCTGGTTTGCTGTTTGTTGCATTGATAAAATGATACCCAATAGGCAATAACATGAGTATGCCGCTGGCAATATTTGGTTAGTCACAAAAGAATATTTGAAAATGTTAGCTCTGAATGCTTAGATAAGGGGGCCAATTTGCACCGTAGCCGGGAAATCTCAGGTTTTGACCAAGACAAAAACAAAGATTTCATGAGGCAAGCGTCAGTTACCTTGAATGCGTGGCAATTCTCCAGTAATCTTGAATTGTAGGCTTCCCAATCCTCTAAAGCCTCATCAAAGGAAGGAAAAGCCGGCTCTTGGTGTGTTCCTTCGTTTGCAGTAAGCTTTTGAAGAAGTGATTGGAGAGTGTTCAGTAGCAACTTCTGATTCTCGTTCTGCTGATGAATAAGTGGTGTGAGTATCTGCTGATGAAGAAGTTGTGTGAGTAAATCTTCCAATGTAGATGATTGCTGGCTCGTCGCCATTTTATGGTGTTATAACCAGGAATAACACAATAAATATTTCACCGTTCTACGGTTTATTGACACTACACTGATACAAATAATCCTGTGATCAAGCGCCAAGCTGTAGACGTACACTTTATGGAAAAATATATAAACTGATTATGGTTATACCAATGTCCAAGAAGTGCAAGTGAAATGCAGAATTCCGGCGGCATTAAAAGTCTTTTGACATACTAAGTCTAGTGACGTTGAAGTCCAAGTTCCATTATAGCATTCGGATTCTAAGTCTTCAGCGCAGCCAAATTAACATCGAACCGCAGGTCCACTGCAGCATAGCACTCCCGAGTTGTGGAGTAGAACATAGCACGACGAGAGCTGGCTTGTAGACGTCAGTAGCGGTGTTACATAAGATTCCATACTTAATGGAGCCGGCAGCTGGGATCGCTGTATTTTCTGTGCGCCCAGTCGCTGAGTGTTATTGGTGGCCAAACGCTGTGGTTTGATACACATAGTGATAAAGGTGCGTTAATACCAAGCTATTGTTGATACATAATGAAGAAAAACAAAACAGAAGGATGAAAATACAATTGGATAAAACAAAATTAAATTAAAAGAAACGTAATTTAAGTCTTAAATGACTGACTTTGAGCTTAAATTGCTATAGGCTAGTGTGTATGTGCGTGCCACGGAAATCCTCGAGTTAGTACATACCCATGTAGGTGGCAATTGCATTTTTTTGTTTTTTATGAGTTTGCTTTATAGTTTATTACTACATTATTCTACATTGAATTACTACAGAATTAAATAGTTTTCATAAATGTTTCCCTTTATGGCCGATCTTAGGTCCACCATATTTAACACTGCTACGTCTCCTTGGCCACAAACAGCTTCTACAGGGTTTCCCTATGACGTAGATTCTCGTCTGTCTCACTTGCACACTACAGTGTTTAGGCCTCATTCAGCACAATAGACACCTGTGAATTTTCCCATCTCGTGGCGGATCTGCGCTCTTTGTGGCACACGGTCCTGGACTACAGGGTTCGTTTCACTATTCCTGAGGGCTGACTCTTTCCGTCATGTATTTAAAAGGGAGCAAATTCTCGTTAACTCACAGTAGTCAAAATGTTTATGGCTGAATACCTAACTTTTTTCTGTGCCTCACTAAGGCTGAATGAAGAATAATATAGGCAACTTGTTATTCTAATATTATTTTTATGAATACTAATGTTATTCTTGGATTGTAATTTACTATTGACAACAACTTTAGGGGAGTAAATTTCCTGAGGTGATGTTGTCTGTGTGCCCAAATTTTTAAAGAGCCCCCTGTAGGAGATTCTAGACTAGACACCGTTTATTGTCCTTATTACAAGCTTGACGACGAGTATGCCTGCCTTCTCGTTCTTATGAATTCTACCGTTGGGCCACTGTCAAATCCGAATGCCCGAATGCCTCACAAACGTGGATATTGGACGATTCGATTAGCCGACCAAATGGAGACCCCTTTTAAACTATTTCAACTGCTGATATCGCTGTTTTCACCAATACGAACCATTTGCGTGTCCCCTGCGATCAGTCAACAGCTGACGCTGTTGAGGTCCATTATACGGGTAGTCAGAAACAGTGTGAAAAGCTTGTAATGTTGTTGCAGGATATATTGTGCTGAGAAATACTTATTAAGAATAAATTCAATAAGTTGCGCCGTTTCTGAGTACATTAGCACTGAATTTAGCGGACTGTGCCATTTCGGGTGCAAATTCAAGCGGACCCCGCCATATATAACTGAGGAGTTTATTACAAAAAGTGGACAATTCCAAAATTGTAATTTTTCAGGAATAAAAAAAAGTTTCTGCCATTTAAACTGGAGAATGAGAAACGTCCACTCGATAATCATGGAATATTAAATAGAAACTATTTTTTCACTTATGCTCGCTTTGAAGTTTACAGTCTGTAGTTAATCCTTAAGAAGCATTTTTATGGACTCGTCCGGTTTTTGTAGAAAATTAAGAGAAAAAAGCTCTAATATTTTTCACCGGACTAATTTATTGTGTTTAGAAATTGCTGTGTGGGAATATGCAACAGTCAACACAAGGCAATATTATTTTCACCACAACAGACTGAGAATAGAGGTTTAGTTATTCCTACTGTTCTCATAATTAGTTGCAATTTATCCTCCTACCCATCGCTGTTGTCATCATCATCAACTTGCATCTCCTTCTCTTCATTAAAATTTTCACCTGGAATAGCAGAAAGGATTGTCGTAGAACAAATGTAGATCCAAAATAGTATACTCTATAGTAGGAATTATTTTAGTAATGATACGCCTATGACATGGACCAAATTTGTGTTTTGCAATGACATGCGAAACCTAACTTTCACATCACTGTGAATCATCCATAACTGCTGCAGTTTGAGTGGAGGTTTAGGCGTTTTCAAACAGAATGGCGCAATAGCACGTTTAATATCTACGAAATCATAATGTTTCATTATTTTGAACCCGAGTGGATGAGGTTGTGTACGGGCTCCAACAATTTTCCTGATCGAAGTTCCAGGAATTTTTTTAGTCTTTGTCTTCCGCATCTTATGCCCTATCAATCAGAAGTCTTGATCATTTGGTAAACAGCTGTGTCCTCGCACTGAAAACAAATATGTGGTCCTTTTGTAGAGCTCTAAGATGTGTACTAGACTGTACATAAACTGAGCCATAACTTAATTTTTGTTAGTAGTAGTAGTAGATTTATTCATCCATAGATCTCTTTTTACAAGGATATAGGGCATGTCAAAGTATTTGCAAGTTAATACCAATTTAAAATAAGCTAATTCTTATACACATACATTTACAGACTTCTAGTTTAAGACAAATATTAGATTTGCTTCTGGTATACAATTTGTTTTTACAGATAACAATATTAAATAAGGTAATGCCACACTTTTCGCTCATATCTCACTATCAGTCACTAAACACACTATACACACATTGTTTCCTAACACTTCACTCACTACACACACACACACATACACACACACACACACACACACACACACACACACACACACAAACACACACACGCACGCACGAACGCACACAACTGGTGATCTGTGGGCCATTTTCTGTACCGCAACATCCCATTTGTTATCCTGAAAAACTGGGTCAACATCCCTCTATAATGACTGATATGTTGAGCTCAGAAAGAGGAAGACATGTTAGTATTGTGCAATGCATAGCTTGGGGGTACGTTTTTCTAGAAAAGGGAAAAAGAAGGAAAGAAAACATATTGTGAAAGTGTTATGTGGAATGTTGGATGTTTTATAATCATTATTATTATTTATTTGTATAACTTTTTTTACCACACCCTACTCTGTTTAATCCAAGTAATCCTTCAGTGTATAAAATGTATTGCATAACAGGTACTTTTTAGCTGCCTTTTTAAATAAGTGTATTTTTGCAATTTCTTTTATCTCTTTTGGTAATTTATTGTACAGTTATATTCCTTGGTAAAAAATGATTGTACAGTTATACTCCTTGGTAAAAAATGCTGTTTTGAGTTTTATGTTTATTTTTTCTTGGCAAATGTAAGTTGAGACTAGCTCTTGTTCCATGGTCATGAACTGAACTATTTGTGCAGTAATTACCAATGTTATTTTTGATGTGTACAGCTGACTGGTAAATTTATTCACACAGAGCATTCAAAATCCCCAGTGTTTTGAACAGATCTTTACAATGAGCTCGTCTACCATTTTTGATTATGATTCTTATGGCTCTTTTCTGGAGTTTGAAAATTGTGTTCATATTTTGTGCATTTGTTCCCCAAAAAAGAATGCCATAGCTAAGAATTGAATGTACATATAAATAGTACATAAGTAAAAGTCACTGCATGTTAGACACTGATGATAGGATTCTAAGGGCATAACATGCTGATGAAATTCTGTTTGCAAGTACCTTTGTGTGTTTGCACCACTTCAACTGAGGATCAATATTCATTCCTAGAAATTTTGCATTTGTTACACAGTCTATAGAGTTGCCATCTACATTTAATTAAACATAATCATTTTACCTCTTAAACTGATATTCATGGCACTAGTTTTCTTTATGTTCAATGTCACTTTATTGCTTATTGACCAGTCGTAAACTCCCTTGAGAGCTTCATCTGCTTTCTCTGCAAGGAGTTCTCTGGTTTTCTCAGTGATTATAATATTGATGTCATCAGCAAAGAGAATGTTTCACCATGAGTAACACTCCTGGGAAAGTCATTGATGTATATCAGAAATAGTATTGGTCCTAATATGCTACCTTGTGGATCCCCTATATTAATGTATTTTGGTTCTGATAAGTGTTTTACTAAATGTTTAGATCTATTTGAAGTATGTGTTATTTCTACCCTTTGTACCCTATCTGCTAGGTGTGATCGAAACCAATCATTAGCTACCCCTCTTATTCCTAATTCTTCTAATTTACTTAATAACATCTTGTGGTCAACAGTATCAAAGGCCTTAGAAAGATCCAAAAATATGCTTGTGACATGCTCATCTTTGTCAAGAGCATCAAGTACCACCTTTGTCAATTCTACTATGGCTGACTCCGTATTTTTGCCACTTTGGAAACCAAAGTGTGGTTCTCTTAAAAGATTGTATTTATTCAGGTAATTCATTAATGTGTCTTTCATAATTGCGTCTGTTATTTTTGAGAATATTGACAGCAGGGAAATGGGTCGGTAATTTTCTATGTCTTCTGCATTACCTTTCTTAAGCAAAGGCACAACTCTCGCCTGTTCTAGCCGCTCTGGAAATGTCCCTGATGTGAAGGATTCATTTATTATATTTGTTAAGGGTTGTATAATCTCTGTGCATTGTTTCATCACACACATTGCTACTTCATCTAAGCCTACTGACTTTTTATTTTTTAGTTTTTGAACAGTTCTATTGACTTCATTCTCTGTGGGTGGCAGTAACATCATTCTATTTAGTGCAACTTTAATTACAGGTGTTATATTTGTTTTGAGGAATTTTTGCTGTAACTTGTCTGCAGTACTTGAAAAATGCTCATTTACATAGTTCGCTAAGTGTTGTGGATCATTTATTACCTTATCCCCATCCCTTAGCAGTATGTTATTCTGAATATCTTTGGCTCCCCCAATTCCCTTTTTTATAACATCCCAGACTGATTTGCTTTTATTCTCTGCATTATATATTATTTGTTCATTAAATGACATTTTACAGGAATCAGCACCTTCTTATTGATCTTTTTGTATCTATGATAGAAATTTAAGAATTCTGGATCATCGTGACTCTTTTTCATGGAACTAAGGTATTTAAGTGTTTGAGAGGACTTCTTAATACCTTATGTTATCCATCAGTTTTTGTTAGATGTTGATACAGACATGTATACTTTTGGAAATGCCTTTACAAAGTTCAATTTAAATAATGTGGAAAATAATGAGAATTTCATATTCACATTGGTTTCCTTATACACTTCATCCCAGCTTTGTTTTGCTAGTTCCTTTGAAAAATCTTTTATTTTGATTTCTGATAGATGTAGTTTGTAGGCTTGTAGTTTAGGGAATGATTCGATGCCTGATTTTACTGTTATTATTTGATAAAGATGGTCTGATAGTCCGAGATATTTTACAGCTACATCACATTTTTCTCTGGCTGTATTTGTGTCCACATGGTCAAAATCTGATGCAGTTATTGTAGTAACCCTTGTTGCACTATTGACCAATAGAGACATGCCAAAACTTTGAAAGATATTTATGAGGGTGCTGCTGGATTCATTTATGATATTAGTGTTGATGTTAATGTCCCCACACAGAATTATGTTAACCTTTAGTTGAGACTTTATCTAGAACTTCTGTTAATTTACTGAAAAAAGTGTCCACACTACCACTGGGAGATCTATACACACATAAAATGATTAATTTCTTGGTGATATCAAGCCCTGTTAATTCAATAGCTGATATTTCAAAGTGTTTGTCTTCACTTGCTGTATTGTGGTCATACGTCTTGATCTGAGCTGTGTTCCTTTTCTGATATAAATGTTGAAAGGTGGCTACACTGAGCCACAGCGCCAGAGATCGCTAGAGAGCATTGTTCGCCCGCCTCCACTGGCAGAGTGATTATTGAGATGTGCTAGAAGGCAGTGCTTGTCGAGGACTCGTAGTAGTCAGTTCGTGTTCAGATGTGCTAGTAGAGAGTGCTTGCTGAGATGTGATACTGAAAGGTTCTTGTTGAGATGTGGTAATAGCGAGTCGGTGTGGAGATATATTGTAATTATGAGAGTGATTTTGGTCAATATATGAAGGTAACGAAACTTGATTTATTTTTCATTATTTCCATGTTTTAAATAATGTGTCATTACAGGTTCAGTCAACAAAGCATCTGGCTTGTGTTCTTGGATTAGAGTGTAATTGTGGTTCTCTTGAGTAATTATGGTATTTGTATTTTCTTTAATTAATTCAGTATAATGTTATTTAAAATTTGTTGTGTTGTTGAAGAAGAACCGTGCCAGATGCGTACGTTGAGTCACACTCCCACACACAGAACAGTTACTCTTGTGCTTGTTGTTGCGTTGGTTTTATAGTTGCTGGGGGCTTAATTAATTAACTGTGTTAATGAAAATTTCCATTTCATTCTTTGTTATTGTTCTAAGCAGTCAGATTGCGTAATAATAATAGTCAGGGCCAACCGTTACGAGACTTCGTAATCGGACAGACAGCTACTAAAGCAAAAAAAATTAAAATTATTTGCATTAATATTTTTAATAAGCCCCCATGCACGTGGCGACCGCTGCTTCGGATCGTCCCTTGGAATTCTTCTGATTGTAGAAATAGTAGACAGTAGGATTGTTGTAGTAATTTGTAGTTAGCAATTGTAGTCTATTTTGCATGTGTAGATTTGGTAATTGTCATTCTTATAATGGTATTTTTTTCAGAATTTAATTTTGTTGTCTTGTATACGCGTTTGACAATTTAGTGCAATTATTTCAATTGTTCGATTAATCGTGTTTGAGGGAAACATTTCTTGTGAATGGTATTGTTGGAGATAAAGTGTCATTGTGTGTAATTTTCATATAGTGACGAGTTTTGTATGTTTTGTAAATGATTACGCGATCGATGAAAAAGGCAAAAATGATGGATAGTGAGAATGACGAAATTGTTAACATGGCGAACTCGCCAACAGAGGAAAACAGTATCATGAATAATGAAGTGGAAAACAATTTAATAAGTCGGGAAAATAGTTCGGAACCATTTCAAAATTTTTCTCAATCAGAAAATTCACAGAATACGAGATTAACGATAGAAGATTCTGAAATAGTATCGAACACAGATAGCTTTACAGCCATGACGAAAGAAGTTGGTTTTGCGGGAAATTTTAGGGGCGAAAAGAATTTCGAACCGGCTATTATGGAGCAGTTGTTGGGTGCAATATTAAATTTGGGATCACAGTTACGATCTGAATTGAAAACAGATAGGGAAACAATGGGATCACAGTTACGATCTGAATTAAAAACAGATAGGGAAACAATGGAAACACGGTTAGACTCACTGGGATCACAGTTACGATCTGAATTGAAAACAGATAGGGAAACAATGGAAACACGGTTAGACTCACTGGGATCACAGTTGGGATCACAAATAGGAACAATTAAAGCAGAGATGGAAACAATGGAAACACGGTTAGACTCACGAATAGGGACATGTTTCAAAAACATGAAGGATGAATTAAAGAAAGAGATTAGAGAGGAAGTACAACCGATTTTGAATGCTCACAATAATAGATTAATTGTAGTAGAGATTAGACAAAGGGAACAGGATAGAGAACAGGAAGAAAGAGATCGCGTGATAGTGCAGAAATTTTCAGAGTTAAATTTACAACGTGCACACGATAAGGAAGAAATATTTGAGAGAATCGAGGAATCCGTACCAAATGACAGATTAAATAACCTAACACAATATGAACAGTTAACTACCAAATGTGTCAACACTGAAACCCGAGTCGCGACACTTACGGAAGACGTAGGTAAACAGAAAGAAAAAATAGGTGACTTATCGGAAAGAGTTGAGGAGATTTCAGATAAATTGACAAATCTTAGTTTACATGGGGACAGAGATTCAGATGATACAGCACCATTGCCATTTGCAGAAACCGAAGAGTATCAGGACATAAATAAGCATGTTGAAAATCAGGGAAAATTTAATGAACGCGTGAAAAGGGAATTTGAGGCATTAAAAAAGCAAGTCAAACAAATTGAAGGCGAAATCGTAGGAAAAGACGGCAAAAGAGATTTAGAATCACAGATACCAGAGGGGTTTGAAGAAAATAATTTGTTTCATTTACGGGATGCAACAAGAGAGCGCCAGGCGCGCGAACTTGACAATAATCGACATTCAAACTGGGACAGACGCGGTAGGTCTTTGTCGCCACGAGGCGAAAACTTTGACTATAAACACTTTTTGACTGTTCGGAAATTTAAGATCTTCCGCAATTCTAAGAATGACATACATCCATGTGCATGGTTAGATCAATTTATGTATGCACTCCCACCAAATTGGCCACTAAGTCACAAACTGGAATTTATGTGTGGATATTTAGAAAACGAACCGGCGACGCGGATGCGTGCACTCATTAGAGATTGTAATAATCTGAATGATTTTTATCATGCATTTCTATCGGCATATTGGTCCGAAAACACGCAAGACAGAGTCAAACACAGTCTTATTATGCAGCGTAATTTCAAACAGTCTGAATTCCGCACGCCAGCAGAATATTTTGAAGACATGATTCGAAAGAATCAGTTCCTTTCCAACCCTTACAGCCCGACTGAATTAATTCGCATTTGTTTAACTAAGCTGCCACAATCCATAAGACAAATTGCTTTAGCCGGAAGATGTAAAGACGACATTGAGACTTTTAAGACTTTGCTACAAGAACTTGAGTATGACAACGACGACGGGACTTCTTGTAATTTTTTCAGTAGCAGTAATTACAATACATTTTCAGAGAAAAGGGATAGTGATCGGAACGGACGTTATTTGGGTAACTTTGAGAATGACAGACGTAACAGACAGGACAATAGATACCAGCCTTATGACAATAACAGACGTTCTAACAGAGATTACACAGACAATTATAACGGTAATTCTTACCGGAATGATCAATCATACGGAAACAGTAATCGGTATCATCAAGACAGAAATTATTCATACAATAATAGAAACTCTTACTACAGAAATAACCAGGGTAGTAGGTCTAACAATAATTTCAGAAGTGACAGTCGAAATTATACAAGAAGTAGTTATGCAGACAGACAGGAAACCAGAAATTTTAATAACAGACACAACCAAGAATTTGCATCTAACAGACAGGACGGACCTAATTGGCATCCTCCGCGTGACAGAAATTCAGAGAGACAAGTGGAAATAGTAGAAATTGATCCGCGAAATGTCGGGAATAATCAAAGACGTGACGCAGACAATCGACAATGACTAGCAGCTTCGGCTTCTGGCAGCAATATAGACGGTTCAGAAAGTAATGACACTACGACTTTACACTACGTACGCCTGGAAGACATGAGAGACATTTTGCTAGATGAAAAGGAAAATAATGTAGACGCATTTTTACATCCTGTTATTGAAGTATGTGTGGGTAAGAATAAGTTCACTGCAGTTTTAGATTCTGGGAGCCCATTGAACGTCATTAGTGAATCAGTTTTTCGTATATGTGAAAGAACTATTGCCTGTCCTGTGTTACCTATTTCTAAAACTACAATTCGAGGAGCGATTTCTGGAAAAGGTGTGGAAGTTAAACAACAGACCAACCTAAATTTCATTTGTCAAGGATACGAATTGTCTGCTAATTTTATTATTGTTCCATTACTCAGTACACAGATTATATTAGGTATGGAGTTTCTTAACACACATAAGGCAATTTTGAACTTTAAAGAAGGAAGTGTGAATTTGACTGTTGCCGGAATGCCGAAATGTTTGAAATTTTTCGAGTGTTTAGCAAGATCTGAATCAGATACAAAATGTTTAAGGTTTCTTACTTCTGATGCTTTTGTTGAGCGTTATGACGACAGTGTGTTTATTCATGACAATGACAATAGATACAGAGACGCGATGGAGGATATAATTAATAGCGAAGAATTAATTAATGAAAAGGTTAAGAAAGCTGAAGTGCCAGATGACGTTGCAAGAGAAGAGCTGCACCACATTTTGACTTCACATGCTACAGTGTTTAGTCATCACACAGGAACTATACAAGGCTTACAATATTTATTTAAAGTAAAAGAACACACACCATTTCGCGGGAAAACGTACGCTATTCCTTTGGCTTACAGAGACAAGGTTAAGAATGAACTTCAATACATGTTAGATCAGGGCATTATTGAGCCAGCAGTCAGCCCTTATACCAGCCCATTACACGTTGTTCTTAAAAAGGATGGGTCAATTCGTTTGGTTCTGGATTCCAGACAGATAAATAATATTATTATTCCTGAAACTGACCGTCCACAAAATTTAGATGAACTTCTTCAACATTTCCATGGAATTAAAGTTTTATCCACGATTGATATGCGCGCAAGTTTTTGGCAAATAGAACTCCACCCTGATTGTAGAAAATATACTGCTTTTTTAGCCTTTGGTAACTGTTACCAGTTTCGGAAATTACCGTTTGGACTTACTGTATCTTCTGCAGCATTCATTCGTAGCTTAAATGAAATTTTACCTGTTTATCTTCGTGACAATATTACTTCATATGTTGACGACATTCTTATTGCTAAACGTTCTTGGAGTGAACACAACAAAATTTTGGATTCATTATTACGTATTTTTGCAAGAGTTGGCATTACTGTGAACTTAGAAAAATCTGAATTTGGTCGTTCACAGGTGAAATTTCTCGGTCACATTATTTCTACAGAAGATATTCTTCCTGATCCAGAAAAGCTAGACGCAATTCGTAATTATGCTGTTCCTACTACAAAACGTGATGTTCGTAGTTTCCTTGGTGTCTGTAATTTTCTTAGACGCTTTGTTAGATTGGATGATTTGGCCACACCTCGTTTACACATTTCAGTTATGCACACTTTGGTCCCAGAAAATGCTTTCATAAATTACGAGAAAATTGTTACTTCAGTAATATGGAAAAACGTATTCGATCTGTTCTTGCCAAATGCAAATTATGTTAATAGGCTAAGCCGCCAACAATTTCTCACAGAGCACCGTTGTTTTCTATCATTCCAGCGAAATTAAAGGACATGGCTGCAGTCGATTTGTTCGGTCCAGTGGTTCGTTCTACTAATGGTTTTGCGTACATTTTCGTAGCAGTGGAATTGACATCAAAAAATATGTGTGTTTTACACCTTTACGCAAAGCAACAGCTCGTTCAGTATCTAACGCTTTCATCAAACATTTTCTTAAAGAAGTTGGTCATGTTGATAAGGTTATATCAGATAATGGATCACAGTTTCGCTCTAAAATTTGGCTTCGTACTTTACGGCGTCGTAAAATTAAACCAATCTTCATTTCACTTTTTCACCCTCAATCTAACGCTTCAGAAAGATGGATGAAGGAAATCAATAAATTGTGTCGTCTTTATTGTCATCAGAATCACAGAACGTGGGATCAGTATCTTCATCTTTTTCAAAACATTCTGAATGAACTTCCTAATGATTCAACTTCTTTACCGCCTCTATTGATATTAAAAAACAAAGCTCCGACAAATCGCATTTCTGAAATCGTTCCTTTTCCGCCTTCATGGAAACTGCGGCATTCTGAAGTTGTCAACCTGGCTCTACAAAATATTGCATCTGCGGCTGCTAGAAGAGAGAAATCAGCTAAACGTCCTGGTCGTTTAAAAATCTTGTCAGTTGGTCAGAAGGTGTTAATTAAATCTCATCGTTTGTCTCATAAAGGAAAAGGCTTATGTCGCAAATTTTTTCTGCTTTATAACGGTCCATATAGAGTTCGCAAAATTATTCATGATAACACTGTTGAAGTAGAAACTCTTAAAACTCGGCGCTCTAAGGGAATACATCATATATCGAACGTAAAAATTTTTGTGGAATGACATACTTGTGTGAAACTAATAGCTATACGTAAACATGGAGAGAGTATAAGGATACCGCGCTGTGTTTGGCGGCGGCACATACTCAAAGCAACAGTCAAGTCTGCGCGCCGCACAAGGCAGTCGTTGACCGCAAACAATCACTTCCTACGTCACGCGCCTACAGCTGATCGAGCGCTCAGTGCGAATGCACTGACAGACGTAAATAAATACACAGTTTAATTTCTCCGAATAAATACTGTATAAAGCTATAAGGACTTCATAAATTATGTTATTAACGTTCAGTATTTTTCAGGATACGGTTGTATAAAGTATTTAAGACCTTCAGGTAAATTCTGTGCGTGTCCGACGTTAAGACGACTTGCTTTGGAGAAAATTTTCAGGAAGAATGTCATTTCGAAGAAGAAAGTAATAAACCAAAAAAGGTAAAGGTTAATTGAGTTTATTTTTCAGGTAACATATTTCCACTTAGGTACGTACTTTAGACGTAATTTGCTGCTCGCGATTATGTGACTCATACTTTGTGCTAAATTTTATGTTCTATGAATTTACTTGTGAAGCGACGTGCTTGTGTACATTTACTGATTTTGACAATTATTGATTAATGAACAGTGTTATTACTTGCGTATATTATGCATCGCTTGGCTGCTATGCTTTTTCACTGACGTCATATTTTTTTTTATTATGTGCCAGCTGTGCTTATTTATTTAAATTATAATTGTCACCTGATTAATTGTGCTGATGTGGTTAGATATGTAAGTTACACTTTGTGATTTATCTGCTTGCGCCTTCATGTTTACTTATTAAGATTACATATGAACATTTATTTGCTTATGTCGATGTGATGCTAATGACCTGTTTATTGTGTAAGGCATGTTTGCTGCTGTGCGTATGGATTTCACATTTACACATTTCTATTTTGTTGTCATAACTACTCTTCAATTTAGTATATAGAAATGCTGATATACTGTGTACGAACATAGAGTTTAGGTTACACTGTGGTATTAATTATAGATTTTTCGCTTGGCAGAGCCTCGTTATAGGGATTGTGCTGCATCCACTTGTTGACATTCTGTTCTCTACTGGTATATTTACTCGCTATTGCATGTTTTGCTTACGCTCAGTGCCTTATATTTTTAAGATAAGAAAATGAACTGCTATAATTCGACGAACGACATTAGTACAAGAAAGTCATAGAAGTCACATGAGCCGAGGTTTTATGGAATCTGTATAAATTTATGCTAATAGGAAGGAAGCTAACGACATGACAGACCAAAACTAGGTTTAGACCATTGACAGTATTACACTGCATTTTCGTGAGCAATTGAAATAGGAAGTGACACTTGACACAAAAAATACTCCACATGTTTGCTTCTGCTATGATTCTTGAAGTGGTGTACACACTGTGAAATATTATGATCATTCACACTCCGTAATCGTACTTAATTACTGAGAGTTATTCGAACTAAGTCTGTTAGAGGTCATGTATGCATTTCTTTTATTTAATGATAGACAAGGAACCAAAATGTATCTTATAATTTATAATGAGTAGAAAATTTGGGTCAGATGGATTACACAGAGGTTGTGTGTGGACACTGTGTCTTCGGATTGTATGGGATGATGAATTGAAGTTGCACTAGGATTTTGTCTGTACTTGTTCGAGGAGACTGACTAGAGGAAAGAGTTGTTATGGAAGTGAAATGATATTGGTGCTGAGGTTGATATGTATAGACGTATTATTGAGGTATTGAGATTATGTGAAGTTGATGATTATTCGAGTTTTGTGGACAAGAGGTAAGGTAAATGAGGTATTATTGAAGTTAAGTGATGATTATTGGAGTTTTGGTGGATAAGAGGTAAAGTAAGTGAGGAGCATATTTTTTTTTTTTTTTTGGTCCATATGGAACAAGGAGGATGAAGATGGCAGACTAGAACACTCAAGTAGAAAGAAGATTGCCTACACACACACTTTGTCAAATCGCCAAGCAGTATATACTTTTTTTTTGAGAGAGGAAGCATTTGCATATCTTGGTACACTGACAGTTGTTCAGCAACCGTACATTTTGATCTGGCTTGGCAAACATTGGTCTTGACATGATGACTATGACGTTGACTTAACTATTATTGACTGTTATACATTGCTGCCACTACTACTTGATACACAGGATGAACATAAAATTTTGACAGAATTGCATTTACACAGTTAACACTATTCAATTACACAGTAGCACTAATGTGGATGAAAGATGAGTGAGTGTGTTTTGTGTGTTTTCCTTTTATAATCGCAGAGAAGCGATCCCAACCTATCTCCTAAATATTATTTCACTTGTTTGTTGTGGCTTGCACTGACACCCATAAATATTATAGGTTAACTGTTATTGTGTACTGTAATAGTTAATGTGACAATTACCTGATATCATTTGTGTGTTTATTATGATTTGTATGTTTAGTGTAAGAGCATTGATAATAATTTGTTAAAGAAATTGTATGTGCATTCAAACTATTATTCATGACTGAACTGTCTCAATAGTTATGGTGAATAGTATGGACTGTTACTTGCACTTTTTCTACATGATTGGTGCTACAAGGATATGTTTAATTTCTGCTGATGAACTGTGTGATCAGTGATTGTAAAAAAATTATGGACTGTTACTTGTACCTTCTCTACATGATTGGTGCCACTAGGACATGTTTAATTTCTGCTTATAAACTCTGATGAACAGTGTGATCAGTGATACTAGATTTTATGGAACTGCTTCTGCTGAGAAATGTGACTTGTTGCTGTGTGTACCTGCTCAACATTGCTGGGTACCACTGATGGACTGCTTCTACTGAAATGATGTTGCTTCTTGCTGTCTGCACCTGATCAACATTGCTGGTGCCACTAATGGACTGCTTCTACTGAAATGGTGTTACTTGTTGATGTCTGCAGCTGCTCAACATTGCTGGGTGCCACTGATGGATTGCTTCCACTGAAATGAAGTCACCTGTTGCTGTGTGCACCTGATCAACATTGCTGGTGCCACTAATTGACTGCTTCTACTGAAATGGTGTTACTTGTTGGTGTCTGCACCTACTCAACATTGCTGGGTGCCACTGATGGATTGCTTCTACTGAAATGAAGTCACCTGTTGCTGTGTGCACCTGATCAACATTTCTGGTGCCACTAATGGACTGCTTCTACTGAAATGGTGTTACTTGTTGGTGTCTGCACCTGCTCAACATTGCGGGTGCCACTGATGGACTGCTTCTATTGAAAAAATGTTACTTATTGGTATTTGCACCTGTTGACCATTGCTGGGTGCTACTGCTGGAACTGTCAACTGCTTATTCTTGGGCTATGGAAAGCGTTTATGTGAATATTTGTATAAACTGATTTTTTTGTGTATTACTGTTTGTGGAAAGTTATGAGACTCTTACCTGCACATATTCGTCATTGCTGACGCTATTGATTGAACTGTTTAACCACATAATACTTGTGTAAACTATTATGTAAAGTCACATGCATGAAAGAATTTGTATTGCTTACTGTATTCTATATAATAGGTTATTGAAAGGTCAGTGCAAAGCCAAAATTTTATCTAGTTATATGGTATTTACGTATTAATATTATCTTTTATTTTTGTCTGTATTTTTTTTGACGAATTTGGTGGTATTTTCACCACCAATGCTGGCAAAAATACCATCAAATTCTAGCCGTGGAGGAAGGGCATATGAAAGGTGGCTACACTGAGCCACAGCGCCAGAGATCGCTAGAGAGCATTGTTCGCCCGCCTCCACTGGCAGAGTGATTATTGAGATGTGCTAGAAGGCAGTGCTTGTCGAGGACTCGTAGTAGTCAGTTCGTGTTCAGATGTGCTAGTAGAGAGTGCTTGCTGAGATGTGATACTGAAAGGTTCTTGTTGAGATGTGGTAATAGCGAGTCGGTGTGGAGATATATTGTAATTATGAGAGTGATTTTGGTCAATATATGAAGGTAACGAAACTTGATTTATTTTTCATTATTTCCATGTTTTAAATAATGTGTCATTACAGGTTCAGTCAACAAAGCATCTGGCTTGTGTTCTTGGATTAGAGTGTAATTGTGGTTCTCTTGAGTAATTATGGTATTTGTATTTTCTTTAATTAATTCAGTATAATGTTATTTAAAATTTGTTGGCAGGGTCGCCACGTGCATGGGGGCTTATTAAAAATATTAATGCAAATAATTTTAATTTTTTTTGCTTTAGTAGCTGTCTGTCCGATTACGAAGTCTCGTAACGGTTGGCCCTGACTATTATTATTACGCAATCTGACTGCTTAGAACAATAACAAAGAATGAAATGGAAATTTTCATTAACACAGTTAATTAATTAAGCCCCCAGCAACTATAAAACCAACGCAACAACAAGCACAAGAGTAACTGTTCTGTGTGTGGGAGTGTGACTCAACGTACGCATCTGGCACGGTTCTTCTTCAACAACACAACAAATTTTAAATAACATTATACTGAATTAATTAAAGAAAATACAAATACCATAATTACTCAAGAGAACCACAATTACACTCTAATCCAAGAACACAAGCCAGATGCTTTGTTGACTGAACCTGTAATGACACATTATTTAAAACATGGAAATAATGAAAAATAAATCAAGTTTCGTTACCTTCATATATTGACCAAAATCACTCTCATAATTACAATATATCTCCACACCGACTCGCTATTACCACATCTCAACAAGAACCTTTCAGTATCACATCTCAGCAAGCACTCTCTACTAGCACATCTGAACACGAACTGACTACTACGAGTCCTCGACAAGCACTGCCTTCTAGCACATCTCAATAATCACTCTGCCAGTGGAGGCGGGCGAACAATGCTCTCTAGCGATCTCTGGCGCTGTGGCTCAGTGTAGCCACCTTTCAATGTATGATCCTCCACCCTTTGAAGCAGTTCTGCAGAAAGAGTTTGCCCTTTCATACGATGATAACACTACATGTTTTGCACAGGACAACCATCACTAAGGAAACCAAGCTCAAATCTTCGATTTTCTAATGGGATGTTATTTATGTTGTTCGAAATCATAGGTGTGACTTCATTAGACGTTTTCCATCCTTCATGTTCAAGATAGCGGTAAAATGAATCTGAGTCATCTGCTAGACTGTGAATCCCAAATACGTTGCACCATAATCGCCTTGCATAGTAAATGGCATTTGACTGCAAGTTTTGCATATAACGAAATAAAACAAAGTTAACGAGCAGTTGTCTTGTTTTTAGAATATGGTTTCATAACGTGCTTATAACAGCTTCTGCCCTGTTCAAGTACAACACTTTTGCGGTATTAATTGACTTTTCTCAAAATTTCTTTTGTCAGCTTTTATTCAGCTCTTCAATGACTCACATATAGTATATACATCAGACCTGGAACATCCAAAATTACGTTTTAAGTATTATAAACTGTCCAGTATCTTTTATAAGGAATATTGATACGGTACTTGTGTAAAAATTCAAGATATATATCACATATGGTCAAATCTTTTGGCAGATATTTTCGATTTAGGTTATCATGCAGAAAGCAATGTGACTGCCTTGCTTTAAAGGACTATGACATTCAATCAACTTAACAATCGGCTCTGTTATCTTTTTTGGTCTCTTTTTATGCGAATCTCTTTTGCCATTTGGAGACCACCTATACATTACAATACTATTCTGGATTCTGTACACTCTATGCTTAGATATTCCTTGAAAGGTAAGTTGTGCTACTTTATAAGTTGGGACATCCCTACCTCCAGTTTTCCACTTGTAGGAAAATACAGGTGCTTGATTACGACGCGCTTCTTCATCTGAAATCGTGGGACGCTTCCTGTGAATGTGGTGAATAGTAACCAGTCCAGCATGTTGAGAATAGGAAACCTACAAATCCTGGACTTATCCAGCTTTTGTAGAAGAGCAAGACTTTTAAATGAATATATCTTTGGATCTGCATGTGTTTTGCCAAAATAAATTCCGCCATGAAATAGATGTGGTGACAGAGAAGAGCAAGGCGGTATTAGCTCAAAATGTTCGTTTTTGGACTTGCTCTGAATTCACTCTAATCAGACAATTCCGTAGAATTATTAGTGCAAAACTGTTCAAATGTGTGTAAATTCCTAAGGTACCGAACTGCAGAAGTCATCAGTCCCTTGACTAACACACTATTTAAACTAACTTATGCTAATTATTCCCGAGGGCATGCAGCTTTACTGTATGGTTAAATGATGATGGCGTCCTCTTGGCTAAAATATTCCGGAGGTAAAATAGTCCCTCATTCGGATCTCCAGGCAGGGACTACTCAAGATAACGTCGTTTTCAGGAGAAAGAAAACTGCCGTTCTACGGAACGGAGCGTGGAATGTCAGATCCCTTAATCGGGCAGGTAGGTTAGAAAATTTAAAAAGGGAAATGGATAGGTTAAAGTTAGATATAGTGGGAATTGGTGAAGTTCGGTGGCAGGAGGAACACGACTTTTGGTCAGGTCAGTACAGGGTTATAAATAAAAAATCAAATAGGGGTAATGCAGGAGTTGGTTTAATAATGAATAAAGAAATAGGAGTGCTGGTAAGCTACTGCAAACAGCATAGTGAACGCATTATTGTGGCCAAGATAGACACGAAGCCCACGCCTACTACAGTAGTACAAGTTTATATGCCAACTAGCTCTGCAGATGACGAAGAAATTGATAAAATGTATGATGAGATAAAAGAAATTATTCAGATAGTGAAGAGAGAAGAAAATTTAATTGTCATCAGTGACTGGAATTCGATAGTAGGAAAAGGAAGAGAATGAAACGTAGTAGGTGAATATGGATTGGTGCTAAGAAATGAAAGAGGAAGACGCCTGGTAGAATTTTGCACTGAGCATAACTTAATCATAGCTAACACTTGGTTCAAGAATCATGAAAGAAGGTTGTATACATGGAAGAAGCCTGGAGATACTAGAAGGTATCAGATGGATTATATAATGGTAAGACAGAGATTTAGGAACCAGGTTTTAAATTGTAAGACATTTCCAGGGGCAGATGTGAACTCTGACCACAATCTATTGGTTACGAACTGTAGATTAAAACTGAAGAAACTGCAAAAAGGTGCGAATTTAAGGAGATGCGACCTGGATAAACTGTCAGAACCAGAGGTTGTGGAGAGTTTCAGGGAGAGCATTAGGGAACGATTGATAAGAATGGGGGAAAGAAATACAGTAGAAGAAGAATGGGCAGCTTTGAGGGATGAAGTAGTGAAGGCAGCAGAGGATCATGTAGGTAAATAGATAAGGACTAGTAGCAATCCTTGAGTAACAGAAGAGATATTGAATTTAATTGATGAAAGGAGAAAATAAAAAAATGCAGTACGTAAAGCAGGCAAAAAGGAATACAAACGTCTCAAAAATGAGATCTACAGGAAGTGCAAAATGTCTAAGTAGGGGTAGCTAGAGGGCAAATGTAAGGATGGAGAGGCTTTTCTCACTAGGGGTAAGATAGATACTGCCTACAGAAAAATTAAAGAGACCTTTGGAGAAAAGAGAACCACTTGTATGAATATCAAGAGCTCCGATGGAAACCCAGTTCTAAGCAAAGAAGGGAAAGCAGAAAGGTGGAAGGAGTATATAGAGGGTCTATACAAGGCCGTTGTACTTGGGGCCAATATTATTGAAATGAAAGAGGATGTAGATGAAGATGAAATGAGAGACTGATACTGCGTGAAGAGTTTGACAGAGCACTGAAAGACCAAAGTCGAAACAAGGCCCCGCGAGTAGACAACATTCCATTAGAGCTACTGACAGCCTTGGGAGAGTCAGTCCTGATATACCATCTGGTGAGTAAGATGTATGAGACAGGCAAAATACCCTCAGACTTCAAGAAGAATATAATAATTCCAATCCCAAAGAAACCAGGTGTTGACAGATGTGAGAATTAGCGAACTATCAGTTTAATAAGTCACAGCTGCAAAATACTAACGCGAATTCTTTACAGACGAATGGAAAAACTGGTAGAAGCCGACCTCATGGAAGATCAGATTGGATTCCGCAGAAATATTGGAAAACGTGAGGCAATACAGACCCTACGACGTATCTTAGAAGAAAGGTTAAGGAAGGGCAAACCTACGTTTCTAGCACATGTAGACTTAGAGAAAGCTTTTGACAATGGTGACTGGAATACTCTCTTTCAAATTCTGAAGGTGGTAGGCAGGGGTAAAATACAGGGAGCGTAAGGCTATTTACAGTTTGTACTGAAACCAGGTGACAGTTATAAGAGTCGAGGGACATGAAAGGGAAGCAGTGGTTGGGAAGGGAGTGAGACAGGGTTGTAGCCTTTCCCCGATGTTATTCAATCTGTATATTGAGCAAGCAGTAAAGGAAACGAAAGAAAAATTCGGAGTAGGTATTAAAATCCATGGAGAAGAAATAAAAACTTTGAGGTTCGCCGGTGACATTGTAATTCTGTCACAGACAGCAAAGGACTTGGAAGAGCATTTGAACGGAATGGACAGGTGTTTTGCTAATTGGGGAGCAAAATAACTGATGATGGTCGAAGTAAAGAGGATATCAAATTTAGACTGTCTATGGCAAGGAAAGCGTTTCTGAAGAAGAGAAATTTGTTAACATCGAGTATAGATTTAAGTGTCGGGAAGTCGTCTCTGAAAGTATTTGTATGGAGTGTAGCCATGTATGGAAGTGTAACATTGGACGATATATAGTTTGGTCAAGAAGAGAATAGAAGCTTTCGAAATGTGGTGCTACAGAAGAATGCTGAAGATTAGATGGGTAGACCACATAACTAATGAGGAGGTATGGAATGGAATTGGGGAGAAGAGGAGTTTGTAGCATAACGTGACTAGAAGAAGGGATTGGTTGGTAGGACATGTTCTAAGGCATCAAGGGATCACCAATTTAGTATTGGAGGGCAGCGTGGAGGCTAAAATCGTAGAGGTAGACCAAGAGATGAATACACTAAGCAGATTCAGAAGGATGTAGATTGCAGTAGGTACTTGGAGATGAAGAAGCTTGCACAGGATAGAGTAGCATGGAGAGCTGCATCAAGCCAGTCTCAGGACTGAAGACCTCAACAACAAGAACAATGCTAAGAACAACACACACACCATGCCCGAGGGAGGATTCGAACCTCAGGCGGGAGGCGCCGCGCAATCTGTGACATGGCGCCTCGAACTGTGCGGCCACTCCAAGCGGCTATTAGTGCAGAATTCATTCCTCATAGGTATTTTGTTGATGAACTGATCTTCTTCAGTAAGCTCACTTTACCACACATTTTGTAAATATTTAGATGTCTGGTTAAAGTTCACATCATTAATTAACAAAGCTTTCAAAGTCTATACTGAAACAGCATTTTGCCATGTGTCCACAAACCATGGATGTGAGAAAACATTCGTCCAGTGGAGGGATTAATTACAGGTAAACAAAGAGTTCGTATTACAATGTGAAATAATTTCTACCCAATAGTCGCTGATGTTCTTTCCAGTTTCCGTTTTTCTAATATTTTCTGTGATATGTATTGTTTAACGTGCACATTCTTAGCATATAAAACAGTATCGTCTATTATAGTTGAAGGAGCCATTTCACGAATAAAATCATTCAAATGGCTCTGAGCACTATGGGACTCAATATCTGAGGTCATCAGTCCCCTAGAACTTAGAACTACTTAAACCTAACTAACCTAAGGACACCACACACATCCATGCCCGAGGCAGGATTCGATCCTGCGACCGTAGCGGTCGTGCGGTTCCAGACTGAAGCGCCTAGAACCGCTCGGCCACACCGGCCGGCCTTCACGAATTAAATCTAAAGTCTTGTATATCTTTCCATTGGGGTAGTCCTGCCTTAAATGTACTCAGCTGCAGTCACGCAAACCAGTGTTGCCAAGTTAACGGAATTTCCGCTAAATTTGACGGATTTTATACATTGTCAACGGGTGATAATTTGCGTTTAGCGGTCAACGAGTTTCTTAAGGGATTTGTGGATTGTTGCCTATAACAATATTTTTCTGTTTAATTCAGTTTTTCTATTATACAATTAGAAATAATACTTAGAGCGAAAAATCCTAAACTGGTAACGATATGGCTCCAGCTAATCCTTGCAATTAAATTTTGATGAGCGTGCAATTTAACCTCCCTTTTTTCCCAACCGAGTGAGGTGGCGCAGTGGTCAGCATACTGGCCACGCATCCCATAGGACGACGGTTCAAATCCGCGGCCGACCATCCAGCTTGGCCTTTCTGTGATTTCTCAAAATCACTCCAGGCGAATGCCGGGATGGCTCCTTAAACAGGGCACAGCGTCTTTTCATCCCCGTTCTTGAAACAATCCGAACTTCCGCTTCATCACTAATGACCTTGATGTCGACGAGACGTTAAAACTCTTAATTCTCCCTTGTTCTTCCTTCTTCCCACACGTCCATTTCGATTAAACACACACATTATACAATACCTATGAAACAGGACGGCATCTATACATACCAACTTGCCATGCGATGAATGTGTTTATATGTAAGATTATCCTATTAAGATTTGGTCAAAGTGCTTATCCATTCCCATCAAGCTTAAACCAGGGAGCCCATGAAGCCAGAAAGTAGCAAATGAGTCTGAACACATCCCAATGCTTTGACTTCATTTTCCCAATTATGAAAATGGAATTTAGTATTCCCGTACCATCGATCATTCATGTGCTTATTGCATGTGCGTGAAGTTTAGTAATCAGATTTCGATATAGTGTTTCCTCAGCCTCAACAAAACAGAATAACCCTTCCCACTCTTACTTCTCTGCCTTGAGCATTGTGTTTACAATGTACGCTGGACCGCAGCTTACCTATCGCGTGGGTACAGTGCATAGTGTTTAATTGTTAATCTTTATGATGCGGTTGACCGCGGTGTAATCAGCGATTTTTATCACTTTTATGTAAGTTGCATCATCAAAGTGTAGAAACAAAAGGACAATAAATACACTCAACAGCTTATAAAAGAGTGGCTTAGCGAAAAACAACTGAAAGACTGGCTTGTTGAGATCACTGCCGGTCTTTCAAGTGCGCGATGTCGGTTTTGCCACTGCATTTTAAATTCGCGTCGTATTTATTGGATCACTGAAAAAGCAAAAAGCACGTACAAGCTGAAGCGCCCTATTCTTCACAGGGGCACTTGAAACTCGATTCACATAGAGTTAGGCATTCCAACGAAGCCGCATCAACTTTAGTTGTAACCATTACACAGTAAGATCAATGGATCACCACTGCAAACTTTCAAAAAGGAAAAGGACGTAGGAGATGGATATTTCAGTATACTTTTAGATGAATCTACGGACAATACAGTCAGTAAATTGTTAGCTGCGTGTGCAGTACACTTCTCCGAGGCAAAAGGTTGCATTGTTTCCACATTCTTGGGAATAATGGAGCTCGAAGAAAGCAGCGCAGTGCCATTGAGCAATGGTCTGAAATCTTTGCTTAATGAGTGCAGTTTGAGTGTTCATTTAATACGTGGTTTGGGTACAGACAAGGTCGCAGTCATGATAGGAGTGTGTATCAGAATTTGGAAAGGGAAGTCCTCATCTGTCTTAATTACTTGTGTCTACCACTCCGTGCGGCTAGCGGTACTTCTGCCACAGCTGAAACTTTGCCCTGGAACTTGGAGTTTTTGTTGCTGGTTTTGCAAGTCATCATCTCGTCAGACTTCTTATAGAAAATTACACTACTGGCCATTAAAATTGCTACACCACGAAGATGACGTGCTACAGTCGCGAAATTTAACCGACTGGAAGAAGATGCTGTGATATGCACATGATTACCTTTTCAGAGCATTCACACTAGGTTGGCGCCGGTGGTGACGCCTACAACGTGCTGACATGAGGAAAGTTTCCAACCGATTTCTCATACATAAACAGCAGTTGACCGGCGTTGCCTGGTGAAACGTTGTTGTAATGCCTCGTGTAAGGAGGAAAATCACGTTTCCGATTTTGATAAAGGTCGGATTGTAGCCTATCGCTATTACGGTTTATCGTATCGCGACATTGCTGCTCGCGTTGGTCGAGATCCAATGACTGTTAGCAGAATATGGAATCGGTGGGTTCAGGAGGGTAATACGGGAACGCCGTGCTGCATCCCAACGGCCTCGTATCACCAGCAGTCGAGATGACAGGCATCTTACCCGCGTGGCTGTAACGGATCGTGCAGCCACGTCTCGATCGCTGAGTCAACAGATGAGGGACGTTTACAAGACAACAACCATCTGCACGAACAGTTCGACGACGTTTGCAGGAGCATGGACTAGCTCGGAGTCCATGGCTGCGGCTACCATTGACGCAGCATCACCGACAGGAGCGTCTGCGATGGTGTACTCAACGACGAACCTGGGCACACGAATGGCAAAACGTCATTTTTTCGAATGAATCCAGGTTCTATTTACTGCATCATGATGGTCGCATCCGTGTTTGGCGACATCGTTGTGAACGCACATTGGAAGCGTGTATTCGTCTTCGCCATACTCGTGTATCACCCGACGTGATGGTATGGGGTGCCATTGGTTACACTTCTCGGTCACCTCTTGTTCGCATTGACGGCACTTCGAACAGTGGACGTTACATTTCAGATGTGTTACGACCCGTGGCTCTACCCTTCATTCGGTCTCTGCGAAACCCTACATTTCAGCAGGATAATGCACGACCGCATGTTGCAGGTCCTGTATGGGCCTTTCTGGATACAGAAAATGTTCGACTGCTGCCCTGGCCAGCACATTCTCCAGATCTCTCACCAATTGAAAACGTCTGGTCAGTAGTGGCCGGGCAACTGGCTCGTCATAATATGCCAGTCACTACTCTTGATGAACTGTGGTATTGTGTTGAAGCTGCATGAGCAGCTGTACCTGTACGCGCCATTCAAACCCTGTTTGACTCAATGCCCAGGCGTATCAAGGCCGTTATTACGGCTAGAGGTGGTTGTTCTGGGTACTGATTTCTGAGGATCTATGCACCCAAATTGCGTGAAAATGTAATCACATGTCAGTTCTAGTATAATACATTTGTTCAATGAATACCCGTTTATCATCTGCATTTATTCTTGGTGTAGCAATTTTAATGGCCAGTAGTGTATATAGTACAGTAAATGCTATAAATAACGGAACCAATCCATTGAAAATAGTTCAGAAGTGTAAAGCACGCTGAATGTCTATTTTAGTGGTTGTTTCCCGTGTTTTGTCTCAGTAGCTATAGCTAAAATCCCATTCTGAGATACTAGCGCTGGATGAGAAGTGCTACAGAGCGCAGCTCCTCCATAATACACTCAGACATGAAAAACGAACAGTACGACGGAATTATCTAAATGGGAAGGAGGTCGTTAGATGTTATATACATGTACAGCCAAACAAAAGATAACAATTTCAGAAAAATTGGATGATTTGTTCAAGGGAAAGAGCTTCACAAATTGAGCAAGTCAATAATGCGTTGCTACATTTCTGACCCTTATGCAAACAGTTATTCGGCTTGGCATTGATTGATAGAGTTTCTGGATGTCCTCCTGAAGGATATCGTGCCAAATTCTGTCCATCTGGCGCATTAGGTCATCAAATCCCAAGGTGGCTGGAGGGCTCTGCCCATAATGGTCTAAAGGTCCTCATTTATGGAGAGATATGAGGACCTCGCTGACCAAAAAGGCAGGGTTTGGGAAGCAAGAATACAAAAAATAAGACCTCCCGCATTGTGCGAGCAGGCATTATCTTGCCGACATGTAAGCCCAGGATGGCTTGCCATGAATGGCAACAAAATGAGGCTTAGAATATCGACGACGTACCCCTGTGTTGTAAGGGTGCCGTGGGTCTCAAACACTGGGGTCCTGCCAGAAAAGGAATGGCACTCCAGTCCATCCACTCCTGTTGTCAGGCCGCATGGCGGGCAACAGTCTGGTTGGTTTACCACCAGTGTCCGGGACGTCTCCAGACACGTCGTCGCCGGTCACTGGGATTCAAGTCAAAGCGGGACTCGTCGCTAAAGACTCTTCTACTCCAGTCAATGAGATTCCAGGCTGAAGACGCCCCGGACAGCGGTGGGATACCAACATGACTGTCGCCCGACATATGGCATGACAACCATGAGTGATGGTCTGGGTGCCATTTCTTTTCATAGCAAGACCCCTTCAGTTGTCATCCGCGGCTCCCTTACAGCATAGTGGTACGTCGACGATATTCTACGCCCCGTTTCTTTACTCTTCGTGGAAAGTCATCCTAGGCATACATTTCAGCAAAATAATGCCCGCTCGCATATGGCAAGAGTTTCACTGCTTGTCTTCGTGCATGCCAAACCATACATTGACCAACAATGTTACAATGTCTTTCCCTAATTGAGAACGTTTGGGACATTATGGTCAGTGCTCTTCAACCATCTCGGGATTCTGACGATCTAACGCGTCAATTGCACAGAATTTGGCACGACATTGCTCTGGCGGACAACGAACAACTCTGTCAATCAATGCCAAGTCGAACGTCTGCGTGCATAAGAGACAGAGATGGACCAAAGCGTTATTGACTTGCTCAATTTGTAAAGCTCTTGCTCTTGATTAAATCATGCAATTTTTTCTGAAATTGTAATCATTTATTTGTCTACATTTACATAACATCTACAGACTTCCGTCCCATTCGGATAATACATTCGTGGTGCGTCGTTTTTTTGTCTTAAAGTGTACGTACAGCGATGACGTGAACAAAATTTATCCAAAATTTACCTTACTTTTCTGAAACCTCATCTGGGAGAATGTCAGCTGGTAAATAAGGCATAGAATGTCAGCTGGTAAATAAGGCATTTCAGTCAAATTCTGCAGATCAGTCGCGACTCCTAAACGATGTTATTTTACTAATCAGTGGGCTTGTAATGAGATTTGTGGTACGAGAATATAGACGTGAGTTTTAACAGCAGGCGTTTGCAAATATAAGTCGCCGAAGATATGCTTAGGTCATGAAGTCGAAATCTTACTGTAAGATATGAATACCTCCAATAAAATTTCACCCGAGGTTGAAAATGGAAATGTGTATGCTTCAAGGGAATGCTTGCGAGTGATAAAAGAACCTTTAGTATCGCTGGCCAACGAAAGGAGTTTGTCATGAAGTATAATAACACAGACTGATTTTTAGTGGTCGAAACCCACTATTGTACAATGGAAAGAAATAAACAATGCTGCGGCGTTCTGGAACGAGATTAGCTCATACAGAAATGTCAGCGGCTTAAATACTTTTAGATCTGTCCATTATACTTTTGATTCTATCATGGTCCGATGCAGAGGTGGAAAGGGCCTTTAGCCAACTAAATTTGATAACAAAAGGCCCTCCATAACAGACTAACTAGTGTTATGGTGAACGCCTTTAATACAATAAGAGCGGGTCTTAAGTCGTGTTGCAAGTGCGATTACGAGCTATCGGAGAACGTTTTTCCGAGATATTTCTCCTTCTGGCCCCAGCAGCTTATCACTGGACACGCAAGACATCCTACTGTAGGATGAGAGGGAAAGTGAAATACTGTGGCTTGAACTACATTAATGTGGTGAGCGGGATCTAAACTTAGTTTTATAAGTAGTACTAATAGTAATAAGATTAATAATAATAATAATAATAATATGCGATGACAATGAGAAAAGAATTCTTCGGAAGTTATTAGTGCACCGAAATTTCATTTTTAGGACGGTAAATAACAAGAATAAGCATTTAGGATAGTTTTAAGCTCAGTTTAACGGAATAAATTTTCGGTGTTGGCAACGCTGACGCAAACTCTCAATGGGTTCAAACCATTTATTTAAATATTCAGCTGCAGCTTGATAAAAAGTATGGATATACTGTTCAAATTTTACAATTTCCCTGATTTTCCAATTTACCAAGAATTGGTTTGACAGCTGATGTTACGAAAAAATCTTCACCCGTAGAGTCTAAATTAGTATTTAAATCATTTAGCACAGAAATTGCTTCAAAATCTAGTTGTTTCGCTATCAACTCATTCAGTACTGCAGAGCGAAACGTTGATGCTTGGTTGTGAAGGAAGTGCAGACAAGCTTCTGATGAAGGATTTTCAAAGGATCGTTTGATAACAACTGGACATTTATTTTAAGATTCAAAATATGATTTCCTAGGAACAAACATAGTCAGAAAAACATTCGACCGCAGGGATAAAGCTAGCCACCTTGTTTCGCCATAGCCTAAAACTTGTTTGTGCTCCTGGTCTACAAATTTATAAAATTCTTTAAGATTTTCAATTCTCACAGTACACACATAGCAGTGCGAATATTTTTCAGACACAATGGCTTCAATATCAATAGGAGGGGCATCAGCAGCCTGTCGTCTGTGTCATTTTATTACTTTCGAATGTTTTAGAACTCAGAGATTATACAAGCTCACAGTATTTTTTATTGCACAAATGTAGAACACAATACCGCTTTCTACCCGAGTCAGAGACTCTCATTCAAGCATTTGCGTTTAAACTCTCTATTATTGTTGGTGGCATTCACATCAAACACGAATGCAGAACGACACATTTCAATTGTCGCCCGCAACTCTACTTTCCCAAGCCGAAGTCTCCACACAATTTCAGATGGATATGTGTTGTAGGCCCTTAAAATAAACTTTTGTATGTCCGTCCTCCTGACTGAAGGTTTGAGGGACTTCGGCCACTCGCTTATGCAATACAATGGAACACCTGCAGTAGTCCTTTCGATGTTATTTTTTATATAGCTACCAGTTGCGGTAATTCAGTACACTATCTTCAGGCCTTGGCTGACGCTGATGGGGTGAACTCCAGTCATATGTACGATCCCATCAGTGGCCAACATCTATGAACTGGTTACCGTAGACTACTGTAACAGCGATGTTTTGTCTGGAACCAGCAACTACCAACTGACTGAAGAAACATTCAAAATAGAACTTCCAAAGATATGAGTCAGCGAATCATCAGACGTTCTATTTTGACAATACTGTGATGTCAGATCACTGCTGCATGGAGAGCAGAGTCTGTCATTATTCAGTAATTTACATTATTGCTTAGTACGTTACGCTCTCACTTTTAGTAATGATTCCTGTAACTTAATACAACTATAATATAGAAACAGCACGTGTATGTAAGTAAACAATGGTATTGTGAGCTTTGAGAGTTGACCCGTCGCCTTTGCCGCTACAGTTCACCTGAGTTTTGAAAACACAAGTAGCATATTAGATATTAGAAAAGTCAGTTGCGTCCATAGGCGCCCGCAAAGGGGTGTGTGGGGTACTTGCTTCCCGTCCACCCCCCGCCCCCCCCCCCCCCCACCCGGCCAGGAATCTCGTATATGCGTTAATTCTTCTACACTTCTGGAAGTGATTTCCCGTTTTCGGCTAAACTTCTCCTTTAGCCAATTGTAGCCGTACGCCCAAAATCTTTTTCTTGTGGCATGACACGTCTCGAAGTTGACCAAGTCATTTACAGAAAAATTGTCAATTTTAGAGTCTTGTCCCCTCTCCTGGATGAGTTTCTGCGGACGCCATGGCTACGACGACAACAGACACGGAATGCGTCAGGTATGGAAAAATGAGGGCAATCAGAAAGAGACAGGACCTATATTGTCGACAAAAAGTGGCAGTTAGCGGCGTATGGCGTTCTCTACTTGAGCTACGTAATTCAAGCACAGAGCACGACGCAATCAAAATTTATTTTATAGTAATTTCTGCAAAAGTTCACTAAGTGAAAGTCTATTTCCATCGTCTGACTGATACAACAGCTTCGCTCTGACCGCAGTTGACATATAAAATTAAAATACACCCGATATGAATGTGTAATCAATCATCTAGTTAGCATCCAATCTAGAAATTAGAAACGAATAGAAAGAGATCGATTGTGTATGACTGGTTGTAACAGCTTGTATTCACGGGTCACTTTTCGAAAAAAATTCCTAGTAAGAACAACTGCTGAACATAGCCTTGAACATATAGTGAGTAAAATGTCGTCAACATGAAGGGTAATTTAAACGTCACAGTATTACGCTACACATAGTCCTATTGGAAGTTGTATGTCCTTCCCTTACCCCTGACTTAGCCAGGCAATTATCAGAGTGTGTACAGCTTAAGGTACGTTGTCCAAGACGCGACGCACACTAGCGACTGCGACGGGTCGCTACGTGACGTCAGAAGTTGCCTGCTGGCGCATGCGCAGTTCGAGTTTGGGATGCGACGCGCGACTGTTGCGGCAGCTGCCGCAGCACTGCACCAGTGAGCAGTGTTGCGACGGAAGTCGCACGACACAAAGACGTACGCCTGCCAGAAAGATATCGAGCCAGTCAAGGAAAACTGAAATGAGCCACTCACAGGATGTGATGCTCTGTGAGCTGGTCTCGCAACATCCTTGCCTTTACGATTTGAAGAACCCTAAATATAGAGACACTATGTTCAGAGACAGAATTTGGGAAGAAATTGGTGCACAGTTGAAACTGGCAGGTGAGTGAAATATATATTTTCCCATTAATGCAAATTTTTCTGGCCTGTTATGAAAATCAGTATAATTCATGCAGATGTAGAATTAGAATGATGAAAATGAACTTGAAGGTCAATTTTCGCATTACTCTTTTTTGTGACGATAAAAATTGAAAACGGCAAGTACATTATAAAATGAACAATCTAAAGTACAACGAGAAAGTTACATTTTACAATACCTTCACTTTGAAAGTAAACGGTAAATTGGTGTCTTGATGATACCTTCTAGTTGTGAAAAACCACCACCAGATTGTTGTACAGCTTTCTGTTATCAATAGATGTTCGTTTTTGAGGAAGGCGTTTCTCAACAGATTGCGCAAACAGTATGCTGCAATAAGTAATTTGTCACATTCACTTCAATTCATTGGTAGAAGATGGTGCTCAAAAAACTTGTGCCAAAAGTGCACTACTGTTTTACAAGGCCCTTCTGGTCTGACACAGTTCACAATTGAAATTCGTCTTTTGTAAATCCTGGAGTCATCTTTTGAGTGCAGCTTGGCAAGATTAAATGTTCATGTCACCCATAACGATGTATGCTGTCAGAATATAAGAATATGGAGGTTCATTTGGATGGGAATAACGATTCAGTCGGCTATGAAAGTTGCCTTAACTTGTTCCAAAAGTTTCTGCATGGGAGAAACTGACAAGTATAATTTGGGGAAATTTTGTGAACGAGCACGGACTTTATTTCTTCCACATTTCTGCCAGTGTATACTGTAGACGTTCAGAATCAAAATTCTAGAAATGTTTAAGGTGTAACCCTATCTTGTTGTCAAGAACTTGAAACAATGCAATGACGCTAGCGTGCGCTTATTGTTAATAAACTTATCTTTCATTGGAATTTTAGGTGAAATGTGCAAAAACAGATGGAGGAATATTCGGGACTCGTATCAGAGAAATAAACGAGAAAGAAAGCTTGGAACAGGTTCAGATGCCTCAGCAAAACCAAGAAAATGAGTTCTGCTTGATCACTTGGCTTTAAGAAACCTACATTTCGCGGCATTTTGAATGAAATTGTCAAGAGCATATGGAGAAATATTAGTAACTCATACCGGAGAAATATGACATAAAATGGTTTCATTAGGTCCAAATGTGTCAGCGAAACAAAACAAATGCATTCTCTATCGTGTGATGACCACACGATTCTCGTTGCGCGTCGACAGAACTGGCGGCTTGTCGCGACGCTCCCGGAGATATATGAGCCCAAATCTCGGAAACGGAGATCGATATCATTCTGATCTCAACTTTAAAAATAATTTCGATATGTTAGCTTCTTTTCATCGGCAACGATGTATGACCTAACGTGAATCATACGTAAAGTAGCCAGCGACCACATTTTTCACTGTACACAATTCAAATTTTATGCAGTAGGTTACTTGTAAATTAAGTATCGGAATAACTGTGACGAATATCGGAAAAATAGACACCTCATTATCAAGCTGTGATGTGAAACTGTAAGATACGCAAACATCAATTTTTTGTGCCTTTTACTTTCCTCACAATTGATAGAGAAGTAATATACAGCGAAAAAACACGCAAAACCGGAAGAGATACTTTTCAATTTTTTAAAGTAAAAGGAGAATCTGTATCGAAAAACTAACTGTGGGAGCCGATGTAACTTTGTTGCATTAACATACAGTATTTTTTACAGCAAGAAAACCGGAATTCTTATTTTTCTTATGTATTTGAATCCGCCGCCGCCGACCGGAGCTTGGGAAACGGCGACGACTCCAGTCGTGTTGCGGCCGTGTCGCCGTCTGCCAGGGTGGGAAAAGAGGAGGGGGCAGCGTCGCAGTCGCAGCCAACTGTCGCGTCTTGCACAACGTAACTTTAATGTGGACTGCGACTCTGGCTGCAACGCGGTATTTTTCACATCAACATGAATTGCCAGAGGAGAACACAACCCTAGAACTGATGTGGAATCGAACCCGATACCTTCGAATCTACACTCTGTCGCTGAACAAGATCCATATAATGACTATCATATTCTTCTATTATTATTCCACTGCTAACGAAACTAACCACTTCGAGGAGAAACACATGCACTGTTAAAGTCCGTGCAGTAACGAGTAGACTATGAAAATTTAATGACGCCACGATTTCTGAAATGTGTATGCGCGGCCGTGTTGATACATGCATCGAGCAGTTTGCGTCCGTATTCTTATATTGGCAGTGTCAATGGTCAAATACGACGGATTGTGTAGCAAACATCACCTGGCACAGTAGGATCTGTACTAAAAAATTGTATGCTGCAGTTGGAATCACTTAATTATGATAAAATGTCAAATATTTTAAGTTAGTTCCACGACTAGACTCATCATCGGTAATTTCTATTTAAATATTGCACAAATGTAGGATACATATGCCGCTCCCTAACAGTACATCACGACATGAAAAGGCGAATATCATATTTGTAATGAGAATAGAATAATGTGACAATTTTAGCATTCTACCGTTCATACTCTTTTGACGCTTGACGCTGTTTCTTGATACATCGATTGTAATAAGGTTATAATAATAGGCATCCGTAGAAACTTTTTCGGGGGGGGGGGGGAGGGGGGAGGGGGAGAGCAATATTCTGAAATTGCCATTCTGATATAAAAAGGTTGGTCAGATTCGAGACGTGTCCTGCCATAACGACTAAATTTTGAAGGTGACACGAAAAACTTATTATTTCACGGAGAGCTGATGCTTATCCGCGCTCTTCCAGAAGTATATGAGAATTCTGAAACGAGTAAAAACTATATACTTTTGATTCGAGGTGGGGGGCAAGTGCCTCATATGTTGAGGTGTAAGAGACATTTTCCAAGTTGGATATCGATTCGGCTGTCCGATGCAGTTCCTACGTCTAAACAGTAACGAACCAAATGATATGGCGTAGTAACACTACAATTTTACGCTTTTCGTAATCAGAACTAAATAACGTGACATTCACAAACTCTTATCTCTCACTACAATATAAATTATATGAAATTCTGTGAAATATTAAAACTACCTGATCTCGGCGAGTTCCTCCAGTAGCTATTGACGTCGATTGGAAGTACACGTTCATGGGACAGTGTGTCCACAAACACCTATTTTTCGCGTTGCGTTACTGGTGAGAGAAGGAGCAGATGAACGTCATCAAATCCACGGAATAAGAAGCTACTTACTCAGCTGGTCGACAACAAACGTTTTGGACTCACCTCAGTTATCTTTACTAAATATCTCTGGGTTAACTCTAGACCGTATTTCTAAAATGGTTACCTGTAGGCTTACATTCATGGAGGTATTATACCTCCATGCTTACACCTGAACACGCCTTGAAATGTTCAGCGATTTAAACTGAACAACCTGCAAGGAGCAATATGTACATAGGGAGATACATGGAAAATATTTTGATTGAAACGTTAGGAAATTTATTAAAGGCGAAGGGAATAAGTCCCGTGGCTAGTATAAGCTTTAAGTGGATCAGATATTAGAACGGTTCGGCGTCATTTTGTTAGAAATGATGAGACCAATGAGCATAAACAACGTCTTGGTTCATTCTCTTTACTTTTGACGCATTTTATAGATCGCTACCACAGTGTTAGGACGCATTAAAACCTTATTTTGTCGACAGACTGAAATAATGTCACAAAAACATGTTCCAAACGTTCCAAATGTTGAATTATGCATTAACGAGCTCCACACTCGACAGCGATATTGTCTGTACTCGGTCGGTCGCTTCGACACGACTCACCAAGCAATTTCAACCACTATTGCGAACGTCACTGAATCGAGAAGTTCTGCATTGGAAAATGAATTCTTATGTTTAGTAGTGACTTTATGATTTCCGTATCTCCAAGAATAATTAATAGAAAATGGAAATTGCAATTTATTAAAATTTCTTTGAAACGCTTTTCTTGGGAATTGTTAAGTTGCATTACAGATATAATCCTTTTTCACTCTAAGCAATTTTGTCATATGATGACATGGTGGGAGAGCGTGGCTGTTATTTGAAGACAAATGTTGATGGTGTTGAGACAGCAACTAGCCACAAATTTATTTTATCTTCCTTTATTCAAAAGGAACTTCAAATGAATTTGTGGCAAGTTGCTGCCTCAACATCATCAACATTTGCCTTTTTCACTTACTCATTGTGGATTGCGTACATCTTTACAGTGGGTCAATACAATCCGTTTTTCTTTTCAGTCCTCAATTTCATGTTCATTCATGGGTATTATAATCAGTCTGCAAGTGTTTACACAGTCTATTTTGCAATCTCGATGTTTCTATAGAAATATTGTCAATAGCAGTACTGATAACTGTAACTCTTGTTATAAATTGTAAGAGAGAGACATAGATTACATGAAACTGACAGAGGTTTTGAGTATGACAGATTTGCCCTAAACATTTAAATTAAAATGTGTTCTTAATCATCCGGTAGTTCTGTCTACGAGTTAAAAACTTTAATAAAGCATGCAGTTTCTTCATAAATAACTCAAAATCAGCTCATGGAGCTCATTGTATTGTGACTAATACTGTGTACCTCCAATCAATTCTACTTCTACTGCGCATGCTTGAAAGTGTGAATCACAGCAAAACTGAAGAGTTACTACTTCTTAGTACAAAAGACAAGTACGAAAAAAATGGCTCTGAGCACTATGCGACTTAACATCTGAGGTCGTCAGTCGCGTAGAACTTAGAACTAATTAAACCTAACTAACCTAAGGACATCACACACATCCATGCCCGATGCAGGATTAGAACCTGCGACCGTAGCGATCGCTCGGTTCCAGATTGTAGCGCCTTTTTTTTATTGTTTATTTAAACTTTTCACTTTTTTTAAAAATCTTATTTGGTTCACTGTTGTTCGTTGCATCTGTTCGGGGCGGACGTCGTAAGCCATCCGTTTAAGTTCGTTGTTGATCGATTAGCTCAGTTTTTTTATTACAGAGGGCTGTTAACCCTCTGACCGAACACGCTGAGCTTCCGTGGCGGCGCGCCTAGAACCGCACGGCCACTTCGGCCGGTAAAGACAAGTACGGCTTCAATTTCACTTCTCAGAGGGACTCATTATCACTGAATGACTGTAAATTCTTAATCAATGTGGACAACGTGAAACGAAACAGAACTACAGAGCCACTTTCAATCATTAGACAAACAAGACGTAACCAAGCAGCCGCATTGCCACATTTCGCATGAGAAGAGCGTTGGGCCCCTCTTCAAAAGCTCAATTACTATCGTTGTGGGAAGGGTACTATTTCAGTGGCAAGTTCTGTAAATTAAATCGTGGCTTTTGCTAACTACGCGTGTATTTCCCTACGGAAGTGTACAATTCGAGAGAGTTTCTTGTTCTACTGATCAATAGCAGAGATTACAAATGCAATACGGAATTTCACTCCGCTAAAAACTCTGTGCTCCGCTCAATAGGACTATAAAAAACTAATGTTTTCTCGTTTCGCATTTAACAATGAAACTCGAAAAACAAATAAAAGAAAAAATCAGTAGATTTTGTTCGTTACCTATCTCATAACTAACTTTTTACCACTCAATAAAATTGTTCAGTTTATTACAAGTCGCACAAATTTATAACTTCACGGTGTTTGCTTTAACGTTTCCTAGAAATAAAATATGGCAAAAGTGTTTCCTCGTTATTATTATCAACTGTTCTGGTCCTATTCATCAACACATAGTATGTAATTTAGGATAAAGACATTAATTAAAATTTGTGATTTAACTTGTGTTTTCATACTTCGGTCTTGTAAGAAAATAAAATAATGAATCAGAAGCAGTTGCAATCACTCCGTAAAAGTATTTTGTTTAATTACTTTGATCCCTTCTTACGTAATCGAGAAACAGCGCGCTTTGGAAGTGTCTGTCTACTTGAATAAGTACGTAGGCAGAACTAATGGGGGCGCAATCTGCTTAATTCCAAACTTTCAGCATTCTAACCTGTAGAAAATGTCAATTTTCTCATAAGATATCCTCATGAGAAGCATTTGCCACTTAGACTCTCTGCCATGACCTTTTAATTATCAAAGGAAAAGTTACCTGATACTTATCGATTCCACGTCAGACCGGTAAATCCACAATGATCTTACTTCATAAGTGAGTTGAATCACTGTGGGTAAACAGGAGTTTCGTAACGCAAATTACTATTTATCTAAATCTCACTCTCTGTTTCCATAAACACAACATTTCATTGTAGAAGTCGCTGTCCATATTTGTCTGTTCTACCCTTGGTAACGTTTTATCGCTTAGTGAAGCTTATATACGCCTGTGACAGGTATCAGATGCTAAACATATTTTCCAATGCATGAGAAAAAAATTCCAGTTTTTTTATATTTTTCAGTGAAAGATTATTGATTATAAGCGGACAACTTTCATTTACCTCAAAAATTACGCGAAGAAGTAACTTGCAGTTTTAAATACTTTGGAAATCGTTAAACGTAATCCGTGGGATGGCGACTAACATATGAAATTCGAACGCATTAAGCAATGTGTTTCCAGCTGGTGTAATCCAAAGGAAATTGATGTGACTCTCGGATACGGCTTGATATCTTTCCAGCTAATATGGAAACAGATGTGAGGTAAGCGTTTAAAATACGAGAGATTTCACAATTCACTGTAGCTAAGTAAATTCTATTGAACTTTGTTGTAACATCGTCAATAATCAACTGTGTAAATATGGCTAATAGTCTTTATGTATTGGATCTTTCTAGTGCACGCCTTGCCACAACACTTTGAATGAGATATTTTCGTTTTAGTAACAAAGTATTTTGGTTGTCCTATGATTTAAATTCCTTAGAAACACTCCGAAAATGCAAATAATGGTTTCACAGGCATTGCTTATACAGTTTAAGTCTTCCTTATTCCTGTATCTACAGTCTATGAATTTTAGCAAAGGTGATGTGTTTTGAGCGTCTAACTGGAAACCTTTCGATATCTTCGCAGAGTATTCTTGATTACCTGGCTTATTAGGATTGCCTTAAAATTCTATCACCACAAGTTTCATACACTTTTGTTCTACTTTTTTGGGGGGGATGATGGTAGTGGTGACAGACTTCATTGCAGCATGATCATAGATCTAGGTAATAGTTTTGTTAGATGGCCAAAACAATGTATAAGATGCCATGAGAGAAAGCTACTGTCACTGGTGTGAGGGGAAGTTCGCTCCCACTTACTGAACAGTTGAAGTCCTACAAAATTATTTAGTTGTTATGCGCATATTTTGCGAACTTTTGGGATTACGACCAATTTTTTTCGAGTGCACTACAAAGTCCATGGCTATATTCACGTCAGAATTTTGCACAATTACTTCAGTTCGTTGGTACGTCATTCGTCGTCGGTTTGTAGCTCTCATTTGATACTTACAACAAGCTGTTAACATCTTTTTGCATTCTTGTCACATGTCTTGACTAACACAGCCATCGCTGATTGGCAGCACACGTAGTACTAGGTAGGGCCTACGATGTCTGCGTACAGATTGTACTGTTATAGATTTTCTCACTTACAATGCTCATATTAAAGAGATGTTAACATGAAACACACTGTTGTCATTGTCGCCCGCGCACACATTTTGCGTTTACAAACCTTTCTGTCTCATCTGATAGAAAACTCGAAGGACCCAGGCGATCGGACGATTTCTCTGTCTAAATGTGGCGGTATTTCCAAGATCGAGCGCGCGACTGTCATGGAGGCAGATACAGATTAGCTATCGCTTTTGTTTGTAGCCTTCATAATAGAACATCGTGACTTTCGCCTTTGATAAATCTAAATATAGTGCCGGGTTGCCCTGTGGTTCGAAGTCCACTTCAAATTTGCTCATTGGTCAGTGAATGGTAAGACAGGCCTGGCATCCGATAGTGTCATTCACATGTTTGTATTATAGCCAGCGTTTTGCAATTTACTACAGTGTTTTTTACTTGAGACAGATTTACTCATAAATTCCCTTAAAAAAGTATAGCTGCGGCATCCGATTTTTGCCCTCAGTCCATAGATTACAGCATGCGTCGAACAAAGATGGTAGGTACTTGTAACAACCGTAAACCATTAAGTGCATCTGTCAAATTATAAGGAGATTTCAGTTTCGATATCATAGAACATTTAAGAGTTGATCTTCTGAAAACTGTTGCCATTTGAGCTTATTCCTATTACTCAACGTAACCCGATCAGTTTATTCAAGTTGACTTCCCGGGTATTAAATTAATACCAATATACATTAAAAATGCCTCAATTGCGAGTAGGACTCGCGTTTTGTGGTTTCCATACAAACTTAATTATGTGTATAGTTAGTTTATCTACAGGTTTTGCTGAATGAGTTTGCGAGTATCAAAATTTGTGACATGAATGGCATTAACTTAGGAGCTTAAACGTTTTACTCCGTCAAGGGACCGTAGACCTTAGTATGTGAAATAAATGTCAACTTGATACGTCCACCACTTTCTGAGTAAAAGGGGTCTTAAACAGACGGAGAGACGGAATGAAATTTTCACTCTGTAGCAGAGTGTGCGCTGATATGACTTGGCACATTAAACCTGTGTGCTAGATTGAGACTCCATCTCGGGATTTTTACGTTTCGAGGGGAAGTGCTCTACCGACTGACCTACCCATGCACGAGTGACGATCGTTTCTCACAGCCGTACTTCCGTCAGTCCACCTATTCGTACGTTCCAAAGTTCACAGAAGTTCTCCTGCGAATTCCAAGACTAGCATTTCTGCAAGAAAGGATATCAAGGAGACATGGCTTAGCCACAGTCTGGGGGAAGTTTCCAAAATATTTTCCCTCTGCAGCGGAGTGTGAGCTGATACGAAACTTCCTCGTAGATTGAAACTATTTGCCCGGAACGAGACTAGAGGTCAGGACCTTTGCTTACCTGCGCAAGTGCCATCGTGAGCTACCCAAGCACGACTCACGACCTTACCTTGGATGGTAGGAGACGAGGTCCTAGCGGGTGTGAGGCTGTGAGGAAGCCGCGTTAGTCGTGCGTGGATGGCTCAGCCGGCGCCGGCAGAGGGGTAGCTGCCCTCTGTAATTAAAAAAAAATAATAAAAATAAAAAAAATAAAATAAAACTGAGTGAACGGATCAAGGACGAGTCTGAACGGGTGTCATCGGAAGTCCGCCCCGAACGAATTCACCGAACAAAATAGAACAAAGTGAGATCAACAAAAAAAAGTCAATAGAACACGTGCGTGCGGAAGACAAAGGTCCCGAGTTCGAGTCAATGCCCCGCCACAGTTTCAATTTGCCAGGAAGTTTCAGATGGAGAGACGGGCGGACAACGAAGTAATCCCATAAGGCTTCCGTTTTTAGCGATTGAGGTAAGGAACCCAAAAAAATGAACGCCACTGAATGTGTGGTAAAGAAAAACAATATTTTTACTGTGCTCTGATTAGAGGGTAGCAATCGTAGGATTTACATAGAATAATAGAGAGTCGCTAATGCTGATGTCATCCCTGACTGGTTTAGCGCCCAGAGATACGTACGGTTAGCGCTCTGAATGCCATGTCTGTCTTTTCTGTAGCTGCGGTAATTGGTACGGTTCCGTTGTAGACTGTTTCAACATTCTGACTATAGAGCCCGTGATATATTATTTGTACAGTGTATGGAATATAATGTGCACTGTTGCTCCATTACGTGTGTTTTGCTAGTCTATTTTCATTGAGATCGATAAACACTAATGGTGTAAATCGAGTTTGTTGCAATAGCTTGGTATTAGATTTTTACACAAATTTTTGTAGGCTAAATTCTGAATGAATTTGATTTATTGATTATAGCTGTAATGTTATGGGTTACTAATGATCAATGGGACCCTATCGATTGGGTGGCGAGGTAGGCATCTGCCAAAGTGCGTAGACACGGTGGAGGGGGGAGGGAGGGAGAACTAACAGAAAAAGATCAAGAAAGATAATCGGTTAAAGAATTAACTAGCTTAGGCACGTGAGTTCTCCTACCCTTCGAGTTCCTGTCTTTTCGCTACGTGAAGAAGTCTTTTCCTCCGCCTGCACGCTGTTGTCGCAGAATTAGTTCTGCAGTATCATTGCGTCGTGTAATATCAAAGAATCGATTGCTGCCGCTAACATGGTCTGTGTTGCAACAATGCGCTTGGTTCATACAGCTGCCACATTCACAGCATGCTCTTGTTGAACAATGGAGTTCCTCCTGCAACAGTGCGTAATCAACGTCTCTTCGCAGCGGCAAGCTCCACATGTTTCGCCTTGCAGGGCCGGTAAGGTTGGCAGCACATTCATGTCGTTGTGTAAGCTAGGGTGAGGATTCATTGCTAGTCGCTGCAGTTATATTGGGAGATGGGATTCAACATTATTACAATTAAAACAATGAAATTAATTAACTATTTGAACTACAATTAAATACATTGTTATCACCAATATCATAGTAGATGCAGGGAATGTTTTCCTCGTTCTTAAAGCCATAGTTCAGCGTCTTTACCAGCATTTCACGTGTAATCGAATGAAGATAATCAATTACCTCTGTCTTTAGGTCATGTATTTTCATTGGGTTAATATGTTTTAGCAGCACCCCAAAGGAAATAGTCGGGCGGAGACAGATCCGGTGAACGCGGGGGAGAGAGACCTTTCGTAATTACTCTCTCTCCGAAGACTTCATCTAAAAGTATTAGGGACTGGTGAGACGATGAGCAGTAGCGTTGTCTTGTCGGAAGAATGATTGATTGATCTCATTTTCATCCAGCAAGTCGATAAATGGGTGAACTATTTGGGAACAATAACCATCGGAAGTGACGGTAATATCTAAAAAGGTCGGCCCTGTAATTCGCACTCGCTTTATGACTATCCACACTCAGATTTTCTCTGCGAACACTGGCGTTTCTCTTAAGGCATGTGGATTTTATGATGACCAAATTAGTGAATTGTGGGAATTAATGTAATTAGATAGCTGAAATCAAGCCACACCAGTGGAAAAGATTCTATCTAAAACACCCTAATCCATGTCGGTTAAAAAGTCGCTGAAACCATTCACAGTACGCTGTTTTCGCATGGTCCATACAATGTAACTGTTGCACAGCAGTACTTTTATGTTGATACATCATCACCATTTCTTTGGTTACAGTGTTAACGTGCTGAAGTACGAGAGACTTGTAGTCTCTTGTGATAATCGCCTCGCTGATATTATGGACTCCACAAAATGATGTCCGAAATGTCGTCAAGCTTTCGTTCTGTTAAAATTGTGGGCCTACCAGTTCATGAAATGAACCTGTTGTCTGGAGTTTACGAATTAAACCACGTCCAGTGTCAGGATGTGGACACCACAAAGCAGGAAAGCGCAATCTAAATTGCCGCCTACACTCCGTAGAGTTCCCTCCTGCACGAAAAACCTCTTCCACTAAAAAGGCTTTCTCTGCAATAGTAAGCAGTTCCACTACACTCAGGTTACACAAGAACTAGACAATAACACAACAGCTGCAACGCACACGCAACAGTACTATCCGACCCTGCCACTGCAGGTCTACGGAACACGTCCTGGAGAGACTTGAATGTGCTGCCAACCACGTGCCCTGCAAGGCGAGACATTCGAGGTTCGCCGCTGCGGAGACTTTGCGGACGCACGGTCGCTATAGTATTGCCAGGGCCGTATAGTAGGTGCTCACGCGGCGAGTGTATGGTGAAGCAAGTATGCTATTTGGCCGAACGCTTACGATTTGTGCTCACAGACGACTGGAGCGAGGCGTCGTGTGGCGGTAAGAAGCAGAAGCAGAATGAATTTTTCACTCCGCAGGAAAATTTTCGCTGAAATGAAACTTCCTGGCAGATTAAAACGCTGTGCCCTACCTCGACTCGAACTCGGGACCTTTACATGTCGTCGGCAAGTGCTCTACCAACCAACCTACCCAACACGGCTCACAACGCCTCCTCACAGATTTACTTCCGCCAGTACGTCATCTCCTACATAGGGTTGTCAGAATTTGTTGCTAGAAAACGGAGACGTTTCTCTAAAATTAACTAAAAACGGCCATAATTTGTGAATCATAAACCGGGAAATTTCGGGACACTTTTTTAACGTTAAAAAAGTCAAATATTTGTGCAAATTACTGCTGTATTCAATTGATGTAGTAAAATAAATAAATGAACCCTTTATACTGTAATGAATTTAATAAAACCCAACAGAGGGCATTCATATGGTAATGTTGTCGTTGTGGTCTTCAGTCCTGAGACTGATTTTGATGCAGCTCTACATGTTACTCTATCGTGTGAAAGCTTCTTCATCTCCCAGTACCTGCTGCAGCCTACATCCTTCTGAATCTGCTTAGTGTATTCATCTCTTGGTCTCCCTCTACGATTTTTACCCTCCACGCTACACTCCAATACTAAATTGGTGATCCCTTGATGCCCCAGAACATGTGCTACCAACCGATCCCTTCTTCTAGTCAAGTTGTGGCACAAACATCTCTTTTCTCCAGTCCTATTCAATACCTCCTCATTAGTTATATGATCTACCCATCTAATCTTCAGCATTCTCTGTAGGACCACATTTCGAAAGCTTCTATTCTCTTCTTGTCCAAACTATTTATCGTCCATGTTTCACTTCCATACATGGCTACACTCCATACAAATACATTCAGAAACGACTTCCTGACACTTAAATCAATACTCGATGTTAACAAATTTCTCTTCTTCAGAAACGCTTTCCTTGCCATTGCCAGTCTACATTTTATATCCTCTCTATTTCGACCATCATCAGTTATTTTGCTCCCCAAATAGCAAAACTCCTTTACTACTTTAAGTGTCTGATTTCCTAATCTAATTCCCTCAGCATCACCCGACTTAATTCTACTACTAGTCAAGTTGTGCCACAAACTCCTCTTCTTCCCAATTCTATTCAGTACTTTCTTATTAGTTATGTGATCTACCCATCTAATGTTCAGCATTCTTCTTTAGCACCACATTTCGAAAGCTTCTATTCTCTTCTTGTCCAAACTATTTATCGTCCATGATTCACTTTCATACACTCCACACAAATACTTTCAGAAACAACTTCCTGACACTTACATCTATACTCGATGTTAACAAACTTCTCTTCTTCAGAAACGCTTTCCTTGCCATTGCCTGTCTACATTTTATATGCTCTCTACTTCGACCATCATCAGTTATTATGATCCCCAAATAGCAAAACTCCTTTACTACTTTAAGTGTCTCATTTCCTAATCTAATCCCCTCAGCATCACCTGACTTAATTCGACTAATTTCATTATCCTCGTTTTGCTTTTGTTGATGTTCGTTTTATATCCTCCTTTCAAGACACTGTCCATTCCGTTCAACTGCTCTTCCAAGTCCTTTGCTGTCTCTGACAGAATTACAATGTCGTCGGCAAACCTCAAAGTTTTTATTTCTTTTCCATGGATTTTAATACCTACTCCAATTTTTTCTTTTGTTTCCTTTACTGTTTGCTCAATATACAGATTGAATAACATCGGGGATAGGCTACAACCCTGTCTCACTCCCTTCCCTACCAGTGCTTCCCTTTCAGGTCCATCGACTCTTATAACTACCATCTGGTTTCTGTACAAATTGTAAATAACCTTTCGCTCCCTGTATTTTATCCCTGCCACCTTCACAGTTTGAAAGAGAGTATTCCAGTCAACATTGCCAAAAGCTTTCTCTAAGTCTACATGTGCTAGAAACGTAGGTTTGCCCTTCCTTAACCTTTCTTCTAAGATACGTCGTAGGGTCTGTATTGCCTCACGTTTTCCAATATTTCTGCGGAATGCAAACTGATCTTCCCTGAGGTCGGCTTCTACCAGTTTTTCCATTCGTCTGTAAAGAATTCGCGTTAGTATTTTGCAGCTGTGACTTATTAAACTGATAGTTCGGTAATTCTCACATCTGTCAACACCTGCTTTCTTTGGGATTGGAATTATTATATTCTTCTTGAAGTCTGAGGGTATTTTGCCTGTCTCATACATCTTACTCACCAGATGGTATATCAGGACTGACTCTCCCAAGGCTGCCAGTAGCTCTAATGAAATGTTGTCTACTCGCGGGGCCTTGTTTCGACTTTGGTCTTTCAGTGCTCTGTCAAACTCTTCACGCAGTATCGTATCTCCCATTTCATCTTCATCTACATCCTCTTCCATTTCAATAATATTGGCCTCAAGTACAACGGCCTTGTATAGACCCTCTATATACTCCTTCCACCTTTCTGCTTTCCATTCTTTTCTTAGGACTGGGTTTCCATCGGAGCTCTTGATATTCATACAAGTGTTTCCCTTATCTCCAAAGGTCTCTTTAATTTTCCTGTAGGCAGTATCTATCTTACCCCTAGTGAGATAAGCCTCTACATCCTTACATTTGTCGTCTAGCTATCCCTGCTTAGCCATTTTGCACTTCCTGTCGATCTCATTTTTCAGACGTTTGTATTCCTTTTTGCCTGCTTCATTTATGGCATTTTTATATTTTCTCCTTTCATCAATTAAATTCAATATTTCTTCTGTTACCCAAGGATTTCTACTAGCCCTCGTCTTTTTACCTACTTGCTCCTCTGCTGCCTTCACTACTTCATCCCTCAAAGCTCCCCATTCTTCTTCTACTGTATTTCTTTCCCCCATTCTTATCAATCGTTCCCTAATGCTCTCCCTGAAACTCTCCACAACCTCAGGTTCTGTCAGTTTATCCAGGTCCCATCTCCTTAAATTCCCAGCTTTCTGCAGTTTCTCAGGTTTAATCTACAGTTCATAACCAATAGATTGTGGGCAGAGTCCACATCTGCCCTTGGAAATGTCTTACAATTTAAAACCTAGTTCCTAAATCTCTGTCGTACCATGATATAATCTACCTGAAACCTGTCAGTATCTCCAGGCTTCTTCCATGTATACAATCTCCTTTCATGATTCTTGAACCAAGTGTTAGCTATGATTAAGTTATGCTCTGTGCAAAATTCTACCAGGCGGCTTCCTCTTTTATTTCTTAGCTCCAATCCATATTCACCTACTACGTTTCCTCCTCTTCCTTTTCCTACTATCGAATTCCAGTCACCCATGACTATTAAATTTTCGTCTCCCTTCACTATCTGTATAATTTCTTTTATCTCGTCATACATTTCATCAATTTCTTCGTCATATGCAGAGCTAGTTGGCATATAAACTTGTACTACTGTAGTAGGCGTGGGCTTCGTGTCTATCTTGGCCACAATAATGCGTTCACTATGCTGTTTGTAGTAGCTCACCCGCACTCCTGTTTTTTAATTCATTATTAAACCTACTCCTGCATTAGCCCTATTTGATTTTGTATTTATAACCCTGTATTCAGCTGACCAAAAGTCTTGTTCCTCTTGCCACCTAACTTCAGATGGTAATAACATTTTACAATATTAGTACTGGCAACACACCAATTTTTGATTTTGAAACATTAATCTGAGATACAAAATTGTCTACTGAAACATTGAATGTTGAAGCGTGAAGTTCACATAATTTGTTATCCTACCTCTCGTGTGTATCTGAATTCCGAGCTTTGGTGAGAAGATCTTTCCGCTGTATGATGTATTAATAAAACTTAGAGCAACTCATTTGATAATTAAAAACACATTTAATTATGGCTTCGACCGTTGGTACGTCTAACCTATTTCGTTCCTCAGCCCACTGCACATTCATGAGAGAAAATACTCGTTCTACGTTTGCATTATGCCCTGGAATACTGATGACGACTTTACACAGGTTTAGCAACTGACAGTACTCTTCTTCGCATCCAATCTGTCGAAATAAATAGGTCCATTTCTCCTGACATGATTTACTACCCCAATTATCGCTATTTTTGTTGACCTCTGATTGAGTGAACTGCTGGAGTAAAGAAAACTGTTCAAACAATAAACTATCATCTACTGACAATCCTCCCCCTTGTACAAATGTTATTGTCCTTGTCACATTGCTCCACTCGGGTTCTCCGTCTAGCAACATCCATTTAAAAATGGATATACTGTTCTTCATCGACATGAAATTTCTGAATTTCACTAGTTAATGCAACCTCACTGTTCTGCAAGAGAGATGTCACTTTGAGTGGAATAAAACTTTCTTCTTTACGACGTTCTATGAATCTGTTCGAATTTTCCAAAATCGCAGATACTTCTATAACACTGCTGTCTGCTTTCTCAAGTTTAGGTCACTCGTCATCGTCTGCATAGCTCAAACATCTGGGGGTGGTAAGATCACTGGAAGTACACTCCTGGAAATGGAAAAAAGAACACATTGACACCGGTGTGTCAGACCCACCATACTTGCTCCAGACAATGCAAGAGGGCTGTACAAGAAATGATCACACGCACGGCACAGCGGACACACCAGGAACCGCGGTGTTGGCCGTCGAATGGCGCTAGCTGCGCAGCATTTTTGCACCGCCGCCGTCAGTGTCAGCCAGTTTGCCGTGGCATACGGAGCTCCATCGCAGTCTTTAACACTGGTAGCATGCCGCGACAGCGTGGACGTGAACCGTATGTGCAGTTGACGGACTTTGAGCGAGGGCGTATAGTGGGCATGCGGGAGGCCGGGTGGACGTACCGCCGAATTGCTCAACACGTGGGGCGTGAGGTCTCCACAGTACATCGATGTTGTCGCCAGTGGTCAGCGGAAGGTGCACGTGCCCGTCGACCTGGGACCGGACCGCAGCGACGCACGGATGCACGCCAAGACCGTAGGATCCTACGCAGTGCCGTAGGGGACCGCACCGCCACTTCCCAGCAAATTAGGGACACTGTTGCTCCTGGGGTATCGGCGAGGACCATTCGCAACCGTCTCCATGAAGCTGGGCTACGGTCCCGCACACCGTTAGGCCGTCTTCCGCTCACGCCCCAACATCGTGCAGCCCGCCTCCAGTGGTGTCGCGACAGGCGTGAATGGAGGGACGAATGGAGACGTGTCGTCTTCAGCGATGAGAGTCGCTTCTGCCTTGGTGCCAATGATGGTCGTATGCGTGTTTGGCGCCGTGCAGGTGAGCGCCACAATCAGGACCATACGACGGAGGCACACAGGGCCAACACCCGGCATCATGGTGTGGGGAGCGATCTCCTACACTGGCCGTACACCACTGGTGATCGTCAAGGGGACACTGAATAGTGCACGGTACATCCAAACCGTCATCGAACCCATCGTTCTACCATTCCTAGACCGGCAAGGGAACTTGCTGTTCCAACAGGACAATGCACGTCCGCATGTATCCCGTGCCACCCAACGTGCTCTAGAAGGTGTAAGTCAACTACCCTGGCCAGCAAGATCTCCGGATCTGTCCCCCATTGAGCATGTTTTGGACTGGATGAAGCGTCGTCTCACGCGGTCTGCACGTCCAGCACGAACGCTGGTCCAACTGAGGCGCCAGGTGGAAATGGCATGGCAAGCCGTTCCAAAGGACTACATCCAGCATCTCTACGATCGTCTCCATGGGAGAATAGCAGCCTGCATTGCTGCGAAAGGTGGATATACACTGTACTAGTGCCGACATTGTGCATGCTCTGTTGCCTGTGTCTATGTGCCTGTGGTTCTGTCAGTGTGATCATGTGATGTATCTGACCCCAGGAATGTGTCAATAAAGTTTCCCCTTCCTGGGACAATGAATTCACGGTGTTCTTATTTCAATTTCCAGGAGTGTATTTCCGGCCAGTTAAATACTGGATTGGTGCATATGTTCGTAACATTTTTCCGTAAGTTTATTACACACAACAGAGACTTCAATTATTAGTGACATTTCTCCTTCACTATTTACAACATTATGCCAACGCTGGGGTAAGTTTCTGATTCCGCGGCTGTTGAGGTCACGTGGTTTTGATGCGAAGATCTCTTCGAGCCATGTTCGGAGCGCATTTTCATACATAGAAGAAGTTCCTTAAAGGTTGTTCGACAGAAAGCGAGAAAGATGAAAATCTTACGGCGCAAGATCAGGTGAATAAGTTCGATGCGGAAGGACTTCTCAACATACCATCGGTATAGTGTTTCTTATGTCAAGCAGAAGCAGGCAGGAGTTATAGTGGAGTACCATCACTTCCCGTAGTCTTCCTGGTCGTCGTTCTTGGATTGCGTCCGCAAGACGTCTCAGTTGGTGACAATAAATGTCAGCACTGATGGTTAATCCTCGTGCAAGCAATTCGAAGTGCACCACACCGTCGCTGTTCCACAAAATGCATAACATTATCTTTTGTGGATCCACGCAGGTCTTCGTACGGGGCGTTGAAGGAAGGAAGATTGGGTTGAAGATCCCGTCGACATCGAGGTCAAATGGTGCATATGGCTTTGAGCACTATGCGACTTAACTTTTGATGTCATCAGTCGCCTAGAACTTAGAACTAATTAAACCTAACTAACCTAAGGACATCACACACATCCATGCCCGAGGCAGGATTCGAACCTGCGACCGTAGCGGTCGCCCGGTATCGAGGTCATTAGAGACGAAGCTCAAGCTCGGACTGGGTAAAGGATGGAGAAGGAAATTGGCCGTGCCCTTTCAAAGGAACCATCCTGGCATTTGCGTGAAACGATTTAGGGAAATCACGGAAAACCTAAATCTGGATGGCCGGGCGCGGGTTTGAAGCGTCACCCTCCCGATGTGAATCCAGTGTGCTAATCACTGCGCCGCCTCGCTCCGTTTCGTATGGGGAGTTGCTGCTTCGTTTAGGCTCAAACATTCCTTTCTTTTGGTTATGTTAGCATAAAGACACCATTTCTCGTCACTACCAACGATACAGGATAGGAACGGTTGGTGTTCTTCACGAGGCAATTGATGACAAGTAAGCAGATTTGCACATATGAGCATCCACTTATTTGTGTGATTTTGGCTTTAAGTATGCGCTACACATACACTCGATTTTTGAACCTTCCTCATTGCATGCAAATGTCGCACGATTGATCACAGTTCATCACAATTGCCAGTTCTCGAGTACACTGACATGAGTCATTTTGGAGTAATGCGTTTAAACGATTTTCATCAAGCCCCAAATATCTTCCTGAACATGGAAAGTCTCTCATGTCGCCGGCCAGTGTGGCCGAGCGGTTCTAGGCGCTACAGTCTGGAACCGCGCGACCGCTACCGTCGCAGGTTCGAATCCTGCCTCGGGCATGGATGTGTGTGATGTCCTTAGGTTAGTTAGGTTTAAGTAGTTCTAAGTTCTAGGGGACTGATAACCTTAGAAGTTAAGTCCCATAGTGCTCAGAGCCATTTGAACCATTTTCTCTAATGTCAAAACGATCCTCCTCAAAACGAGAAAACCATTTTCTTGCCGTGCCTTGTCCAATGGCGTTATCCACACGCACGGCGCAAATGTTTCTGACTTCCTCCACTGCTGTCACCCCTCTATTGAACTCAAACAGAAGAACATGTCGCAAATGTTCCGACTTCTCCACTTGGTACTCCATTTCCTAGCGTCCACAGCTCCACTCACTGTTTCCAAATGACAAAATGACGATGTGTTCACTCAAATATCAATAGCGAACTACAAATAAAAAATGACAATTGATAAATAAACCCGTATCAACTGGAATACCAATATGCAAAATAAAAACGCTACGAACTTATGGGCCAGTCTAATATGGTAATAGCCACTTAAGGTCGCGTATGGCTAAGAACTTCCGTCAGATTTACCTATCTTGTCGACAGAATGCGGCACAACTGTTAAACCTAACTTTAGTGACACAACCAATGAGACTGCTTCAATCAAAGCAAAGAAATGAAAGGCAAAAGTATAATAAAAGCGCAGTTCTTGGGAAGGGTTATTTCTTAATTATATCTCTTTTTCTTTTCTTTCTAAAACGTAATTTATGGACTGTTAATAATTTATAAAGAGCAAATAAATTGTTTTCTTTGTTATACGTACATCATACTAGAGCCAATGTACAGCAGTTTTGATAAACAATAGGGTATAGATTTTGATATACTTTCAATTTGTTTAAAATGTTCATACAACTAGTAATTTATTTACTACAATGATACATTTTAATTACTGGCTGCATCATTTTTCGTCAATGTTGTTAGTTTAGATACTTCTCAATAGTGGATCAGTTTTATTAAACCTACTTACAAAATTACTAAGTCTGCTGAATACGCATAGAAAAAGTTGCAGAAAGGTAGTTGGGGGCGGGGGCAGGGGTTCACAGCTTTGGCACACTGCGCAATATTCTCATTACATTTAGTGTTGAGTGGTGCTTACTTGGGATGTGGTGCTTACTTGGGGACATTTACAACTTTATTCTTTGCCGAAGATTCCAGCTGGATTTCATCACGGTTAGACAGATAGTGGATCGTAAGGCTACCAAGGAGCAGATACAGATTCAGGTTACAGTTTAGTAACCATGCAAAGTAGACCAGAGTTTAAGGCAATCGTAGGAACAATAAATACAGAAAGAAATATAATACTTGTCTACTGAGGAACGACGGGTGTTTGAAGTTCTCTTGCGCGTAGATACTACCACTATGAGTACAGCAAACGGTTCAGCTGAAGAGCCATGGACACCCGTAAAAAGTGTAGTCGCGAAAGCTGGACAGACGAATACAGGGTGTATCAAAAAGAATCATCCGATGTGGAACGTCTGTATTTCTGAAACTAATAAACGCTTGCAGTCAATTTTGTTTTTTGATGAACGGGAAACTCAAAAAGTGTTTTTTATGCCTTTTCGTAGGTGTTCAATATGCACCGCTTGAGACGCATGGTTTTTAAATTGTTCCCACACAGTAGCATGTCTTGAGTTACAGCTTCCACAGCTGCTGCTATGATATGTCTCATTTCATTGACTGTTTTCGGTAACGGAGGCACATAAACAGAGGCTTTTACAAAAACCCCTCAAGAAATAACCACTTACAGTCAGGTCCGGTGGCCTTGGAAGCCAGTAATGTAAAACTGAATCATTTGGTCCAATGCGACTGATCCATCGTTCAGTAATCCTTTGATGTAAAAATTTCCGAAGTTCCGGATGCCAGTGTGGCAGTGCCCCATCCCTGTTGGTAAATGAAGTCGTCCGAATCAGTCTCCAGCTGTGGGAAAATAAAGTTCTCTAGCATATCGAGATATGTGCTTCCTGTAACAGTGGTCTCTGCAAAGAAAAATGTACTATACACCTTTCCCCGTGAAACTGCTCAAAACACATTAAATTCTGGATATTCCCGATAATGTTGTACAACTTCGTGTGGTTGTTCCGTACCTCATATTTTCACTTTATGACGGTTAACCTTTCCATTTAAATGGAAAGTTGCCTCGTTACTAAACACGAAGTGTGGAAAAAAACTGTCATCCTTCATCTTGCCAAGAAGGAAATTACAGAACTCCACACGTTGTTGTTTGTCACCTTCACAAAGAACTTGCAGTAGCTGAATTTTGTGTGTGTTCATGTATAAACGTCGACGAAACACACGCCAGACGGACATCGGGTGCATGTTGACCTGTCGAACTGCACGGCAAACGGATTCCTGCATACTCCTTGTGAAACTATTGCGGATGCGTTCGACGTCTGTGGCAGACACACGGGGGCCCGACGATTTGCCTTTACGCAAACAACTTGTTTCTCGGAATTGTTCATGTCATCATCTAACACTCTGTGCTGTAGGAGGATTAGGATTCATACCATACCTAGCACGAAAGTCACGCTGAGAAGTTGTTTCTGACCTGCATTGCCCAAAGCATAGAACACAAAACGCTTTCTGTTGTCCCTACACAATTTTTATAAAATTGAAGTGGGCGCACACTGCTGCTACTTAGCGGGAACCATGTAAAACTCGACAGTTCGCTCTTTCCAACAGTACGTCGTTCATGCACATATCTCAAATATCATAATAGTTATGATTATTTTACATCGGATCATTTTTTTATACATTCTGTATAACTACAAGGAAGGTAACTCTGGAGAAACCTTTGCTAACAGAATTAATATTAAAATGATCGACGAACGAAATAAGTACAAAAATTCCCAGGAGAAAAAAGGAATACCGTAATGTAAGCCGCTTAGGAATGAAATAAATAGGAAGACTAGGGAAGCAAAGGTGAAACGGTTGTAGGAATAATGTGTAGAAACGGGACAAAGTGGTCGTCGGAAGGACAAATTCAGCCTACAGAGAAGTCGAAACAATCTTCACTGAAATTAAAAGTCGGCCGGGATGGCCCAGCGGCTCTAGGCGCTACAGTCTGGAACCGCGCGACCGCTACGGTTGCAGGTTCGAATCCTGCCTCGGGCATGGATATGTGTGATGTCCTTAGGTTAGTTGGGTTTAAGAAGTTCTAAGTTCTAGGTGACTGATGACCTCAGAAGTTAAGTTCCATAGTGCTCAGAGCCATTTGAACCCATTTTTTTTAAATTAAAAACAAACGCGCCAACGCAGAGGAGGGAGCGGATAGGTGAAAGAGCACGTCGAAGAGCCTACGAGGGGGAGGAACCGTCTGATGATGTGACAGAAGAAGAAATGGGAGTGATGTTCAGAGTTTAACAGGACTTGTGATCAAATGAGGCGGAAGTCATAGATAATACTCCTTTGAGTTTTTAAAATCACTGGGGGGATGTGGCAACCAAATGACTATTCGAGTTGATATGTAGAATATAAGAGACTGGAGACATACCATAAGTCTTTCGTAAAAATTTCATACACACAACTCCGAAGATAGTAGGGGCAGACAAGTGTGGAAACCATCTTACAATCAGCTTAAAAGCTCATGCCTCTAAGCTACTGACAAGAATAATATAAAGAAGAATGGAACAGAAAACTCAGGCTCTGTTAGAAAACGATGAGTTTGGCCATAGGAAAGGTAATGTTTGGACACTTAGCTTGGTGGTAGGAAAACTTAAGAAAAATTAAGAGACGTTCATGAAACCTATCGATCATGAAAAGGCGTTGAACAACGTAAAATGATGCAAGATGTACAAAATTCTCAGAGAAATTTATTTATTACTTTATTTATTCGTTTAACCTGATCTGATAAGGACCATCAGGCCCTTTCTTACATCAGACCAGAGTTTCACACATGCACTGTCTTTTTTACATCATAGTTACCCAAGAAATAATAATTTTGAGATGACAAATACTATTATAGTGATCTGAGTATGTATAGAGACACTATGAATGAATGGTACTAACTATGAACTAATACAGTTTTTTGGAAATTTGTCGTAAGATCTTATGGGACCAAACTGCTAAGGTCATCGGTCCCTAAGCTTACACACTATTTAGTCTAACTTAAACTAAATTACGCTGAGGACAACGCACACACCCGTGCCCGAGGGAGGGCTCGAACCTCCGATGGGGGAGCCGCGCGAACCGTGACAAGGCGCCTGACACCGCGCGGCTACCCCTCGCGGCGAATTAATAAAGTTAATACTGGCCATAGGGAAAGACGGGTAAATATCCAATATGTACGAAAACCAAGAGGGAGCAGTATGAATAGAACACCAAGACATAGTGTTCGGATTAAAAAGTGCTCCTCCTGTTCAGTCTATACATCGAAGAAGTAATGGCGGAAATAAAAGAAAGTTCAAAAGTGGAGTTAAAATCCATGGTGAAAAGATATCAGTGATGAGATTCACAGATGACATTGCTGTCCTCAATGAAAATGAAGGAGAATTTCATTTCTTGTTGAATGGAATCAACAGTCTAACGTGTACGTGATACTGTTTGGGGTAAATCGAAGAAAGACGAGTGCAATGACGAGTAGCAGAACTTAGATTAGCGATATACAGGAATTCAGAACTGGGGACCATGAAATGGGTGAAACGAAGGAATTCTACTACATTGGAAGCAGAATAACACATGGTGGGCGAGGGCAAGGGGAATATAGAAAGCAGACTAGCACAAGCAAAGAGGACTTCCCGGCCAAAAGAAGTGTACTATTATTAAACATCGGCCTTAATTTGAGCAAGAAATTTCCGAGAATGTTCGTTTGGAGCACTGCTTTGTATGGAAGTTGATCATGGACGAGAATAGAAGCATCCGAGTTGTGGTGGTATAGAAGGGTGTTGAAAACTGATGAACTGATAAGATAAAGAATAAGGAGGTTCTCTGCAGTATCGTCTGAGAAGAAGAAGGGACAGAATGATAGAACACCTGTTAAGAGATCTGGGAATAACTTTCATGGTACTAGAGTGAGCTGTGGGTAAAAACGGCAGAAGGAGACAGAGATTGGAATCTGTGTTACAAATAATTGAGAACGTTGGGTTCGAATGCTACTCTGAGATGAAGAATTTAGTGCAGGAGAGGAACTCGTCACAGGACGTATCAGACTACTCAGAAGACTATTAATCTGAAAGAGAATGGCAGGGGTAGGATTTTAGGCCTTATTTTGTCATCTTTATGGCGATATTTTTCTTGATTGAGTAGTTGCCTTGGTGAACCGCAGCTTTACTGTTCATGACGTACAGGTATTGGCTGTCTAAAAGGTCTTCGTCGTCGCAGAGTACGCAAAAGCTCCTAATTAGTGGGTTCTTAGACACCTCTGTTTTTAGATACAGCAATGTTCTGGCAATATTGGCAATATTTGACAATATTCTGAAATGGTACAGGACTTTTGATTCCTGTGCCGCGCCATAACGGCATTTAGCTAGAATGTTAGTTGGCACGTGCAGAACGTTTCATAGCACTTTGTTCTGTAACCTCTGCAAGTGAGTCTTCGCTGTAGCACCCCGGTAACTGACTACAGGGCAGCCACTCGTTGGGTGACGTGCTGTCGAACTTCAGCTGTTCGTCTCTGCCATGTTAGTTTATTGTCCATGGTGACACCTAAGTATTTGACGTAACTTGACCAAATGGTTGGTGCTGCAAAACTGTAGCGACTGAGATTTTGACCCCAGCCTTCCTCAGAAAGGAAAACACTCACACTTTCACACAAGCAAGCACACCTCACGTACACATAACTACTGTCTCTGGCAGATAGTCAGAATTCAATTTTCATGTTGAACGAAAGCAGCAACCCAGAGTGGGGTGAGGAACGGTGAGGGATAGCAGCGTACGGGAGAGGGGGAGAGAAAAGCGGTTTCTGGCGGAGGGCGGATTAAGAAGGCAGCAGGACAAGTCTGCAGGCGTAGGGTCAAGAGGCTGTGATGGTGCGAGGGGGGCGGGGGGGGGGGAGATCGGGGAGCGGAAAAGGAGAGGAGCAAAGAAAGGGTAAAAAACCAGTGAATGTGTTGGCAGAGAGCGACGCATAGTTGGGGTCAGAGGACATGAATTAGGAGAAGATGATAGGACAGAGGGGGTGGAAACTGTTGGGTGGTGGATGTGCGAACAGTAGGTTACCGTAAGTGAGGCAAGAATAATTTCAAGAGCGGAGAATTTGTTGGAAGGATAACTCCCATGTGTGCAATTTAGATAAGCTAGTGATGGAGCGGAGTATCCACATGGCTCAGGACATGAAGCAGTCATTGAGATCAAGCATGTTATTTTAGCTGTATGCCAAGCGATGGTTTACTTTGCTCTTGGACACTGTTTGGCAGTGGCCATTCATCCTGATGGACAGCATGTTGGTAGTCATACCAATATGAAAAGTTGTACAATGATTTGCAGCGAAGTTGGTATATGACATGGCTGCTTCCGCACCTCTGCCACCACAGGAGTAGGATACGCCTGTGACAAGATTACAATATGAAGTGCTGGGTGGGTGGATTGCACAAGTCTTGCACCTGTGTCTTTCACAGGGATATGATACTTGTGGCAAGGTGTGGATTGGAGTGTGATATGCATGGACTAGGATGTTGTTCACATTGGGTAGGCGATGGAACACCATTTTAGGAGCTGTGGGAATGATATCAGGTAGGATGGCCCTCTTTTCAGGACCTGATGCTAGACAATCATTGACCAGACGAAGGATATGGTTCATTTGTTTCAGTCTGGAGTGGTACTGGATGATGAAGGAGGCACTCCTTTGTAGCTGGATCTTGGGGATGATGGGAGGATTGGGGTGCATGAAGACATGGCATGGGAAATCTGTTTGCAGACTATATCTGGGGAATGGTGCCTGTCTTTGAAGGCCTTCGTGAGACCTTCAGGATACTGAGAAAGGGATTTCTTTTCACTACAGATAAACCATCCTCACATGGCCAGGCTGTATGGGAGAGATCTTTTTTTATGTGGAAGGGGTTGCAGCAATAGAAATGCAGGTACTCTTGGTGGTTGGTGGGTGCAATGTGGACAGAGGTGCGGGTGGAGCCAGCTCAGAGGAGGAGGTCAAAATCCAAGAAGGTGGCATGCTGGGTTGAGGAGGATCAGGTGAACTGGATGAGAGAGAATATATTGGGATTGTGAAGGAATGAGGATAGGGTTTCTTGGTCCTGAGTCCAAATCAGGAAGATGTCATCAATAAACATGGAGCAGACCAGAGGTTTGGGGTTTTCGGAGGTTAGGAAGGTTTCCTCTAGATGCCCCATAAACAAGTTGGCATAGGGGGAAGGGGGTGCCATGTGTGTCTCCATGGCTGTGCCACTGATTTATTTGTGTACCTTCCCTCTGAAGGAGAAGTAGTTGTGTGTTACAATGAATTTACTGAAGTGTATGAGGAATGAGGTAGTGGAATTTTAGCATGAAGGACACTGGGATACATAGTGTTCAATAGTGGCAAGACCCGTTATAGTGCATAGGGAAGTGATGCAATAGCGACAACTAGGTAGAAGAGGTGGGGATGGTGGAGAGTTAGTGAAGGAAGTGGTTGGTTGGAGGTGTTGGTCAATGAGGCCCATAATTCTTTCAGTGAGGGCACAATAACCAGCTATAATGGGGTGTCCAGGATTGTTAGATTTGTGGATTTTGGGGAGTGCATTGGAGATGGGTGAGTCAGGTGTCATAAGTGTGAGGAGGAAAATGGATTCAGGGGAGAAATTCTGGGATGGGCCTAAGACTTTAAGCAGGGACTGGAGGTTAAGTTAGTCTTCTGGGATGGGATCACTGTGGCAGAGTTTATAGGGGGAGAAGTCAGGCAGTTTGCAGAGGCATTACACCTTCCCAGAAAGTAAGGAATATGAGTACCATGTTTGGTTGAAATCAATCCAGTGATTTAGGAGATGCTTTTTACCCAAGGCTTTGTCTGTGTATGCAGTTGTAATATACATTCAACATGTTTTACTCAAGTTTGTGCCCATATCCTACCTGTACCTATGGCAAATTGCACCTTGCAGTTTCGATTTCATGCATTTAAGTGCTTATGGCGTCATATCTCGTGAACAGTGTGTTAAACAGTGATACAATTTTACAAATATATCCATAGATAGATACTGTCTACAAAATGTGTTGTGAATAGAGTTAGTAGCAAAGAAGTAATATGCTGCTTGGGGTAGCCGGGCAGTCTGAGGTGTCTTGTGATGGTCCGTGTGGCTCCCCCCGTTGGAGGTTCGAGTCCTCCCTCGGGCATGGGTGTGTGTCTCATTCTTAGCGTAAGTTAGTTTAAGTTAGATTAAATAGTGTGTAAGCTTAGGGACCTATCACCTCAGCAGTTTGCTCCTATAAACCCTTATCACAAATTTCCAAAATTTCCAAAGAAGTAATAAATTAAAACGTCATATTTGATGAGTCGAAACAAAGCCCCGGGAGTAGACAACATTCCATTAGAACTACTGATGCCCTTGGGAGAGCCAGTCATGACAAAAGTCTGCCATCTGGTGAGCAAGATGTATGAGACAGGCGAAATACCCTCAGACTTCAAGAAGAATATAATAATTCCAATCCCAAAGAAAGCAGGTGTTGACAGATGTGAAAATTACCGAACTATCAGTTTAATAAGTCACAGCTGCAAAATAATAACGCGAATTCGTTACAGACGAATGGAAAAATTGGTAGAAGCGGACCTCGGGGAAGATCAGTTTGGATTCCGTAGAAATGTTGGAACACGTGAGGCAATACTAACCTTACGACTTATCTTAGAAGAAAGATTAAGAAAAGGCAAACCTACATTTCTAGCATTTGTGGACTTAGAGAAAGCTTTTGACAATGTTAACTGGAATACTCTCTTTCAAATTCTGAAGGTGGCAGGGGTAAAATACAGGGAGCGAAAGGCTATTTACAATTTGTACAGAAACCAGATGGCAGTTATAAGAGTCCAAGGGCATGAAAGGGAAGCAGTGATTGGGAAAGGAGTGAGACAGGGTTGTAGCCTCTCCCCGATGTTATTCAATCTGTATATTGAGCGAGCAGTAAAGGAAACAAAAGAAAAGTAGGTATTAAAATTCATGGAGAAGAAGTAAAAACTTTGAGGTTTACCGATGACATTGTAATTCTGTCAGAGACAGCAAAGGACTTGGAAGAGCAGTTGAACGGAATGGACAGTGTCTTGAAAGGAGGATATAAGATGAAAATCAACAAAAGCAAAACGAGGATAATGGAATGTAGTCAAATTAAATCGGCTGATGCTGAGGGAATTAGATTAGGAAACGAGACACTTAAAGTAGTAAAGGAGTTTTGTTATTTAGGGAGTAAAATAACTGATGATGGTCGAAGTAGAGAGGATATAAAATGTAGACTGGCAATGGCAAGGAAATCGTTTCTGAAGAAGAGAAATTTGTTAACATCGAGTATAGATTTAAGTGTCAGGAAGTCGTCTCTGAATGTATTTGAATGGAGTGTAGCAATGTATGGAAGTGAAACATGGACGATAACTAGTTTGGACAAGAAGAGAATAGAAGCTTTCGAAATGTGGTGCTACAGAAGAATGCTGAAGATTAGATGGGTAGATCACGTAACTAATGAGGAGGTATTGAATAGGATTGGGGGGAAGAGAAGTTTGTGGCACAACTTGACTAGAAGAAGGGATCGGTTGGTAGGACATGTTTTGAGGCATCAAGGGATCACAAATTTAGCATTGGAGGGCAGTGTGGCGGGTAAAAATCGTAGAGGGAGACCAAGAGATGAATACACTAAGCAGATTCATAAGGATGTAAGTTGCAGTAGGTACTGGGAGATGAAGAAGCTTGCACACGATAGAGAGCATGTAGAGCTGCATTAAAATCAGTCTCAGGACTGAAGACCACAACAACAACAACAGTTTATGTGGTAGCTTTACTGAATGAGCAGCAGAAAATTACTAAGTGATATAGTTTTTTCCTTTCATATTTTTATGGGAATTGTCAGTCAGTGAGATGAGTATTCATAAATGTTTGAAATTATGTATTTAGTCTGTTGGAAACCAGTAAGCGCTTTTATTCTTAAATTCTGGATGAATAAAGTCTTGGTATTAATGCATCATGGGGTAAACTTCTTTTGTACCTCTACACAATCATTTTGATATATGGGTGGTCATTACCCCCACAGCGATTCTATGGAGACAGTAATTGATATACGTACTAAGTTGCTTGAAATTGTTTCAGTGGATTAGGAGGAGATATGGCACATACATACATTTTTATAATATGTATGGAATAAAACAGAAAGCTATATCTGAAGCGCTTGTGTGTGCTTACGGTTCTTGTGCTGCAGTCGTAGTAGGACTCATATTTAGACACAGTAAATAACAACTTTTAAGTCAATAATATTTTCTGTCTTCAGATGGTGATCTGTTTACAATTGAATTGAACCTAGATATACCCACTCTCCATGAGCAAAAAAATTATTAGCACCAACCTCTTTACTGAACATGAGTGAACATTGATGTGAAAGGTACACTTAGATATAATGAAGGCAGCTATAATATCGACATCTTTCCACAATAGTTCGAGTGACAGTCATTTAGCCACGTTCAGTTTAGTTTCGAAATCAGCCACTCAGCTACAAGGCCAGAATTTCATAGAATACTCATTACACTAGGAAAACTTCAATAACTTCATTATGATGACTTCTGACATAGTGAATCAACATCTCTACTGTCCTGTGAACGTTCTCCATTCTGTCATTTTCTTCTAAGTATAATGTGATTGTTTTTTAATTTACGAATTTGTAACAAACAATAAGTTGCTTTATGAATACCTTGGTCCATAAGCAACATCCCTGGATTACCAAACGTCAACAACCAACTATTAAACATGGCTTGAGCCACTGTGTCAGCTTGTTCGTCTAGAGTAGCTATCACTGCTACAAAGTCTGAAAAGTGATATGTTGCTATTAACACATACCGATTCTCTGCTGGTTTCTGCCCAAAAGGACCTAAAATGTCCAAACTGATCATCTCAAATGGTTTGCTTGATTCTGATAATCTCTGCAGCAGAATATGCTGTGTACTTCATTTGGCTCGTGCACAAGGTACACAGTTCTTTACATACTGTATGTTCTGTTTATGTGTTCACCCCCAGTATTGTTAGGTTACATGTTGTTCTGTTGTTTTATGACTGTCATGTCCTGTTAATACATGACCATGCACCTGCTTCAAAATGAAATTTTGCAACATACCTGGTACCACAATACAAGGTCTAAGCTTGATTCATAACACTGTAGATGGCCGGAGTGGCCAAGCGGTTCTAAGCGCTACAGTCTGGAACCGCGCGACCGCTACGGTCGCAGGTTCGAATCCTGCCTCGGGCATGGATGTGTGTGATATCCTTAGGTTAGTTAAGTTTAAGTAGTTCTAAGTTCTATGGGACTGATGACCTCAGAAGTTAAGTCGCATAGTGCTCAGAGCCATTGCACCATAACACTGTATTGTGCACAATGAATTGTGGCTGTGTTTCAAATAACTTGCAATCTTCATCAGTTGCGGGCCTTCTGCCACAGTGCAGAGGTAGAACCTACATGTTCAATCACAGATGCTTTTTGACTCAATCCATTGGCATTTACATGTGACTTGCTGGGTCGACAGTATCCAGTGTGTTAACCTGCTCGATCGATCTTTTAAACCTAATAGCCAAATCAGCTATCCTTTATGGCCTTGTATCTTCTTCTATCTAAATGATTTCAAAAATATATTGTACCATATGTGAAGTGCAGCATCTCTTTTTCTGTCATAGAACAGTTCTATCCTACTCTATTGAACTGTTGTGAGGCAATAGCCAAGTCCATGATTGCTCAGCTTGCGTGACAGCACAAATTCCTCCTCATAAATTCGGAAAATTAATATCAGTGCTTTTGTTAACTGTGGTGTCACCGCCAGACACCACACTTGCTAGGTGGTAGCCTTTAAATCGGCCGCGGTCCGCTAGTATACGTCGGACCCGCGTGTCGCCACTGTCAGTGATTGCAGACCGAGCGCCGCCACGCGGCAGGTCTAGAGAGACGTCCTAGCACTCGCCCCAGTTGTACAGCAGACTTTGCCAGAGATGGATCACTGACAAATACGCTCTCATTTGCCGAGACGATAGTTAGCATAGCCTTCAGCTACGTCATTTGCTACGACCTAGCAAGGCGCCATTACCAGTTTATATTGAGATTGTAATTATGTATCATCAAGAGCGATGTTCTCCAATTATGGATTAAAGTTAAGTATTCCAAGAGCTTCGTACTTTATTTATTAGACTCAACTCCTTTAATTGTTCCAGACCTCACGCCAGTCTGCGTGAGCTTAAACGCGTGCATTTCGGCCTCCTATAGCAACACTGTGTTGGCTCTTCTGCCAACACATCATTATCGACTGTTTTAATCACCTGAATGCATCGTTCCTCTTCACTGACCAGTGGAACTTCACTCGTTTCTTCAATAGATGAGTCGGCAATCATGCTGTTTACACAGATTTTGGTACAAACATGTGGCAATAATTTGTCAGGTAAAAGGAAGACTTCATCTCTTTTTCTGTACACAGTATCAGATAATCCTATGTAGCTTTCATTATCCTGGGATCTGTCCCGACTCCATACCAAGTAATTACATGTTGTGAATACTACACTTCTTCCATTGAGAAGTACCAATTTTAAAAACTTACTGTGAAGTGGGCCATGCACAACCACTTACGCACCGCCATTAGATGCGATCCATGCTCGTCCATGTTCTTGACAAAGACAATTAAGTCACCTAAATACATTATACATTGTCTATGTTTCAGTCCCCTCCATTCTGTCTAAGAGGCACTGAAACGTGGTAGGCGTGTTTTTGAATCCATTCAGGACATGCTGATGTTAATAATGTCATGATGGGAATGTAAAATCTGTCTGTGGTGATCTTCTGGTGAATATCAATCCACAGATCCATGCTGTAAAGTATATGCATTGCCCCATATTATGCATTATTTTTGTTATATCTTCGGTTGAATAAGCATCTGTAACTGTACAGTTCTTATGGTGTCAATGGTCACAACAAATCGATACATCTGCACTTTTCTTCAGGACAATTACCACTGGTACTACCCAGAGGCTGGTACAGTTCTCAATACCACTGTCTTGTAGCTATTGGTTCATAAATTAATCCATCACTGGTTGCAGGCGACTTGGAGTTTGGTACTGTTTGCAATACACTGGCGGTTAATTCCTAGTTGGGATTCTATGCTGTGTCACTGGGGTCACTCACAAAGACCCACATGGATTAAAGAGATCCTCCTATTCTAAAATAGCTATTCCATTGCAGTCTTCTCTAGTCCTTCCAATTGTGTTACCTTCTCCTGTAATGCAGATAAACTGGCGGTTTGCTTGAACTTAGGGCCCAGACTTGATCTGTCTAGATCATCTTCCTGCAAGATCTCCAAATTAGCGATCGTCAGTCGCTAGGACAGTGCCACATCTGCAGCCTCAAAATTATGTATTCTGTTGGGCACTATCTGCTCACCATATAACTCCTATATGTGTGCAATGATCCTTTATACAAAATACTGTACTTTATCTAATTACTCATTTTCCTTTAGCAGCTCCACTACACATAATATGTTTACCAGCAAATTAGTTCCTACATTAACCCACAACTTATACTTATGAGCATTAAGCTTTCTGGTCGTCTCTTCAAAGTTTTCAATGTATTCCTCTAGTTTTTGTGACACTGTGTCACAAAATACCTGCAGATATTCTTTCTTCTTTATCACTGCACACACCCTGCCCTCAAGTTGGCATATTCCTTTACTCCTCATGAAATGTTATGTGTGCTTTAGCATCTCTCATGAAACGTAATCTAAATGTATGTAAAAACTTTTCCTCCAAACAAAATCCCACCTTAAAATGGTTCAAATGGCTCTGAGCTCTATGCGACTTAACATCTGAGGTCATCAGTCGCCTAGAACTTAGAACTAATTAAACCTAACTAACCTAAGGACATCACATACATCCATGCCCGAGGCAGGATTCGAACCTGCGACCGTAGCGGTCGCTCGGTTCCAGACTGTAGCGCCTAGAACCGCACGGCCACTCCGGCCGGCAAATCCCACCTTAGCGGCTCTACATTTTGTCTATGACTGCTTACATGTTACCACCTGCCTTACCTGTGAAAGGAGATAGGTAGTGATACCAGTGTCGTAGATGCATACCTGCATACTGATTGAGAATTGATCTTTCGTATCATCTGTTAGTGCATCCAAATGCTTTTGCAGCTTTGTATTGTCTGCCTGGATTTGTATCAGTTGCATCAATAAGGCTGCACTGCTTCTACAGTGGTAATGTTCTGAACCTTTGGTTCGTTCATTGTAAAGCCAAAGGAAAAACCCAATAGGAAAGTAACCAACACGAACCCGGCAATTGTAACTGATCCACTGAATTCTTAAGTCTGAGTGCTAAACATGATCATTCCCTAGAATGACTGGTGTAATGTTCAGGCCTCCTGTTAAGGTCATTGGTGCCCAATCTAATCACATGTAAAAATAGATCATTTTGACTCATAATGTTGAGGTGATGCTCCATGTCATCCTTCCGTGACATTGCTTATAGGTACTGGCCCTTCTGACACCAAAGTTTCAACATGTGGTATGCTGAAGTGTTACTGGATGGTCTCTTGCGAAGCCTGAGTGGGATTTGTGGGAGGCTGTGTGATAAGATCTCCAGTACTGTAGTGAGCGTGGAGGGGGAGAGTGCTTACTCAACAACAACTTCTTCTTTTTCCTGACCTGCACCCCTTATCTTCACGGGAACGGCATGTTAATTTTCGGATTTGGCAGTTAGAATGTGGCCGGATGCCCTCGCAATCGGATTTAGCAGGTAGAAGGTGACGAGATGCCCATTACGTAGCTCACACAATGGACAGGAATGCATAATCCATAAAAGTCAACTTGGTTTCCATGTTCTGAGCCTCATACGTTCTGAAATATAAGACTTTAAAGAATGGCAATGACACCGCGGTTTCTGCTGTAACACACTGGGTAAGGGTTGCCTACAATGTCCCGCAGCCTGCTGTAAACAGACCATTATCAGTGCACGCTTTCTGCCTACACTGCTCAGTCTATTAGTGTCTCCTACTCAGGCCTGCTGCATTGTTATCGGTGTCAAACAGGAAAATACTCTTGACGCATTACATGTACATTACGGACAGTGCTTTCTCTGCTCTGGTGTGGCTTGTGACATTTGCAGTCGTGTCGTCGATATGTTCCGTCTTCAGTAATGAAGAAAAACTAGATGTTATAACTTACGGCGAATATGACAGAAATACAATCACAGCTGTAGCAGCGTACGCTACCCAGATAGATGGCATCCTTCACGTCGAATCACTTGCAATATCTGCACAAGTCTAATGGAAACAGGTTGCTGGGCACCCAGAAAGCGTCAACGTACAAACACAGCAACTACCAAAGACAACGAAATTGCTACTTTGGCTGCTGTATCGCGCAATCCTGAGGTGAGTATACGCTAGGTTGCACACGGTTCTGGGCCAAGCGCTTCGTACTAAAGCCCTTCTGTGTCAGGTATTTTAAATGCCGAATTTCGTTCACTTGTGGCCATGTGAGCACTGTCGGTTTATAGTGGCAATGTTATGGTGTCAAACGCAAAACTAGATTTCCTGTTCCTGTGCAACACAATCGATTTCATAAACTTTTACTCGAGGCTTACGAAGCACTACAAGATTCAACAATCCAGCACGAGTTTAGCTGCCAATATCTTTTTATTTGCAAGCTACAGCTTGATATCCCATAGCCAGTGGCAAGTGGGCCCACGGCACCTCACCCCTAGCTGCCAGGCAAAGGAAAAAACGTAGCGTAGTCACATGATTTTCTCTCAAGAAAATGGTGTAAAAGTCGGTATTACGCAGGTTTTTAACAGAAGCGGAACAGAACTTTTTCATGGCTTCATGGCTATTCATCTTCCAAAATATTAAAAATACTCCATATCCCCAGGTCTACGCCCCCCTACAAACTATCGTGAGGGAGCCCTTGATGATATTGTCGGTGCTGCCAAGAACTGACTTTTAACTCGGCGTTGTCCATAACAATCACCGAGTTTGTCGACAACTAATAACTCAAGTCAAGTCATAACTCATATGTGCCTTGAGTTTATTTCAGAATGAAAATCAGAATTGCTCTTTTTTGCCCAGAACACTAATTTGCTTTCTGGAATGAATCCGGAAGCATTTCAGCGTTAAACACAATTATTCGTCAATCTTTATCAACTGGTTCTTTAAAGCCATCCGAACCATCAGTAATTTTCCAACACGCTTTCGTCGTATGAATCTTATTTCAATAATACTTTCTTAAAAAATTTTGCGATTGAAGCTGCGGTATCAGTACGTTCCATTAAAAGTTTGTACATGCATATCTGAATCCAACATTTTTCAGTGTACTTCGCATGGAGGTAACACTGCATTTAAAATTTATAGTTTCACGCATTTTCAACGAAATGTCTTGACAGTAGGAAATTTGCCTGTCTTACAAATATTGAGCACAACTTACCTTAGAACGTCTTTGTCGAAATCGTGTAGATTAGTAATGGGTTTCTCATGGCTGTGATGTTCCGATGGCGATCTGAAAGCAAGATTTCCACGGGTCTGGAGAGATAAATTACCTGCACAGGCAATCCGCTGAAGGGTTCTCAAGCTGGCGCCACTCGCTTCCTCAGTGATTTCCTGATACCTTTCCCTTGTTTATGGAGAATTTGTCGCATGCCACCACTATCAGCCATAACGACTTGGAATAAACGGAGTAAAAATCCACCAAATCATCCACTAAAATTTCGTTTAATACTAGCACTGGCCAAGAGGTTCACAGCAGAGCGCTCAGAAAACTACCGAATGGTTATTGGCTGACGGAATATGTGTGATGTCAGGCGCTCAGAACTGGGGCCCACGGGAAGTAAGGGTGCTGCAACGAACTTCTGACGTCACACTAGTTGCCTTGCCCGTCATACATTACGAACACTCGGCTACGATCTACTACAGGCGGGAAATCAGTACGTCAATGAAAAGGTACCTATTATATTCCTTAACTTTCTCGTATGTTATCGAGAGCGTGAATCTGTTTAAATGTGCAGCTGCGAAGTATTACAGCAGGCTCAAATAGCAACTCACTCCCAACTGGAGACAGTCGCTGCAACTGGAAAGACCTGTCGTATCATGTGCTATGACGTACGCAACAGGGCCCATGTATCGTATTGGTGCCGCGAAGAAGTAGACTAAACGTGGCCGCCATCGTTATGGCTCCAGCTATGTTGATTTGTATAGGTAGATTAATAGGAACTAGCTAATGTAGACTGTTTGGATGCGATATGTCTGCTGCAGGGGTCAGGAAGAGGAGGAGGAAGAGCGGCCGCGAGGACACTTCGAGGAGCAGCAGGAGGTTGCAGGGTCAGAAGCGGAAGCTGGAGCGGACGCTGCCGCTACCGACAGCACGCCTACTGTTGAGCCTTCTGCGCCTCCCCTGGAGCCCGTCACGGCCACCACCGCCAAGCACAAGGTCGTGCTCACCTTGCAGGAGCTGCCGGCCATCAAGAAGGTCGTCAGTTCTGCCCTGCGACTGAACAGGCGGATGGCGTATGAAATAAAGGAAGTCACTGAGCACGTAAGCACCATGACTCTCCTATACTCTCCCATGTGAATTTTGGAGTGGTTCTTTTACAATTTGTGCCAAAGGCTTGCCGCTGTGAGAACACCGGTTCCCGTCAGATCACGAAAGTTAAGCGCTGTCAGATGGGTCACTGTCCGGGTTTGCCGAGTGCTGTTGGCAAGTGGAGTGCAATCAGCCCTTGTGAGGCCAATTGAGAAGCTATTTGATTGAGAAATAGCGACACTGTTCACAATAACTGATGACGGCTGGGAGAGCAGTGTGCTGACCGCATGTCCTTCCATATCACCAGTGATGGCAAAGGGCTCAGGATGACACAGCGGTCGGTCGGTTCCGTTGGGTCTTCATGGCCTGTTTGGATGGTGTTTGTTTTTTCTTTTACAATATGTAGAGTTTTGATCCTGCACGAAACTTTCAGACTACGACGCCAAAAAACCATTCTATCATTTTCATGATTTTTCCGGAACTTTTCACTTTTTCTCAGGTACTGGTTTATTTCTACGAAATATTTTTTTCATACAAAAATATTGTATTTATTCTTTTGCTCACTTAGATTTTTATCTTTTAGCGATAACTTTTATAGGTGAAGACTTTCATAGGTTCTCGTCTTACTTTTGCTCTCCTAAGCCCAAAGCTATCTTTTCGTAAATGTCACTCAATCTTAGCTTTTAATCTGGATTTTTTAAAATATGGTAAAATAATTTCACGTTCCTTTAATTTGATCAGTCTTTAAAATTTCTACAGTCTTTGATTACTGAGCTGAGGTATTGTTTGCTAATCTGTTTCACTGTTGTTCATGTTGGATAAACCAACGTTGAACTGTGATCTGGCAAGTGATGGTCTTATGAATTCATTTCCATATTTCTTTTGCTTCAGATACTAACCTGAAATACCTCTAATATTTCATCCTATCCTTTATATAGTTCTTCAGTGTGTTCTTTCTATCGTTTTGACCTCTTTAACAATCGGTGAAAATGTTACATTTCAAGTTCTTAATAATATCACTATGAGTTTTATTTCTGAATTGTAATGTTTTCACTTTTAAGGACACCAAAGAACTATCTGTATTATAGTAAGGCTTTGCTTTTTCTGTTTTACTAGTGGACCAGTTGCATAATATTATACAAATTTTATTAACGGAGCAGCCCTTTCATTTTTATTGTTAGTGTAAAATTGAAAAATTCCCATTTTTCTAATAGTGGTTTTTGTGTACTTCACAGAAGAACAAAATGAATAAGCAGGGTTTTTGAGAATAGTGTGATGTTTCTATTAATGATGTAATACATAAAAAATCATAAACTGGAAAACTGAAAGTGAGATATATTTGAAAAGTTTCTTCTCAACCCAAAGTTCTAGTTACAACATTAATAACAAATATCAAAAATTAAATATATACGTGTAAGTTTATTATTGTTCAATGTTGACATAGCAAGAATTTCTAACTCTAATCATTACACAGCAAACAATTGTGAATTGCTTGTTGTGAAATGATGTACCGTAGTTGTCCTCGATACGCTACACAAAGCCACTATATCTCTACTGTATATAAGTAAACGATTTTCCCATTATTGGCTGTCAAAATTGGCGTGGCGTTGTGTGTACGTACCAGGTGGTTATAATTAAACTGACGGTGTCACAAGTGCTGCAGTGTGGGCTGTATACATTGAAGGACGCTGAAATATCGTAGGTATGTTAATTGGTGGGCTTGTGTAGTAGTCTGAGAAAAATAAAGAGTTCCACTTTGCACCATCAGGTGAAAATATGGCGCTGAAAGCCTTCAACATGAGTAATGTTTCCTGTTTTGACGTTAGATTACTGTTTGTCACTTGGCTGCACGTGTTGATTTCTCTTAAAATGCATTGGTTGATGCAAAGGTTTGGGAAGGTTGAGGTTTTCTGTATGAAACACAATGGTAATGGATAAGAGAGACCGTGTATTACTAGCAAAACTGTTTTATCAGAACGGCAGTATTAGGAGCGCTGTATTGCAGGAATATTGCTGACAGAAACAGCTGCAAAGAAGCCCCACGTCAATAAACGGGATCAAGAATGTGTTCAAGAAATTTTAAGAAACAGGTGAATTGGGTGGTGCAGCAGGGAGAGGAAGACGCCACATTCCCATGGCAGTTGTTGCTGAAGTCGCTGTAGTATAGCCGACCATACAGCCCATATCTCTGATTCTGCAGCCAGTGCTCGAGCTATGTGATGGGAATTGTGTCTCCTGTTCAGCAGTTCGAGGGAGTTTGGGGCACATTTTACACTGCTGTTTCTACAAGTGTCAGAATGTGCACTAAATGAAGCCCTAAGATAGGCTACAACAGCGTGCCTGTGCGCTTCGTTTTTTGGTGTACGTGGAAATGGATGACGTGATTGGGGAACATTCTTTGGATGGACGAGGCACATTTTACTCAGCACGGTGCCATGAATGCACAAAACTGTCGCATATGGTGTTATATTCCACGATGTGTTGTGGAGGAACATCCACTGAACTCAGCTTATGTGAGTATGTGGCCATGTGGGCTGGTTTGACAAGCTTCTTCATTTTCAGCCCGTTTTTCTTTGAGGAGATACCTGCTGAGCCTGTTGATGTATACACTGACATCTGCACATTATAAGGATCTTCTTGTGCAATACGTGATTCCAGTTCAAAAGGAACACAACTGTGTCCACACCAGTATTTTCATGCAAGATGGAGCGACATCACATGTTACTTGCCAGGTAAAAAATTTGCCTCGATAAATCTTCGCCTGCCGCGGTGGCCGAGCTGTTCTAGGCGCTTCAATCCGGAACCGCGCGAATGTTACGGTCGCAGGTTCGAATCCTGCCTCGGGCATGGATGTGTGTGATGTCCTTAGGTTAGTTAGGTTTAAGTAGTTCTAAGTTCTAGGGGACTGATGACCTCAGATGTTAAGTCCCATAGTGCTCAGAGCCATTTGAACCATTTTTTGATATATCTTCAGTAATGACTGCGTCATCTCTAGACACTTTCGAGGTATGTAGCCTCCCAGATCCCACGACCTAAATTAATGCGACTTCTGGTTGTGGGGATATCTGAAAGCTCGCGTCTAACAGGGATGTATCCAGACTCTTCCTAACTGGAAGGATAGCGTACAACAACATATTACTCTGCTTACACTGGATTTGCTGAAAGGAACTGTCGACCAAGCTGTGTTACGGATGCAGCATGTTGGTGAGTTGTGATTCCATATTGAACAAACGTTGAAACTTATGACCATATCCTAATAAACGAGTCAGAACCACCATTATCATGTGTTTGATCGTTCCTCCCCTTTTCCTGCCCCCACATCACATTATAACTGCTTATAGCATCATATCATCACCTGGTGGTGAAAAGTGGAACTATTATTTTTTCAGGATGCTCCGTGTGTGCACAGATTAATGGACATACCTACGATGTTTCAGCACGCTGCAATGGATACAGCCCGCACTGCAGGACTCGGAGCACCAGTAGTTTAATTTTAACACTAATTTAGTAAAGTTCTGTGGTGTCCAAACTCGGTTTAATGGCAGCATTACATTTGTTGATGTGATACAAAACAATCTGGTGTACAGTCAAGCGAGTTGATCGAATAAGTGTGACTTTTTGACGACAATTCCTCTCATCATCTTCCTACGTAGACATGAGAGGAATGTTCTTTTTTTAGCGAAATCTATCAAATGGATACCCAAAGCACTGTGGCGACTTAGATATCTTCATGATAAAACGTTTGCGATTGCCTGCGGAATCATGTTTGTACCCTGGTGTGCAGCTCTTCGTCTGGAACTACTTGATGACCAGGGATGTCATTGTTCAGGGCACCAAAAATGTGGAAATCGCATGTGGAGAGATCGGGACTGTATGGACGATGTGTACGAGCTTCCCAGCGTAACATCTGGGGCGTAGTTGAAACAACGTCTGCAACATTTGAGCGGGCATTATATTGCAACAGATTGATTCAATCCGTCAACATTCCTGCGCGGTTGGACTTAATGACATGCTTAAGTTTTTGCAGAGTTTCCACATACCGTTGTGCGTGAATTGAAACATGCCATCAAGTCCAAACGCCCTGGAATATTGACCGGCGGAATCATTATGTTGCAAGATAATGCCCGCCCACATGTTGCCAAAGTTGTTTTGACTGCACTGTAGAAGTTTCGCTGGGAAGGCCTTACACATTCTCCTTGCAGTCCCAATCTCTCCCTATGCTATTTCCATGTTTAGGTAACACTAATGGCCTCGCAAACACTTTCACATGAAGTCAATGACCATCTTGTCTCACAGAAGGATAAATGTATTAGTATTTACGGCGATTGCTTTTGAAATAATAAGCATTTTATTTACTTTTCTCAATCTTTCTCGTTTTCATTTTAATGCCTCTTATACAAAACGAGCTGCCTTTCTTTGAACTTTTTCGATATCTTCCGTGAATCCTATCAGGTAACGACGCCATACCGCGCAGGAATAGTCCAGATGAATGACGGAGAGGCAGGCTCTTTAGATTTGTTACATCTTCTGTTCTGTCAATGAATTACACTCTTTGATTCGCTTCCTCCGTAACGTTTTCTTTGTGTGAGTTCCAGTTTAAGCCGTTCGTAATTACAGTCCCTGGGTATTTAATTGAATTGACAGTCTTCAAATTTGTATGATTTATTGTGTAACCGAAATTAAACGGATTTTTTTAGTACTCATGTACATTTTTCATTGTTTAGGGTCAATTTCCGCGCTTCACACTATACAGACATCTTGTCTAAATCATGTTCCAATACGTTTTGATCTTCTGGTGACTTTTTTGACCGAAAATGACAGCATTACCTGCAAGAGAGCTGCTCAGATTGCCTCCTAAATCGTTTATATAGTTATACAATCTGATTTAAAGTGTCCAGACACATCTGTGTAACGCAAAATTGTCCACTAAATATCACGAGAAGTATACTTGTGAGTGTAAGTAAGAACAGGCGGGAAGTACTACAGTGCCAGTAGAGGGATGAAGATAACGATGTTTGGTTTGTGGGGAGCTCAACTGCGCGGTCATCAGCGCCCATACAAAGTTCCAGTTTTTACGCAGTCCAATTTTTTTCACAGTCGAATCCCACTGTCACTAATGATGATGATGATGATGAAATGATAAGGGCAACACAAGCACCCAGTCCGCGGGCAGAGAAAATCCCCAACCCGGCCGGGAATCGAACCCAACTAGCCACTAGACCACGAGCTGTGGACCCAGCAGAGGGAGAATGGGTCGGTAAGGAAAGATCAGTACATCGAAAGTGGAGCAGTCATTGGATGTCACATACACAGAGTGTTCAAATAAAAGTGTCGAGTACTTTAAGAGGTGCTAGTACTCATCGAAACAAGAAAAATTTGTCCAGTAAACATGAGTCCGGAAATGCAAACTTTCTGCGATAAACACGAGGTGTTCAACATGGCGTCCATTCATGACAATGCAGCCCTCTGGCCTGCGGCATAAGGAATTACGCACCCTTTGAAGTACACCCGTTTGTTGCAGTATCTGCTGCCATGCATTGAAAACGCGACCGTGTAGTATCTGCACATCGTTGATTGGCTTGGCGTGGGCCAACTCCTTCAAGTGTCCCTATAACCGAAAGGCTAGAGGATTGAGGTCTGGGGAAACAGCAGGCCAATTGGACACACCCCATATTAATGACCACTTAAAGTCGTTCGTGTACCTTTGACTAGGTAGTGTAGAACAGCGGTTTCACTAGATGACTTAACATCATTTACTATGTACGGTGACTTCTCAGACAGGACATCACGAATCGAGCCACACAACTAAGACAATACGCCATAGACACCCAATTTGATTAGAAGAGCTGTGAAAACTTTCAAACGCCTTCTGGCAATCTTGAAATGTGGAATCAACTTGAGATGCCTTGTTGATAGCATTCATTACTTCTTGTGAATAAAGAGTCAGTTGTGTTTCACAAGTAGGATATTTTCTTTAATCGTAGTTAGTTTTAAGTAAATAGATTGTTTTCTTTGAGGTATTTCATGGTGATAGAACACAGTACATGTTCCAAAATCATAACACATTAGAGGCGCTGAGAAGCATAAGGGCATCCTTTTGAGATTGAATCGTGTATACATGGGCCTCACTTGTGTTGATACTATGGTGAACAGCTTTATCTGCACTGTAGACGCACATTGTATGTACGAATAGTCACAAAAATCTGTCTGTCCGATTCCCACAAAAATCTGTCTGTCCGATCCCTCTGATATCCAATTCCATTTCGGCTCAAAGCACAAAGTATAACTTGGTTTCTCTGCAGTGCTCAGTTGTTAACTACGGTTGCCAACACAACATAATTTAGTGTCTACCTTGCGAACGTAGTAATACTTCGTATTCGTGGGTAGATTTTCTTACCTGGTCACTGGAGTCAATTTACACAAAGAGCAAGGTTAGCTGAACGTTTTGTAGTCTGTAAATGGATGCTGAGGATTACAAAACCTTTAAGAGTGTTACCGAGATCGCTACAAAACCAAAATTGGTGTACATGGCAATAATATACATTTTTGAAATTTCATTGTGATGAAGTATTGTGCAGGTTGCCAGGAGAAGTTGTTTAAAGTAACACTTTCTTTATTAGAGTCTTGGGAGGTTAGAATTTTCTACTAGTCCGGTCGAGGGAGGCCACAAATTGTCCGTTCCTCAAGTTTTGTAGATGATTTCCTAAATCTATTGGCCAAATACGTAGCTGGAAGGCAAATATCAACCTTGAAACACAAATACATTACAAAATTTTAGATTTCATGCCTGAAGTGAACGGTTTTGTCTGAATTTCAAGCTACAGAATGTGCTTTAGGAAAATGACGATAATGAGGATCATGAACTGTTGGAATAGGTCAAAATTATATGCGTGGTGCATTTAGCATCTGCTCTTTATTTTGTGATATTAGTCTTACATTAATTACAAACTTTACAACTTTGAAAAAGCCACTGTTATCGCTAGTCTATGAATGGAAATTCTGTAAATTAATATTAATAATGATAATCGCAAATATTAATTAAAATTTCAGAACATAAAGTTGGTACATTATACACTTCTTTTCCCCAGCGTAGTGCAGCAACCCAACATGCCATGGACCCAACAAGTCGTTGGGAGTCCCCTGTAGAAATACTGAGCCATGCTGCGTCTATGGCCGTCCGTAACTACGAAAGTGTTGCCGGTGCAAGATTTTGTGCACGAACTGATGACATCTCGATTATTTCCCATAAATGTTCGATGGGATTCATATCAGGCGCTCTGGGTGACCAAATCATTCGCTCGAATTGTCCAGAATGTTTTACAAATCAATCGCGAACCATTGTGGTCCGATGACATGGCGGATTGTCATCACTAAAAATTCCATCGTTGTTTGGGAATATGAAGTCCATGAATGGCTGCAAATGGTGTCCAGATAGCCGAACATAACCATTTTCCAGTCAATGACCGGTTCAGCTGGCCCAGAGAACCCAGTCTATTCCATGTAAACACAGCCCACATCAATATGGAGCCGCCACCAGCTTCCACAAGGCCTTGTGGACTACTTGGATCCACGACTTCATGAGGTCTGCGCCACACTCGAACCCTGCCATCAGCTCTTACCAACAGAAATAGACACTCATCTGACCAGACCACGGTTTTCCAGTCGTTTAGGCTCCAATCTATGTGGTCACGAGCTCAGGAGAGGAGCTGCAGGCGATGTCGTGCTGTAAGCTAATGCAATCACGTGGGTCGTCTGCTGCCTTAGCCCATTAACGCCAAATTTCGCCGCACTGTTCTAACAGATACGTTCGTCATACGTCTGCGGTTATTTGACTGCAGTGTTGCATGTCTGTTCCACTGACAACTCTACGCAAACCCCGCTGCTCTCGGTCGTTATGAGAAGGCCGTCGGCCACTGCGTTGTCCGTGATGAGAGGTAATGCCTGAAATTTAGTATTCCAAGGTGCACTCTTGACATTGTGCGTCTCGATATAGTGAATACCCAAACGATTTCCTAAATGGAATGTCCCATCCATCTAGCTCCAATTACCATTCCGCGTTAAAATCTATTAATTCCCTGCGTGCGGCCATAATCACGTCGGAAACCTTTTCACATGAATCACCTGAGTACAAATGACAGCTTCCACCGATGCACTGCCCTTTTATATCTTGGGTACGCGATGCTACCGCCTTCTGCTATTTGCATACCACTAGTCCATGACCTCTGCCACCTCAATGTCTATTGGATGTTGAGACTGGGCTTACCTAAAAAGCTGGTGGTTCGCCTACGAAATTGATTTTCACGAACATCTATTAGTCTTAAAATTTTGCGTCTATGCTTTGGGCCCTTATGTTTGTCAGTGCGTCATTTCAATGTCAGTGATCAGGATCTGTAATTCAGTGGGTTATTTCTGTTTCCTTTATTGCGTATTGGTGTGACCTGCACAACATTGCAGCCTTTCAAGTGCAATTTAATGTTGTGCTGGTGTTGATGGAGCCACAGGTGTGCATTGATTTGATGACGCGCAGGAGATGCAGGAGCCGACGAAGGCAAGTGTCGCAGCCACGCAGGAGGAGGCTCAGGAGGCCGAGGTGGAGGCGGGGGAGGAGGAGGAGGCAGCGGCGAGCGTCAGCCCTGGTACGCGCACCCGCCGGCGCGTCGCCGCGGCGCTGCAAGAGCTGGGCAGCGTCGACGAGCACCAGATGGCCGCGGAGGGCTCTCCGCCCCCGCGCGCGCACCGCCGGCGCGGGCCCTGGTGGCGGCTGCTCTTCTGCGCCAAAAAGGAAGCCGCTGGTGAGAGCAAACCACCGGAACCGCACCAGGAAGAGAACTGAAACCTCACTGAGTATAACCACAGAGATCTTCTCGTCCCTCTAAAGCCACAAAATTACACCTCTCCAACAGAAACACGCTTTCTTTACCTACTTACACAAATCGAACTTGTCGTTTTCTGTCTATCTTAAAACAGTGAGAACTCCGTTTATGAACGAAAATTATTATTAAAATTGGTAATGAGAGATATTATAAAATGAAGCATCGTCCATAGTTTACCTCTTATCTTGTAATGGACAGGCCATAAATTCACAAAATAGCGCAAAATTATCACACTTCGTAAACACATTTCAAGTGGAATCCCGTTCTGTGAATGCACTGCTTGAAAGTAAGCTGCCGCACTAAATGTTCACTAAGTGTATCAATAAGCCCCTTCACAACTTTTAAACAGTTTCGTGTAGCTCCTCGAGGACATACGTGTAAGCTTCTAGTATTTTTGAATAAATAATTTTTAACGATTCAGTTGATCCAGTTTTTGCAAACTTTGCTAACTTGAATGATGGTTGTCTGTTAGTCACTGAACTGTAATCCACAGCCTGCACGGAGTAGCCGCGATGTCTGAAGCATGTTGCACGGTCCGCGCAGCTTCCCCGTCAGAGGTTCGAGTCCTCTCTCGGGCATGGGTGTGTGTGTCGTTCTTAGCGTACGTTAGTTTAAGTTAGATTAAATAGTGTGTAAGCTTAGAAACCCATAAGACCTTACCACGAATTTCCAATTTTGTAATCCACAAATCAGTCACGCCACATTTGTGAGAGTGTTGAAGGGGTAGACTGAGAAAAATGGAAACGCTAAGATTTACTTAGGAAATGTTACCAGTGTTAAATGGAATGCACTCTTTGAAAGTCTGAAATTATCAAGGGTAAAATACGTGCGGCTTATACTGGAGCCAGACTGCAGTTACAAGACTCGAAGGACTTGCAAGGGAAGTAGTAGTTGAGGATGGAGTGAGACGGACTTATTAGCCTATCCCTGATAGTTATTGCGTTGGGCAAGCAGTAAAGGAAAGCAAGGAGAAATGTAGAAAGTGAATTAAAGTTCACGGTGAAGAAATAAAAACTTCGAGATTTGCTGTGAACTGTAATTCTGCCACAGACAATTCGTGAGTGTGCTTACGTCGTTCGTCCAAGCCTCGCGCCTCAGTACTGTGTTTACATTTTGCGGCGTTCAGTTGCAGCTGTAGCGGTTATAAAGCTAAGTACTGACAGTTATTTGTGCAGTGTTACACAGTTATTAAATAATAATTTCAGTGGTGTTTCGTGCTGTTTGTGGCGAAATAACGAATTAATAAACTTTTGGAAACGTTCGCACTGTTTTTTAGAGTTTTCTGGGCGTAGAGTTGTTTAGTAAATTTTGTGCTTTAGTTTTCAGCTGACGTTTCTTATTGTTTCTAGTGAAATCTTTCAGCAAAATTTTCTTTCAGCGTTTTAACTTCGTTGAGTGTTTCAGTGGCCGCTTGAGGTTTTGGTTTTAGCTAATAATTTTGTGAAGTTTTGTTGGTATTGGTATTAGTTGTGGTTTAGTAGTATTAATACAAGTATTTGCTTTCTTAGTAGAGAGAGGATTTCGAGACCGCTATTGTTAGTTCTATAAGTAGTTCTACTGGTGTAACTGAACTTAGGTAATGTAGACGTATGATTTTTTTCAGTAACTGTAAAATTTTACCATGAATGAGAAGTGTGGGCTCTGTCGTAGGTTTGTCAGTAGTGGGTTACGGTGTGGGATTTGTTCAAAATATTTTCATTGGGGGGAATGCAGTGGGGAAGCCAGTGGGCATTCTAGCGAGATCCTCTCCTAGAAATGCGGAATTTGTAATAGAAATAAGTTGATAATGGAGCAGGAGCGTAAGATCTGTGCCGTTCAGGTGTAGTTACAACACGCAAAGGAGGAACTAGATAGTTTGAGGAGGGTGAAGGGTGCTGGCGAATGGGAAGACCAACAGTCAGAGTTGAGTGGTGGAGAGGAGCCTCTTGTAGCTGTAGGTGTAGGGAACATGCAGCAGTAGTCAGCAGTGAGAAGGTCTAGGACAGTTGGAAATTCTAACAGAAACAAGAAAGTTCTGCTGCTACGAAGTTCGCACGGTAGAGGTGTGGGCCAGCAGTTGCAGGAAGGGTTGGGTAGTGAGTACCAGGTCACGAGCATTGTGAAGCCTAGGTCAGGTTTGGCTGAGGTGACTGACAGCATAGAGGAGTTTTGTAGGAATTTTACGAAGGAGGATCAGGTAGTGATAGTGGGTGGAGCAGGGAATAGCCTTGATAGGGGCAGGGAATATGACGTAGGTGGTGACCTGGCAAAGATAGCTACTCAAACTGGTCGCACTAATGTGCATTTCATGCAACTGTTTCAGCGTCATGATCGGCCTCATCGTAATGCAGCTGTTAGGCGCATTAACATGGGGCTAGAGAAGGCACTGATGGCAGAAGGCATGGGTCACATTTCAGTGGCGCCAGTTGAGTCTATCAGTAGATCGGGTTTCACTAGACGTGGCCTGCACCTCAGTAGGTATGGGAAGGGGAGGCTGGTAAAGCTTGTAGGTGACAGTGTAGTGGGTGGTGGTGGGATCACTCATGGAAAAATTCCTGTAGTAATTCGTGTTGGGGCTGCACCTTTTTTAGATTTAAGTCAGCTGATAGGCAATCCTGCTCAATGGAAGTACCTCTAACTAAGGGCTCACTTTCAGAGGACGTCATGTTTCGAAGCAGAGAAGCAATTAGCATATTTCATCAAAATATGAGAGGTATTAGAGATAAAGTTAGTGAACTACTTATAAATGTTGACTCTGAAATTATTGGTATATCAGAGCATCAATTAAATAATTTGGCAATTCAGAGGCTTCCTTTACCAGGATACAGATTAGCTGGCTGTTTTTCAAGAAGTTCCTTGCAGGGTTGGGGAGTGGCCATTTACGTAAAAAACAGTATTCCATAGACGTATCACGGCACTGCACTGAACAGATTTTAAATGTTGTGCAGGGGCAGTTAAATTTAGTGAAACTAAACTTCTAATTGTTGTCGTTTACGCGTCCTCTAACTCTGACTTCAGAGAATTTCTGCTCAAGCTAGAGAGGGTTCTTGATTCACTTTATAGAAAGTACCAGAAATTAGTTATATGTGGTGACTTCAATACAAATTTTGTATATGATGGTGCAAGAAAAAGGATGTTGGTAGATCTCCTAAGCTTATATGATCTGATGCAGACTGCATTTTTTCTACAGGGGAACAGTAGCACAGCCGTAGAAAATATTTTTATTCATTCTTCATTACTAGATGGGCATTCTGTTAGTAAAAGGGTGAATGGCCTTTCGGACTATGATGCACAAATTTTAACGCTAAAAGGCTTTTACACTCAAACAAATGTCACATATAATTACACGCTATGTGGGAAAGTTAATCCAATACAGAATTTTTTAAACCCTATCAAGGAACAAGAGTGGCAGGATGTTTATAGTGCCGATAACATAAATGACAAATATAATGCTTTTCTTAACACATTTCTCATGCTGTTTGAGAGTTGCATTCCATTAGAAAGTTCTAAAAGGGGTACTAACAGTGAAATGCAGTTCAGGTGGTTGACTGTTGGTGTAAGGATACCATGTAGAACAAAGTGGGAATTATATCAACATGTTAGAAGTAGTCGCAATCAAGCTACAGTAGCCCATTACACACAGTACAGTAATGTGCTTAAAATGTTATTAAGAAGGCAAAGAGTATGTGGTATGCAAATAGAATAGCTAATTCACATGACAAAATTAAAACCATATGGTCAGTTGTGAAGGAAGTGTCTGGTCAGCAACACAAGGTTGGCGATATAAAGTCAGTTCATAGAAAAAATATTTCTGTTAACGATAAATCAGATATATGTACCGTATTTAACAATAGTTTTCTGAGCACTGCTGGTGAAGTAAATAAAAAGTTATTTTCCACAGGGAATCATATAACACTCTTGCCAAATTCTTTTTCAAGACTGATGTTTGAAATACTCCTGTGCGATACTGACAAGGGGGAGATTCAGTCAATAATTAAATCACTGAAGACTAAGGACTCTCATGGATATGATGGAGTACCTAGCAGAATATTAAAATACTGTGCTGCACATGTTAGCCCTGTATTTAGCCATATTTGTAATTTTTCCTTTAGGGACAGTCAGTTTCCTGAATGATTAAAGTACTCAGTAGTAAAACCGCTTTATAAATAGGGAGAAAGAGCTAATGTAGACAATTTTAGACCTATTTCTATCCCATCATTGTTTGCTAAAGTTATTGAAAAGGCTGTGTATGTAAGAATAATTGATCATTTTATATCACACAATTTGCTATCAAATGTACAGTTCGGCTTTAGGAATCATTTAACAACTAAAAATGCTATATTCTCTTTTCTACATTTCTTTATTTAACTAAGGCGTTTGATTGTGTTGATCACAAAATATTGCTCCAGAAGTTGGACCATTAAAGAGTAAGGGGAGTAGCTCGCAGTTGGTTCACCTCTTACTTTAGCAACAGACAGCAAAAGGTCATTACTCACAGTGTTGAGAATGGCTGTGATGTAGGGTGTGAGTGGGGTACAGTTAAGTGGGGGGGAGGGGGGGGGGTGCCCCAGGGATCATTGTTGGGTGCACTCCTGTTCCTTATTTATGTAATTTATATGCCGTCTATTATTACAGGTAACTCTAAAATATTTCTGTTTACTGATAACACTAGCTTGGTAGTAAAGGCTCGATTTCAAATAGTGCAGTTCACGACATACGTTCATGGCTTGTAGAAAATAAACCAACGCTAAATCACAGTAAGACTCAATCTTTACACTTTCTAACACACAATTCAACAAAAGCTGGAGTTTTAATTTCACAGGACGGGCATATGATTAGTGAAATTGAACTGTTCAAACTTCTAGGTGTTCAGATAGATAGTAAACTGTCGTGGGAACCTCAAATTCAGGATCTTGTTCAAAGACTTACTGCAGCCCTTTTTGCTATTCGAACGGTATTTGAAGTAAGTGATCGTTCGACACGAAAATTAGTCTATTTTGCTTATTTTCATTCTCTTATGTCGTATTGTATTATATTTTGGGGTACCTCTTCCCATTCTAAAAGGATATTTTTGGCTCAGAAACGAGCGGTTCGGGCAATAAATGGCGTAAGTTCACGAACCTTTTGACGACCCCTTTTCACGAATCTGGGTAGATACTGCTGCATCCATTTTCAATAAGCGACCACTAGAATTCAAAATTCTTAGCAGTAATCCACGCGCTAAAATCGAAACTGAAGAGTTCCCTCATGGATCATTCCTTCTATTCTGTCGAGGAGTTCCTTGAAAAATTAAGCTTATTTTTGTTGTATTGTTGATTGCATTTACTTAAACTTATGGCTTGACTCTTTTCGGGTTCATAAACGTTTTATTTTTATCTGTTATTACTTTTATGTTGTAATTTCATGTACCGACACGTTCCATGAAGTTGGGGAGTTGCTCCTCAATTTGGTCCTACGAACTTGACGTGTAAATAAAAATAAAATAAATGAACAGCGAAGGACTTGGAACACCAGTTGAATCGAATGGACAGTGTTTTGAAAAGAGATTATGAGAGATCCTATTAATAGCGAAACAAGGGTAATGCTGGTAGTCGAATTAAATCAGGAAATTCAGAGAGCATTAAACTAGGAAATTTCAACCAAAGGTTTGCTATTTCAGCAACAAAATAACTGACGATGGCTGAAGAAAAGAGGATCTTAAAAGGTAGATTAGCTTTAGCAGGAGGTATCTTTAAATGTAATATTATAAATTTAGGTGATAGGAAATATTTTCTGAAAGTCTTTGTCTGGAGTGTAGTCTGGCACAGAAGTGAAACGTGGACTATCAACGTTTCAGAAAAGAGGAGAACAGTAGATGTAAAAACGTGGTGTTACAGAAGAATTCCGAAGGTAAGTTACTGAGTCGAAGTGGGGAGAAGAGAAATTTATGACATAAATTGACTAAAAGAAGGGATCGGTATATCCTGACATATCAAGGAACAGCTTGTTGATAACAGAGTAAAGCGAGGGGAGAGAAGGTAGGGTATTATAGAAAGAGACCAAGGCTTAACCACACAAGTCGGTTCAGGTGAATGTAGGTTGTAGTAGTTACGCACAGGTGTAGAGTCTTAAAACATGGGAGTAGCTTGGACAGCTCAATGAAACCAGTCTTTGGATCGAAGACCATAACATTGTCTTTATTAAGATGACGCGCAACTGTTACTATGGAGCTTCCGTGCGCATTTATGCAATGTGGACACAACTGGAAGGTCCAATGCAGCCTGCGGGAAGTTTGCTGCCAGCGCATGCTTCGCTCACATTGACTGGCTGATATGGTACTGGCTCGTCACTGTGTACGACCCTCTTTTGTCCACTGGTTCCATTCACCTGTCACCTTCATCACAACATCTCTCGGCATGACAAATATATGTCCTGCAAACAGATAATTATGCCTAATTCTAGAGTCATTCAATCACACGCTGATACTGACACATTTTACTTCGAATAAACATATTTGCCACTTGCTTTGTCGTTTTCATTACGTTTGACGATTCATCAGTGATTGAACTTTGCGTGACACTAATCTTTCCGTTCACACAAGAAAGGTTGCTGTTGGCTCCATTTATTCACCATATCTATGCCAACTTAATCACTTTTTCCTCCTCGATGCCCAGGAGTCAAACGAAAATTAATTCTCTGTAGCCAAAGAGTATAAGATTTAAATGGTGCTCCCAAATCTGGTTCTCTTGAACCGAGTATCCAGTAGCGCTTCTGGTAAGTCATATAACACTCGATTATCGATTCTGGGAATGCGTTTCATCTTTCACAACAGATATGCGTGGCTATATAAAAGACCAAGCGTCTTTGAAGTGTGCTTGGGTTGTCTGGTACGTACATGGTTTCGAGAATGTTGGTCTATGGGCAAATGGGTTTTACGATTAGTGAAAGAGAGTAGTAGTATTTGACAGTACACGAAACTGATCATTTGCTTTATTTAATTAAAGAAGAGCACATTCTATATATATTGTAACCTCCCCACAAAAAATGTAAATGAAAATGTGCCAGATGTAACCTCCGCACAAAGAATAATAATTAAATGAATTTGTTTTAATATCGTAATCTCTGAACAAAATTGGCTCCCATTTATAGTCTGTGTGCATAAATGCATTCACATTTAATGTTACCACAAAATTCTTTCTCATTTAATGTCAAGTTCGAAACAGAAAAATTCCTAAACACCAAAATAATTAAAAAATTCAGTAACCTGCTAAATTTTATGACGACAGCAGCGCTGCGCCTCGGCCCTGTATTCTGAATTAAAACAAAGGCAAAAATTCTTACCTCAATAAAAACTGCAATTATATCTGCTCATAATTAGGTATTTTTCGACACAGCTTCGTGCAATGCTGGAGTATATTTTTTTTCTTTTTTTTGATTATTGGAAGGAATGATCATGCATTGGAAATATTCTTTAAATTGAAATGAATGTTTTTCTTTAAAAGAGTTACTTTATATTATAAAATTATTATTGGGGCATTTTTGGAACAAATTAAATTACAATTAACATACATTATTAAATATGCGCAGTGCTGCTTCTTTACCTTCTACAACAATACTCATCCTCCAGAATCCTGACTAGAGTCGCGAGCAGAGCACACAGCCTACTACTACACAAGACTACTACTGTCGACTCGCGCAGTCAAGTGCAGACTAGCGACAAGCAATAACTAACGATAAACTACTCTCTGGTCAGAGATTCTGTCATGCCTCGCCCATCGCCGGCAAAGCATACGTCTTACATAACCCTCCACTGGGGGGGGGGGGGGGGCAAAAATTTGGCAGCGATGGTGAGTCAATTGGACTTGCCATGAGCAACAAAATTTTCTTAATTAACTAACTTTACAATCACAGAATATATACATATATAGGTGCAGAACATGAAATAAAATATAGTGCACATGCACTGAGTACAGAACATATCAGGCAATGACAAAATGTATACACAATGAGTACAAAACATATTAACAAATGGCAAAAGTGCACACGCACTGTAAAACTCTTTAGCATTTTACAACAAATAAACATAATGAGTACAAATCATATTGACAAATGACAAAAGTGCACACGCACTGTAGTTCAGAACACATCAACAAATCACAAAAATGTATATGCAATGAATACAAATCATGTTAACAAAATGACGAAAGTGCACACGCACTGTAGTATAGAACATATCTGGGAATCACAAAATGTATACGTAATGAGTACAAATCATATTAACAAATGGCATAAAGTGCACACGCACTGTAAAACTCTTTAGCATTTTTACAACAAATAAACATATCAAGGAGTGAAATAAAGTGCACACGCACTGTAGAAGTCTTTAGCATTTTTACATAACATATCATGGAGTGAAATAAAGTGCACACGCACTGTATAAGTCGTTAGCATTTTTACATAACATATCATGGTGTGAAATAAAGTGCACACACACTGTATAAGTCTTTAGCATATTTACATAACATAGCATTTTTACATAACATATCATCGAGTGAAATAAAGTGCACACACACTGTATAAGTCTTTATCATTTTACAAGAATTTAAACGCATTGTATAAGTGTTTACCATTTTACAAGAACTGGGAAAGGAATGGGAAGGATTGCGTCATGGTTGTAGGACTTTAGGTTGCACGCAGCTGCACTGAAAGTCCATATCTTTCTATAGAAGCACAACACCAAGTGAGACAATCTGAAGATCTTTTCCTTGAAGTATTAATCAGTGTAGCCAAGACACTGAAATGTCGTAATAATATTCCATGCTATCATTTTGGTAGTACACTAGGTACACCAAACAGTGGGACCATAATAACATCTCCATCGCTCAAGGTGGTGGACAGCATGTCGTGTCAACACCACGTTCTTGTAAAGTAGACCAACGTAGAATTAGTGCAAAAACCAAATATAGTGCTCCATGATCATGAGGATAGACAGGACAAACGGATATTGCAGTAATTTCTGGTAATTAGGTCAGAAGTTGAAGGGCATTAAGTCACATACTAGTCTTAATTGAAAATTACACTAGTCTAACAACTGATTTGAGTAATTGGTGGCACTCATCGCCAAGTCACTGAACATTTCTGTACAATGTATGTAGTATTACAGAATAATGTTCATAAATTATCTGAATATAGTAATCATTGGCACTCATTGGCCAGATACAAAGCATTATTTTATGCATTATTCAGAAGTCATAATTCAAAATGAGTTAATTATTGGCATAGCATTTATACATAATTAATCTAATTATAGTAATCATTGGCATCATAGGTCATCTCATTACAGTAATCAGTGGCATTCATTGGCCAGTTACAAAGCATTTTTTAATGCATTATTCAGAAGTGATCATTCAAAATGAGTTTATTATTGGCATAGCATTTATAGAGTATAAAAAAAATATTATTTACAGAAATTATGCGCATAGTATTTATGCATTATTACAAAGTATCACTCAGTATTACTCAGAATTCATTATTCAAGTGACATACTATTCAGAGCTGATCAGTATTACTCAGAACTCTTTTAAACTGGTAGCATTATTTGGGACTGGCAATACTTTTTTTTTTGTGCTAGCAATGCATTGCGTTGGGATCGATAATAAATTACTGGGGCATAACAATATTTGATTTTGAGTTATTGCTGCAAATGAAGATGTGTAACGTCATTCATCATGAGTCAGCTGTAGCAAGGTTATGAAACAAGTAGAGTATATGTGATCACATTCATAAATGACATAGGTTTAATGAACAACTGCTTATAGCACATTAATTTCATGAATAATTTCTCCTGCAAAATATACAAAAATGGATTATTAAACTGAAAGAAGAAACGCATATTATGCTGAAAAGTAGTGAACTTCGAATTAACAGGCAGTGAAATGTGTATAAAATATATATGTTCTCTAGCTGTCCGTTCCAAAACCTTCAGTCATCATACCATGCGATATAAGACATACTGTCAAAACGGACTGCAACAAATACTTAAATAACTACATAGCATCTCTTAACTAACAGTAAATATATAAACTTCATCATTATTTTCATGTGTAAAGAAACATTTCATTATTCATATTACCATAACTCCATTATTATCATCACCTGTGAAGAAAAACTTCATTATCCATATCCTCATCTGCAAAGAAAAAGCTTCATTATCCATACTATCATATTCTTCATCATTATTCATCACCATTCATCATCATCTGCAAAAAAGTCACTTCATTATTCATTATACAACTATTCCTTATTTCTAGCATATTTCATCACTAAAACTAAGATGTGTAGTTCTGTCTGACAGCCTGCATCAATCGCCTCGTATTCTGAAAGAAAAAATTAGTTAAGAGTGCTATTCTACGATGTGTATAGTATATTCTTGTTAATGCTTGTTAATTCTGATCCATTTACTCTTCGTCATGAGATATTGCATCTTCTTTCGATCATTCCGAAGGTGAAATTCCCATTTCTGTTTAATTTATTTCTTTTACACGTTAATTCTTTCTGAAAATGATGAACAAAGATTAAAGTCTTGCATTTAAATCATATATCCACTGAATAAAAACTGATTTATGGTAACATAATTGAGCATACAGCATAGCATGACAGAAAACGTTATATGTCAAAAACATAGACACTGTTCAGAGGCAATAATGTACACAGTGTATCATAATGTAGCAGCAAAAAAAGGTAAAGTAGTCACGATGTTGAGATATCATAAGGCAAAATGTTAAAGTCAACTGGTGTTTGTTATATCTTAACTATTTCATAGTGCATACAAACAAAACGGGAAAACAATCATACATACATGAAAAATGGAAAATATGCACGGTCTGATGTGAAACGACAAGAAGAGCGACCTGCTAACCTTATCTTGCCGGGCACTTGCCAAGAAAAAATACGACAATCATCAGTAGGTAGTCACATAAATATAATTCCATAAGTGGTCATAAAATGTGTAAGTTCATCTGAAAAAATATGCACGGTCTGATGTGTAACGACAAGAAGAGCGACCTGCTAACCTTACCTTGCCGGGCACTTGCCAAGAAAAAATACCCCTAATCATCAGTAAGTGTTCATGTGAATATAATTGCATAAGTGGTCATAAAAAATTAGGAAATGGCATTACAGTGTGATAAATCATAAAGTATGTTCATTCAATAAAAGGTTTAATGTTGGATACGTGGTGGTTCCCTTTGGTTTTTCTGGTTCTCAAAGTTTCGACGTGTACTACATTGGGGTGAGGAATGCTGCGAATCCGATATGGACCTGCGTATAGAAGCTCAAATTTACTGCATCTACTTTTTCCTCTGTTCGATAAATAGTGTGTACGTACTAATATCTTCTGTCCAATGTGAAAGTCATGGCGTGTACGAACCCGTTTTTGCTGTCTTCTCCGGCGCTCTGCGGCACGTTTGATGTTGTTCAGCGCAATGTCAATTATTTCATGGTGTCGTAGTCGACGAGATGTAGGAAAGGTTACTAATTCTTTAATTTTGTTAGGTGGTTCGACATTTTTCAGTATAACAGACGGAGATAGCATAGTAGATTCATTTGGTATGGAATTAATTACATCCTGGAATGAGAGTATGTATGTGTCCCAATCAATATGTTTTTTATGGCAGTATATTCTACACAGTTTACCAATTTCTTTCATTAATCGTTCACAAGGGTTCGAAGAAGCATGGTATCTGGATATATAGATCGGAGAAATGTTTCTAGCTCGTAACATACGTGTCCATATAGCAGATCGAAACTGTGATCCATTGTCGGAAATTACTTTCAACACATGCCCTACATGAAATAGAAAATGTTTTACAAATGCTTTCGAAACAGTTTTGGCAGTAGCTTTGCGTAACGGAGTGAAGGTAACAAATTTTGAAGTGAGTTCAGCAACGACAAAGATGTAGCAAAAACCTCTATTAGTTCTGGGAATCGGACCTAAAATGTCTACAGCGGCCATATGTCTCAATTTAACAGGTACAATGGGATGTAATGGAGGAACATGTCGTGTCTGATTTAGCTTTCTGGCAGATTTTACATGACGCTAAAACTCGTCGTATACGTTTCTCCATGTTGGTAAAATAACAGTTCTGTCTCAGTATAAGAAAACATTTTCTGGCTCCGTAATGTGCGTAACTTAAATGAGTATACCAGTTCGTCAGGAATGCATAATAACCAATTGTTGCTGTCAGGATGAGAGCGGTGAAACAGAATGTCATTGCGTACAGTGTAATGGTTTCTGATGGTAATATTATTCTTATCTTGCCAAAGGTGTTTAATTTCTTTCCACACGTTGTCTTTACTCTGCTCTTGTGCTATGTCTTGTAATGACGACGAAATGAAATTTTCAAATGCAACTTGTTGAATGTACATGACGCTGAAATTTGCTTTGCAGAAGTTGGTTGCGATGTCTTGCTGATTGTTGTTAAGAGAACGGGATAGTGCGTCTGCTACAATATTTTGTGTGCCGGGAATGTGAACAATTGTAAAGTTAAATTCCTGCAAATAAAGTTTCCATCTACTTAATCTGTCGTGTGTAAATTTAGCGGAAAGTAAAAATTGTATCGCTCTATGATCTGTGTAAACGGTAGTGGGTCTTCCATAAAGAAAATGCCTAAATCTGGTAAAAGCCCATACAACACATAATGTTTCAAGTTCTGTAACAGAATAATTACGTTCAGCAGGTGACAGAATGCGACTTGCAAAAGCGATGTTTTTAATTACTGTACAACCATCTTCTTCAATTTCCTGAAAATTATGTACGCCTAAAGCGGTGTTAGAACTGTCGGTGGCAATGGAAAAATTTCTGGTAAGATCTGGGTGCGATAAAAGTGGTGCATTCAACAAAGCATGTTTCAAATAACGTTTTCGTAAACAAGATTTTGCGTGTCAAAATTATTGCTTGCGTTACTGGAATATGCAACCTGTACTGTATCTAGTCAAATTCTTTCTGACGTGCTATTATTTTCAGGAGGATGCTGTGGCATTTCCACTATTTGTACTGTTCTGTTATTTCGTCCTGACGTATTACGTTCGGGATGATATCTACTGTCTGGTTCATTCATGATAATATGTTGTTGTGGATGATTCTGCTGCTGGTAAGACCGACTGTTATTAAATGTACGCTCAAAATTGTGCTCATTATTTTTATGTCTGTCATGATAGTCATTTCTATACGGCGCATTGCGTAGTCATTTCTATACGGCGCATTGCGATAGGAATTAAAGTAGTGTGTTTTCTGTACGTACTGATGCGTTACTATTTGTTGGGGCTGATGCTATACGTGTACGCGGCGAAACATTAAAGCTTGGCTGACCTTGTATATTACATTGTTGGTTAGGTATGCTAACCGCTGGCTTTCATGCTGTTGCGGTGAAAAACGTCTATTGTTGCCAAAATGTGGTTCCTGTTGCTGATAATTTTGACGATACTGATAATTACAATTTTTTTGTCTGTTATTAAAGTTCTCGTGGTTGTCATTTCTGGAGCGTCTAATGAAAACTGTCACTTTCGGTAAAACTTGTGTTATCGGGTTTTCTTTACTCATTCTTAATCCTAGATAGAGCGATAGTTGAAGAGCTGTTTTGATAGATATAAAGGATAGTAGAAGAGAAGGTAGCAGTGCAGAAAACTAAAGATGAAACAGCACTACTACGGCTCGGGGCCCTGTGCACGCTACGGCACATATTCATTAAAGCGTAATGAATCCCCTGAGGTTAATTACGCGCTGCAAATAAATTTTAGTTTCTGCGTTACAGGCAATGCCGGTGAAAATTAAAAAACAAATTAATGTATCCAGTCCAATGCTAGTTTCTGCATTACACGAAATGCCGCTGAAAATTCAAAAGCAAATTGTCGTATCCAGTTCAAAACGTGTTCCTGTGCTCTGTCATTTTTAAATACCTTAGATTTTTTTACAAATATAAATTGCTTGTAATCAACGTTATCGTCACTGAATGTGTGAACAGGTTCACGGTTGCATAAGAATCTGTGTGTCTGTGTCTTTTCGGATTTTAAGTCGCGTAGTCTCTGTAAATTACTTAAGTTATACTGGCTGTGTAAGTGTGACAAATGTTCGGAATGTGCCGTATGTTGTGACGTGTTAGTGATTGAAACAATTTTCATTTCTGTCACTTTAATACTTTCGTCAATTTGCTTGTTCTGTTGTTCAAATTTCTTATCGACTTCCGTATCCAGAGTGTGTGAAAGTTCTGGTGACTTTAAATTAAACTCGTCGCGTATCTGTGTTGCGTTTTCAGAGCATTGTTTAGCGACTGCACTAATTTCGTCTCTAAGTGATTCTGTTGTAGCTGTTTGCATATCCCTTAATTCTTGAGCAACAGATCTAATTTCTTCACTACTTTTCCTAGCACAAGCCTCAATTCCCTCACGTAACTGTTCTTTAGTATCATGACATTGCGCGGCAACGGCTGTAATCTGTTCACTAAGCTGTCTGGAATTGTTGACTAATTTTTCATTAAGGTTGTCATGTTTTTCATTAAGTTGTTTGAAGTTTTCATTAAGGTTGTCTTGTTTTTCATTAAGTTGTTTGAAATTTTCACTAAGTTGTTTGAAGTTTGCACTATTTTGTTTGTGATTGTTGTCTTGTTCTTTTTTCGACTGTTTGTAATTGTTGTCTAGTTTTTCATTAAGTTGTTTGAGATTGTTCTCTTGTCTTTCATTCTGTTGTTTGGAATTTTCGTCTTGTTTTTTATTATGTTCATTCATTTGTAGCAACAATGCCATAATTTGATCCAAGCTAAAATTAGCTGTGTGATGGTGTATCTGCAATTGTCACGTTTTATGTATCCATTTGGATATTCTGTGATTCTTGAAAATGTTTGCTAATCGGATGTGCACTGTTAGTCACTACCTCGGAATCAAACAAATCTGTCCTACTTTGAGTATACTGTTCATTTTCGTTGGAAACAATTGTCTGTTCGCTACGTAAATTTTGCAAATCGGGCGTGTCGAACTGGGCAGCGTTCATTGTAACAGAACGTCCCGCGTCATCAATTGTCGTTAAATTAACAAAGGACACAATTGAATTCGTTTGCTCATCATTAGGATAAAAATCATTACAGGTGGTCGGTACGCACTGATTGTCTGTAAATGGAGGATTGTCATCATTACACTGTGTGTCGCAGGTACTATCGGTCAAATTATTCGAGTCGGCTATTTCACTCATTACACATCGCGATTTACTGTTAACAGTTTTTCGCGGCATTTTTCACAAAACAAAAATTATTCACAAATGAAACAAAGACAATGCAAAATGCAACAAACACAAATACAACAAAGAGCAACAAATTGCCGATGATCTGTGAAAGAGTGACAAAATTAGTAAATGCGTTGCGCCAGATGCAAACTACATTTAGGTAAATAAGAGCAGATATATGACTACTTCTCAGAAGATTCACGAAGAAATACGATCCTGGCCGGATGTCGCCAAGTGTAACCTCCCCACAAAAAATGTAAATGAAAATGTGCCAGATGTAACCTCCGCACAAAGAATAATAATTAAATGAATTTGTTTTAATATCGTAATCTCTGAACAAAATTGGCTCCCATTTATAGTCTGTGTGCAGAAATGCATTCACATTTAATGTTACCACGTTTAATGTTACCACAAAACATTTAATGTCAAGTTCGAAACAAAAAAATTCCTAAACACCAAAATAATGAAAAAATTCAGTAACCTGCTAAATTTTATGTCGACAGCAGCCCTGCGCCTCGGTCCTGTATTCTGAATAAAAAAAAGGCAAAAATTCTTATCTCAATAAAAACTGCAATTATATCTGCTCATAATTAGGTATTTTTCGACACAGCTTCGTGCAATGATGGCGTATATATATATATTTTTTTGATTTATGGAAGGAATGATAGCCGGCCGAAGTGGCCGTGCGGTTAAAGGCGCTGCAGTCTGGAACCGCAAGACCGTTACGGTCGCAGGTTTCAATCCTGCCTCGGGCATGGATGTTTGTGATGTCTTTAGGTTAGTTAGGTTTAACTAGTTCTAAGTTCTAGGGGACTAATGACCTCAGCAGTTGAGTCCCATAGTGCTCAGAGCCATTTGAACCATTTTTTTTGAAGGAATGATCATGCATTGGAAATATTCTTTAAATTGAAATGAATGTTTTTCACGAACGTGGTTTTGCAGTCAGTGCAATGTTTACAAATGCGGAGTTGGCAGATGCCCATTTCATGCATGGATTAGCACGGGACAATAGCCGTGGCGCGGTACGTTTGTATCGAGACAGATTTCCAGAACGAAGGTGTCCCGACAGGAAGACGTTCGAAGCAATTGATCGGCGTCTTAGGGAGCACGGAACATTCCAGCCTATGACTCGCGACTGGGGAAGACCTAGAACGACGAGGACACCTGCAATGGACGAGGCAATTCTTCGTGCAGTTGACGATAACCCTAATGTCAGCGTCAGAGAAGTTGCTGCTGTACAATGTAACGTTGACCACGTCACTGTATGGAGAGTGCTACGGGAGAACCAGTCGTTTCCGTACCATGTACAGTGTGTGCAGGCACTATCAGCAGCTGATTGGCCTCCACGGGTACACTTCTGCGAATGGTTCATCCAACAATGTGTCAATCCTCATTTCAGTGCAAATGTTCTCTTTACGGATGATGCTTCATTCCAACGTGATAAAATTGTAAATTTTGCACAATCAACGTGTGTGGGCTGACGAGAATCCGCACGCAATTCTGCAATCACGTCATCAACACAGATTTTCTGTGAACGTTTGGGCAGGCATTGTTGGTGATGTCTTGATTGGGCCCCATGTTCTTCCACCTACGCTCAATGGAGCACGATATCATGATTTCATACGGGATACTCTACCTGTGCTGCTAGAACATGTGCCTTTACAAGTACGACACAACATGTGGTTCATGCACGATGGAGCTCCTGCACATTTCAGTCGAAGTGTTCGTACGCTTCTCAACAACAGATTCGGTGACCGATGGATTGGTAGAGGCGGACCAATTCCATGGCCTCCACGCTCTCCTGACCTCAACATTCTTGACTTTCATTTATGGGGGCATTTGAAAACTCTTGTCTACGCAACCCCGGTACAAAATGTAGAGACTCTTCGTGCTCGTATTGTGGACGGCTGTGATACAATACGCCATTCTCCAGGGCTGCATCAGCGCATCAGGGATTCCTTGCGACGGAGGGTAGATGCATGTATCCTCGCTAACGAGGACCTTTTGAACATTTCCTGCAACAAAGTGTTTGAAGTCACGCTGGTACGTTCTGTTGCTGTGTGTTTCCATTCCATGATTAAAGTGATTTGAAGAGAAGTAATAAAATGAGCTCCAACATGGAAAGTAAGCATTTCCGGACACATGTCCACATAACAAATTTTCTTTCTTTGTGTGTGACGAGTGTTTCCTGAAAGTTTGGCCGTACCTTTTTGTAACACCATATATATATATATATATATATATATATATATATATATATATATATATGGTGTTACAAAAAGGTACGGCCAAACTTTCAGGAAACACTCGTCACACACAAAGAAAGAAAATTTGTTATGTGGACATGTGTCCGGAAATGCTTACTTTCCATGTTGGAGCTCATTTTATTACTTCTCTTCAAATCACTTTAATCATGGAATGGAAACACACAGCAACAGAACGTACCAGCGTTCTTGAAAGAATAAATCTCTTACTGTTACACAGTTTCTACTGTACTGTACACAACTATCTAGACAGTTTTAACGCGTCGTGTCATACTATAACAGTTAGTAAGTCTAAATGTGTTCCTGGTTAATGAATGTCTGTAAAAGGTAGTGAGCTTTGAAGATCACATTCACTAGGTTTACATCTCATATGTGTCCCGAATGACAACAAACGAATTTCAGGAATCATTTTTCACTTATGTGTTTATATGATAAGCCTTAATAGATTTTGCTAACCAGATAAAATATAAATATTCTAAACGTCAGTTGTTTTATATGAATGGTATCTCTAAAACAGAAGTTCATTTTCTTCAACCCAATGAACTGAAATTATCAGTACTTCGATAATGTTTTTGTTGGAGAAACTGTAAGATTTCATTGGAGATGTCACTCAACTCCTAAGGAAGACGAGAACGAGATTTTACAGGAAGAGTTCTTAAAAATCTCATCCACGTTCAATTGCTGTGTTCGAAAAAGTTTTATTATACCCACTTAGACGCGCATTGTAGAAAAAATGGAAAGCTATCACTGGTGGAATGTTATTGTAGTCCAGTGCAAACTAAGTATGTAATAGCAAACACACATTCGTATTCATATTCCAGCGCAGAGAAATAATAAATGTTTCGTCAGTAGCTTATGATTGTGTACCAGAGTCTTTGCTTCTTCAAGACAGAGTAGTTATCCTAATTCATATAGCCAGCTTCGAAGAATATAGTGCTGTTACCGATCAGTTCGGTTTTCCAATGCAGCAAACATATCATTATCTATTTTTCTCATTCCATCTAATATATATATATATATATATATATATTAGATGGAATGAGAAAAATAGATAATGATATGTTTGCTGCATTGGAAAACCGAACTGATCGGTAACAGCACTATATTCTTCGAAGCTGGCTATATGAATTAGGATAACTACTCTGTCTTGAAGAAGCAAAGACTCTGGTACACAATCATAAGCTACTGACGAAACATTTATTATTTCTCTGCGCTGGAATATGAATACGAATGTGTGTTTGCTATTACATACTTAGTTTGCACTGGACTACAATAACATTCCACCAGTGATAGCTTTCCATTTTTTCTACAATGCGCGTCTAAGTGGGTATAATAAAACTTTTTCGAACACAGCAATTGAACGTGGATGAGATTTTTAAGAACTCTTCCTGTAAAATCTCGTTCTCGTCTTCCTTAGGAGTTGAGTGACATCTCCAATGAAATCTTACAGTTTCTCCAACAAAAACATTATCGAAGTACTGATAATTTCAGTTCATTGGGTTGAAGAAAATGAACTTCTGTTTTAGAGATACCATTCATATAAAACAACTGACGTTTAGAATATTTATATTTTATCTGGTTAGCAAAATCTATTAAGGCTTATCATATAAACACATAAGTGAAAAATGATTCCTGAAATTCGTTTGTTGTCATTCGGGACACATATGAGATGTAAACCTAGTGAATGTGATCTTCAAAGCTCACTACCTTTTACAGACATTCATTAACCAGGAACACATTTAGACTTACTAACTGTTATAGTATGACACGACGCGTTAAAACTGTCTAGATAGTTGTGTACAGTACAGTAGAAACTGTGTAACAGTAAGAGATTTATTCTTTCAAGAATTTTTTTGTGAGTTTCATTTTTCTTCAACATGTAGAGTTGAATTGTAAAGTTCTCAGTGGTGTATTCGCTTCACTCATCGGCGTAACCATTAATTCCTAATGCTTCTAGCTTACTTAGTAGAATCTTAATGTCAGCAGGATCAAAACCCTTAGAAAGAGCTAACACAAATATCTTTGTCAAGAGCATCAAATACTATCTTTGTAAACTCTACTATGGCTGATTCTGTACTTCTACTACTTTGGAAACCAAACTGTGATTCATTTAACAGGTGTATTTACTCAAGTAATGCACTAATCTGTCTTTCATAACTGATTCCATTATTTGTGAAAGTAGCGACAGCAGGGAAATGGGCCAGTAATTTTGTATGTATTGTGCATTACGTTTCTTTTGCAGAGATACAACTCTCTCCTGTTTTAAATACTCTGGGTATTTCCGTGATATGAACGATTTATTTATTAGGTTTGTTAAGGGAGCTTTTATACTCTATATACGTTGTTTCAGTTTACAAATTGGTACTTTATCTAAGCCTACTGGCTTTTTTACTTTTTAGTTTTTGTGCAGTTCACTGATTTCATTTTGTGTGTTTGGTAGTAACATGATTGTGCCTGATAAGTAATTATTTACAGATGCTATATTTGCTTTTGGCAATTTTTGTTGTAACTTCTCTGCAATACTTGAAAAATGTTCATTCACGTAGTTTGCTAGATGGTGTAGATCATTATTGCCTTATACCCCTCCCTTATGAGTATGTTGTTATACCTTTGTTTCCCTCTTTCTGGTTCCACTTTTATGACATCCCAGACTGCACTGCACTTATTCTCTGCGTTTTATATCGTTCTGTCATTAAATGATTTTTTTGGCATAGTCCGCGCCCACGTATGAATCTTTCTATACCCATGATGGAAATTTAAAAACTCTGGCTGATTATGACTCTGTTTAGTTGGGTCTGTAAGACAGTGGTACTGGTCTGGGTGCTTTTGGACATATCTCGTCAAAGTTCAGTGTAAGTAATGTTGATAATTTAGAGAATTTCACATTTACAATGGTTTCTCTATACACTTCATCCTATCTTTGGTTTCGTAGTTCTTTTCTGTCAGGGTAAGGTAGCCACAGGTAGTTGTGTTTTAATCATCTGAAATTTTAATAATATCTCGGAATGACCAAAATGGGAAGAAATTTTATTTTTTTGCTGATAGTTGAAAATGCTGGCCCCAAGCCCAGGGTGAAGAGTATGAGAGATGAAAAAATTAATCATTTAAAACTGTACAATGAAGTCATTGGACAACAGTTTATAAAAAATAAATCGGAACCTTTTTGCTGTATTGTAATTCCATGTGCTGTAAGCAAATACCAAGACTTCTTGGCAGATATAAAGTTTGTGCCTAATCGGAATTTGAAACCTTGCCTTTCACGATCAATCCTCTTACTGGTTAAGCTGTTTCTGCAGAATGTGTTTTTATTGTGCTGAAATGGAATTAGTCCAGGCTCGATCCACGACTCAGCCTTCACATCTCTCCTACTTTCCATACTTCACAGAAGTTCCCCTGCAAACTATGCAGAACTATCACTCTTGGAAGAGGATGCTCCCCATACAAGTCTTTCTGTCTTATGCAAGTATTTTTTGTATATCTAGTAACTGAATATAGTGTGTTTCCTTTTCTATATTACATATGTTCTGTCGAGCAGAAGAGGGTAGGTCTGCGTCGCTCATATGGTAGGTTTGTACATTTTAACTGTTATCTGGAGAGATTCCGCGAGTTTACGCTCGTTAAAAAAAAAAAAAAAAAAAAAAAAAAAAAAAAGGAACTGGGATACCGTTTTGTAATGAGGGGAGTTAAGTTTTGAAGAAATGCTTTGGAGATTGTACAAATGGTTCAAATGGCTCGGCCACAGCGGCCGGCAGAGATTGTACATCTTATTGTTTTATTCCAATGAGCTGGTAATGAAAATTTCTGAATGTAACTTGCATACTGAAATTATTTCCGGTATATTCACTTGAATTCAACTAACTATGAATAGATTGGATTTAATTATTTCAGTTATTGTTAAACTCGTGGTCGAAGACAACTTGCCTTCTTTTAGAAAAAAAGATTTCGAAAGTGCAACAAGGACATTCAGAGGTTTAAACAATTTTCTGTATTTATCGCTCATAGAAACAGCTTTCAGTAAGGGAAGAACTACCGTCATTTACAAAGGCATTTAGCGGTAGGAAATATCAGTGCAGAGTGCCCTGATTTTTCGAACATGATGACCTTCCAATCCAAGGAAGTTTACTAACACCTAACAAAACTTGTTGGACACAGCAAGATATGTGAATAAATGCATTGTCGTACTGTAGGAAAAGTTTTTCATTCCATTATTTTCAGTAAAAATTTAGTCAGCATGTTAGTATACTGTCCTACAATTAATGCGAGAACTAATTTTAAATAATATGTAGATGAATTGGAAATCATAAATAATTATCGAACACTGGACTACCGACTTTGTTTTCTTTTGTTTTTGGAGAAGGTAATGTGCTCAAGAAAGGTTGTGGCATTGCTGTAAAAACGGTGTTCTTATTTCGCCCCAACTTGAGTCTAAGAAAAGTATTTCCATCAAACGAACCATGTATCACTTCAACGTTCTTATGAGGAATGTAAATTAGAAAATAATACCAGTCGAAACTTTCTGTGTTCTCTCTAAGCCAACCAACGAGACTTCACTGTTCTCTTTTACGTGTAGAGGATGGTCTTTGCGAACTGGTACTACTGCGACGGAAACATGTACTATAAGAAGAGGAAATATTTCAGTTTCTTTTGCTATGTTGAACGCATACCAGCAGAACGAGTTTTTACGAAGACGCAAGCTCGTGTGTAAATAGAGGTGTCTTAAGGGGCTGACCATCCTTAAATTTTTGGGTTGGTTTACTTCCTTGCCTGCTTTAAGATTAACAGTCACTCCAATTTTTCACCATGTCTTTGGTATTTAGTAGCATATATTCAGTTGTAGGATCCTTTTTCTTGCTGATGGCTTAAAATTCTTTATTCGCTCCATTCGGATGTAATCTAAGCCGGCCGCTTAACAAACTCTGCTGTCCTTGATAGCTTAGTTGAGTTCTGGCTGCTGAAATGGGCTAGTAAGGTCATACGATTTCTTTTGACCCTCGTGGTGTATTGTAATAATTACAGCTACTTACGGAGGACCAGTGTGGTCTGTAATCGCATGCCAGCGCAACTTGGACGTATATGCTAATTCGTTATGTGGAACCTATCCACGTCGGAAAAATTAGTTCCAATTTTGACCACCACATGCAAATCTGGTGGTGACACTACGCCGCGCGGGGTAATCGCGAGGTCTTGGGCGTCTTGCCACGGTTCGTGCGCCACCCCTCACCCCTCCCCCGTTGGAGGTTCGAGTCCTCCCTCGGGAATGGGTGTGTGTGTTGTCTGAGATTAAGTTAATTTAAGTTAGATTCAGTAGTGTACAAGCCTAGGGACCGATGACCACAGCAGTTTGGCCCCATAGGAACTTACCACTACTGATGACATCCAGGGCTGTTATTTGACAAACCGTAAGGTAAATGTACAGTATGGCCATCGAGAAGAGAGACTGAGTGCTGTTAGTGAAACTGTTTAATGTGAACGGCAGCAATTATGGTGCTATATACTAAATTGCGAGAGTTTCGGCTTCTGAAAGATCTGAGCACAGGGCCGACGGCGTTAAATGGTTTAAAGAACGGCTTAAAGAAGATGATAATGAAATCCGAAAACACTAGTGAGCTTGGTGTGGCTCCTGGATGAGGAAGGCGTCCTATGCTGGTGGAAGTTGTTGGCGAGTTTGCCGTTGCTGTAACTGACCATGCAGTACGAACCCCGGGCAGTACTAGTGCTCATGCCCACCTGGCTAGCCGCGCGGTGTAACGCGCTGCTTCCCGAGCGGTGGATTAGTGTCGAGGTCCGGTGTGCTGGCCAGCCTGCGGGCTGGTTCCCCTTATTCCGCCTCAGTTACACTATGTCGGCGATTGCTGCGCCAACACTCTCCACATACGCGTACACCATAATTACTCTACCACTCGAACATTTGGGGTACCCTTGTCTGGTATGAGACATTCGTGGGAGGGATCCATTGGGGGCTGAACCGCAAAATAACCCTGGGTTCGGTGTGGGGCGACGGTGGGGTGGGTGGACCGCTGTGGCCTGTTGTGGGGTTGTGAACCACTGAGGGCTTCAGTGGGGCGAAGCCTCTACGTCGTTTCTAGGTCCCCAGTTCAACACACAAAACACGCACTAGTGCTCATGCAGTGTCACAAGAATTGTCCATCCCACGGTCAACACTGCGGAAAGTTTTGCTGTCTATTCTGTCTATCCGTAAACATCCACATGGTGCAGAACATTCTGAATTTGCTCTTCGGTTTCTGTCGCGGACTGAAGTTGATGACATGTGACCAGATAATATTATGTGGATTGACGAGTCACATTTTATGCTACAGAGAGCAGTGAATACACAGCTACCGAATTTAGGGTACTGTCAAACAGCATGTTGTGCACGAATAGCCATCCCACTCGCGGTATATGACTCATGTTGAACGAATTGTGTAGTGCTTTCCTCACTTGTTTGACCTTTTCTGCCAACGTCCCGTTCCTAATCCACTACTTATTGAACCATTTCTGTGAGTCTTACTTACTTTCACAGCGCCAGATTTGTGTCTGGTGGTCAAAACAGAAACTAATTTTTTTCGGTGTAAATTGGTTTCGCATTAACTCATTAGCATACCTCCGAAGTTTCGCTGCCATACAGTAATTACAGCCCGCACTGGACATCTGTGAATAGTTGCATTTTAATTTTAAACCACCCAGTAGGTAATTAGACTTTATGTTTGGCTTAGGTAGTGAGCTATCTGGTGTGTACTGATGTTGCACTGTGTAGTGGATCAGGTTGGATTGGTAATGAGCCTTGGTCCCGATCAGTCTCTCAGTTTTATCGGAGTTGTCTGCAAGATCTCGTTTGTAAAATAACAGTTCAGGTGATCCTACTACCGGGTGTGAGCCAAATTAAGCAAAACTTTTATGTGACCATCGGAAGAAAACTGAAGGTACCCTTCTAAGGAGTCAACCAGTAGGTGGCAACGCAAAAGAATCTATTTCTGTCTACCACTATCTATCTATGTTTCTATCGGCCAGGGAACGGAAGGGAGTCAGGGATTGCCTTATAAGAGAATGGGAAAAACATAACGGCCAGAAAACTACCGATAAATGCCATCAAAACTGATGTCACCATCCGCTTTACAAAACGTATTCAAAGAAATCGGCGCTTAGCAATAAAGAATTTATTTATTTTTTTTTATTTTTTATTTTTTATTTTTTATTTTTTTTGTTTTTTTTTGTTTAAGGAAGCGCCTCACATGCTTATGGGAAATGATCGGATGCACATTAGCGAGCATTTCACTTCAGACGAAATTGAGGAAAGAATAAAAACGAGTTCTGAAGAAAAATCTCTAGAAGTGGATGGGTCACTTTCATATTTTATGGAAGTTTTACTCGATATTGCTAATGATATCCGTGATGGTGTTGACATACCGGAAGAATTTCTGAGAGCATGCATCACATTGATACCGAAAACTAAAGAAACACCAAATTTAGAGATTCTACATACGATGACATTACTCAACATTGACTATAAATTAATCGCTCGGTGCCTCGCGAGGAGATTAAAAGCAAATAATGAAAAAAGTGATTTGTCCAGATCAGATTTGTGCTGTTCCTGACAGGAAACGTATATGATGGCTTACGAGCACAAACACCGACGTATCAAAGAAGGCAGCGATTTTATTAATAACCTTTTAAGAATGCTTTCGACAGGATTAGTCACAAATATCTGGAAAAAGTCACGATTAAAATGCGTTTCGGCACCAAGTTTGCGAATGCAGTTCAGAATATTTCGGACAATGCTGTGTCACAAGTAATTATTAACGGCAGATCAAATAAGAAAATTCCCGTCAACAGATAAGTCAGACAAGGTCGTCTGTTATCCGTGTCTTTAGATCCTCTTCTCCGCACCATATGTTGCGAGTGTCAAGCTATTTCAAATGGAAATGAACGCCTCCCATGCAGAGCTTACGCCGATTACTTGGGTATTTTCAGGGAAAGTTCAAGAGATGTCGACATCTTACATAAAACCCTTCGACGGTACGAAAAAGCTACATGTGTAACTGTTAACCTTAAAAAGACTGGGATGTTGCCTTTCCAGTTGCAAAAATTAACATCAAGTGGTAGGTATCATTATGACAAATAACCCACAAAGAATGGAGGCCCTCAATTGCCGCTCTACACTAAGTAAAATAAGAGCGATAATAAAACTCCATGCAGGTAGAAATTTAGCTATGACAGAAAAAATCAACCTGTGCAAAACACACACACACACATACATACACAAATACTCGCAAAAGCGTGGTACCTAGCTCAGGTCCTCCCGATGCCCCAAAAATAGGGAGGACTGTACTAGAAGCGGTATGTTGGTTTATATGGATGGGTGAAATCTTTAAGGTGTCTCTGCAGAACTGCACCCTCAGCTTAAATGAGGGTCGACTGGCACTACTTGTTAACAGAAGTAAGTGTGTAGTGGAAAACGGACCACACTCGCCAACTGCTGTACTATGTCATAAATATATCGCCTGACATGAGAGCTAGTGTCGGCTAATATTGACAGTTTCCCACATTCACTAAACTTTGTCTGAAATTTTTATTTAGATAAAAGATACATATCAACAGACGTCCTAAAACACAACATGGCCATAACTCTCAAAGAAATATCAGTTCCCAATAAATGGGAGCCGCGGTTACCATAGCGCAATTGGAAACGCTTGTGGGAAATTTAACGATGAACATAATAGCAGATGGCGCCAGATCGACATGGTACAAAGTGATAAACCGGACAATAGCGACCAACTCCAAGTTTCACTCCATCCTGTTAAAACCATCAGCCGCATGTCGAAACTGTAATTCGAGGACACAGTCGAACATCGTTTTGAGTGTTTAAAATTTGGCTCGATATGGCACATAGCAAGGGACATGATTCGACTGATCAATAGAACAAACATATGTAATATACTGGTTTATAACACCATGATACCCCGAATGGAAACCGTTTCCCAAAGCAAAGCGACAGGCAGCAACGTGGATCGTAGCACAAACAATTCATGTAATATTTGGACATAAATTAACGGACAATTTACGGTATCTGGCGTACTTTGGGATGAACACGAAAAAGTAACTCTTCATCCTAAGTACAAGCTTACGTACGCGAATTTTCTCAATATTCCAATATGTAAGGCTTATAATAATATTTTGACATTGAAAAAAAGAAAAAAGAAATGTCATCTGAATTCTACAAAAGTGGTACCTAAAAAATTGAATAAATGGACAATTTATTTCAGATTTCCGTGCAAAATACTGAATGCGAATGTGTTGTAACGTATATAATTATTTTTAAAATGAGTTTGTTTTCTGTTATGTGAAACAGTCAAATACTACATAAATATCTTAAAAAGGCTCAGTAATCTTAACGCTTTGTGGCTTTTTTTTTTGTTATATCCAGTTCAGTTATTTTTATTCGAATGTCCCTTTTCGATGCTTTCAGCGAAATGACAAGTTCGTTCCCAGCTTCCACCGGTGCCTCACCGAAGCAGATTCAGCAGAAAGAGCAGCGATTTATAAAGTGCAAGAAACCACGAGGCATCGACATTCAGGAGAATCTCTCTACAGCCTCATTTTAAGGCTGGAAATCCATCCATCCAGCAAGTCTTTAAATTTCTGCCAGTCAACTCTCTTGCAGGGGAATGTTCTTCGAAACGTCTGCTTTGCAAATCATTACGTGTATATCACAGTTCATATACACGAAGAAAAAGTCTTTCATACAACTATGCACGGAACAACACAATTAAAAATCTCGATAAAGTCGCGTGCTCCACAACACCAGTGGTTCAAAAATGGCTCTGAGCACTATGGGACTCAACGGCTGAGGTCATAAGTCCCCTAGAACTTAGAACTACTTAAACCTAACTAACCTAAGGACAACACACACATCCATGCCCGAGGCAGGATTCGAACCTGCGACCGTAGCGGCCGCGCGGTTCCAGACTGTAGCGCCAGAACCGCTCGGCCACCAGCGGCCGGCAACAACACCAGTGGTATGTGCTTTTTTGGCGGGCATGAAGACATACATCCGAAAGCTGTCCCAACGTTCTAGTCCACAACTCCATGCATCCAAGCTTGCCTCTAGTGATGGATTTTTTACAGAAGTTTTGGCATTTAATTCATTTTTCCTGGCCATAGCTGTGTTGTTTTTCTGGGTATTACATCATAACTTTCCACCAAACCGATGGTTTTCTAAGATTCCAGTTGTTCCTGCAGTATTTAATATCTTCACATCCTCCGTCTGAGCAAGAAAAATTTTGTTTTATTGTTTTATTGATTGACATTGTTTTGTTCACCGTCTCCATACTATTTCCACATAACGAAGAGTCATATCCAGCTTTTGTAAATTGAAAAACTAAATTCAGCTATGTTGTTCATTTATAACTGCGTCTTTCAGTTTAGTGAAGTTACGACAACACAGAGCGAAAAGCGTTGTACAAGCACGTTCTGGAAAGTAATGCCTCTGAATTCTTTATGTGAAAAGCCTCAAAGTGTTTTAAAGCAGGCGCCAGGTTGAGATTCATAGGAAGAATTCTAAGAAAATGTGACTCATCGACGAAAGAAGTAGCTTACAAAACGCTTGTTCGTCCGATTCTTGAGTATTGCTCATCAGTATGGGACCCTTACCAGGTTGGATTAATAGAAGAGATAGACATGATCCAGCGAAAAGCAGCGCGATTCGTCATGGGGACATTTAGTCAGCGCGAGAGCGTTACGGAGATGCTGAACAAGCTCCAATGGCGGACACTTCAAGAAAGGCGTTACGCAATACGGAGAGGTTTATTATCGAAATTACGAGAGAGCACATTCCGGGAAGAGATGGGCAACATATTACTACCGCCCACATATATCTCGCGTAATGATCACAACGAAAAGATCCGAGAAATTAGAGCAAATACGGAGACTTACAAGCAGTCGTTCTTCCCACGCACAATTCGTGAATGGAACAGGGAAGGGGGGATCAGATAGTGGTACAATAAGTACCCTCCGCCACACACCGTAAGGTGGCTCGCGGAGTATAGATGTAGATGTAGATGTAGATGTAAATCAAACAAACGTTATTAACGTTCTAGATATTTATTCTGCATTTCTAAATGTTAGCAGCCCGCTAGAGGGCTCCCAATTGCAGCGTGTAACAGGGCGGTGTGTAACGTAACAACGTCGCTGCGTGAGAAACAGTGTGCTGTAATCGAATTTCGAATTAGAAGAGTTCGTCCACACCCTCGCCTTCAGCATTACAATGCCAGACGACACACGACCGCTGCGATATCTGCAACAATCCGACGGCTTGGGTTCCCTGTCATCGATCATCCTCCATATCATCTGTTTTCAAAACTTAAGGAACACCTGCGAAAACTCTGCTTCGACTGTGACGAAGCGCTACAAGCATAGTTGAGGTTGTAGTCAAAAGTTGTACAGTGACGGTCTCTCTCGTTGGGAAAAATCTGTTGGTCGCCAGCATGACTACGTTGAGTAATAAATATATAGACGTGAATAATAAACAGGTAGAATGTTAATAAAGTCTGTTTTATTTAAAAAGCTTTAAGAGTTTTCTCATAAAACATTCGGAATCATTGCTTTTCAGCACGCTCTCGAATTTTCAGCGTTTCGGTTTCTATATGCAGCAAGAAATACCTTCCCTATTTCCAGTTGGTTTCAGGTTGATGCATGATATACATAATGACCTGAAGTAACTTGTAATTATCATTGTTCCATCGACAGTGCACAGTGACCCTCTTGTGTAATATCGAGCAGTGTGGTGGCTACTGTTTTTCTGCACACACACACACACACACACACACTGTTATAGGAAGAATAATTCTTGATTTTTGAGGCTTTATCTTTATAGATCATGAATTTTACACATTGTACGTCCCAGGAGGAATGGTCAGTATTCAGGCACATGACAGGAACGCTCATTTCAAGATAAAAACTTCGTATGTACATATGCCCATTCAAAATGCTTTGTGAGATAAACACATTTTTTCACTGGTTAAATGACGACGTCACTTGCTTCCATTAATACTATTCATTGATGATGCCACGTTTACACAGAAGAGAACAAGAACACACGTAATAATTACACGGGGTAACACTGATTCTGCAGCATGGGATTAATTAATCAATTTCAGGGAAATTTGGTCTGCTGAAAACAAAAATAGTAATATTTTTGTTGCTGACTCTACTTTTTGATATAAAGGCAATCCACTTATATTGGAAATTAAATTATAAAAAAAGAGGAGAATATTTTTAAAACTTTTATTTTGAAGTTACCAGATGATTTCCAACAAGCAAAATGCTATAAATGATACAAACAATAATAAAATTAATCATAAAAACAAAACATATTGATAAGAATTAAGAAAAACGTTTTGTGTAGGATTTTCTTCGGTGTTTTTTGTCCGGACGGTCCCTCTGCAAGTTCCAGCAGTAGTCTGCCACCACATGGCGATGCCAACGGCCTTGGTATATTTCCTCCATGATCTTGATGTCTTTCACTGTAATTGCCCAACTTGTCGGGAAATTTATCTAAATGACTGTGCAAAAAATGCAATTTGCCACTCATATTAGCTCCTAGATTTCGGAAATTTTGGGACTTTTGTCTACTAATTCGGGACTTTCTTTGGCGTTGCGAGTCCGTAAAAAATTTTTTGCAACTGGCAGAAAGCTTGTCCATGCTTCCAATTCAAGTCATGTTGTTTGTGAAATCATCGTTCTTCACAAGAGCACGGATTTGTGGACCATCAAAAACTCCTGCTTGTAAATTTTCTATACTGAGACCAGGAAATGATTGGCAAATACGAGGGCCGTTCAGAAAGTAACCTCCGGTTGATTTAAAAAAATACACCAAGTTAAATAAAAATATTTTAATATATACATCTTACAACTACATCTTTGCACTATTTTTCTACATAGTCTCCATAGCGATTGAGGCACTTATCGTATCTCTTCACAAGCTTTGAAATTCCTTCTGCATAAAAATCACCCGCTTGTGCCTGGAGCCAGCCTGAGACCGCATCTTGCTGTCACTATCTCGTACAAGAGAGTCTTAGAAATCTGTGGAAAACCAGTAGACAACTCCGACATTGAGAAACGTCGATTTTCACGAACTTTTGCATCAACTGTCTGAACGAGTTCGTCAGTCACCAATGATGGTCTACCACTCCTCTCTTCATCATGAACGTTTTCTCGTCCACTTTTAAATAAACGTACCCATTCACGGACAACTCCTTCACTCATAACTCTTGGTCCGTACATGGCACAAAGCTCACGATGAATAGCTGCTGCAGAATATCCTTTGGCTGTAAAAAACCTTATGACAGCACGCACTTCACATTTGGCGGGGTTTTCTATTGCAGCACACATTTCAAACTGCCACAAAAACTAAACTAGCGCAGGTACGACGTTCACTCAACCACGGCTTGATGCCGACTGACCTGTTGAGTGCGTGAACGCACAGATGGCGTCGCTACTCCCCCCACAACCCGCACTGTGACCAATCGGAGGTTACTTTCTGAACCGCCCTCGTATATTTGAAGCAGTCACCGCTCCTAAAGCTTTAATAGACTGTTTTATAAGACCAAGTTTAATATGTAGTGGCGGAAGAATGATTATTTCCCGACTGACCAACAGTTCACGAACAGTGTTATCTTTTCCTATAGTCACGTTCATTGTCAGCTGCCAGTCTTTCCTGCTAAAGTGTTCATTATTCATACGACTGACCCACAGACAAAGAAAGCAGGATATTTAGAATATCCACTTTGCTGACCCGATAAAAAGTTCACCATTTTTAAATCTACACACATTGGCCACTGATCTTGATGAAATGGAATTGTCTCTAAAACAAGTTGAAAATTTGAATATTCTTCCGTAAGAATCGGGATCGAAGCTAATTTATTTCCGTTATGCAGTAACATACATTTAAAACTTTTCTTTGAGCTATCTAGGAAAAGTCGCCGGTCTTTTGGTTGATATGTTGAAAGACCCATTAAATTTAAAAGCCCAGAAATATCGTGCAATATAGATATAACTGATCTCGTTAAATATGGAAGAATGTCAAGCTCTCTAGTCCGATAGGTTGTTACTGATACGCCAGGTTGACAATGTTTTTCTTTTAGCCTTGACGCAAGAAGCTCAGCTGATGTCTTAGTTAAATTTACATCCAAATCAAGTCGTTTACCTCGCCCTAAGAACAGCCTTGCAGTGTAGGACTGCATTTTTCGAATTCACTTTTACTGTTGCTTTGAGTCTGAGTGCCTAGCATTTCGACGTCATCACAGTAGTCTTCTGATAAGGAAGTAAATACCGGTTTTGGCAAATGTTCACTATGCAAGATTAGTGGCTTAACGGATTGTACGTTTGGATGCAACCAAGAGCGCTTTTTGCATCTTTTCATACCTTTTACATCCACAGCACAAAAGTAGCAATCATCGAGGTAATTTCTTGTCCTTGTCCATGTCATCGGTATTCCAAACGGAAGCCCATTTCGTCCTCCATGACTCAAACGTCGAAGAGACTCCACGCAAATTTTACAAACGTTGTGTGGGGACCCAACAGTTATCTCGTTGTCCATGTTGTTTTTCACATCATTTATATTCCGTCACTGCTTTACTTTACAATATTTACCTCATATGTAGCAGAAATCGTCGGAGTATCTTCCGCGAAGAACTCATACTTTCAGTAACAAAAACGCCCAAACAGAACAATTGCATGAAGTAACTGACACAGTATCACCTTTGTAGAAAAATTATAACGAATGAGTTACGCCAGAAGCTTACCTGAACAAAATAATAAATGAATGGCAAACAACAATAGCTCACCTGTGAAATGGCTGATAGTCACGGAGCTCTCTGTGAGAAGCAGAGATAGTTTGCCAAATGGGCATTAGGTGTCATCTGTCGGATCCCTGTCATAGTTACCAAGATGAAGGCACTGAGCCATAGGCGGGCAATGAAAGAGTCGCGCTCCCGGAGCGGGCAGACCCGAGAGCCCAACAGCAGCTGACGTCTAATAGTTTGTCCTGTGAAGACCCGATGGCGATAAGCGCAGTCAAGGCGCAAGTATAGCCACAGCAATTTATCTGGCACAGTATATTATGTTACAGTACAGTGCGTTGTGAAGCTGAAACCGCTAGTCAAAACAATGCGGTAAAGTGGCGTTCTGTTTTACAGTTCGACTCTAGTTGGGGGTGTAATTACTTGCTCAACGAAAGCGAAGGAGGAGCGCAATGTTTGGTATGTGGTGAATTATTAGGCATAAAAAAGTACAATTTAGAAGGTCACTTCAGAACACATCACATCAACCAGTATGGAAGTGTAGAGGGTGAAATACGACTTAATCTTCTTAATAAGCTACGTGAGGAAGGAAGTAAAGTGGAAGTATGTATTATAGTGTTGCACCTACATACTATATAACTTAATTATTATGCTTAATAAACAAATTTTCCTTCGAAATGACAAATCCGCTAATTTCTTACACAGGAAAGTGATGCCTCCTCTCCCAATGCAAGTGTTTGTGCTAGTTACAGAATAGCTTTGCTGATCGCCCGTTCTTCCCGACCATTTTGTGACGACGAATTCGTGAAGCAGAGTTTGGAAGTAGTAGCTGACGAACTATGTCCTTACCACGTTATTTCGAAAGTTTGAGTCTATCGCGGCGCAGTATAACTCGTCGTATCGAAAGTTTGTCAAGTGATATTGTAGAACAATAAATGGATGTCATTTCGAATGTGTTGGTGTTTTCTGTTCCATTAAATGAGAGTACCGACTTGTTGGACACAGCCCATTATAGGTATTGATACATACTTAGTAGTAAGGAAGGAAGTCCTTGATTTATGTCCTCTCAAAGACATTACGACTAGTGACGGCATACTACAGCATACTACAGTGTGTGGGAGACGTATTTATCAAGTTTGGTCTACTGTGGGGAAAGCTCAGTTGCCACTGATGGAGCACCCTGCATGGTCGGATGTAGAGCAGGGCTTATAGGTCGTCTGATAAGCAAACTACTGCAACACGAAGTGAGATTCATACCTGTGCGTTGTTAGATTCATCAACTAAAACCTGCGCGCAGAAAAAGCCACAAAGGCAAATCTAATGACCGTCGTAGTGGGAACAGCTAATTTTATTAAGAGTCATTGACTGAACCATAGACAATTTAAAACTCTACTGAAGGGTACTGAGTGTGAATTTAGTGATATTGCGTACTTTTGTGAAGTTCGTTGTCTCAGTAGATTTGTTGGACGAAATAGTTTTATTCAAGGAAATTAAGGGGTGTCCCATCCATCAACTCACTGATCCTAAATGGATTAATGAGATAGAATTTTTGACCGAGATACATCCCAGATGAAGCAACCTTTTGTAGGCATTATTACTGTTTTCAAGCAAATGTTGGAGCTTTGGCAGCGTCAGATGTTGAAAAAACACTTTTCCAAATTGTCAGTGCGGAACTTTATTTCAACTCAAGATCAGTTGCAGACATTTTCAGGTACTCTTGCGGGTCTAGTGAAGGAATTTTCCATCCGATTTAGAGATCTGGAAGATTTATCATGGATGTGAAAGTGCTTGCTGCATCCTTTTCAACTACAATAACAATTGATGACGTTCCATCTGCCCTACAGCGCGAGTTGCTCACAAATCGATGTGATAGTGAATTGAGGCTAAAATGAATCACGAACAAGTCTATCACATTTTTGTGTACTTTTTGCAATCAGATTTCCCAGATATTCAAAAAATGACTGCCAAACTGCTATCAGTGTTCGGGTCAACATGTCTGTGCGAAAAAATGTTCTCTCTAATGAAGATATATAAATCTCCACGAAGAGCAACGTAACTGATGCAAATCTCACTGCAGTTCTGCGAACTGCAAGTGCGAGATCGATCGCACCAAATATAATTCGTCTTAATGTAGGTTAATTCTTACAAAGAAGAAAACAGCAACCAGCCACTATTAATACTGCTACTTATTTAGGTAAATAGCGCTGTTACCGGTTTCGAACTGGCAAGTTCATCATCAGACGGCTGTTCACATGATTTACAAGATACACTTTACATTATCGTCCGTTTTCGATTTTTATTATTCCACTGTGGCGAGGTATTTTTGGTGTGTTGTTGCCCTACGGTAGAGAAACAGTGTTAGAAGCGCCCTATGTGAAAATAACTAACCTCCAAACGATAAAATACAGCGTAAATAAATATGTGAGGTTAAGTGGTTATGGTACTTAAGTCAAAAATTCAGCGCGATTTTGTTGCGAAATTGCAGGATTGTATCTTTTTTTTTTCTTCAGCAAAAAGAGACGCACACCTCCACATCATCTGCTGAATGGCATTTCAGACATATAAGAACACATAAGCCTGTATTTTGTTTGTGGTTAATTATATTTATTCATTTACTTATTTCTGTGTGTAACCTAGAGTTAGTCTTTCATTGCTTATGCTGTATTCTAAATAAGGTAGTCAAAGGAGTATTTAGTTATCAGATGTCAAAGTAATTACTTTTGTGTCCTATGCACAATCTAATGAAAGGAATATAATTAAACGGATTTATTTACCAACATAATCTAATGCACTGAATAGAAGAGGCATTAGACACCACAACAGTGTCACAAGTTTACATCTAGTCTGATACGTGCCCCTTCTCCAGTTGTTACGGCAAGCTGTGCAAGCAGCTACTGGTTTCAGTTCCACCAGAGCGCAAACTCTGCTCCTTTTCCTGCCTAAACTGGAGCGCTGCTCATTCAGGTGATTAGTGGGCGCCTTTGCACTTGGCCTTATTGAGTCACAGGCCACACTGAGTACAGTTACCTTATTTCGAGAAAGAAACATAATGAGGGTAGATTAGTAAACAACGTGTATTTTCTATAGAACGATTTGTCATGAGAATCAGAGCCTATACAAACAAAATAATTTATAGGCTAAGTACTTCGCCATCACATGCGTCTAAATAGACTACATAAATTTATGCCACGGAAAAGATTTTTTCTTGTTCCACTGTGTTATCAATGGCCGCAGAAAAAGCCACACACTACAGTTAAAACCAATTTCTAAGTTGTTCGTATGTGGTGCTGCATGATCAGAAACATTTCTTCCATTTTGGAAGAGAGAATGACGGTATAGAATCACTTTCATTTTTTGGAGAATTCGTTTCCTGAATGCCTTGCGATCGTTCCTTTGGCCATACGCCTTACAATGTACTTCCAACATGACGAAGCCACATTTTACCAGATGTTTGGGGGAACTGCACTTACCCTAACCGCTGGATTTGCCTTGGTAGTACAATTAACTGGCCAGCAAGATCGCCAAATATTACTCCTTTAGATATTTTTTCATGCGGTTTTGCTAAAGCCTGAGATGTACAAACGAAAGGTGAACGCATGAGATCAAATGCTTGATCGCATCGAGGACGTATTTGTCGGTTAATACCTTTTAAAACGCATATTGTAATGATTACTAACTATTGTACATATGTAAACCTGACAACGTATTTAATAATAAATAAAATAAGTAACAATCTATATTAAATGTGTTCTCTTGGAAACCAATCAGAGTAGTCCCTATGTCCATATGAAGTATTTTGTGTGAACTGATCATTCCTACTATATCTCCGAATACTGACCATTCCTCCTGTGACACCATGTATATACACAATGTAGATTCTTTATTCTGTTATTATTGTCCCACTTATTAAAAGAAATATAGATATAAATCTCCTGGCTCCATACAGTTTTCGAAATGCTTCCTTTACGATAACGCAAATGGCATAACTCGTAATCACCTCACAAAAACTCTAAACAATGCAACGTGCTCACTTTGGGAAAGAAATCAAACACGAAAATAACAAAATTAGTAGTTAATACAGTTTTTATCTGCAGGAGCAATATATGGAAATAAATGGAGCGGTTAAAATGTGCCATGGATGTAAATATATATATTTAAAAATCGAACTATACACACAAAAATTGATTATCAAAAAGAATTGAGCGTCTTGCATGTGACTACAGCAGCTGAAACGAAAAGGTTGAGCACACGGTTGACTATCGCAGCATGTTTTTGAAGCGCAGCAGTACAGCACCCCAGCGGGAGACCTCAGTGGAGCAGCGTGGGAAGCGCAGCCGACGGTCGTTGGGGTCCGTGTCCACCAGTCGCTGCAGGTGCCACCCGTAGCTGCCCAACACCAATGTACTTGTATACGCTTCCACTGCGATACCATTTTATAAAACAGATCTACTACTACAACAGTGAAACAGTATGTCATTGCACCAATCTGAATTGACTGTTCCCATCCAGCTGGCTGGCTCCTCTATCTCTTCCCAGCAGGATCATCCACTTGATACCAACAGTATTAGGCAGTAATTCTTTCCCTTTTCTAGACCTCTACTTCACAGTCCACAGTCTTCTGATTTACTTGACCAAACACTCCTTTACTGCACCAAAGACTTGACTAATACTGAATCAAAAGCTAGTTTGGACACCTCACCTAATAACCATCAAAGAGAGAGCCCACAACAGACAAAATCTACTAAGCAGATGGATATGGAGACTAAATCCTTTGACTATTATATACACCAACAATAACCTCACCTGTGTCATCCCCACCTACGTAATTGTTGCAAGGATCCCTGTAGCTCCCATGTTTTACCACTCCATCCAGATCCCATAACGTCCCTCACCTGTATTCTGTAACAGATGGTAATGTTCCCACATCTCCTCAACACCTGGACTACCCTCGTCAGTCCTATGTCTCTTGCAAAACATAATGGCAGCACTGTCTGTATTCACTATTGTCGAGAATGTTGGTCCCTCTCACCATATCCACCTTTTTTACATCTTTGTACACTCAGTGTCCTTTCCCGATGTAGCTTCAACCACCTTTACACCCAAGATCATGTATCGTTCTTGAGATCTATACATCCTACCAGCATTAAGTTGCCCTACCATTTCTAGTCCAAATGACGGCTCCAACCCAGGGTTTCCTTTTATAACTGCTACTTAACACCTGAATCCTGTATCCTAACACTTTCTAATATTCACCCCATATATTTTATCATATCATTTTCACTCCATTTGCACTGACGTCCCTCACCTAGCAAATGCTACCAGGAGTCCACAGCCACACGAACGTTAAGTATTTTTAGACTGCACACATCAAAGCATCAAATTCAGATCATATTTTTTTTATTATTATAGTGCATATTTTATGCACATTCTGTGCCAAACAAAGCGACGCTAAACGAAGGAATTATTGTAATGGGATGGAAATCGGTAGATGTGTTGTACATGAACAGACAAACAAATGATTCAGTTTCAGAAAAATTTGGTGATATATTCAAGAGAAAGAGCTACGCAAATTGACTAAGTCAATAACGTGTTGGTCCACAGTGGCGCTTATTCAGGCAGTTATTCGGCTTGACATTGATCGATAGAGTTTTTGGATGTCCTCCTGAGGGATATCGTGCTAAATTCTGTCCATCTGCAGCATTACATCGTCAAAATCTCGAACTTGTTGAGGGGCCCTGCCCATGATGCTCCAAACGTTCTCAACTGGGAAGAGATCCATCGATCTTGTTGACCAAGGTGGGTTTTACAAACACGTAGACAAGCAGTAGAAGCTCTCGCCATGTGCAGGCGGGCACTGCTTTGCTGAAATATAAGTCCAGGATGGATTGCAATGAAGGGCAACAAAACAAGGTGTAGAACATTGTCGACGTACCGATTTGCTATAAGGGTTCCAGGGATACAACCAAAGGGTTTCTGCTGCGGAAAGAAATGACACCCAGACCATCACTCTCAGACCATCACTCTAGGTTGTCGGGCCATATGGCGAGCGACAGTCGAGGTGGTATCCCACCTCCATGCCGTGCATGTCTTCAGCATGAAATCTCTTTGACTGGAGTAGAATTGTCTTAAGCCAGCAGCCTTGCCACATTCGTAACACTGGTTCCAGTCAGATCACTGACGTTAAGCGCCATCAGGCTGAGCTACAATTTGGATAGGTGACTATCCGGTCTGCCAGGCGCTGTTGGCAAGCGGTGTGCACTTAGCTCTTGTGAGGCAAACTGAGGAGCTACTTGATTGAGAAGTAGCGGCTCTGGTCTGGTAAACTGACATTGAGCCGGGAGAGTGATGTGCTGACCATTTTCCCCTCCATATCCGCATCCAGTGATGCTTGTGGGCTGAGGATGACACGGCAGCCGGTCGGTACCATTGGGCCCTCACGGCCTGTCTGGGTGCAGTTTAGTTTAGAACTGTGTTCAGTGTTGAGTCCCGCTTCGAATTGAGCCTCTATGACCAGCGAAGGAATGTCTGGAGACGCTCCATACAGCGACGGGATACCAAGCTGACTGTTGCCTGCTATACGGCCCAACAACCAGCAGTAATGGTCTGGGTGTCATTTCTCTTCATAGCAGGACCACGTACGTCGACGATGTTCTGCTCCCCATTTTATTGCCTTTCATGATAAGCCATTCAGAGTCTCATGCCAGCAAGATGATGCCCGCCTGCACGCTAGTTTTAGTGCTTATTTTCGTGCTTTCCAAGCCATGCCCTGGCCAGCAAGGACGCCCGATTTCTCCCCAATTGAGAACGTTTGGAGCACTATGGGCAGGTCCCTCCAACCAGCTCGGAATTTTGACGATTTCACACGCCAGTTGGACAGCAACTCTATCAATCAATGCCAAGCCGAAAAATTGCTTCATTAATAAGTGCCAGGGGTGGACTAGTGCGTTACTGACTTGGTCAATTTGTGAAGCTCTTTCTCTTGAATACATCACCCAATTTCCTGAAATTGTAATCGTTCGTTTGAATGTACGTGTACTTCACATTTACCGATTTCCATCGCATTCAGATAATTCATTGGTGGTGCGTCGTTTGTTTTTGTCTTAGCTGTTGATCAACAACTAACATCGGCATCGACACTGTTGCTGTGGTAAAGCAGAGATATAAACGAGTGTTGACCAAGTTTCTCACGGGGGTCTCGACAAAACACATTTGGAGCGATGGGTACGCAGTTAGCATTCTTGTATGAAGCCGTTTGTCACGAGCAGTATCAGTCTGTATTTTATTATCGTTCTGCGTTTTACATACAAAAACTTTGAATTGTGACTACGGATGTAAATAACCTCACATCTTGGACAGTGAATTCGCTCGTCCTTTTACTGAGGGTTGGGTGGAACTTACACCTGATCGCAACTTTGCTACATTGAACGACGACTTTCGCTACCAACCACATTCTTGTATATCGACCGGGATAGTAAACAGTGTGTGCAGAAAATCGAAAAGCATGCTTTCCGCCAAGTAACCTCGCTGGTATGCTACTACTTAACATTCAAGATACACGTCAGTTTTTGCTTACGGCAGTTAGCCGAGTATGCCACACGAACCTGTAATAGTCGTACGACAACAACTGCAATCCGTATACTATCGCGTCTCCTTACATGAATGTGACTAAACAACCGTCATGTAATGTCTGGGGAAACCAATGGTTTTATTCTAACAGTCTGATTTGTGAGGACGAATGTAACACATGAAAGCAGTTGTTTATCAAAGAACTCCTTTCACTGTTGTATTATTTTACCACATACAGTTGTGTAAAGACATAAATGAATCCTCGCACCTATATTGGAAGTACAAAATAAGTGATACTACCACCAAACTAAATACATGGCATATCTTTTTAAAAAAACTTGGGGGAATGCATCAGGGTGACGTCGTTGTCAACCGCCAGTATCCTGACGGGTGACCGTCCTAACATGGTCAAGGCTGAACGTCAGCAAGTAAATAATTGGTTTTTGATATGGGAAAGAGCGGGATTCCACGAAGAACTTAAGCAAAAACCTCCATCTCTATATATATGGTTACCTGCTAATTTAATTTCCTTAATAACACTACCCCAAATCTGGAAGCGCATACCAGAATTCTCGTGTTGTTACATTCCATAGGGTGACCGGTGTCAACACAATGCTCTAGTATAACAGATTTGCTCGGCTGTTGTAAGCGCGTGTGACACTTCAGCTTGGTACACTGGTCGTCCATGGTCCTGATACTCTGGCAAGTATAAACAGGCCATAACTAAGAAATGCCATAGATCAGCCGCAACGGAACCTAGAAAGGATCCTAATCTTAGATGGTTCACGGAAAATATATTTCACAGCATATTTCGACAAAATACGACCAATGTGCAATTCCGGAAGGCCATAGGCCTGGTGCCAACTCGGTATTATCATGACTCACCCGGTGCACTGTTGGTCGATAGCGCAACGGACGTCTGATCTATCTTTCACTAACTGTTTTAAATTCACTTGCACAGCCCTTACTTGCTGCAGTTTTGTTTTGAAAATGACAGGCGGTTGACGACGACGTCACCCGGTTGCATTCCCGTAAGTTATTTGAGCACTGTATACGGCGGAAGAAACTTATGTCTCAAGGTATATCACAGTTAATAACGAAAATTGAATGGGAGGTAGTAGGAGCAAAAACGATCCAGTAAACATGTGTCCACGAACGAGACTTTTGCGAGATAAATGTGAAGGTGTTGTTAAGAAACGCAGCTAGCTGCAGTATAAAATATTGCCCAGGTTAGTACAAATAAATTTGAAATGTAAACTTGAAAAGGTTATCGCCACTTGCTGGCTGGCTCGTTTCATTAAAATCGATATCTACGACTGCTCATTAAGCTAATTTCCTCCTCCTCTCATAGGATGGGAATAAGAAAGACATTAATCTATTTCAAAAATATCTGCAGAAGGTCAATAAGTAAGAACTCCCTTCTTCCAGCTTGCAATTATGTTGTAACTGCAATTTATGGTACAGGTAGAGTATGAGCAGTTTTTTGCTACCCGGGACGAGAGAACGAAATCTTAACTAGTAATGTAATTTTTGTAGTCGGTCTCAGCCCTGATTTAGTCAACGGCTGACAAGCCCGTAGTGCAGGGAGGACACACTGAATAGTGGCGGGTGGGACTAAGAATGTAATATACATATTGGAAACTGAATAAAAATTTGATGCTTAAATAATTAAAAGGAAAATTTTGAAAGAATTACTGAAAAAAATTGAAAGGTACACCTATCCTGAGTGAATTTCAACTGGCTCTAATATAAGCAGACCTTCAATATTCAATACAAATGGTTCAAATGGCTCTGAGCACTATGGGACTTAACATCTGAGACCATCAGTCCCCTAGACTTAGAACTACTTAAACCTAACTAACCTAAGGACATAACACACATTCATGCCCTAGGCGGATTCGAACCTGCCACCGTAGCAGCGACGCGGTTCCGGACTGAAGCGCCTAGAACCGCTCGGCCACAACGGCCGGCTTCAATACATACATTCAGCATTTAACACTCATAAATTTACGTATATCCTTTTCTCGTTACCGATATTGTGCATGGAGACTGGTATGACAATACTGGTTCCGGATCGGCCCTCCTATGCTCAAGCGAATTCTTCTTGCTATCTTTGATCCTCTCGATGCTGGATTCTCGGTGCGACGCGGAGAGATGAACAGACTGGTATCGTCGCCATGAATGAAAGAATAAACTTCGTTATCTCGGGAAGTGTCTTTAATACTTTCTAACGCACAGTTGGAAAACACACTTTTGAACAATACCAATGCGGAGGAACTCGTCACACGTCCACCCGCTACCACTTATAGAAACAGATTTTTTTTAACAATATTAATTCGGCGGAACTCGCAATATGTCCGCCCCCTATCACTTATAGATACAGGCAGATGAATATAAAGCAATAAAAAGAAATTGAAGAGCATCTCTCTATCTCTTTTGTTTGTTTGTCAATGTTATATATTTCTTTTTATTGCTTTAGATTCATCTACCTATATCTCCTCCTAGCAAAATTAACTGGACAATTTCCAGGAAAGATCAGAGAGAGAAGAAGAAAAGATGCGAGGGAAGATAGTGCGTTTTTGCACACCCACTCCCTGTCGCTAGCTTCTCACAGAATTTGGAAGCCATTAAAAAGTATCCTGTGGTTAGACTCGTGTCGTATATACACTTCTGGAAATGGAAAAAAGAACACATTGACACCGGTGTGTCAGACCCACCATACTTGCTCCGGACACTGCGAGAGGGCTGTACAAGCAATGATCACACGCACGGCACAGCGGACACACCAGGAACCGCGGTGTTGGCCGTCGAATGGCGCTAGCTGCGCAGCATTTGTGCACCGCCGCCGTCAGTGTCAGCCAGTTTGCCGTGGCATACGGAGCTCCATCGCAGTCTTTAACACTGGTAGCATGCCGCGACAGCGTGGACGTGAACCGTATGTGCAGTTGACGGACTTTGAGCGAGGGCGTATAGTGGGCATGCGGGAGGCCGGGTGGACGTACCGCCGAATTGCTCAATACGTGGGGCGTGAGGTCTCCACAGTACATCGATGTTGTCGCCAGTGGTCAGCGGAAGGTGCACGTCCCCGTCGACCTGGGGCCGGACCGCAGCGACGCACGGATGCACGCCAAGACCGTAGGATCCTACGCAGTGCCGTAGGGGACCGCACCGCCACTTCCCAGCAAATTAGGGACACTGTTGCTCCTGGGGTATCGGCGAGGACCATTCGCAACCGTCTCCATGAAGCTGGGCTACGGTCCCGCACACCGTTAGGCCGTCTTCCGCTCACGCCCCAACATCGTGCAGCCCGCCTCCAGTGGTGTCGCGATAGGCGTGAATGGAGGGACGAATGGAGACGTGTCGTCTTCAGCGATGAGAGTCGCTTCTGCCTTGGTGCCAATGATGGTCGTATGCGTGTTTGGCGCCGTGCAGGTGAGCGCCACAATCAGGACTGCATACGACCGAGGCACACAGGGCCAACACCCGGCATCATGGTGTGGGGAGCGATCTCCTACACTGGCCGTACACCACTGGTGATCGTCGAGGGGACACTGAATAGTCCACGATACATCCAAACCGTCATCGAACCCATCGTTCTACCATTCCTAGACCGGCAAGAGAACTTGCTGTTCCAACAGGACAATGTACGTCCGCATGTATCCCGTGCCACCCAACGTGCTCTAGAAGGTGTAAGTCAACTACCCTGGCCAGCAAGATCTCCGGATCTGTCCCCCATTGAGCATGTTTGGGACTGGATGAAGCGTCGTCTCACGCGGTCTGCACGTCCAGCACGAACGCTGGTCCAACTGAGGCGCCAGGTGGAAATGGCATGGCAAGCCGTTCCACAGGACTACATCCAGCATCTCTACGATCGTCTCCATGGGAGAATAGCAGCCTGCATTGCTGCGAAAGGTGGATATACACTGTACTAGTGCCGACATTGTGCATGCTCTGTTGCCTGTGTCTATGTGCCTGTGGTTCTGTCAGTGTGATCATGTGATGTATCTGACCCCAGGAATGTGTCAATAAAGTTTCCCCTTCCTGGGACAATGAATTCACGGTGTTCTTATTTCAATTTCCAGGAGTGTATATATAAAGAAAAGAACGAGAGGAAGAAAATAAATAATAATAATAATTTAATTCCGCCACGGAAGACACGTCACTTGGCATACATTCGAACGCGATGTAAGCCTTTCTGGCCGCAGCGTTCCATGGGAAAAATGTTTCAAATGGATCTGAGCACTATGGGACTTAACTTCTAAGGTCATCAGTCCCCTAGAACTTAGAACTACTTAAACCTAATCAACCTAAGGACATCACACACATCCATGCCCGAGGCAGGATTCGAACCTGTGACTGTAGCGCCTTTAACCGCTTGGCCACCACGGCCGGCGTTCCATGGGAAGTCGCTCTGACAAATGGAGAACTTTTGCCTGTCCTATGTAGTTTGTCTGAGGCGAGATGGAAAGTGAGCTTTTCGACAGGGGCCTGACTGGCTGGTGACGCAAAGGCGAGATGCAGAGCTGCAGTTACGCACTTTTCTATCGTCTAACAGTGGGTGCTTCTGGCACGCTCCGGCCCGGCGGCGTCTGGAGAGGCGGTGCCGAGGGATTGCCTCTGCTTGGTGGATGGACTCGTCAGGGGTGAAAAAGTGGAAAGAGAAGCCCTCTTTCTAGTTTATGACACGAATCTAACAACAGGATACTTTCTAATAGCTTCCAAATTCTATGAGAAGCTGGCGGCAGGGAGGTGGTTGTGCAAAAACGCACTACCTTCCCTCGCATCTTTTCTTCTTCTCTCTCTAATCTTTACTGGAAATTTTCCACTCAATCTTGCTAGGAGGAGACGTAAAGTTTTCCCCTCTTTGTCCCATGATTAGTCTCTGAAATATAACGTAGAAGTGAAACCAACTGAAAGCAACCTCTCAGCTGATTGGCGGAACATCAAATTGTTTGTACATGATTAGCTAGCAAATTATATGAGGGATGTTCAATATGTAACGCAACACATTTTTTTCTCGGCAAATTTCGGTTGAAAAAAATGCGTTTTTTTTTTGTGGAATGTTTCCGCGGTTCTATACGCAGCGCTCCCAATGGCGTATGTAACGGGGGTGTGTTCCAAGCAGAGAGCTGTCATTGAGTTTCTTTTGGCGGAAAACCACAGCATCGCAGATATTCGTGGGTGCTTACAGAATGTGTACGGAGACCTGGCAGTGAACAAAAGCACGGTGAGTCGTTGGCAAGGGCGCCAGTCACACAAGCAACAAGGTCACGGAAACCTGTCTGATCTCGCGCTTGCTGGCTGGCCGCTCACAGATGTGACTCCTGGAGTGTTGGAACGTACAGACATTCGAGGTGATCCACAGATCACAAACAGCTCACTGCTCAAACTGGATGTTTCTGTCGGTAGTGCTGACACACTCACAAAACTTCACTGGATGATTCTTCCTCGTCCTCCCTACAGCCCGGATTTCGCACCTTCCGACTTCTGCCTGTCTGGCCCAATGAAGTACGCACTAAGCGGAAAGCAGTGCGTGGATGATGTGGAGGTTATTGATGCACCCAGACGTTGGCTCCGCCATTGATCAGCAGAGTGGTACCATGCAGGCATACAGTGCCTCCCAGTCAGGTTGCATAAGGCTGTCGCATTGAACGGTTATTATGTTGAAAAATATGGTTTTGTACAAATGGTTCAAATGGCTCTGAGCACTATGGGACTCAACATCTTAGGTCATAAGTCCCCTAGAACTTAGAACTACTTAAACCTAACTAACCTAAGGACATCACACACATCCATGCCCGAGGCAGGATTCGAACCTGCGACTGTAGCAGTCCCGCGGTTCCGGACTGCAGCGCCAGAACCGCTAGACCACCGCGGCCGGCTATGGTTTTGTAGTCCAAAGGTTGGGGAATAATATGATTCATTGTAATTCTGAAACAAACCAACCTGCTTTCGGAAAAAAAATGTGTTGCATCACTTATTGAACGCCCCACTTAACTTAGACATTTTCTTATGCAGCCTGAGTGAAGTTCATTAGAGAAGTGGAAGAATCACACTGGTATTGGTCGCGAAAGGAAGCAGGCGTTTTATCCAAGTATTCATTCCAGCAGTGGCTTTGGAGGTAGACACAATATTTATTTCTGGTGTTAGACTCTGATGGAAGCCGACCTGGTTATGTTGATATTAGAAGTCATCTAGCTTTGGGAGTTGGACTTGGAGGAAGACAGTTTCTGATGGGAATTGACGCTGATTCGAAACATGTTCGGCTCCTCAGAGGGTAAGAGCTCCTTTTCAAAATGATGACAACAATCTCAAGGTGCGTGTTTTTATTCGGTTTAATCTCTGCAAATTCACGAAGTTCTTTACCTTCAGTTCTTGAATGGACCGCAGATTAGTTGTTCCCGAGCATAGGCTCATTTTGAAGGAACCACTCACGCAAATGCCAACTGGATGGTATTGGCTCCTTTGCATGCATGATTAATCTGTTTTTCAGTACTAATTATGAGGTAACGGGAGAGTTGTGGCGCCCTGAAAATATTCTAAGTTCGGAGTTGGCGTGGCCGCACGGGCCACTCGGCAAGCCGTAGCTCGTCAGCAACTACGTGGTGCCGAACATTAGCCGGAGCGTGCTCCAGGCCGACCGCGTGGCTGGAAATTCCATGTTGACGCTTGTCGAGGACTGTGCTTTGTGTCGATGAAGGAGATTTGTATGCCGTGAGTGCCAAAGATGGAGGATTTTGTGAAACCATAATAGCAGACATTTCACAGTTCATGTAGAGATTAATAATAGCCAGAGAAATCATGATACCTTAAAAAGAAACATGCACATTACCATTATTTGCGTCGGCCGCTGTGGCCGTGCGGTTCTAGACGCTTCAGTCTGGAACCGCGTGACCGCTACGGTCGCAGGTTCGAATCCTGCCTCGGGCATGGATGTGTGTGATGTCCTTAGGTTAGTTAGGTTTAAGTAGTTATAGGTTCTAGGGGACTGATGACCACATATGTTAAGTCCCATAGTGCTCAGAGCCATTTTGAACCATTATTTGCACGATGATTCTGATGGTGTAATCAGATTTTCAATATCTTTTATTAGTTTAAAGTTTAGTATATGACTGTAAATTATACAAGTAATGGCCAGCAACGATTTTCCAAAGTCTAAACGGTTCATCCGATTTTGTCGATCGACCTGTCTTTAGAAAGCTATTAGTGTAAACCTAAATTGATATGGATTACAGTCATGTAGCTTGAATAGTACATGAGTTATTGGAGGTCAAAGTGGCCGATTACTATTGATCGCGTCAGGCAATAAGTACTCCACAGCGACACGAAAAACGGTAGCAGCTTGCTTATAAATATATTTATTCGTCTATGTCTCTGTTTATGTCCGATATATACTATTCATGAAAAAATTGGTCAAATATTTACTTTGTTTTAGAAAGCACAGTGACGTTAGGCTACTGGCCTACTTTTGTTTATATTCCTTTGATATATGTTTATTTAATTTGATTACGTATTTAATATGGGTGTTACAGCGTGTTTATGGTCCATCCGTAGGAATATTTATTTAATTTAAAGTTATTTCAATATAAATTCAGTATTTCATATGTGTTTCAATGTGTTTGTGAGTGTGTGTTGGCTTGGAGAGATGGCGGGAGCACTTTAGCCAATCATAGAGCTCGTTACTAAGTTAGGTGACTACCAAAGTCAATGGAGAGACTATATAGAAGTGAGGGAGGATTGGGTGCGCACAGGAGACAGGGAGTGCTGGATGGGAGGGCGTGAGGGACGGTCACAGGAAATACTTGGAGAGTGTTGGGTAGTTTGCGCGTGGTCTTCGGCACATAGAAATAGTTCGTAGTGCCGACTGGTGCACTAGAGAGATTTCCATGGCTTTTGCAGTGAAGACGTAGCGTTTAGAAGTGAATATCTTGCGAGCTATGTTGTTGCTCAAAACTAATTACGTGAAGTAGGAATCTATTGTTTCCCTGTTATTCAACTTATATTTTATTGAAATGCTGGGCCATCGACACCAATAAGTGTTTTGCAGTAATAAATGGCATTCTTAAAGGTACTTCTGCTATCGTACTCATCATTTAAAGTCGTTAAAACAGTACATGAAAATTTTATTTTATTGAAGTCTTTCATTTATAAATTTCCATGTTACATTCAAAATTCGCAATTGCCGAGTGATAGGAACCTTCGACCATTCGATTCATGTGTATATTCACATTGTATACTGTAGACTCAGCAGTATTTGGCTTGTAATGCGGCAACTATGCGTCCCATCCCCTAGACAACGAAACCAGCCGAATCTTTTAATATTTCAGCTCTTCGTCTGAGGGTACGTAATTGAGGGCTGCCATTTTTTTTTTTTTTTGAAAGCCCGCTTAGTACACTACCGGTCAAAAGTTTTAGCTCACTCATGAAAAGATTTATATTCTTTATTTCAGTGTACAAACACATCGTACATCCTGAACAGCCCAATAAAATAAATTTTGTCTCTTTCTATCATTAAGTAAACTACAATATCCTCTAGATTCTAGCCTCTTCAAAGTGTCGACACTTTGCCGTCTGAGCAGCTGCACAAAGTCTTGACATTCTGAAGATAATATTTTGCAATGTTTTTGCAGATACTGCATCCAACGCTTCTCTAAATTATTCCAAAAATCTTCAACGTTAGATGATCTCAGTGTTATGACCCCACAACCATAAGAAATCAATGGGATTTAAATCAGGTGACTGGCTTGGCGAATTCGTATTCTTCAGTTTCCCACATTTCTCTTGACATATCCTCTGCACATTTCAGAAGCATATTTGGCGTCACTGTTCTGCTGCAGAGCAAACCCCCGACTAACGAGTCTCTTGCCAGATGGAACTGCATTGTTGATCAGAAGCCTGTGATACCTTTTCTTCTTTAATGTTCCATTAATTGCCACTAGATCACCGTCTCTATCACCAGCAAAACATCCCCGTGCATGAGTGACTCTCCACCATGCTGCCCTCTTCATAACTTCTTCAATAAGTTGACGAACAAACATTCGACGATGGCTTATAAATACTTCAAACTTAGATTCGTCCGTGAATAACACTTTGGATCACTGCTGCACACTCCAGTTTTTCTGTTTCTGTGCCCACTGCAATAATTTCACCTTACTTTATTTGACTAATGATGACTTTTCGGCAGCTATGCACTCCTTTAGAGCTTCTTCACGAAGACAGCGTTGCTCTGTTGAGACAGAGATTGGAGCTGCTAGCATACTACACTCCTGGAAATTGAAATAAGAACACCGTGAATTCATTGTCCCAGGAAGGGGAAACTTTATTGACACATTCCTGGGGTCAGATACATCACATGATCACACTGACAGAACCACAGGCATATAGACACAGGCAACAGAGCATGCACAATGTCGGCACTAGTACAGTGTATATCCACCTTTCGCAGCAATGCAGGCTGCTATTCTCCCATGGAGACGATCGTAGAGATGCTGGATGTAGTCCTGTGGAACGGCTTGCCATGCCATTTCCACCTGGCGCCTCAGTTGGACCAGCGTTCGTGCTGGACGTGCAGACCGCGTGAGACGACGCTTCATCCAGTCCCAAACATGCTCAATGGGGGACAGATCCGGAGATCTTGCTGGCCAGGGTAGTTGACTTACACCTTCTAGAGCACGTTGGGTGGCACGGGATACATGCGGACGTGCATTGTCCTGTTGGAACAGCAAGTTCCCTTGCCGGTCTAGGAATGGTAGAACGATGGGTTCGATGACGGTTTGGACGTACCGTGCACTATTCAGTGTCCCCTCGACGATCACCAGTGGTGTACGGCCAGTGTAGGAGATCGCTCCCCACACCATGATGCCGGATGTTGGCCCTGTGTGCCTCGGTCGTATGCAGTCCTGATTGTGGCGCTCACCTGCACGGCGCCAAACACGCATACGACCATCATTGGCACCAAGGCAGAAGCGACTCTCATCGCTGAAGACGACACGTCTCCATTCGTCCCTCCATTCACGCCTGTCGCGACACCACTGGAGGCGGGCTGCACGATGTTGGGGCGTGAGCGGAAGACGGCCTAACGGTGTGCGGGACCGTAGCCCAGCTTCATGGAGACGGTTGCGAATGGTCCTCGCCGATACCCCAGGAGCAACAGTGTCCCTAATTTGCTGGGAAGTGGCGGTGCGGTCCCCTACGGCACTGCGTAGGATCCTACGGTCTTGGCGTGCATCCGTGCGTCGCTGCGGTCCGGTCCCAGGTCGACGGGCACGTGCACCTTCCGCCGACCACTGGCGACAACATCGATGTACTGTGGAGACCTCACGCCCCACGTGTTGAGCAATTCGGCGGTACGTCCACCCGGCCTCCCGCATGCCCACTATACGCCCTCGCTCAAAGTCCGTCAACTGCACATACGGTTCACGTCCACGCTGTCGCGGCATGCTACCAGTGTTAAAGACTGCGATGGAGCTCCGTATGCCACGGCAAACTGGCTGACACTGACGGCGGCGGTGCACAAATGCTGCGCAGCTAGCGCCATTCGACGGCCAACACCGCGGTTCCTGGTGTGTCCGCTGTGCCGTGCGTGTGATCATTGCTTGTACAGCCCTCTCGCAGTGTCCGGAGCAAGTATGGTGGGTCTGACACACCGGTGTCAATGTGTTCTTTTTTCTATTTCCAGGAGTGTATTTACTCGTATTTCGTCACGAATCTCTGGTGCAGTACGAGTCCTCTGCCGTTCACTCTGTTCACGTACGAACGGATCTTCCCAGTGTGATGTTACTCGGAATCTTGCAAATCGCGAACATTTGCGTTGGCACCACTTTGCTTGGACCGCTGCGACGTGTACACCACTGTAGATAGGGCTACGTATCTTCAAATTTCATTCCCGCCTAAGTCCGCCCGCTTAGCTGGGTGGTAACGTGGATGCTTCCCATGCAATCGGGCCCGGGTTTGATTCCCTGTCGTGTTGGAGATTTTCTCCGCTCGTGGACTGGGTGTTGTGTTATCCTTATCATCATTGCACTTGGCGGCCAAACTTCCCCGAATGGGGCCTGCCGGCCAGTGATGCCACACGCTCATTTCCATTCTATTCCCGCCTAAGACGTTAGTTCCCGACGTTCCTGCTAAGTGACATGCACGATCTAATTATTCCAACAGTCATAAGGAAGTCGAATAACGGCGCAGAGCGTGCGCAGTGTTTTTCATGGTTTCATGAACCCAAATCCGCTACTATAGTTCAGAGACAATTCAGGACTAAATATCACAAGCCACCACCTCAGAGACAAACTGTTATTAATTGGTACAATCGTTTCACGGAAACTGGCTGTGTATCGTATAGGACGCCGGGTCAGAGTTGGCCAGCAGTCCCCGATGCAACTGAACAAGTTCGGCAGTCTTACATTCGTAGGCAGGCTGAATCTGCGAGATGCGCCATCTTAGAACCGAATATGCCTGCCGGCCGCGGTGGTCTAGCGGTTCTAGGCGCTCAGTCCGGAACCGCGCGACTGCTACGGTCGCAGGTTCGAATCCTGCCTCGGGCATGGATGTGTGTGATGTCCTTAGGTTAGTTAGGTTTAAGTAGTTCTAAGTTCTAGGGGACTGATGACCACAGATGTTAAGTCCCATAGTGCTCAGAGCCATTTGAGCCGAATATGCCTAGTGTAAAAGTGTGGAGGGTATTAGGAAATACTTGTCATTCAAATCCATCAAATTCGAACTGTTACGTGTTTCCATAGGAATGTGGCGACTTGGACTGGACATGGTGGAACAATATCCTGATGTTGCGAAACAAGCGCTGTATCATTTATGAGATACAGAGGCGAGTGAGTGTGCCGGGACTTACCCCAGTTCACTGCTAGTAGCGCCATGTCACCATAATGCGTCTGCGTTAAAATTGCTTTTTCAAATTTTTTCAACAAATTTTTTCAACATATACTTTAATGTAATAATATTTTAAATCTCAAGTCTTAGAGTGAGTGGATCAAAAGTTTTCATAAATACATCTTTTTAAGAAAATAATGATAAAGCTAGAGAGCCAGAAATTGGTCATAATGTGCCAATGTATGTCACAACTAACTGGTGCAAATCTCAACATGAAAAATAAAAATTGTGGGCAGAATCCACGTTTAAGAAAAATTGAAGGCGCTAAATATTTGACGCAGAAATGTAAAAATTTGTATTATGCTTCAGTTCAACCTAAAATATAATAACTAAGTGACCACATTAAGCTACCTCTAATAGTTTTCGAGTAATTTAATGAAAACTAAATTTGTAACTAACACATCCCCATTTGTAGTTGATTAAGTATCTGTAATTTTAATGCTAGAAATTTTTGGTTACAGCGCATGATAAAACCTGTTAAATAATAGAGGTATAACAAGTTTTAGGACCGTACTGTTAATAACAACCTATACAAGGGTCTCTTAAAGTTATAGTTCAGAGGTAACGATTTACTGTTGGTTCCACTCTAAAAATTCTAGAAGGCAAAGTTTTTATGCAAGCGAGCTGAAACTTTTTCTGTAATTGCAAACAACATAACCACATGCATTTAAAAATTAACAAGACTCCAAATTACTTCATAACTTGGTTATTAAATATTGTGTGTACGAGGAAGCGGCCGTTTACAGACTGTTTCCGTGTGCTTAAGGCGGATAACAGCAGGTGTTCCCTTGGTCGTTCGCTGCGCCGCATATATAAATACAGCCCTAGAGGCAAGACTAGGTTCTCCGCTCCATCCAATGCAAAGCCCACAACCGCCTCTGACTTCTCAAACTCCTCTCCGGCCGGACTTGGGGGTTGCACCCCTCTACCATCCTCCACACCTACAAATCCTTAATCCGTCCCATCCTCTGTTATGCCAGTCCTGCCTGGATATCTGCCCCCCCCCCCCCCAAATTCTACAAGTCCCTCCAGATCCTTGAGCGTCATGCACTCCGCCTCGCCTTCTGTATACGCCTCCCGTCCCCCACGCGGATCCTCTATGATCTCATTCCTGCTCCTATTCCTCGAACATATCCGCATCCTCTACACCTCCCGCCGTCTTGAACCCCCTCACCCCCTGGTTGCTCCACTCCTCTCCGATCCCTGCCCCCTGCCACGTCTTCACCGTTGTGTCCCCCCTACCCTCCATCTCTACACCCTACATCTCCTTTCCCAAGGTGGCTTCCATCAACTCCCCCTCCCGGATGATGCCCTCTCTCCCTCCATTTATCCCTCCTATCAACTCTGATCCTCACTCCCCCTCCTTTCCTCTGTCCTTTTCCCGGGCTCCCTCTCCCCCCCTTCCATCCTCTTTCTTCCCCACCTCCCCTCTCTTTGCCCCCTTCTCTCCCCCGCGTCCTTTTACATTTCCCTCCTCTCATTCCCTCTCCCCCTTCTCCCCCTTTATTAGTCCTCTCACTCCTTGGTTCCCCCCCCTTTTCGTTTTTTTTCCTCTCCTCCCTCCTTGTTTTTCCCCCTCCTGCAGGTCCCCCCCCCCCCATCTGCCTTTGGCTCGGGAGTGTCATCTTTGTGCTGCCACTATCTTGCAGTGTTCTCCAGTGAGTGTTCTACAGTGCGTGTTTTACAGTGAGTGTTCCGAGTTGTGTTTTTTGGGACTTGTTGCGAACGGCCATCATACTGTCACTGGGTGTGCCTTTTATCTCTTGCGAACAGAAACCAGACTGTCGCCGTGTTTTTTAATTGTGTGTCTACTATGTTACTTGTCTGATTCCTGTGTCTTTTATCTACATTGCCAACCCCTTTTGCTTTCTGTTTTAACTTTCCGCATTTTTACGCCACTTTACACTATAACTCACCATTTTATCGCCTGTTTTACCTTGTTTCTTTCTTCTTCCTTTATTTAAAAAAAGTCTGTAGGCTGTAGAGCAGCGTAGTAAGCTGCTGCCAGCCCGCCCCCTTCGGGGGGAATTGAAAATCAATAAAGAAAAAAAAAAAAGGCAAGACTAGGCTTCACTTCGCACCCAGCCACTGAAAGATCCGCGTCTGTCAAATGCCGGATTGCGCACTGCTGCGGATGACGTCAGAGACGGGCTGTTGCAAAACGCTGATTTTCTGTAATACCTGATAGTGAACTCGCGAGGACTGTACACCGTCCTGGATCGCTTAGATTTTCGCTAAAGTAACTGTTAGTGTGCCGTCCGTGATATTTACAAATCCGCATGGCAAATGGTCACAAGTATTTTCCACTTTTGTGGCGAGCATTTAATTTGAGTGTCAGTAGTCAGGGCGAAAGACGATTTGGTAGTAACTTATCGAAGAGGTCGCCTCTGAACTGCTAATAGTGCTGTTTAGTACAGAAAGATTTACTGTCAATATGAACATAATGACTTTCACACTGCTGTGCGTGTGAAACTTTACCAAATATACACTCCTGGAAATGGAAAAAAGAACACATTGACACCGGTGTGTCAGACCCACCATACTTGCTCCGGACACTGCGAGAGGGCTGTACAAGCAATGATCACACGCACGGCACAGCGGACACACCAGGAACCGCGGTGTTGGCCGTCGAATGGCGCTAGCTGCGCAGCATTTGTGCACCGCCGCCGTCAGTGTCAGTCAGTTTGCCGTGGCATACGGAGCTCCATCGCAGTCTTTAACACTTGTAGCATGCCGCGACAGCGTGGACGTGAACCGTATGTGCAGTTGACGGACTTTGAGCGAGGGCGTATAGTGGGCATGAGGGAGGCCGGGTGGACGTACCGCCGAATTGCTCAACACGTGGGGCGTGAGGTCTCCACAGTACATCGATGTTGTCGCCAGTGGTCGGCGGAAGGTGCACGTGCCCGTCGACCTGGGACCGGACCGCAGCGACGCACGGATGCACGCCAAGACCGTAGGATCCTACGCAGTGCCGTAGGGGACCGCACCGCCACTTCCCAGCAAATTAGGGACACTGTTGCTCCTGGGGTATCGGCGAGGACCATTCGCAACCGTCTCCATGAAGCTGGGCTACGGTCCCGCACACCGTTAGGCCGTCTTCCGCTCACGCCCCAACATCGTGCAGCCCGCCTCCAGTAGTGTCGCGACAGGCGTGAATGGAGGGACGAATGGAGACGTGTCGTCTTCAGCGATGAGAGTCGCTTCTGCCTTGGTGCCAATGATGGTCGTATGCGTGTTTGGCGCCGTGCAGGTGAGCGCCACAATCAGGACTGCATACGACCGAGGCACACAGGGCCAACAACTGGCATCATGGTGTGGGGAGCGATCCCATACACTGGCCGTACACCACTGGTGATCGTCGAGGGGACACTGAATAGTGCACGGTACATCCAAACCGTCATCGAACCCATCGTTCTACCATTCCTAGACCGGCAAGGGAACTTGCTGTTCCAACAGGACAATGCACGTCCGCATGTATCCCGTGCCACCCAACGTGCTCTAGAAGGTGTACGTCAACTACCCTGGCCAGCAAGATCTCCGGATCTGTCCCCCATTGAGCATGTTTGGGACTGGATGAAGCGTCGTCTCACGCGGTCTGCACGTCCAGCACGAACGCTGGTCCAACTGAGGCGCCAGGTGGAAATGGCATGGCAAGCCGTTCCACAGGACTACATCCAGCATCTCTACGATCGTCTCCGTGGGAGAATAGCAGCCTGCATTGCTGCGAAAGGTGGATATACACTGTACTAGTGCCGACATTGTGCATGCTCTGTTGCCTGTGTCTATGTGCCTGTGGTTCTGTCAGTGTGATCATGTGATGTATCTGACCCCAGGAATGTGTCAATAAAGTTTCCCCTTCCTGGGACAATGAATTCACGGTGTTCTTATTTCAATTTCCAGGAGTGTATGTATGAATTAGAACCCTAAATCTTCATTTATAATCATAGTCCTGATCCCGCTAAGTAAAAAGAGAATAGAAACATTTCTTTCAGTGGGCTGGACGGGGACGTGCAGACTGGAAACTATGATCAGTATGTTCTCCATCGCTTTCTGGCCGACCACAAAAATAGTTGCCTGGCTCTCGTAAAAAGACGACGAACCAGCACCAAATTTAACCCGCCGCCCCACACTAACCACCACGATCATCTGATTTAACCCCAATGGACTTTTGCGTGTGGGGCTACAATAAAGACAAGAGTGTTTGCTACTTCGCTTCCGAGGAACGTCGACGAGCTGCGATTATGGATTACACGAGCATCAAGACTTATTTCAAGGAATTTGGTAGGAGACTGATTTTTTAAATGGCTGGAAATGACCAGTAAAAATGACTGGAATCTTCAAACCAACTCTAGTTACAATAAGCACAATACAAGGCATTGTAAAGACTTCTACATTCCCTATGCAGCAAAAACCAGAAGTCAGAATAATGTGACTCACTCAGGAATATATTTTGTAAATGCACTTCCATCCAAAACTAAAGAGCTAGAAGACAAAGTAAGCATTAAGTAAAAAATTACCTGATGGATAAATGCTTCTACAGTGTCAATGAATGTCTGTCCAGACAATAAATTGAAACCTTTATTTGCTTTCAACAATTTAAACGAATTTAAATTTATTTTCAAATTATACAATACTTAAAATATTCGGTTAAATTCTCCCAACTTATTCGTCTGTAAGGCGCATTTAATGCCCTGCATAGTTTGTTACGATCGAGTCTTTTTTGTGTACTACGTTTTTGTCCTCTATTTATGTACTATGGGGATGTAATTTGCTTTGCTTGTTTATTATGTTATGCGTTGTTATCATGTGTTACATGTGAATATTCTATGACAAATCCTATATCACATATGTGATCCTTTGGATGATGACTAAAATAAAATAAAAAAAATATATATAACGAGGGACATTTGTCGTGTTACAAAAGGTAGCCACACTGAACATTTGTAAGTGAAACTTGAAGATATACTGCATTCAGCGCTGTATCAAATATTTCTGTCAATTGTTTACCTTTCTCTCAATTAAACATTACTTATTTATAACTAAATCATAAAGACCCTATACTACTCTCGTCTTGCGACGTAACATCTCAAAGACGCTCAGGCTCAATTGCGGTTCCTCTTCGTTTAAATGTCTCGGCTCAAACTCGTCTAGGGATTGAACCGCACGTGTCGCATTAGACGCCCTAAATTAGACACTTGTGGCCCTTTGCGAAGTCGTATGAAACATACAACTATAATATAACATATAACAACAGTAATAATAATATCAGAAACTAAATTAACGACCCATAATGATGTAGGCCACACAGTTGTGATTTGGTTAGAGTAATGTTTATTCAGAAAGCAACCTAATAGCGAAAGTGGTCGTATTTAGAGTTATTGTTACACTCGCGCGCTTATCCATTTGACACAGTTCGATTATTCACAATCTCATCGCGAAATAGAAGTCCAATACTCCAACTCGTTATCTTCACGAAAAGTTAAGAGTTCACACCAGGCGCGCGGCTGTTCACTGCTCAGAGACTAAGTCCCGCGATACCACACAACGGTAAATTTTCTAAGTCGTTTCACTTCCTAGCTGCCTAAAGACCTACCGCCCGCTTTCGCGTCTCCACCAGCACTGTACCCTTTGGTGTCTAGACCAGAACTGTCCCTCTGCCCCTCTCCGGCCGCGTACCGAACATCGTCGCTCTACAGACTAGGGCAGTTCCCTTTCTTGAAGCCGTCCATCTGATTGGCTACAGATTATTCTACATTATTTTACATTTTAACATATTTAAATAATCAAAGCTTGACCACTTTCACATTCTAAATAATGTAACAATAATATCCATTACATAATAACTGTTAAATTCTTTTATAAATAACCAATACAATTTCCTTCTTAGCTTTGAATGCCACGGCCAGTAGCCTTGTGCTCTCTGATAAATAAATAAAGAACAAAAGTAACTATTATGCACTAAATTGTACAACAAATATTCTATTACCTAACAATTCAGTAAGGTGTCAGGCTGTCATCATTCAATGTGTTTTGTGTGGAGGAAATGATGATAAGATACTTAACTGAAAATACTGATAATTTAAATTTACAATATATTTTAAATAAATAAAGTTAGACAGTTGATATTTACAACATTCGTCACTTTAATGTTGCGCTTCTATATGAAATGTCGACCGTTAAGATCGACCAAAGCGTTCACATTTTAGCAGTCAGGTCTTTGTTACAAAACTTGTGAATTTCACTTTAACAGTAAATACTAAACTATTACAGATATGATCAACATTCAAGTTTTATTGGAATCACCATGAAAATTTATGAAGGATGGTAGATTGAAATTACTGTGCCTTCATTCCTTGAGGTACTATAGGATTAAACAGTTTTCATAAATGTTTCCCTTTATGGCCGATCTTAGGTCCGCCATATTTAACAGTGCTACATCTCCCTGGCCACAAACGGCTTCTATAGGGTTTCCCGTTCGATGTAGGCTCTCGTCTGTCTCACTCACACACTACAGCTCTTAGGCCTCATTCAGCACAATAGACGCCTGGGAATTTCCCATCAGGTGATAAATCTGCACTCTTTGTGGCACACGGTCCTGGACGACAGGGTCCGTTTCACAATTCCTGACGGCTGACTCTTTTGGTCATATATTTAAATGAGAGCGAAATGCTCGTTAACTGACAGTCCCTGCAGTGAGTAAGAATTCTTTCAACACCATCCCATCATTGCGTAAATCGTGACAAGACTGTAAAATTCACTGCCCCAGTTCTTCAATCTAGTCAATGGGAGTGATGTACACTTCTCTTTTGTGGTGATCCCAGACAGAAACATAGAGGAATAAGGTCATGTGATGTCTGGAGGACAAAAAACAGGCCTTGCTCGATTCTGGGGCCATATTGGTGCGGTATAAGCAGTCTTGCATCTGCAGCAAAATTGATCTTTGTCCTATCAAGAGCGATATTTGAGCTCGATTAGATGGGGACTTAAACTAATCCATAAGTTTATGCTTCAAATATGGTTGTGCGAACTATGACAATTCTTCATACTGAGGTCAGTGGCGACTCGTAACCACACATTCGAAGTTATCTCGCAAACAGCTCATTTTCGAACTCATGTCTACTTGGAACATTTTTGCTTCTGTTATTGTATACTTTTACCTGTGCCAGTTTTCAGTACTAGCTATGATACACCACCATGTCTACGTATACCGAGTGTTTCACAATTCATGTTACACATTTCTAGAGCTTTCATAGGGGACTTAGTAGATCAAGTTTTGCATAGGAACCCATGCCCGGAAACGTCATCCAGCGACGCTACTGAGAGTAAAAGTTAAAGGCGTCGGCGCCTGTAAGTGTATTTGTATACAGGGTGATTCTGTGATTATGTTACAGACTTATTAGGATGACGGAGAAGGATAAATGTATCGATTTGAGACAAGGGTCCCTGTACCGAAAATGAACGAGTCTAAAGTTACAAGCGAAAACCGTTTTGATACATCTGACAGTGAAATACATGTAATGATCAAAAAAATGGTTCAGATGGCTTTGAGCACGTTACTTAACATCTGAGGTCATCAGTCCCCTAGACTACTTAAACCTAACTAACCTAAGGACATCACACACATCCATGCCCGAGGCAGCATTCCAACCAACGACCGTAGCAGCAGCGCGGTTCCGGACTGAAGCGTCTAGAACCTCTCGGTCACAACGGCGAGCCATGTACTGATCATATTGTCGCTAAGATTGTAGGGTAGGAAACATTTAGAGGTGCTAGTTTGGGCAAAAAAAATTCCTAGTAAACAAGGGCTTTAAAATGCTTACCTTACGAGCTATGAGCACTTGTTCAATAGAGAAGATGTGTTTCACAGTAGCGAAGATGCACAAGTACTCATAGCTCCTCAGGTATGCATTTTAGAGCCAGTGTTCGCTAGACATTTTTTCCTTGTTTCGGTCCACAGTGCCACCTCTGAAGCTGCCAACCCTACAGTCTCAACAACAGCATTCTTGCGTTCCACTGTCAGAAGTATCAGAACGGTTTTCGCTTATAACTTTCGACTGTTTCGTTCCGCGGTCAGGGTCCCTTCACTCAAATTGATACATTTATCCTTCTCCATAATGGCCAAAAGTTTGTGCTAACATCACCGAATCACCATATATACTCATACAGGGTGTTTCAAAAATGACCGGTATATTTGAAACGGCAATAAAAACTAAACGAGCAGCGATAGAAATACACCGTTTGTTGCAATATGCTTGGGGCAACAGTACATTTTCAGGCGGACAAACTTTCGAAATTACAGTAGTTACAATTTTCAACAACAGATGGCGATGCAAGTGATGTGAAAGATGTAGAAGACAACGCAGTCTGTGGGTGCGCCATTCTGTACGTCGTCTTTCTGCTGTAAGCGTGTGCTGTTCACAACGTGCAAGTGTGCTGTAGACAACATGGTTTATTCCTTAGAACAGAGGATTTTTCTGGTGTTGGAATTCCACCGCCTAGAACACAGTGTTGTTGCAACAAGACGAAGTTTTCAACGGAGGTTTAATGTAACCAAAGGACCGAAAAGCGATACAATAAAGGATCTGTTTGAAAAATTTCAACGGACTGGGAACGTGACGGATGAACGTGCTGGAAAGGTAGGGCGACCGCGTACGGCAACCACAGAGGGCAACGCGCAGCTAGTGCAGCAGGTGATCCAACAGCGGCCTCGGGTTTCCGTTCGCCGTGTTGCAGCTGCGGTCCAAATGACGCCATCGTCCACGTATCGTCTCATGCGCCAGAGTTTACACCTCTATCCATACAAAATTCAAACGCGGCAACCCCTCAGCGCCGCTACCATTGCTGCACGAGAGACATTCGCTAACGATATAGTGCACAGGATTGATGACGGCGATATGCATGTGGGCAGCATTTGGTTTACTGACGAAGCTTATTTTTACCTGGACAGCTTCGTCAATAAACAGAACTGGCGCATATGGGGAACCGAAAAGCCCCATGTTGCAGTCCCATCGTCCCTGCATCCTCAAAAAGTACTGGTCTGGGCCGCCATGTCTTCCAAAGGAATCATTGGCCCATTTTTCAGATCCGAAACGATTACTGCATCACGCTATCTGGACATTCTTCGTGAATTTGTGGCGGTACAAACTGCCTTAGACGACACTGCGAACACCTCGTGGTTTATGCAAGATGGTGCCCGACCACATCGCACGGCCGACGTCTTTAATTTCCTGAATGAATATTTCGATGATCGTGCGATTGCTTTGGGCTATCCGAAACATACAGGAGGCGGCGTGGATTGGCCTCCCTATTCGCCAGACATGAACCCCTGTGACTTCTTTCTGTGGGGACACTTGAAAGACCAGGTGTACCGCCAGAATCCAGAAACAATTGAACAGCTGAAGCAGTACATCGCATCTGCATGTGAAGCCATTCCGCCAGACACGTTGTCAAAGGTTTCGGGTAGTTTCATTCAGAGACTACGCCATATTATTGCTACGCATGGTGGATATGTGGAAAATATCGTACTATAGAGTTTCCCAGACCGCAGCGCCATCTGTTGTTGAAAATTGTAACTACTGTAATTTCGAAAGTTTGTCTGCCTGAAAATGTACTGTTGTCACAAGCATATTGCAACAAACGGTGTATTTCTATCGCTGCTCGTTTAGTTTTTATTGCCGTTTCAAATATACCGGTAATTTTTGAAACACCCTGTACATTTACAGGCGCCAGCGTCTATAACTTTGATGCTCTGTAACGTCGTTGGAGACGTTTCCAGGCATGAGTTCCTCTGTAACACTTGATCTACAAAGTCCCCTCCACAACATCTAGAAGTGTAACATGAATTGTGAAACACACTGTATCCCTACCAATTTCCATTCAGACATGTACGTGTCGTGTTTGTTTCATTGACGATGACGATCAGTGAAAGGTGGAGGGTAAAATTAGACAGTTCCCTCGAATATAACCAATTTAAAACTTCCTGCGCAAATACAGCTAACATTGTCACTCAGTCCATGAGAAACTGTGGAGAGATTTGTGATCAGGAGCTTAGAACCACCACCTTTCCTCAACTATAGTCTGACTCACGAACAATGGCGTTTCGCGCAGGTCAAAGCACAGATGAGGGGTTGCACTGTCGCCTGTTCCAAGCGACAGTTGCTGTCCACCGGATAAATGTGCTTTGTACTTGATGAAAATAGGTACCCTGCTAATTATGCTCTCGCTTGTTCATGTGGCATATGTCGTTTACCACCAACATCAGCGATGACAGCTAGCAACAAATGGAACAAAAAAGTCACTAAATAACTCGCTACGATCACGTTTAATGTTCGCAACTGCTACGATATCCACTGCAGAGCGTTCAGAACGCTACTGAACGGTAACTAGCTGTCAGCTGTGACGTAGGTGCGCATAACAAGCCTAAACTCGGCCGCCATCGTTCGCGACTCCAGCAACAGCCGGCCATACACTGAAGTGGCAAAAGTCGTGGGATACCTCCTACAGAATGTGCTTAAGAAAAATGACGATAATGAGGACCATGAAGAGTTGGTAGGTCATAATTATGTGTGTGTTACATTTAGCTCCTATTCTTTATTTTCTCATTCTAGTTGCACGTTAATTACAAACTTTACAACTGCCGCTCTAATCACTAGCCTATGTTGTTGTTGTTGTGGTCTTCAGTCCTGAGACTGGTTTGATGCAGCTCTCCATGCTACTCTATCCTGTGCAAGCTTCTTCATCTCCCAGTACCTACTGCAACCTACATCCTTCTGAATCTGCTTAGTATATTCATCTCTTGGTCTCCCTCTACGATTTTTACCCTCCACGCTGCCCTCCAATACTAAATTGGTGATCCCTTGATGCCTCAGAACATGTCCTACCAACCGATCCCGTCTTCTGGTCAAGTTGTGCCACAAACTTCTCTTCTCCCCAATCCTATTCAGTACTTCCTCATTAGTTATGTGATCTACCCATCTAATCTTCAGCATTCTTCTGTAGGACCACATTTCGAAAGCTTCTATTCTCTTCTTGTCCAAACTATTTATCGTCCATGTTTCACTTCCATACATGGCTACACTCCATACAAATACTTTCAGAAATGACTTCCTGACACTTAAATCTATACTCGATGTTAACAAATTTCTCTTCTTCAGAAACGCTTTCCTTGCCATTGCCAGTCTACATATTATATCCTCTCTACTTCGACCATCATCAGTTATTTTGCCGGCCGAAGTGGCCGTGCGGTTAAAGGCGCTGCAGTCTGGAACCGCAAGACCGCTACGGTCGCAGGTTCGAATCCCGCCTCGGGCATGGATGTTTGTGATGTCCTTAGGTTAGTTGGGTTTAACTAGTTCTAAGTTCTAGGGGACTAATGACCTCAGCAGTTGAGTCCCATAGTGCTCAGAGCCATCAGTTATTTTGCTCCCCAAATAGCAAAACTCCTTTACTACTTTAAGTGTCTCATTTCCTAATCTAATTCCCTCAGCATCACCCGACTTAATTCGACTACATTCCATTATCCTCGTTTTGCTTTTGTTGATGTTCATCTTATATCCTCCATTCAAGACACTGTCCATTCCATTCAACTGCTCTTCCAAGTCCTTTGCTGTCTCTGACAGAATTACAATGTCATCGGCGAACCTCAAAGTTTTTATTTCTTCTCCATGGATTTTAATACCTACTCCGAATTTTTCTTTTGTTTCCTTTACTGCTTGCTCAATATACAGATTGAATAACATCGGGGAGAGGCTACAACCCTGTCTTACTCCCTTCCCAACCACTGCTTCCCTTTCATGTCCCTCGACTCTTATAACTGCCATCTGGTTTCTGTACAAATTGTAAATAGCCTTTCGCTCCCTGTATTTTACCCCTGCCACCTTTAGAATTTGAAAGAGAGTATTCCAGTCAACATTGTCAAAAGCTTTCTCTAAGTCTACAAATGCTAGAAACGTAGGTTTGCCTTTCCTTAATCTTTCTTCTAAGATAAGTCGTAAGGTCAGTATTGCCTCACGTGTTCCAGTGTTTCTACGGAATCCAAACTGATCTTCCCCGAGGTTGGCTTCTATTAGTTTTTCCATTCGTCTGTAAAGCTGTGACTTATTAAACTGATGGTTCGGTAATTTTCACATCTGTCAACACCTGCTTTCTTTGGGATTGTAATTATTATATTCTTCTTGAAGTCTGAGGGTATTTCGCCTGTTTCATACATCTTGCTCACCAGGTGGTAGAGTTTTGTCAGGACTGGCTCTCCCAAGGCCGTCAGTAGTTCCAATGGAATGTTGTCTACTCCGGGGGCCTTGTTTCGACTCAGGTCTTTCAGTGCTCTGTCAAACTCTTCACGCAGTATCGTATCTCCCATTTCATCTTCATCTACATCCTCTTCCATTTCCATAATATTGTCCTCAAGTACATCGCCCTTGTATAGACACTCTATATACTCCTTCCACCTTTCTGCTTTCCCTTCCTTGCTTAGAACTGGGTTTCCATCTGAGCTCTTGATATTCATACAAGTCGTTCTCTTATCTCCAAAGGTCTCTTTAATTTTCCTGTAGGCAGTATCTATCTTATCCCTAGTGAGATAAGCCTCTACATCCTTATATTTGTCCTCTAGCCATCCCTGCTTAGCCATTTTGCACTTCCTGTCGATATCATTTTTGAGACGTTTGTATTCCTTTTTGCCTGCTTCATTTACTGCATTTTTATATTTTCTCCTTTCGTCAATTAAATTCAATATTTCTTCTGTTACCCAAGTATTTCTACTAGACCTCGTCTTTTTACCTACTTGATCCTCTGCTGCCTTCACTACTTCATCCCTCAAAGCTACCCATTCTTCTTCTACTGTAGTTCTTTCCCCCATTCCTGTCAATTGTTCCCTTATGCTCTCCCTGCAACTCTGTACAACCTCTGGTTCTTTCAGTTTATCCAGGTCCCATCTCATTAAATTCCCACCTTTTTGCAGTTTCTTCAGTTTTAATCTACAGGTCATAACCAATATATTGTGGTCAGAGTCCACAACTGCCCCTGGAAATGTCTTACAATTTAAAACCTGGTTCCTAAATCTCTGTCTTACCATTATATAATCTATCTGATACCTTTTAGTATCTCCAGGGTTCTTCCATGTATACAAACTTCTTTCATGATTCTTAAACAAAGTGTTAGCTATGATTAAGTTATGCTCTGTGCAAAATTCTACCAAGCGGCTTCCTCTTTCATTTCTTCCCCCCAATCCATATTCACCTATTATGTTTCCTTCTCTCCCTTTTCCTACACTCGAATTCCAGTCACCCATGAGTATTAAATTTTCGTCTCCCTTCACTATCTGAATAATTTCTTTTATTTCATCATACATTTCTTCAATTTCTTCGTCATCTACAGAGCTAGTTGGCATATAAACTTGTACTACTGTAGTAGGTGTGGGCTTCGTATCTATCTTGGCCACAATAATGCGTTCACTATGCTGTTTGTAGTAGCTTACCCGCATTCCTATGTTCCTATTCATTATTAAACCTACTCCTGCATTACCCCTATTTGATTTTGTGTTTATAACACTGTAGTCACCTGACCAGAAGTCTTGTTCCTCCTGCCACCGAACTTCACTAATTCCCACTATATCCAACTTTAACCTATCCATTTCTCTTTTTAAATTTTCTAACCTACCTGCCCGATTAAGGGATCTGACATTCCACGCTCCGACCCGTAGAACGCCAGTTTTCTTTCTCCTGATAACGACATCCTCTTGAGTAGTCCCCGCCCGGAGATCCGAATGGGGGACTATTTTACCTCCGGAATATTTTACCCAAGAGGACGCCATCATCATTTAATCATACAGTAAAGCTGAATGTCTTCGGGATAAATTACGGCTGTAGTTTCCCCTTGCTTTCAGCCGTTCGCAGTACCAGCACAGCAAGGCCGTTTTGGTTATTGTTACAAGGCCAGATAAGTCAAACATCCAGACTGTTGCCCTTGCAACTACTGAAAAGGCTGCTGCCCCTTTTCAGGAACCACACGTTTGTCTGGCCTCTCAACAGATACCCCTCCGTTGTGGTTGCACCTACGGTACGGCTATCTGTATCGCTGAGGCACGCAAGCCTCCCCACCAACAGCAAGGTCCATGGTTCATGGGGGGGCACTAGCCTATATATATGGAAATTTCGTGTATTAACATTAATAACGGTAATCCAAATTATTCATTAAAATTTCAGAACATTAAGTCGGTACATTATACACTGAGATGACAAAAGTCATGGGACACCTCATCTTTTCCCCAGCATAGTGCAGCAACTCATGTGACTTGGACTCAACAAGTTGTTGGAAGTATCCTGCAGAAATACTGAGCCTTGCCGAGTCCTGCAGAAATACTGAGCCTTCCTGACTCTATAGTCATCCACAATTGCGAGAGTGTTGCTGGTGCAGGATTTTGTGCACGAACTGACCTCTCGATTACGTCCCATATATGTTTGATGGGATTCATTTCGGGAGGTCTGGGAGGCCAAATAATTCACTCGAACTGTCCAGAATTTTCTTCTGACCAGTCGTGAACAATTGTGGCCCGGTGGCATGGCACATCGTTGTTAGGGAACATGAAGCCAATGAATGGTTGCATATGATCTCCAGGTAGCCGAACATAACCATTTGCAGCCAATGATCGGTTCAGTTGGTCCAGAGGAGCTAGTCCATTCCATGTAAACACAGCCCACACCATTATGGAGCCACCACCAGCTTGCACAGTGCCTTGTTGACAACTTGGGTCCATGGCTTGGTGGGGTCTGCACCCTCTCGAACCCTACCATTAACTCTTACCAACTGAAATCAGGACTCGTCTGACCAGACGATGGTTATACCATTAACTCTTACCAAATGAAATCATGACTCATCTGACCAGACGATGGTTATCCAGTCGTCTAGGTTCCAACCGATTTGCCCAGGACAGGCACTGCAGGCGATGTCATGCTGTTAGCAAAGGCACTCGCATGGGTCGTCTCCTTCCACAGCCGATTAACGTCAAATTTTGCCCCACTTCCTAACGGATACGTTCGTCGTATGTCTCACATTGACTTCTGTGGTTATTTCAGGCAGTGTTGGTTGTCTGTCTACGCAAACGCCATTGCTCTCGGTTGTTAAGTGACGGCCGGTGACCACTGCATTTTCCATGGCGAAAGGCAATGCCTGAAATTTGGTATTTTTGTCACACTCTTGATATTGTTGATCTCGGAGTATTGAATAACCTACCGATTTCCGAAATGTCATGCCCCATGCGTCTAGCTCCAACTACCATTCCGCGTTCGAAGTCTGTTAGTTACCGTCGTGCGGCAATAATTCCGTCTGAAACCTATTCTTATGAATCGCCTGAGTACAAATGACAGCTCCGCCAATTCACAGCCCTTTTATACCTTGCGTCGAAAGTACTGCCATCTGTATACGTTGTATATCGATATCCCACGAGTTTTGTCGCATCAGTGTAAACCGAGGGGGAAAATGTATTATATTCGAGCCGACTACCTCTGAGTTGACAGCTACTGCAAACATATGGGTTGGCGACCTCTGTTACGGAGTTATGTAGCAGTTGACCAAATAACCTAGAGGTACCGGTTCCTGTCTAGACAGACGTCTTTAAACCTTACCACTGATTTCCGGTTTGCGGCGCATCCCACTTGTCCTTGGGGCCCTTGCGGCTCCCTTCTTCGATCATGGCAATGAACGCAGGGTCCACCTGCTTGGTACCTTCATCCGGCGCGTAGAACTTGCCTGCCAGAGGTGGCACTGCACATACCAAGAGATATATTCGGCGCGGCTCAGGAAGTTACATTGCTGACAATTAAAACTGCAACACCAGGAAGGCGGCATGCAACAAACATAAAATTGTCGTGAAGTGTACTACATTCTTGGATATGCTAACGACTAGCGTATCAGTGTAACAGCTCAAAGAAAGTACGATACATTCTGTATTTATAAGGGTAGGAACTTCAATATTAGCAACTATTTACGAAGGAAGATTGGAACGTAACGCACAATAATTGTATTACCAAAAAGTTTAATAAGTAACAAAACAAAAAATCGCAAATGAGCTTACATCTTTTACATACTTCTCTACATAGTAACGTTATTACCACGTGTCTCCCACCAGTGCTGGATAAGCCATGCAGCAGGAGTTAGCAAATGCTACGGCCCCGCGCCTGGCGCGAAAACTCTTGACAAGTTAGAGGGATTTCTTTTTTGACAGTCATTTCAAGTACAGCATTTATATGTTGCAAGTAAACTAGTGAAAAACGTGAATTATTTCGCCATCTGGTTATGTTCGCAACATTCTGCCAACTGATTAATAATACACTCCTGGAAATTGAAATAAGAACACCGTGAATTCATTGTCCCAGGAAGGGGAAACTTTATTGACACATTCCTGGGGTCAGATACATCACATGATCACACTGACAGAACCACAGGCACATAGACACAGGCAACAGAGCATGCACAATGTCGGCACTAGTACAGTGTATATCCACCTTTCGCAGCAATGCAGGCTGCTATTCTCCCATGGAGACGATCGTAGAGATGCTGGATGTAGTCCTGTGGAACGGCTTGCCATGCCATTTCCACCTGGCACCTCAGTTGGACCAGCGTTCGTGCTGGACGTGCAGACCGTGTGAGACGACGCTTCATCCAGTCCCAAACATGCTCAATGGGGGACAGATCCGGAGATCTTGCTGGCCAGGGTAGTTGACTTACACCTTCTAGAGCACGTTGGGTGGCACGGGATACATGCGGACGTGCATTGTCCTGTTGGAACAGCAAGTTCCCTTGCCGGTCTAGGAATGGTAGAACGATGGGTTCGATGACGGTTTGGATGTACCGTGCACTATTCAGTGTCCCCTCGACGATCACCAGTGGTGTACGGCCAGTGTAGGAGATCGCTCCCCACACCATGATGCCGGGTGTTGGCCCTGTGTGCCTCGTCGTATGCAGTCCTGATTGTGGCGCTCACCTGCACGGCGCCAAACACGCATACGACCATCATTGGCACCAAGGCAGAAGCGACTCTCATCGCTGAAGACGACACGTCTCCATTCGTCCCTCCATTCACGCCTGTCGCGACACCACTGGAGGCGGGCTGCACGATGTTGGGGCGTGAGCGGAAGACGGCCTAACGGTGTGCGGGACCGTAGCCCAGCTTCATGGAGACGGTTGCGAATGGTCCTCGCCGATACCCCAGGAGCAACAGTGTCCCTAATTTGCTGGGAAGTGGCGGTGCGGTCCCCTACGGCACTGCGTAGGATCCTACGGTCTTGGCGTGCATCCGTGCGTCGCTGCGGTCCGGTCCCAGGTCGACGGGCACGTGCACCTTCCGCCGACCACTGGCGACAACATCGATGTACTGTGGAGACCTCACGCCCCACGTGTTGAGCAATTCGGCGGTACGTCCACCCGGCCTCCCGCATGCCCACTATACGCCCTCGCTCAAAGTCCGTCAACTGCACATACGGTTCACGTCCACGCTGTCGCGGCATGCTACCAGTGTTAAAGACTGCGATGGAGCTCCGTATGCCACGGCAAACTGGCTGACACTGACGGCGGCGGTGCACAAATGCTGCGCAGCTAGCGCCATTCGACAGCCAACACCGCGGTTCCTGGTGTGTCCGCTGTGCCGTGCGTGTGATCATTGCTTGTACAGCCCTCTCGCAGTGTCCGGAGCAAGTATGGTGGGTCTGACACACCGGTGTCAATGTGTTCTTTTTTCCATTTCCAGGAGTGTATATACAACGAACTTTAAACAATTAAAAAGTATGTTGGCTCTCGGTATGTAACTAGGTACGAATCAGCTATTTGTGTTTGATATCATCATAAAACACTGTAGTTTTTATTTAGATGATTTCGAATACAGTAGACATTTATTTAGCGCTCAGAATTTGTTCACCTTTAGTACTGGTATATATTTGAGAGTTTTTAATACCACAATGGAACGTAATCGTCTTGAAGTCATATTTTAAAGAGGAAAATAGGACACTGGCGAAATAACAACCTTGCAATCGATTTTGCGTCAAAATTTCAGCAATAATTTTGATTGTGCGCAGATTTGACCATCTGTGACGTACATATTAAGCATTAGCACGTTGCAGTACGCCACTCCACTGTATCCACTTAATGGTAAAGCGTGAATAACGAACACAGCTAATTGGTTAAACAATTATTTTAATAACAAGTCAATAATTTTCAATTTACAAATTTGTATCATTGAAGAATGGTGTAGCTCTTGCATCTGCACTTCACATTAATATTGTCAGTTTTATGTCCGCCTCCGTAGCGTGGCGGTAGCGTTACCGCCTACCACCCAGGGGGCCTGGGTTCGATTCTCGGCAGGGGGCTGGGTGTTGTGTGTCCTTCATCGTCATTGACCCGCAAGTCGCCGACGTGGCGTCACCTAAAAAGGACTGTCAATAAGGTGGCCGAACTCACCCGAATGGGGCCTCCCGGCCAACAATGCCATACGATCATTTTTTTTTTTTCTTTGTCAATTTACAATTCAAAGCAAGTGGTCCCTTAACGGTACCTCTAACAACTTTTCAAAGGATGGTGATCTGCAGTGACGTCCACCCAGCTATTCAAGACATTCGCAGCGAAAATCATTAAATATTGGACATAGTTTTCCTATATATAGGACGGTCTCTTTGAATGCTCAGTGGTTTCCACTGAGCGTATCACATATAATAAAATTGCAACTTGATGTCTATGCGTAGGAGATACTTAAGAAAACTGAATATGAAGGTGCTTTTTATAATGGCTATCGAAGGGAGGGGAAAAATATTTTTAAAATTTTTGTGTATATGTCTGTACGCACACCACGCAAAAACTAATGCACGGATTTGGATGCAATTTTCTGTTGTACTTTTGCAGGTCTAATTTTCATTTTGACACGCCGGATAGAACCAAAGTTATCGCAATTTTGCCGTAAAAGTACTATATGTGATGTTATACACCACAGGACAGTGTCGCTTGCTGCAAACAATCAAATGTGACGGCAGGATGGCAAAGCTTTGGGAGCCGCCACCCGCGCCGGCGTCTTTTATGCGCGGACGAAGTCACGGGTAAAAGCTCGTCGCAGTATAAAAATGTTCATAGCAAAGATGTCTCTGGCACCAGTTACAGACTAATAAAGCACGTGAACAGTCTCAAAATCATATTTCGTAGCAAGTGGCGAAAAACATACGTGTACAGGAGAGCGGTTAAGTGTGCGTGGCACTGGCTTTTTTTAATGTCCGTTGAACGAATCTACGCACACAACTGTCACCATTAAGTACGTTTTTAGCAAAGAGTGTTTATTAATGTGTTGTTTTCAATCATTCTCATTTCTCCGACGACAGAAATAAGTCCGGGCTTGTCTCAGACAGTCCCTCCTCACAATGGACAGGCTTGGATGCGGTCAATGCGAAGACAAATCCGAAGAATGCCAGACTTGTTACAACTCTAAACCAGTAGGCAATCTTCTTCCATCTGGTTTTCTCGTCATTCCGGAAACGGCAGACCCTTTAGTCCCATGTCCTTCATTCATTGACAGGGTTTTGTGACCTGAAAACTATTACACAATGAAAACTAATCTACTGTAATCTTGTATGATTTTAGAAAACACGTCTTCTCGGGGCATCCGTCAGTATTCCTTGTCTATAAAAAGACTTGTGTGCTAAAATTTGATCCCCATAAAACAAACTTTGCTCATCTCGTGCCCCTAGTATGCACGTCGCGTCTTTTAAAAGTAAAAACAGAGGCGACAGCAAGTGCCGATCTGCAGATACCGTTGGTATGTTGTGTAGCTGTATGTAGTATTACTGACGCACAGACTGCACGAGTGTGTCGCCTTTCGTCCATTTTTGATAGGAGGACGACCATACGTGATTTATAGAATGAAAATACGATTATACATATTCTGTCTATGGAAAACTCTCGTAGGCTTAGTACCTAGCGTGTCGTTCACACACAGTAAATATGACTGTTTCGTAACGGTACTTAGTTTTTTTGTTGTAGTAAAATGGGTTGCCTTTCGCACCACAATGGAGCTCTTACTGAATACGTATACCCAGGTAACAGATTTTTAAAAAATTGGTGCCACGTATATTGTGGCTATAACGTCCCATTGCTCAATATGTTAACGTCGCGTACCGTCACGTTATTGTAGCATACGATATTTAAATTTATGTAGATCGATCATGTTGACTTTTGAAAACATTTGCACATGCGTACATTGCTTTCTACCATATTTACTGTTAACTTACAGATCGTTTTTGTTGTAATAATTTAAAAAATCTTCTTAACGGCGCTGAAACAGTCTTCTTTTTAAGTCTTCCAGAAAGTGACAGACTGTTTCGTATACTCCTTCGCTGTCATCTCGACCTGTTACTGATGATTTTAAACCTTCAGAAGTCTTCATTATCACTTACTTTCTCATTTTACCGTCCACTGTCCTTACCACCATTGGAGGTTGTAAAGAAGCATCGAGCGTCAGTCCATTATTTGCATCTTCATTTTGAAGATTCAATAGATCTCGATAGGCGGGAAGCTGTAGTGGTCTAAACTCTTGGAAGGCGACTGTCGGTTTCGCCCCACTCTCGTGTAATGTTAGTGAGCAGACTCTCGCTTCTGCTTGCACGGCACGTATCATTCGCAAAAGCTCTATTGGTTAAAAACTCTCATAATATAGTTTAGCATTTGCGCAGTCATCTGGCACTAGCTTCAGTAGAAAATGGACGTGTATTATTTATGATACTTTCGCGTTACACAATCCTGTTACATAGCAGTGTTCCATTTTATTTTGTAATTTATTTTCCCTTCAACACAGATCGAGCTAACCACCATGAGCAGCAGACAGAGAGACAATGGACGCCACAACGCTTCTGGAAGTGCAAAGCGTAAAGCAAGAGATGAAAAGGAGAGAATGACTCATGCTGTTATATCTAATACATGTAAACTGTCTTTTTTAACGTTCAGAATTATTTTGCCGAATTTACAGAAAATGAAGTACAAAACACAAAAGCTGTAGTTGATTGTAAGGATGATAGTTATACTACAGAAGATTCATCAGAATATGCAACTTTTTCCGATGTAGTTACGTTTTCCACAAGTGATACAGCAACCGAACAGGCGGCAAGTCTTCCCAGATCAGCCATATGGTCTCCAAGCCAAACTGAATTGAAAAGCATAGGAAGTCCTACCGGCCCAGAGATCTCGTCTTCAAGACAAAGAGAAGTCGAAAAAATGTTACAGGCTTCTGATGTTACTGCATCTTGTGCAGGGGGAACACCAAGTGAAAGTAAAATGAATTCTAACGATACTGGTGAGTGGCCAAGGAACTTTTACAGAGGTTATTGTATTATGAAAGAAAGTAGTAAAGTTCAGCATATGAACAGTAGTTTTTTGTCTTCAACGAAAATGTAAGATTCTGTAGAAACTCGTTCTTCTCACATAAACTAACGAATAAAACTTACATGAGAGATTGGTTGTGCTGTTCAGAAAGCAAAGGTCGGCTGTTCTGTTTTGTTTGCAGAGTGGCAAATTCTGACGGCTCGCCATAGTTTACGATAGACGGATTACATGAATGGAAGAACACAAACCTTTTTCTGGAGAGACATGAAGACAGAAGTTCACATAGAAAAGCGATAATTTCGCTCTTCTAAAACAACAAGGATGCACGTGTCGATTCTCAACTTGCAAGCCAAATTGAGAGCGAACAAAAGTATTGGCGAACGCTCTTAGAACGAATTGTTGCAACTGTAAGTTTTTTAGCTGAGTGAGGGTAGTGATGAAATTGTTGGTTCACATCACAACAGAAATTATTTAGGGTTATTACAATTACTAATCAAATCTGATGTGTTTCTGGCCCGACATACACGTATTCATGCAAATAAAGGAAAGAAACATACGTCATATTTGTCAAAAACAACGTGCAAGGAATTTATTCATCTAATTGCATCAGCCATACTGGATAATATTATTTGCGAAATTAAGAAATTCAAATAATATTCAGTTTCACTGGGTTCTACTCCTGATATATCTCACGTACGTCAACTGGCTCTGATAGTGCGCTATGTATTACTATCCGGACCAGTGTAAAGATCTGTGAAGCTTTTGGATATGGAAGGTCATACTGCTGAACAATTCTCCTAAAACTTACTATCTTTTTTAACAGAGAATGGCACTAATATCAAAGATTGTCGTGGGCAAAACTATGACAGTGCCAGTAACATGAGTGGCAGGTACACCGGCTTAGAAGCACGAATTAAATGTATAAATAAGTACGCTGAATATATTCCCTATTTTTCACATCCCATAAATTTGGTCGCCAAGTGTGCTGCAGAATGTTGTACAGAAGCATCAATTTTCTTTGATTTCCTTAAAAGTCTCTACACATTTTGTTCCGCTTCTAGCTATCTATGGGGCCTTCTTTTGAAAGCACTGAAAAATGATAGTACCAAAATTACGATTTTGAAAAGGTTATCGAACACTAGGTTGTCGGCCAGAGCTGATGCTACAAAGGCGGTTTTATCTGGTTTTCATACGATCAAACAAGTTTTGAACGACATATCTACTAATATGCATCGAAAGTAGTTCCGCAATGAGGTTTACGGACTGGTTTTGAAAATGAGTAAGTTGGAAGCGGGAATAATGTGTGTCGCATGGAACAGAAGCGACTAGCGTGTAGCTGCAGTCATCTGATCAAGATCTGGGCACTGGATATGCATTTTATAAATCGTTACATGAATGTATCCAAGCAATGAGGTTCACATTTTCAGAAATTGAGGCAAAAGGCAAATCTCTGACTAGCTGTGAAGAATATCAGCAAGAAACGTCAAGCGTCAAGAAGAAACTAGCGAAATACAGAATATGACCATTTTAGTGGGTCAACTACACTCGATGAAGTTGTAGAAAATCAAACACCTGGAGAACACTTTGAAATTCGGGTGTTTATTGTGGTAATTGACAATGTACTGGCTGCATTAGCTAAACGCATGGAAAAATACCATCATCTGACTAATGTTTCTGGGATATTATGGGACTTAAAATCTCTTACAGCAGAAGAGATCTTGAAAAGAACTCTTAATATTGTGAATGCTTACCCAGATGATTTAAAAGAATCGCTAGGCGACTAACTAGTACAGTTCGCTGTGCTGCTGAAAACGGATATCGCTACTGCCATTGACAGGAAAAAGAACGAAGCATTGGAACTACAAATTTACAAATTTTTAATGAAAAATTCGTTAGGATCGTGTTTTCCAAATGTAGAAATAGCCTTACGCATTTACTTATTATGGTCCCCAACTGCAGTGGAGAACGTTCTTCCTAAATGTTAAAGCGCATTAAAAGTGAATTAAGAAATGCGATGGGACAGGAACGTCTAAATGACCTCAGTATAATGAACATTGTATACGATTTGCTCAGAGACATTGTTCTAACTTGTATTATTTCTAAATTTTCCGAAATTAAATCGAGAAAGGTTTATTTGTAACGATCTTGTTTTATTTTATATCCTAAACCATAAGACCTAAACAAACCAAGGGCCCCCGTCACAGTTTGTTACGGGCCCCGCTCTTGCTTAATACGCAGTGGCCCATTGTGGTATCAGTTTCAATGGGTATCAGTTTCAATGTACACTATTCGTAGAAGTCCATTTGGCTGGAGTATAGCCATCTGCTGACTGCTGATTTCACTTCTGCATCTGTCGCAAAGCGTTGACCTGCCGGGAATTTCTTCATAGGACCAAAAGATGAAAGTCCAACCGGGCAAGATCCAGACTGTACCGTGGATATTGGAGCACCTCCCACACACATCTGGAGACTTTCTCAAGGACAGGACAGCAACTTGGGGGAGAGCATTGTCACACGAAGTTTGACACGGTCAGTATTAGTGTTTTGGCGTTTGTCAAGTGCAAGATGGAACTTAGCCGAAGTTTTAGTGCAGGCTGCACAATTCACAGTGGTCCCATGCTCAGCAAATTCCACAAATAACACACCATTCATATCCCAGGACACTGTCAAAAGCACTTTTCTACGATTGGTCACTTTGAATTTTTTTCACAGTGGAGAATCAACATATTTTCACTCCATAGAGGCCTGCTCGGTTTTGGGCGTGTAGCGGTACGTCCACGAATCATCGTCAGTGACGATTCCTTTCAGAAAGTCGTGACCTTCTGCAGTGTAACACTTTAAATGAGCCAAGCTTGTCATCATTCGTGGACACTTGTGGTTGTCCGTCAGGTTTTTAGGTACCCAGCGAGCACTAACCTTACGAAATTTCAGTGTGTGATGAATAATATGGTATACTGCACAATAGGAAATGTTGAACTGTTACGATAACATTTGCAGTTACACACGCCAATCGTTCAAAATTGCTGCCTCAATGACTTCGACATTCTGTGGGGTTGCAACTGTTACCGGTCGCCAGCAGCGTCACACGACCTTCTTGGAGGAATGCACACCATGTGGAGAGATTGCTACGATCCAGAAAGTCGTCCCCCATACACGCTACGCGTGTCCATGTGAATTTCACTGGGTTACCAAAGAACGTAACGTCTCGTACGGGTTCGTGCAAAACATTTTAAGCGATCATTTGCAAATGAGACGATTCAATGTAAAATTTGTTCCCAGATGTTTGAGTGATGAACAGAAGGAAAACAGTGTGTTAGCACGGAGTAGAAGAATCACCTTCATTCAGATCAGTCTTTCATGATCAACTTTGTTACTGAAGATGAAACGTGGGTCTTTGGGTATGAACATGAGACGAAAACTTAGAGTACCCAATGAAAAACCAGCGAATTTCCTCGCCCCAATAAGGCACATGAGTTAAAATCAAATGTCACAGCCACGCTCTCTTTTTTTTGCGATTTAGATGGCGTAGTGTGTCAGTGTTCATTCCATGGGGAACAACTGCAAACGTCGAACTTTACAATGAAAAATGGATCAATGGCTTCCTTTCTTCATCGCAACAACGCGCCCTGCCACAGCTCGCTTTTTATTCACGAGTTTTTGGCCGAAAAAAGTGTTCCTGCCTTTCCACATCCGCCTTACTCGCCAGATTTAACACTACGCGACTTCTAGCTCCTCCCAAAAATTAAAACTGTTTTTAAATAGAAAACGTTTTGACACCATTCCCGAAATTGAGAGGGTCATGACAGAGCAGGGGCAATGGCCTTGCCGCAGTGGATACACCGGTTCCCGTCAGATCACCGAAGTTAAGCACTGTCGGGCGTGGTCGGCACTTGAGTGACCATCCCACCGCCATGCGCTGTTGCCATTTTTCGGGGTGCATCAGCCTCGTGATGCCAACTGAGGAGCTACTCGACCGAAAAGTAGCGGCTCCGGTCAAAGAAAACCATCATAACGACCGGGAGAGCGGTGTGCTGACCACACGCCCCTCCTATCCGCATCCTCTGCTGAGGATGACACGGCGGTCGGATGGTACCGATGGCCACTTGTGGCCTGACGACGGAGTCCAAATGACAGAGCAGCTTAACGTGCTTTCAAAAGAATGCTTCCGTAAGTGCTTCCAGTTATGGATTCAACTTTGGGATAAGTGCGTTGCTAGAAGGACAGTACTGTGACAGAGATTAAATCAAAATTCAAGTAAGCTCATTACTTTGTTTCTAATAAAATTATTCTCCATATTTTTTGATCACACCTCGTAGATCGAGTGCAGCGGTCTGTTACCCGATGAAACTCTGTAACAGTTCTGAAGCGAGGGTTGTGAACTGCATTGATCTTAGAAATCGAGTTGAAGTCACAAACGCTTACGTTCGGATAGTGTTGTAGTGCAGCCCTCCCCAGCACTATCAATCGAACACATCAGTCGCAATTGCCCCATATGCATCGGAGAACTGCTCTGCAAAATGATGGAAATGTCTTGCAGAAAATGCCGCCACTTTTTTCTCTAACCTGGTCGCAGGCTGTGTTCCAAAAATGAACACTTTAAAGTTCCAACCCTCGTAAGGGAATACCACACACTGGCTTCACATGCAGGGATCTCAATTGAATGTTGTTTGTTTGTGAAGAGATTGTGCCTTATCTCGAATAAAAAGAACAAACATCTTCCAGCACGTATCGGTATTAGACAACGGCAGGATTAAAAAGAAGAAACGTACTCCAGCTCATGTCAAGTTTGTGGACCATCGAGGATTCGAATTATCGTTCTGCAATAATTCAGCGCCATGAAAGATTTCAACGGTTCCACGATACTAATAAGGAAGAGAACAGATATATTGTGTGATCGGCCATGCAGCATCGTGTAGCCATGTCATGCCCCTTAAGTGAGAAATGAACTTTTTCGTAGCAGTACATTTATCCACACAGAGAGTGCAAATATGTCTGGGGCCCTGCGTACTGTCACTGCAGCGATCTTTGTTGCAGTCTGACATGGCAGCAGAAACGGTCGCATCGACAGACGTGCTCAGTGACATGACTGGACATGGAGCCGACGACGTCATCTTTTCAGGCGAGTCCCAGTTCTGCATATAGGACCACGACGGACGTCTACGTATGTGGTGGTTCTGAGGAGATCAGTTCGTCTGCGTTATATGGAACTAGCACCTGGCGTGATTGTATGGGATACTATTACGTACACAACATTATCACCTATGGTTCGCTTAGCGGGTAAAATGGACAGTACGCGACACATTCATGTCGCGTATAGGTCGATGGCTGTACCATTTCTTAGAGGTCCCCGTGACGTTATCTTTCAACAAAATAAGTAAAGACCGCGTGTTGCCGGTACTGTCATTAGTTACCTCCAACTACCACCAGGGGTGTCCGCGGCTCGTGGTCTTGCGGTAGCGTTCTCGCTTCCCGCGCACGGGGTCCCGGGTTCGATTCCCGGCGGTGTCAGGGATTTTCTCTGCCTTGAGATGACTGGGTGTTGTGTGTCTTTCATCCTCATTCACTCGCAAGTCGCCGTAGTGGCTTAAAGAACTTGTGGAGCGGTGGCCGAACCGCCCCGAGAAGGGTCTCCCGGCCTCCAATGCCATACGGTTATTATTACCACCAGGGGTGGCAGCTCTGTGTAGTAAATTTCGCATCTTGTATCACCTACACATTTTATCAAACACTTCTGGCCACCCAAAATGCAACACCATGAAGGAAGCACTCAAATCTGGAGAAATTTGCAGCTTGCGTTGGGGGCAACGAGTGATACACCTGATAAGCATTTCAGCGCCAGTAGCGCCACTTGCAGACGCTGTACGAGTATGAAGGGGGATGAGACAGCCGTGTGCTCGTATTAGAATTGTTCTTTCGTGCGGTTGTTTTGCGTAAGCAGCTTCAGTATTCCTCGTAGAAGACACGGGACGTCCTTCGAGTTCGACTGAGGAAGAATAGTTGCCTATAGAATTGCGGATAACCCTCCAGAGAAATCGATGATCGTATCGGGTTGAACGAAGCAGCTGTGATGCGGATCTGTAATCGCTTGATGCAGGAGGGAATGACGGGATCGACTGTACCCACCTCAGTGCACCAATACACGTGATGACAGGCGTATTGTGCGCATGGCAGTGATGGGTTGCTTTGCATCAGGAACCATATTACAACAAATTCGGGCTGTTGCGCAAAAGGCAGAGTCAGCGCGTACCATTCGACGTCGTTTGCAGCAGAGTGGACTGTCCGCAAGGCGTCCAGTGCCACTTCTACCAGTGAGTCAACGCCACAGGCGTCTGTGCCTCGAATGGAAAGAAATTGTTTCTACCGACCAATCCCGATTCTACGTGCACCACCACAGTGATCGGAGTAGAGTCTGGAGACACCATGGTGAGATACTGCTGAACTGTTGCCTTATGTATCGCCATACTGGTCCTGCACCCGGTATTATGGTTTGGGGTGGTGGGTGGTATTGCATTCTACTCCCTCAATCTTACACCCCCCACCACCCCCAACCCCTGTACAATGAGTCTCTGAGGTGTTGGAGCTTGTTGTTCTCACATACCTTCTGAGCTTGCCGACGGCCGCATTGCAACGGGATAATGCGTGTCCACACGTGGCACCTAGTATTGAAGACTTCTTAGTCGCCCATCACATTGCCTTGGCCTCCCTGTTATCCCGGTCTCTCGCCTATCGAAAACGTCTGGTCGATGACTGCGGAAGGACTGGCGCAGGGTACACCACCTGCTGCTACGCCAGACCATCTTTGGCAGTATGTGGCAGCAACATCGACTGCTGCATCCCAACACCACAACCAGAGCGTCTGTGATTTAATTCCGACGCGTGTAGCAATGGTTATAACCAATAATGACGGCAACACTCAATACTGATTTCATCATCTTCTTCACTTCACATGGGCCCGTCATACATGTCATTTTCGTACAGCGTGCTATCTCCCAGATCAATTTGGCTATGATATCTCCGGTCCTTCTTGGTATTGCATTTTGGATGGCCAGCATTGTACACTACTGGCCATTAAAACTGGCACACCACGAACATGACGTGCTACAGAGCAGTCACACAAGATTGGCGCCGTTGGCGACACCTACAACGTGCTCACATGAGGAAAGTTTCCAACCGATTTCTCATACACGAGCAATAGTTTACCGGCGTTGCCTTGTGAAACGTTGTTGTGATGCCTGGTGTAAGGAGGAGAAATGCGTACCATCACGTTTCCGACTTTGATAGAGGTCGGATTGTAGCCTATCGCGATTGCGGTTTACCGTATCGCGACATTGCTGCTCGCGTTGGTCGAGATCCAATGACTATTAGCAGAATATGGAATCGGTGGGTTCAGGAGGGTAATACGGAACGCCGTGCTGGATCCCAACGGACTCGTATCACTAGCACTCAAGATGACAAGCATCTTATCCGCATGGCTGTAACGGATCGTGCAGCCACGTCTCGATCCCTGAGTCAACAGATAGGGACGTTTGCAAGACAACAACCATTTGCACGAACAGTTCGACGACGTTTGCAGCAGCATGGACTATGAGCTCGGAGGCCATGGCTGCGGTTACCCTTGACGCTGCATGACAGGCAGGACCGCCTGCGATGGTGTACTCAACGACGAACTTGGGTGCACGAATTTTTTAGGATGAATCCAGGTTCTGTTTACAGCATCATGACGGTCGCATCCGTGTTTGGCGACATCGCGGTGAACGCACATTGGAAGCGTGTATTCGTCATCGCCATACTGGCTTATCACCCAGCGTGATGGTATGCGGTGCCATTGGTTACACGTCTCGGTCACCTCTTCTTCGCATTGACGGCACTTTGAACAGTGGACGTTACATTTCAGATGTGTTACGACCCGTGGCTCTACCCTTCATTCGATCACTGTGAAACCCTACATTTCAGCAGGATAACGCACGACCGCAAGTTGCAGGTCCTGTACGGGCCTTTCTGGATACAGAAAATGTTCGACTGCTGCCCTGGCCAGCACATTCTCCAGATCTATCACTAATTGAATACGTCTGGTAATTGGTGACCGAGCAACTGGTTCGTCACCATACGCCAGTCACTACTCTTGATGAACTGTGGCAACGTGTTGAAGCTGCATGGGCAGCTGTACCTGTACATGCCATCCAAGCTCTGTTTGACTCAATGCCCAGGCGTATCAAGGCCGTTATTACGGCCAGAGGTAGTTGTTCTGGGTACTGATTTCTCAGGATCTATGCACCCAAATTGCGTGAAAATGTAATCACATGTCAGTTCCAGTATAATATACACTCCTGGAAATTGAAATAAGGACACCGTGAATTCATTGTCCCAGGAAGGGGAAACTTTATTGACACATTCCTGGGGTCAGATACATCACATGATCACACTGACAGAACCACAGCCACATAGACACAGGCAACAGAGCATGCACAATGTCGGCACTAGTACAGTGTATATCCACCTTTCGCAGCAATGCAGGCTGCTATTCTGCCATGGAGACGATCGTAGAGATGCTGGATGTAGTCCTGTGGAACGGCTTGCCATGCCATTTCCACCTGGCGCCTCAGTTGGACCAGCGTTCGTGCTGGACGTGCAGACCGCGTGAGACGACGCTTCATCCAGTCCCAAACATGCTCAATGGGGGACAGATCCGGAGATCTTGCTGGCCAGGGTAGTTGACTTACACCTTCTAGAGCACGTTGGGTGGCACGGGATACATGCGGCCGTGCATTGTCCTGTTGGAACAGCAAGTTCCCTTGCCGGTCTAGGAATGGTAGAACGATGGGTTCGATGACTGTTTGGATGTACCGTGCACTATTCAGTGTCCCCTCGACGATCACCAGTGGTGTACGGCCAGTGTAGGAGATCGCTCCCCACACCATGATGCCGGGTGTTGGCCCTGTGTGCCTCGGTCGTATGCAGTCCTGATTGTGGCGCTCACCTGCACGGTGCCAAACACGCATACGACCATCATTGGCACCAAGGCAGAAGCGACTCTCATCGCTGAAGACGACACGTCTCCATTCGTCCCTCCATTCACGCCTGTCGCGACACCACTGGAGGCGGGCTGCACGATGTTGGGGCGTGAGCGGAAGACGGCCTAACGGTGTGCGGGACCGTAGCCCAGCTTCATGGAGACGGTTGCGAATGGTCCTCGCCGATACCCCAGGAGCAACAGTGTCCCTAATTTGCTGGGAAGTGGCGGTGCGGTCCCCTACGGCACTGCGTAGGATCCTACGGTCTTGGCGTGCATCCGTGCGTCGCTGCGGTCCGGTCCCAGGTCGACGGGCACGTGCACCTTCCGCCGACCACTGGCGACAACATCGATGTACTGTGGAGACCTCACGCCCCACGTGTTGAGCAATTCGGCGGTACGTCCACCCGGCCTCCCGCATGCCCACTATACGCCCTCGCTCAAAGTCCGTCAACTGCACATACGGTTCACGTCCACGCTGTCGCGGCATGCTACCAGTGTTAAAGACTGCGATGGAGTTCCGTATGCCACGGCAAACTGGCTGACACTGACGGCGGCGGTGCACAAATGCTGCGCAGCTAGCGCCATTCGACGGCCAACACCGCGGTTCCTGGTGTGTCCGCTGTGCCGTGCGTGTGATCATTGCTTGTACAGCCCTCTCGCAGTGTCCGGAGCAAGTATGGTGGGTCTGACACACCGGTGTCAATGTGTTCTTTTTTCCATTTCCAGGAGTGTATTTGTCCAATGAATACCCGTTCATCATCTGCATTTCTTCTTGGCGTAGCAATTTTAATGGCCAATGGTGTATATTGCACACGCACAGTAAGTAAAATTTCGTTATTTGCTGTCTTTCTTGGCGTCTGCAATCTTAATGGCCACCAGTGTGTAAACTGACTTAAAGACACACTACGTAGGACTCAAACATAGACAACGCTATGGTAATAAAGTGGACCCATAAAGTGAGTCCTTGACATGTCGCGAGCTTTCATTATCGCCCGTGTGCTCGGTAGAAATGTTTAATAAATCGGGTGTCTCAAACATTTAGAGTCAAAATCATACAGTTAATAGAAGACCCCAAAATGAGTGTTTTGGGACAACGGAACAGTGGTCGCAATGTGCTCTCCGTCATACACCATACGGTTGCTTACGGAGTATAGATGAAGATATAGAACTGAACATTTCAGGCAGCACGATTCTTAAGTCAGTAATAAGTGTGAGGTGTTGTAAGCTGCTTATGTTTCATAATAAGAGACTCTCTGCCGCATAGAATTTGTGGCGCCACCGTAGAAAAGCAACACACAACCGTCTGTGACGTCAAAGGTGGCGTTTATCACTGTTTACAGTTCATGACTGGTTGTCGAATATGGAGCATTACTCGATATAGACCTTCGAAGGCATTCATTTCATGTACGATGCACAAGTACTGAGGGAATAAACTGGCGTCATCAAGCCACAGAGAGCTGTGTGATGTTCCCCACAAATGAAATGAAATGATCGTAGTGCAATGAAAAAAAGGAATTGTCTGCACAGAAGAATTTGCAAGAGACTGTGTTGGATCTTACAGGAGAAGATTCACCAATAAGCTCCAGTCAACGTTCCCAATAAATGCAGACTTAGAAGAATAAAGTGTGGAGAGTACGTTTGGAGCTGTATTTGAATCTGTAACACGAAGAACTTGCGGAGGGAATGGGGCCAAATTATTGCAAGTTGCGGTTTAGTCAACCAGTGCATTATCCAGCACATTATTGCTGCGCCAAACTTCTCACAGTTTCTACTGTTGACAAAAAATGGTTCAAATGACTCTAAGCACTATGGGACTTCACATCTGAGGTTATCAGTCCCCTAGACTTAGAACTACTTAAACCTAACCAACCTAAGGACATCACAGACATCCATGCCCGAGGCAGGATTTGAACCTGCGACCTAGCTGCAGCGCGGTTCCGGATTGAAGCGCCTAGAACCGCTCGGTCGGCTACTGTTGACAGATGAGACATTTTTCTACCATGATGGCATTTTCAATTGTCTTAACATTTATGCTTGGAATGAAGAAATGCATATATCATGCTAGTATTAACAATGAACACTTTGTTGGATGGTAGTGCACATGACCAACTAATATGGCCTTATTGTCTACGACACATTTGCATGGTCCTCATTATCTCGTGTTCATTGTGATTTACTGCCAAAATTATTAGGGACTGCCCTCCTGGTCGACTATGTGAAAACAAGTGTACCATCCCAGTTCGACAATAATGTCGATGAGAACTTGAACAACGGACACCCTCGTCGATGAAGTGGAAGAGAAAGTCCTGGACGATTATTGATCGTCAGATTTCACTCCTGAAATTGTGTTTCCCTACGGGAAATAACAGACATATTCGAGAGGGTGGAGGAAAATGTGGAGGGAAGTTCCCTAATTCAGCGGTCTTTGTGGGAGATTGGAATCTTGCGTGAGGCTTTCTGTTGTAACTCAGCAGCAGCTCAGTTTCTACCACAGATTTCTTCAACGCAGCTCAAGTATGTAGGGTCACAGAAGACAATGTATCAGTGAACGCCTGATGAACCGCTACCAAGAGGTGTGCATCACGGAGATGGTTAGCAATAATTCTGCTGATAAGGCTTTGGGAAAGCCAACCTGGGGACCGAAAAAAAAATGCTCATCTTAAAAGCCACACTACTCACTGGAAGACTGAAAAGATTTTTCTGTTTGTTTTACCATGTGTTTCAAATATTTTGTTAGAAACTTCTAGTGTTTTCTACTTGGCATCAAATATGGATGCATGTCTACAGGTATTGTGTTTGATCATACAACGTATAGCCTCAAGTTGGTATCGTTGACGTCGTGCGATCAAGATGTCTTACAACCACGTTTGGGATCGGCGTGTCTTTGAAAACTATATTCGAAGACACTCTAATTATATTGTAATATCTGTTACAAAGACAACACATAATTACAAAAATTATGTGCCTATCATGGCCACTCTTAGTAGTCGGGGATATCGAAAGGAAAAATACGTAAGCAGCTTTGCACATTGCCGCAGATATTTAAGAGAAAACGTGAGTCATATATAATATCTTGAACTCAGTCAACATTTCGGAAGGTTCCGGTACAAGCCCTGTTGTGGGATAATGTCATCTTATTGGTTGTGCCTAATGGCTGCGATGGGTCTAGGTACATTTCCACTTAACTCTCCATCTCAGTAACGACGAAATCCGCATGCATTGCTAGATCCAGGCACGTCAGATGTCACTCAATGCATAGCCCAACGGCAGTACTGTGCAGTGATTTTGGGCCTGGGCCCTGCGTTTTCCATGCCATTTCATTTTCAGTTTTTCTGATTTATGCATATGCGTTTGAACTCCGTAATTCTTGTTGTACTTTGGCCGATATATCGCAATATTTTCTGATATCAGTAATTCGTTGGTTTGTATCGTTTGCGATTTTTCTGAATGTGTGTGTAGAATGAGTTGTAAAACATACGCTCCTTTCCAAACAACAGTATGCTCATACGATAACAACTCTGTAATATTTTCCCGTTTATAGAAACGTATAGTACCCGTAAAAACAAAAGTGGTGGGAGACAATTACTGAGTCTACAGTTAACATCGGAGTGATACTAGAATACGTACCAATTTAAAACAAGCTGGTTGCGCTTATATCTGTTTCTTGTCGAGACCTTGTCCTTAATTTGGGTTGAACTGCTTCCTCACGGCCAAAAACGATTTTAAAAATATTTTTATGTTGAAGAAAAGCATGAGAAACACTCAAACTGCATCACAATCAACATTATTCTATACAGTGAAGTGGCCAAGGTCATGGGATAGCGATATACGTAATGCAGATGGCGGTAGTGTCGAGTACATGTGCTATACGAGGACAGTGCATTGACGGGGCGATCATTTGTGCTCAGGTGGTTAACATGTAAAGGTTTCCGACCTGATTATAGCCGCACGACTGGAATTAACAGACTTTGAACGCGAAATGGTAGTTGGAGCTAGACTCATGGGACATTTCATCTCGGAAATCGTTAGCGAAATCAGTATTCTGAGATCCACAGTGTCAAGAGTGCGCCGAGAATACCAAATTTCTGGCATTACCTCTCGCCACGGATAACGCAGTGGCCGACAGCCTCCACTTAACGACCCAAAACAGCGGCGTTCGCGCAGAGTTTTCGTTGCTAACAGACAAGTAATCCTGCTTGAAATAACCGCAGAAATCATTGTGGGACGTGTGACGAACGTATCCGTTAGGACAGTGCGACGAAATTTGTAGTTAATCGATTGCGACAGTAGACGCCTTTGCTAACAGCGCGACATCGCCTGCAGCGCCTCTCCTGGGCTCGTGATCATACCGGTTGGAACCTAGACGATTGGAGAACTGCCGCCTGTTCAGATGAGCCCAGATTTCAGTTGGTAAGAGATGAGGTGGGGTTCGAGTGTGCCACTGACCCCACGAAGCAATGGACCCAAGTTGTCAACAAGGCATTGTGCAAGCTGATGGTGGCTCCACAATGGTCCGAACGGATCATTGACTAGAAATGGTTATCTTGGGCTAATTCGTGACCATTTGAAGCCATTCAGTGATGGAATTTTTGTGTATGACAATGTGCCATGTCACTGGCCACAATTTTTCCCACTTGGCTTGAAGAGCATCCTGGAAAATTCGAGCGAATGATTTCGGCACATCGACTGACATGAATCCCCTCGAACAATAAAGGGACTTAATCGAGAGGTCAGTTCGTGCACCGGCACCGGCAACACTTTTGAGTTTGTGGAAGCAACATGGCTCAATATTTCTGCAGGGACTTCCAACGACTTGTTGAGTCCACACCACGACGAGTTACTGCACTATGCTGGGAAAAATGAGGTCCAACCCGATATTAGGATGTATCCCATGACTTCTCTGACTTCAGTATAGAGTTCAAGTATAGACAGCAGTAGAGATACAGCCAGCGACGGATTAAGGCCCAAGCGACCCGCTCGGAGCGGCAAGCTTAGTACTTAAGGCGCCCGGGTGCAAAATTTGTGTACAGGATGAAAAAACAAATTGACTGGCGAAGACTGTCACGGATGAAAGTATACTAAAATAGAAGAAAAACGATCCGTTTGTGAGGCAATAGCGAAATGTAATTACGAACCGCCACGGACATCAGTTTGAAATATTGTTCTAGTGAGTATGAATGTAATCGAAATGTAAACATTCGACTAAGTCCCCACCAATTTGTGCTAAAATTTCTTTCGAGGTCTACCTTAACAATAAATACAATACTACTCCAGTAAACTACACGTTACACATTACTGTACACGCGTACCTGTTGTTGACAGAGGTGTTCCAAGCATCTCCCCCTCCCTGTCACCTTCCCCCCTCCCCCCCCCCCCTCCTCGTATCAATCGTAAATCTTGATAAGATTTTACAATTCGCTGTTCCAGTTCTTCAAAGTGACAGCAGTAGTTCCGTAAACTTCACTTTTGAGATGAGTCCGGAATGAAAAATCCAAACGGCCGAGGTTATGTGATCTTGGTGACCAAGGTACACGGTATGCCTTCCCTATCTATCATGAACTGTACTTACGTGTTAGATGTCCTGTCATATTAGCAGCAAAATGTGCCTGTGCCCCATCATGCATGTATACTATCGCTTTTTCCACGTTGCGCTAGGTGAGGTAGGCCATGAGTAAAATTTTAGCCCAATTAGACGGGGACGTAATCGAAAAGTTTACTTTTCGAAAACATTTGTACCAATTAGGACAATATTTCATGTTGAAGTCAGTTACGGCCTGTAACTACACATTCGCAATCATATCGCAAACAGCTTGTTCCGTAGAACGCTGTTGCTTCTGTATCGTATGCTTTCACAGCGCCAGTTTTGCTATTAGTTGTGATTCACCCTGTACTTTTTGTCAGCAAAGTCTTTAAAGGTTTCAGGAATTACCTTAAATGGAAGTGAATTGTTTCTTCTCGTAGTTTTTAACACTGAAATAAGATGGAGAAATTGACTGGAAAATTTGGAAATTGGTGGTAACACCTTATGGGACCAAACTGCTGCGGTCATCAGTCCCTAAGCTTACGCACTACTTAATCTAACTTAAACTAACTTACGCTAAGGACAACACACACACCCATGCCCGAGGGAGGAATCGAACCTCCGAGGGGGACAGCCGGAGAAATTTAATGCTGTTACGGTGTAGTACCTTATTTTAAAAGGAAAAACAATCTACTCACACGATCACTAGATTTAGGTCCTTGTAAAGGCCTTATCAAATGTTTAAGGTATAGCTGCTACTCGTGTAAACAGTAAAGAAAAAAAGTCACAGACATGCACTAGCGTAGTATTGGATAGCTTCAAAATTTAATTAAGCCATTCCATCATATGTCAATGAAACCAATACTTCTTTGCGTCTCACGTATCTGAAATGAGGACGATTAACAAGAGGGAATTTAAAAACGCAACGGATAATTACATATCTTATTTTAGACTTGAGATGTATAGTTCAAATACGGAAAACGGTACAGCTGAAATTAAAAAAAGAATGCCTTGGATTTTCTTATTTTGTCAATTAGCGGCCCGAGAAGTGGAACAGTACAAGGTCCAAATGTTGTCAATTAACGGGTTTATAGATCAGTTTTGCTTGAATTGTAGCTCTACAATAAAATGTACCCCTTACGAATCTGACGAAAAATTCACGTACCGCAAGCATCATGTGGAAAGTAGCAACGATTTTAAAGAGATAAAGAGTACACAAAAGATTGCAAATTCTTTTTAATGTACTCATACACAGTTTTTAAAAATGAATAATTTAAAACAAAAGCAAATGAATGCGTTAAGACGACACCAGTGACGAATACGGGCTAGCTAATTTATTTTTCGTAAAACGAATATCGCTTTTTTCCCGAAACATCATTGTCCACTTTAAACGAATTGTTTGGTTTGAACTATACAGGATTTCCCAGGAGGAATGGTTAACATTAAAGGATATGACAGGACCGATCATTAGAGCCAAAAAAAGTCTATTAAACATGGGTTCTAAAGCGGATACCCCAAAAACTATGAGCCCTCGTTCATCTTCGCTACTGTGAAACGCATCTCTTCTACACAACAAGTGCTCATGGTTTTTAAAGTATGAATTTAGAACCCATGTTTATTAGACGTTTTTGGCTTCGAATGATCGTTTGTGTCTTATGTCTGAATATTGACCGTGTATAATGGTGGTTACTTTATAAGTTTTATTGGGATACACCTGTGAAAATTTAATCGCTTCACTGTTACACCAAGATGTCTTAAATTTTCAAGTTAATGGGGAAATGCGACGGCATCAGTCAAAACAGGCATTATTTCACACAGTTAACTTGAGGCCCCTTATCACTGCGACTGTAACAAAATCAAACGGAACTCTGTTGGAAACCAAGTGCCATACCAATTGTGAACTTCGCAAGTTCTGTAAATCTATAATAGAAATTTCGATCGTCCTTCATATCTTTCATATACAAATGGGACCTATGTAACTGTGAAGAAGCACAGAAACATACAATGGACAATTGTATTTATCTATCATCCGAAATCGGAAATATGACGTAGACTATGCCACATGACTTGTGAAATAAATATTTTTATTACAGTCAACACTCCACCATTAGAGTCGAGGGATCTGCAAAGGCTGTGCATGGACTGGAGAGGTAATGAATTAAGTTCCCACGGTGAAATCACGCAGATAATCACGTAGAGTGGTTTTTAAAGATATGGAAAGCAAATATCATAAAAAAGAATCGAATTGCTGACCATTAGAAATCGAGCCCAGCTGTTTGTGGACTTGACACTTCTATTTTTTTCGTGGAGGATAGATTGCCTGTCGATAGTAGCCAGATGTTACGTGATTTGTGAATTTGAGTTGATGAACTATAAATAAGGTTACTGTATATAAAGAGAGCAATTAAAAGCTTTCTATAATTCTCGCTTGCTGCTACTTACTCTTCAGATTCGGCGTGAACACAGTTCGGATGCGGAAATACTGCTTGTCCTTTTTGAATCTCTCGCCCATGAGTTCCTGGTTAAGCATTGGTCTCCCAATAACCTTGGTAGCTCCAGCCATTTTGGTTGCTGTAGTCTGACTTTGCTACGAAAAAAAATTTGATTTACTGCCGTATCGAGCAGGTGACAAATTTCGTGTTGCGAACAATACGATGACGAAATTACTGATAGCGTAGAGTCTCTGTATACAGGCTCTCTAGCCTAGAGCAGTGATCTCTGGCCTCGAGCAGCTATCTTTTAAACAAGTGAAAAGAACAAAGAGATTAAAAATGACCGATATTTCAATCAAAACAATGTATAGGAACCGGTATTGCTTGTTTATTAATCACTCTGCTTACCGACAACGAAAAACTGGAATTTACTAAAAGTCAAGAAAAACGGAAAAGTGGAAAAATTAGGACTCAATGAAAGAAAATAGCGACATAACAAACATTAACACAAAATTCTTCGAATTGTGGCCAACAGGCTGTAATTTTGTGGCACCGAAAACCGCAATGGTGTTTTTTTAATGAATGTAGTTTAGGCCCTACATACTGCGAGCGCCCAGTTTCCTTTAGGTTGACTGAGTGAACATCTAATACTATTTATAGAGGAAGAGGTACAAATGTGGTAGAGGGGTAGTAGTATAAAATACTATGGTTTCTGGCCTTGTGAGTGCTGTACTGTGGTGAGCTGCTTGAAAACTACGTTCAGCATCTGTACACTGCTTTGGGATGCATTCATATTGCAGTTGGCACCCATTGCTTTTGGGTGAAGCTGTTTTAACGAAGTCGGCAGGAGGAATAATTGTTGCAGGTTGGTGGTTTTCACTTTCATTCTTGCCACAGTACATAAATTATTAATAAATTTGCTAAACAGACGTTTAGCAAGAAATGGTATGCAAGCTGTGAGATGGTATGTTTGTTGCCTATTTAAATTTTATTTTTGATTTTAATTGTGTTTCTGAATATCAAGATGGCTGTGTCACTAAATATGGAATACTAGTATTCCATACTTGTACCCTAATGTTTCGTATTTGTAACCTAACATTCCATATTTTGTACCGTACCTTTACAACTTGTTTTATTTATAGGTATTGCTTCAGAAATGACTTAACGATTTCAAAAGCCAGACTCGTGCTGAACTCCTGCAGCTCGTTAATTTATAAAAGTCACGCAGTGGAATGTATAAATCTGACTTTTTTGCGTGTGGATGTGGTCACACGGTTTTGCTTTTTCCCACATATCAATGCCAGTATAATCCGATAAAATTATTTTGAGCGCATGTTACAAGACATGTGGAAAAAAAAAACATTCAAGATAACAAGACACTAAGACGCTTGTACATGAAGCAAGAGACAGCGTGTGGCAAGACTGTGTGCGGTACGCTGCAAAGTTTCAGAAATAAGACTTTGACAGGGAGGTGAAAATGGATAAAAGCCCTGAACCTTCCATTCTAATTTTACAATCAGATGGTTCGTACATGGACTCGGATAGCAGATGATGTTACGATGTAGATTTTGAAACAAAGTAAAGTAATAATCTTTTTTTGGTTTTAAAGCCTCTTGGTTTAAAAATGTTGTTGTTAACTAATCAATTGCATACGTAGTACATGAGGACTTCCTAGCTTTCATTGATTAGGAATATAAAGCCTATGAAGTATTGAGACTATAATTTTCAACACATTGCCCATGGAGAAGTTAAGCTTTTCCCAACATGTTGTATGCTCTAATTGCTCCCGAGAATGCAGCAGCATAAATTCATCAAAAACCCCAATATATCAACAAGTAAACACCCGTTTTTTATAAAGGAGCGAATTGGAAAATGCCTTAAAATGAAAGGGAGGATTACCTGTTGAGATATCGGTGGTTTTCGACGTTATCGGCAAGTATTCCGTCGAGTTATTCACAGAAGATAGTTGCTCGCTTATTCAGTGGATCACAAATGCGTTCTCCCGCTGCAGTGTCGACCGAATTAAACTCATAATGCCTGTTGACACCGAAAAATGTAACATACTGACAATTTTGCGACATTCTTTTGCATTGGTCTTTGCTTCCAGTAATTCCTTTTTACGCAGTGAAACACACCCACATACATGCATTATACTCATTTTAAAAAGTTATATGTAGTAGAAGCAGTTGTCAAACAAATATAATGATTCCGGTTCGAGTTTGAAGTCTACCTTGTTGTGTATTACGTTTTTAAATGATAATTAAATGGACACCCTAGCTGCAAGGAGGCGTTGATACACTTCATTGGGGACATGTTGAAAATGTGTGCCAGAACCGGGACTCGAACCCGGGATCTCCTGCTTACATGGAAGACGCTCTATCCATCTGAGCCACCGCGGGCACAGAAGATAGTGCATCTGCAGGGACTTATCCCTTGCACGCTCCCCGTGAGATCCACATTCCCAACATGTCCACAACACTACATTCGTAGTGCGCCTAATAGATGTTTGCCCATCATACTCATTACTCGTGGCAGATTAATCTAACAAGTCCCGTACGAGTTCGGGCATAGCGTGTGCGTTCGCACAAGAAGGTCAAAGGCCGGAAACCCATATATTTTTAACTATATATGACGGTAGTATCTGTTCCCGAAAGAACAGTTACCGTCAATGACCATGCAGCTTTGCTAGAAATCAAATGATAATTAAATGGACACCCTAGCTGCAAGGAGGCGTTGATACACTTCATTGGGGACATGTTGAAAATGTGTGCCCCGACCGGGGCTCGAACCCGGGATCTCCTGCTTACATGGCAGACGCTCTATCCATCTGAGCCACCGCGGGCACAGTATGATGGGCAAACATCTATTAGGCGCACTACGAATGTAGTGTTGTGGACATGTTGGGAATGTGGATCTCACGGGGAGCGTGCAAGGGATAAGTCCCTGCAGACGCACTGTCTTCTGTGCCCGCGGTGGCTCAGATGGATAGAGCGTCTGCCATGTAAGCAGGAGATACCGGGTTCGAGTCCCGGTCGGGGCACACATTTTCAACATGTCCCCAATGAAGTGTATCAACGCCTCCTTGCAGCTAGGGTGTCCATTTAATTATCATTTGATTTCTAGCAAAGCTGCATGGTCATTGACGGTAACTGTTCCTTCGGGAACAGATACTACCGTCATATATAGTTAAAAAAAATATGGGTTTCCCTCCTTTGACCTTCTTGTGCGAACGCACACGCTATGCCCGAACTCGTACGGGACTTGTTAGATTAATCTGCCACGAGTAATGAGTATGATGGGCAAACATCTATTAGGCGCACTACGAATGTAGTGTTGTGGACATGTTGGGAATGTGGATCTCACGGGGAGCGTGCAAGGGATAAGTCCCTGCAGACGCACTATCTTCTGTGCCCGCGGTGGCTCAGATGCGTCAGTCGGCTCGCAGCCGTGCTAGCGTGCGGAGCTGCTCCGCGCGCCGTCCGACGCTCCGCTCTCGGCGGTGTTTACTTCCGCGTCGCGGTGTTTGTGTCTATTGAGTCCAGTACTAACGTACACCATGGCGCACTCGTACCGCCGTGCAACGATCAAAGTAACGTTTCAGGCCGAACATCCACGACCCAGAGCTTTCGAAGTTGAACAGTTCATACGCGAGGATCTACGTTTGAACCCCCAGGACGTAATCGGCATACATTTTTCCATCACTGGAAGTGTTGTCTACATCAAGATGTCGACGGAGGAAATTTGCAATGACATAATTCACCGTCATGCCAACGGACTGAAATTTAAACACTCTGATGGACATATGGGTGCTGTGACAGTCGCCCATGCTAGATTCTGTCTCCGGACATTGCGGGTGTTTGAGCTCCCGTTCGAGGTGCCTCAGGATGTGGTCATTGCCGCTTTCCAACCATATGGCACAGTCTTGAGTCACATCGCGGAGAAATGGCAAACATTTACGACCTACCCCGTATTAAATGGCGTCCGGCAAATAAAAATTGAGCTGACGAAACATGTCCCATCGTACCTGCTGATTGGCGGTGTGAGGGCCATCGTCATGTATGATGGACAGCCACGAACGTGCGCAGGATGTGGCCAGGAGGGACATGTCCGTTCCGAATGCTTACACCGCCGTTTAATTCAGACGCCGTTACGTGATGAGACCCAGGCTTCGACGGTCACGTCCTTACCCATCACCTACGCCAAGGTTGCACAGGACCCCGTCGTACCAATCTCGATTGCGCCAGCAGCATCGTCAACGTCGCCCGCCGCAGCACAACGCGCCGAGGACACAAGCACGGTGTCGCCTCCAGTGCTCGCTTCAGGACCATCCGGTTTGCAGACCGAAACCGTTGTTCCTGTTGGAACCATGGACGTCGACCTGGGTGTCGTGCCAACGTCTGCCTTTGTTCAGACGGGTTCGGCGTCAGACGATGGGCGACCACATTCTGATTCAGAAGGCCACATCAGAAAACAGCGGTCTCCTCGCAAACACAGGAAACGACGACGAACGCCTTCCGATGACGCCCTTTCTCAGACGGCCCCACGAGATGTCGACCTGATGTCTGACGGTGATCTCCCACATTGCGTCCAGTCACGCGATGTGGCAGCAACAGGCGCCCCTCCTGTGACGCCTACTCTCCCAGCCAGGGACGTGTCCTCGCCGTTGTCAACGAATGATGACGGCGGTCCCCCTGCCACTCATGTTGCGGAATCCACAACACCCGTTCCGGAAGTACGTGACCGTCACATGTCCACGTCGTCAGCTTCCTGGGCCGATGACGTTGAAGAAGAAGTGGAACAGACTGCCAGCGTGTCTGCACAGGAGTCCACCTCGGCGGGACCACCGGCGGGTCTCCACCTGCCGACTACTTCTACCGCACGTTCTGCAAATACTGAGAATGGCCGTACACAGCAATATCGTATCGCCACGATGAATCTTGCCACCATTCGTGCCCCCCATAAACTGGCCATGTTCAGAGACACTATTTACTCTGCGGATGTGGATATAGCATTCTTACAAGAGGTGTTTGTGGCTGACTTCCTAGTTCCCACCGGATACAACGCTCATGTTTCCCCCGCATCCGACCCGGTAGCGGCGTCGCCATCCTGCTACGCGACGGACTCCCTGCAGAGGACGTCATCTACCTCCCCACTGCGCGAGGTATGGCCCTCACACTGTTCGGCGTGCGTATTATTAATATCTACGCTCCGTCCGGCACTGGCCGCCGTCATGACCGACAAACTTTTTTTGCCGAAAGCGTCACACCCCTCTTCACCGGTCCGCAGGACGATTTGGTACTCGGTGGGGATTTTAACTCGACACAAGAGCCCGCGGACCAACTCCCGCGACATTCCCCTTGTGCATCTCTCTCAGTGGTAATCGACCGTCTCCGACTTGTTGACACATGGAAGAAGCTCCGCGGAATTCAACCGGGTTATACATTCTACACCTCTCACTCGTCAAGCCGCATAGATCGCATCTACGTTACCCGCTCCCTTGCTGATGGCACACGTCATGCGGAAGTCTGGCCCTTGGCCTTTTCAGACCATGATGCGTACCTCTGTGACGTCACTCTCGCCCGACAGCAAGTGTGGCATAGTCGTGGTCTGTGGAAACTCAACGTCGCTCACCTGACCTCCTCAGACTGTCGCCGTATGGTCGAAGAAGCGTGGGCACGCTGCCACCATCGTCGAGAAGCCTATGACTCCACCTTATCATGGTGGCTCTCCTGTGCAAAGCCGACCCTCAGGAAGACTCTGATGAGTTATGGGAAGGAATTAAAGGCGTGGCAAACTAATACCCTGCACTTCTACTACACCATTCTACGTGACTGTACGACGATGCCTTTCTCGCCAGCCCGGCAGTCGATGGTCCATCGCACGAAGGCGCAGATCTCCTTGATCATGCGGCGTAACTTGGAAGGCACTGTAGTCCGTTCTCGAGCTTCTAATCGAATCCCTCAAGAACGTCCGTCGATGTACCACCTCCTTCAGGAAAGACAACGACGACGACGAGCTCTGATCCAAGTCCTCACTGATGTGGAAGGGCGCCGGCACGACACCCAACAAAGCATCGGTCGTGCTCTCCATGCTCATTTTGCCGGGCTATACGCAGCCGTACCGCATTCTGCAGCACTGATCACAGAAGTCGCTCAGCTTACTACAAACGCTCTTCCGGAGGATGCAGTGCATGACCTCCAAGACGACGTCACCACAGATGAAGTGGTAGACGCTATCAAGGCGGGTTCCGATAACAGATCTCCTGGACCTGACGGTATACCCATCGAATTTTATAAAAGTTTTCACTATTTGTTGGCTTCCACGTGGACGGCAATCGCACAAGAGCTGACGTCACCGATGACAGTGGTCCCGAGCGCCTTTCTAGAAGGAATTATTATCCCCGTACATAAACCGCGCGGGTTATCGAGGGTCCAGGACTATCGACCAATTACTTTGCTCAACAGCGACATGAAAATATTCACACGGCTACTGGCATCGCGACTCAAGAAGGTCGCACGTTATGTCACATCCTGCGACCAGACTTCCCTAGGAGGCGACAACAACATCCGTACGGCCCTTTGCCGTTACAGAGACATGATAGCATTAGCGCATCATCAGCGTCTCCCTGGCGCCTTGGCTTCACTGGACTTCAGCCAGGCTTTCGACCGTGTTGACCACTGATATTTACGGACAGTTCTTCAGCATATGGGTTTTCCTGGCGGTATTGTCACAGCGGTTATGCGCCTGTTGAGTAGTGCAACCTCTAAAATCATGTACAATGGTCGTCTTACACCGTCCCTGGTCATCGCACGATCTGTACGACAAGGATGCCCTCTTTCCACGATTTTGTATGCTTTCGCCTTGGAACCCCTGCTCCAGGGCATGCGCCAACGTTTGGAAGGCATGGCTGTGCAAGGCCACCGTTTTTGTTGTACAGCCTACGCAGACGACATAGTACTATATCTGCGCAGTGCAGATGAAGTACGAGCAGCACTGACATGGGTGGCGACTTACGGCGAAGCGTCGGGGAGCTGCCTCAACGTGTCAAAATCCAAGGTCCTGCTCATTGGTGAGGGCTTGCCGGAGAGATGCGCTGCCCCCCTTAGTGTCGCCGCCACCATACGGTGTCTTGGACTTGATTTCACAGCAGACCTGCGCCGCTCAGCGACAATCAATGGTGACGCTTGCTACAGACAATCAGAGCAACTCTCGCAGATCACCGGCTACGAGCTCTCGACGTTATCCAACGCGCGCAATACTTGAACATGTATCATGCTTCCCGTATACCACACGTGGCTCAAGTACTACCAGTCCCAAATCTCCTGGCGCGACGACTGTTGATGGCTTTCGGCTCCTTCGTCAGCTCGGGGATGTTATTCAAGGTGCAGTATGAATCCCTTGCACTGCCACGAGATCGTGGCGGGGTGGGACTCATCCACGTGCCGACTCGTGTCAAGGCACTATACGTCAGCTCCCAACTAAAACTTTGGTATCGTTGCCCACAGAGCCTTACTAGCCTCCTGCTTCACAACTTTGCACCGGCCTCCTTGTCCGCCCCAGTACTGGTATCGACCATTCCAACACCCTTTTATTACATCCAACGATTTTTCCTGGAGTTCAGTTATATCTACCGGTCCTTACCACTTACCCGTTTGTACCTCACGAAAACAGTCTCCGAATTGTTACAACAGTGCCGCCCGTCCAACCCCATCGAACGTAAGTATCCACAGTACGTGTGGCGACACATATGGAAGGCGATCCATGCGCGTTTTCTTGAATCAGACGTTCAATCAGCGTGGTACATCACCGTGAATGGCAAACAAGTTAACCGAGATCGTCTGCACCGCATCCATCTCGCCGATTCATCCCTCTGCACCCACTGTGGGGTGGATGACACGGATGTCCACCGGTTCCACTGTGGCACAGCGCTAGACGTCTGGACACTTGCGCGGCGAATTTTGGCGTTTCTTACTCGCCAGACACCGGCTCAGATCGACGTCCACATGCTTTTGTACCCCGATAAGACTTTCTACCCCTCCGCCAAAACTAACTCTGTGAATTGGATCTGTGGCCACACGATCCGCTATCTTTTTACTTCTGGCGACAAGTCTGCGCTAGGATATTGGACTTATCTCAACGAACGACACTGCGTCCTGATACGCAACCCACGCTATAAACAATATTTTTCCAATTTCTTACGGAGCACTTTCGATGACCCACCTAGTAGCTGGAACGTCCAAGCCCTGAGAAGCTGAAAGCTGTATAAACCGAACCGAACTGAATAGATCTGCTACCCAGAACCCATGCCTACGCCATGAGAAGACACGTTTGGACGAGCTGGCATGCTGTAGGCGGATACACTTCAAGAGCTCCTGTAAGAACTGGACTTTAACTACAAGTCACACGACGACTTAAAAAGCTTTTCCTTATTTATTCCTCATAATTTGTTCTTAAAGGAAAAAGAAATTTGATTTTGGCTTTGAGAAACTTTTTTTTTGTTCCAAAAAAACAAAAAACAAAAAAAAAAGATGGATAGAGCGTCTGCCATGTAAGCAGGAGATCCCGGGTTCGAGTTCCGGTCGGGGCACACATTTTCAACATGTCCCCAATGAAGTGTATCAACGCCTCCTTGCAGCTAGGGTGTCCATTTAATTATCATTTGATTTCTAGCAAAGCTGCATGGTCATTGACGGTAACCGTTCTTTCGGGAACAGATACTACCGTCATATATAGTTATTACGTTTTTACTTATAATACAGTCCAAATCGCAATAAACGGCAATTATTGCAACAATTTTCGATGATTGTACTTGACATTGTGGGGCGGCGGGATGACAATAAGATATGATTCGCCGTCATTTGCAAGAGCCTGTAAACTATTTTTGCGGTCAGCCATAAAACGATAGAGAATATACTGACCATAATTTCCAGCCTGCAAGTCCACATTCTTCTTGTGCTCACTGAAAGAAATGTTTCTATTCTTTGTTTACTCAGCGGGGTTAGGAACTATGGTTATAAATAAAAGTTTTGAGTTGTAACTGATCTATATATTAAGTAAACGTTTGATACACGCAAACATAGTTACATTGCTGATGATAATTATGTGTCTATCATAAACAACACTATGCGCAGTTCAAAGGCGACCTCTATGCTTAGTTCCAATTAAAATGATCCTTCACCTTGAATTCTGATCATCATAGTTAATAGCTCGCCACAAAAGTGAAAATAATGTCACCACCTGCCACCCTGTTTTGTCAACATTACGGGCGGCACACAAATAGTTACTTCCGTGAAATCTAAGCGATACAGGGCGTGTGTACCGAAAACATTCGTTTAGCAGCACCCCGGCTGTGACGTCAACCGAGACAGCGCGTAAGCGGACGTTTGACTGAGGCGGACAGACTGATGGCTGGGTGCAACGTGTGTGTGTCACTGCCTCTCAGGCCGTATTTATATATGGGCGCAGCGGATTGCCAAACGGAACATTTGCCGTCGTCTGCTCTAAGTCCAGGTAGCAGCAGCTAAATGTTCTCTTTCTGACACGTATTATTTAATAACTCAGTCATGAATCAATTTACAATCTTCGTCATTTTTATACGAATGGAGTTAAGTTGACTTTAATTACAGAAATTTTTTTAGCTCGACTACATTTAAACTTTGCCTGCTAGAATGTTTAGAACGGAACCGACTGTAGAAAATGACCTCTGAACTACGTCTTTAAGAGACCTTGTATTGATTGTTATTTGCGTTAAGGTCTTGAAACTATTTATGACTTTACTATTTAATGGATGTAATTTAGGGCTGTGATCAGAACTTTCTATCGTTGATGTACATGATACTTGATCTACTACAAATAGGGACTTTTTGTTTGAAATCTAGTTTTCAGTAGATTACTTGAAAACTATTAGAGGTAGCTTAATGGGGTCACATAGTTAAGGTCTTTATATCAAACTGAAGCTTCGTACCAATTTTCGTATTTCTGAGTCTTAACATTTAGCGCCTTCAATTTCTTGTGAAAACGTATAATTTGACAAAAATATTGCTCCGATCAAGTTGAGACTTGTAACAGTTGATTTTTACATACACTTGCACATTCTGCACAATTTTTGGCTTTATAGCTTCGTTATTTAGCGCAATTTGTTTTTCACTTAAAACCATGTATGTAGCGAAATATATTCATCTAATGCGAAAACTTCCTGGCAGATTAAAACTGTGTGCCGGACCGAGACTCGAACTCGGGACCTTTTCTTTTCGCGGGCAAGTGCTCTATCAACTGAACTACCCAAGCACGACTCACGCCCCGTCCTCACAGCTTTACTTCTGCCAGTAACTCGTCTCCTACCTTTCAAACTTTACAAAAGCTCTCCTGCGAACCTTCCGTAAAGCTTGGAAGGTAGGAGACGAGTTACTGGCAGAAGTAAAGCTGTGAGGACGGGGCGTGAGTCGTGCTTGGGTAGTTCAGTTGGTAGAGCACTTGCCCGCGAAAGGAAAAGGTCCCGAGTTCGAGTCTCGGACCGGCACACAGTTTTAATCAGCCAGGAAGTTTCATATCAGCGCACACTCCGCTGCAGAGTGAGAATCTCATTCTGGGTATTCATCTGTTGATCTTGAGATTTAACAAATGGCTCTGAGCACTATTGAGATTTAACAATTTTAACATTAATACACTAAAGAATATATGGACAGAGTTTGTAAAAGTTACTTTAATTTCGTCCTTGAATTATGGTGGAATACTCGTATGCTAAGCACAGGCGCGTTATGATGACGTGGCACTAGTAGCAGTGAACTGGGGTAAGCCTCGGCACACTCGGTCGTCTCTGTATGTCTCAAATGATACAGCGCTTATATAGCCACATCTTCGCATAGCTGCGGCAGCTGTTCCGACGTCATACAGACAATTGCTGTGGAGCAGTGGACTCAACCTAAAGCCTTGAAGTAAGATTTCTCTCCTGTAGACACTTACCGAAATCGGTTTTAAGATGTGTTACTCCATCACAGTTTTGAACGTATAATGCGATGTACTGAAGGCAAATGAAACCTGATTGTTGTCCACAGCAGCACAGTTCAGCAACATGGACTTCGGTTGCAAGATCTCTGCCACCACACATGCGCAGACCTCACCCTCTCCACGCTTCCCTATCGCTCCACCTCTATGCGCGGAAGTGCATTCCTACCTGACGCGGGCTATAGTGATCCCAACCGATTTACCCATCCATGTTAAGCGACTTCATTTCGAAATCAATGCTTTGTTTACGAAGGTGGAAGAGCAGATGAGATGGACAGTGAGTGGAGGGAGGAAGGGGCACAGGTAGGGAAGGATGAGATGGGCAAGGAAAGGGGGAGAAGTTGATGAACAGAGAGAGGGGAGAGGAAGTGACGGAGAGAGAGGGAGGAGGGAAGAGAAGGTGGACAGAAATAGAACGAAGGGAGAGGAGAAAGAGGCAAAGAGAGGGGGGAGGAGAAGATGGGCAGAGAACGAGGGGAAGTAGCTTAGGACATATATCCAATTCCCAAACATATTTAACTATTGCGAAGCATTTTCGGGTTCGCTAGCTGTTTACATTGTTGCTTTCGCTACGGAAATAATAAGCTGTTGCACCCCAAAAATAATTCTGCAGTCACGGAACCAGTTTCACTATACAGAGTCAAGGTGGCCCGTGGAGTTTCGATGTAGAGCATTGGATTCAGTTTCTGCCGAGGAAATACTGACGCAGTTGGGATATAGTGTTCACTGGCAATGCCGTACATTACCAAAGTCATAAGAGCGCTATTCTCAGTATTTGTTAAGGGACAAACGTGCTATTTTCCTTTTGCAGAAAAATAGTTTGGTTGTTTGTCGCCCGCAGCTCGTGGTCGTGCGGTAGCGTTCTCGCTTCCCGCGCCCGGGGTCCCGGGTTCGATTCCCGGCGGGGTCAGAGATTTTCTCTGCCTCGTGATGGCTGGGTGTTGTGTGATGTCCTTAGGTTAGTTAGGTTTAAGTAGTTCTAAGTTCTAGGGGACTGATGACCATAGATGTTAAGTCCCATAGTGCTCAGAACCATTTGAACCATTTTTTTGGTTGTTTGTCAACTGCTGTAAATTCTGATTCATCAATATTGTTCATTTAGGTTGGCAGAATATTCGGTTCTTCGACTAATGTGATCAGAAGAGAGTAACATTTCATGATCTGTGCGTTATGAAACGTCTTTGTAAACTCTGCAGACGTTTCTTGTGGCAGCCAAAGACTTATCCCAAGATAACGTTTGTGAAAATCTACCAACCAGTCTTTCCCAACGATTTAACTACTAGCATTGAAAGTACAATAAGTGCTCATTCGTTGAATCAGCTCATTTGTCAGGTGTCGAATGCCAGTGCAGGCTAATTCAAAAATTTGCATCCATGGTCTAAACTATGACGGACTAGCCTTTTCTTTTCAAGATGCGGAATGTATACGATTCTCTAGTCACCAACTTTTTCTAACGGCATTGTAGGGAGATTTCATGTCACTTCCATTCCAAGATAATTGGTTTCAAGTTCGTGTTTATTTATTAGCTAGTCTGAATAATATAGCTCAGAAAGACAAAAAACGTGTTTGCAGTTGCTAGATATTGTTTTGATTTGTAAATGCCTCTTTATGAACATAAACATTGTTTTTTAACAGTCGGTAAGGTAATGAAATGATAGTATGGCATTTATTGGTCGGGATATCCCCTTCGGGGTTCGGTCGCCGAATTGCAAGTCTTTTTAGTTGACGCCACTTCGCGACTTGCGTGTCAATCGTGATGAAAGACACACAACGCCAGTGCCCTGCTGGGAATTGAAACCAGGCCCCCTTGCGTAGTAGGTGGTAACGCTACCGCTGCGCTACGGAGGCGGACTATCAGTAAGGTGTGGTATGATGATGTTTGGTTTGTGGGGCGCTCAACTACGCGGTTATCAGCGCCCGTACAATTTCCCAACCTTTACTCAGTCCAATCTCGCCACTTTCATGATGATGATGCAATGATGAGGACAAACACCCAGTCGTCTCGAGGCAGGTGAAAATCACTGACTCCGCCGGGAATCGAACTCGGGTGCCCGTGCTCGGGAAGCGAGAACGCGACCGCGAGACCACGTGCTGCGGACGAGGTATGGTCTGGAGAAGGACGGAACGACATAGACTTCGCAACGCAAGTGTAATCGCTGGTCATATTCCGAAAAGTAACAGACGCCGTACTATGAAAATTTTGCTGTTGCAAGAACGACATTTTTCATGTTTCCTCGACGGAAGTAATTAATACTATAATTTCAATTACTTCTTAACAGTATCATTGGTCTTGCTGTCTTTGAAAATGCGTTCGCGTTTCTTACACGACCAAATTGAACCAAGCAAAGACTAATAGCTTGTGGACGAAGTACAGCCATCACAAGAGTTCACGTAAACCGAAAATTATCATCTTGACACAACAGATTGTTAACGCTTAAGTCATCATGTAATTAGTAGATATATTCACTGGTACAGTCTACTGAAGTACAATGTGTGTTTGTGGAACCTATTTCTGTCCAAAGTTTTATCAGAGTATCGTGTAAAAATCGGTCAAGAACTTTTCGAGATTTTTGATAGCAACTTTAAATTACGACTTGTCTTTATATAGTAGTAGTACAGATATTGCGCATTGAAATGTATTTGTTCAATATAGATATTTTGTATGTTTTTTCAGAAATTTTTCAATAAATATTGTTACCTTTAAAACCGCCGTAGTCTGAGAACGATTGTCGTATACTTACCTCATTGTTACTGCCAGCATTTCTGCCAGTTGAATCAGTTTCCTCCTTTTGGTACTTTTGCTGTGAATAGTGTATATTTGAAACGCCCGTGGAGTCTGTCAAAGGAAGTTACCGACATTGTGAAGTAACTGAAGAATTTCATGTCATCCTGCCTCAACTCTTCAAAGAACATATAGAAACTCCAGTCGCCATTCTTCTTTCATTACTTGAATGAACGCCAATTAGTCGATTTTTTCTTCTCCTTGTCATTCGTCGGTGTAATAACAATAAACCTAGAAGTTTTCCCTGTTCATTTCAAACAAAACTGTGCCTTTAAAAACAATAAATAATTTAAATAACATCATAAAATGAAGTGAACTGGTCTGATGACGAACGTACGCTACCGACAACTGACAGACTCGTACGACGGCGACGGAAATTTTAGTGCCGTGTGTGTAAACGCCAGGTTTCTGTGAGCAGCTGCGGCCGGTTGACCGCGTCGAAAAAAAAAAAAAAAGAAAGTCCGCCTTGTGTGCAACTGGCCTAAGGGTTGCTTTTTTAACGTGTGACATACGGAATCCTAAAAATGACGTGTTTTTTTTGCAGAAATGACTAAGACGTAAAAAATCGTTCTTAGTAAACATATCGCACATTTCAAGGAAGTGTTGGTTTCATGGATATAAACGTTGTCTTTAATTATGAACTACTACAACACACTTGGCTGTCACTTCTTACACTCCTATATCCAGTAAGTAGAATTCGTTAATGAAAAGACTAGCTGAAGGAACAATAACGTTTGTGTGCAGCAGATCTGGTAAATTTAATTTGTATCAGCAGCAAGTGGCGCACAAGAATTTGAAAGTTTTCTGAAATTTTTGATGCATGTAACGAAAAGGAAGGGAAACTTTGAAAAACGTACCAAAAACAATTTTTTCTTTGTAGCTCATACTGGTTTTAACTTTATCCAGTAAAAATTTTTGAAAGTCCGAGGGAGAAAGGCGGATGTGGAATGACTTCCCATTTCATCGTTTCCACGTATTTTTTGACGGATTTTGCGACATTGGCTAGAGCACTATATCGCTGCAAAATCATCTTTTCATTTCTATCGCTGTATTGTGGCAGTCTTTCTTTCAGAGTTCAACTCAAAAGCACCAATTGCTTTCTGTAACGATCTCCTGTGATTGTTTCCGTCGGTTTCAGCCAGCAGCTTAGAAAACCTTCTCCCTTCCACCGTCATGCCGGTCTTCGACGTTGAAACCATTCTGAGCACTTTCTTTCACTTTTAAAGTGCCTCACCATAGGTCTTATACAGCATTTTATGAACCTCAACCACAGATTTCTTCACGTTAAAGCAGAAAATTAAAGCTTCCCGCAAATGACGAGAGTTGGGCTCGCAAGTTGACATATTCAATCTACAATAACTTTATGATGCAATCAGAAATCGAGTAATGTTTTGATGGTGTTATGTTTACAAAAGCCTAAGCTTATTGTACGACACTTATGACCCATAAACTGCACCACCACTTGTCGCTACTGTTATCTATTGGAAAATGATGCGATATTTACAGAAAGACCTTGTTGGAGGCTTTTATGCCAAAAGTGTGAAGGATGTTTGATCCTGAACGGGATCGATTCCGACTGTAATGTCCTAGAACGATGTAGAGCACTCTGTGGCCGGTTGCCCTTCCTGTCACCACAGCCGCCAGCTGAGGACTGAGGGAAGTCGTGTGAACCGTGTAAACTTTGTTCATTGTGTCATCGCCTTTTAACTGTTTGCATATCGTATTTTCCGATGCGGATTGTGGGGACCACTGTAGCATTTGCCTAAACGAGGAAGGAAAACTGCATAAGAACTACTCTCGGGCTGATCTGTGTGCCTGACCAGCGGTCGTGAATCCGCCACACGGACACGATCCGGGTCTGGCTCACCTAACTCGTCGCCTGTTAAGCAACGTCTTTTGCCCACGTTGTTCCTGATTTGTTCTTTTTGTTGCCCTCGAGTTTTAGTATTTTATGTTCGATTGTTTGATAAAAAACTTACTTTCAGTGCTTCCAGATTCTTTTATATTCGTTCTTACCAGTTCATTTCTTACCTCTGTGATCCGTATAACTGTTGCCTTACTATCTAGTACTGTACACGGAGTACCTGTGGTTTAATGATCAGATTGCAGTTAGTACTTATGAGTGGCTTATGATGCTAAGATAACAATCAAAAGAAGAAGGAGGATGAAGATTGCTCATCTTCCAATTCTGCACCTGGTGACGTGAATCAATCATTTTCTAAACGCAACAAGAGTGTCCGTGTCAGTTCAGTTCCTAATGGCAAAAATAATGGTGGAGGAGGGGATGTGGGGGCGGGAGGAGGGAAAGACGTTGGTGCTGGTAATGATGAGTACAAATGGCAGTTGCCAGTTTGCATGAATCTAGAGGGAAAGCATATCTGGACAACACACAATACTAAGGAAGAGAATAAAACAGGAAATATAGGAATCAGACTGACAGAAACTACATGGTACAAGTTGCTGTATTTATCTGATGACACAGATGAAACGCAGAAGCAGATGCGCTCGATCTAGATCTTGCCAACATATACGAGGATCACACAATGTATCCGCTATCTATTGCACAATTGTCACTGCTGTAAAGTCTGGATGAATAAAGCAGTTAGCCGGCCGGTGTGGCCGTGCGGTTCTAGGCGCGTCAGTTTGGAACCGCGTGACCGCTACGGTCGCAGGTTCGAATCCTGCCTCGGGCATGGATGTATGTGATGTCCTTAGGTTAGTTAGGTTTAAGTAGTTCTAAGTTCTAGGGGACTGATGACCTCAGTAGTTAAGTCCCATAGTGCTCAGAGCCATTTTTTGAATAAAGCAGTTAAAAGAAACGCAAGTGAGCTGTGTTGATTGTCTGACGCAGACTGGTTCCTGGCGACCACCTCACATGTTTCGTTTTGGAATGAGAACCGCAGAAACTGAGTCCAGTCAGCATCAAGGGGCCAAACTATTTGACTTAATAAGAGGCGAAATCGACGGGTAAATTTTCGAAACGGTTCTGAATTGAAAAGTCTTGCACAACGGTTGGAATCAAGTTTTCCTGAATGACAGAAACATTTATTTTGTTTCTCTGTTCTCGCTCATTCGTTCACGAACTATAAATTACATAATGAATAATAATGATAAATAAAATCTACAACAATATATTTTCTGTGCATTTTGGTTGATCTCCAGGTTGTTTCTCCTTATCACAGAGTAAAACTGTCCAGAATAAGTTAAAAATGAAAATGTATCGTTTTACGCTTCAATTTCTCGAATTATACCCCTCATACATTCATAATTTACTACCAGTATTTGTAGAACTGTTAAAAACTTTTCTGAAACCATTTAAAAGAAAGTGCTTTTAGTTGCCACGCCGCACTTTTTATGAATTTCGCAGACTACATGAAGCACTCCTCATTTTCACTTATGGCCGCTAGAACTGATGGAAATTCGAAGGTGAGACGCCAGCTGAATAGGATACGTGTTTCCCTAGTCATATTAGATATTATGGGAGGACTGATGCGCAGGAGAATTGTCACATAATAAAAAGTAGCTGTTCCTTGTCAAATTCTGAGAACGTCTTGTATCCGGTCCAAGGTGTCTGCACAGAATTCCTTTGTTACAGGTGCCTGAATGATGTGACTATTATATTCAATGTACTCCCCGTGGGACGGATGAGAATGGAACATAACTTCACTGGACATCGTCTTCAATGCATTTGAGGACGCTTGTGCAACGTCCACATTTGGAATTCTAGCCTTATGTCTTCTTTCACTTCTGTCAACTTCGGTAAAAGTGTCGATCAAGTCCAGTGGCGTACTTACGTGTTTCGTGCAATAACGTTGTCGGTACTCGCTGTGAGGAATGGTGGGAAGAAAGGGACGGTGCCAGTTGCTGGTTCTACGCAGCCATTGAGAGATAAACGGAAAGAAGACGTGTTTCAAAGTAAGAGACGAATCTCACGTCAGTAAACCACAATCTCAGAAATAAGAAACAGCCAAATATTTGAGATAACGGAGATTACAAATTGAAGCTGTACTATTAGGTCCCAATCTAATCACAATCTTATGATGTGTGACATTTTCGGAGAAAAGCAGTCAAATATCTGTGACAGCGGTGAAGAAGAGAATGGTTTCAGTTTCGGCGCTAGAAATTAATTGGTACATTCCCGTCTCTCATTGGTTACTTGAAAACACCGTCCTACTGGCTACGCGAAGCTGTCGCTTTGCCAACCCATGAACAAAAGCGCAACACCGCTGTGGCTGGTGCTAGGCACGATCTAGACTTTAGCCGTCAACAACTTCTGTAGGACTTCTGTAGCCGTACACCAAAGCGGGATGTTTACGCATTCACTAGGCGACATTCCGAAAGCTTTTGGTGTGCAGACCCTACCTCCTCTAGAGACTTTGTAAATTTACCAGTGGAAACAGTGTAGGTCATTCAGAATTATATGCCCAATCTTGTAGTGTCAACCATGCAAATAGAGAAGTTCTGAGACCGCTCGTTGTGTCATAACCCGTAAACTGATTCTGTGAAGTTCTTGACGGTATCGCGTACTTCTTTAGTTCAGCTCGGTATTGTATATTTGCCGGCCGGGGTGGCCAAGCGGTTAAAGGCGCTACAGTCTGGAACCGCGTGACCGCTACGGTCGCAGGTTCGAATCCTGCCTCGGGCATGGATGTGTGTGATGTCCTTAGGTTAGTTAGGTTTAAGTAGTTCTAAGTTCTAGGGGACTGATGACCTTAGAAGTTAAGTCCCATAGTGCTCCGAGCCATTAATATTATTCCATATTTGATAAGTGTACAGCTGAACTTACCAAACTGCTTTGACCTACGCCTCCATTTGCTCAGGCAGAAAATCACCGTACTTCCTTTTTTTGCTATAGTCTGTTAACTTTACAAGTTTTCGTGTGTCTGTTCATTGTTAAAACCATTGTTAAAATGCTTTGATTAATGAGTATCTCAACTTCGTATTATCCTACTAGACTGAAATTTAGTACGTATGTATGGAATTGATGGAAGTATTGTATTATAAATCAGTACAATATAAATTTAATTCCACAGTACTAAACACATTTATTACGTGATAAAAATGATTTCCGAAGGCAGATCAGGAATTTTCGTGAATTAAAAATAAAAACATGTTTTCTTGAATAAAGTGAATGCTAAATTTATTGTTGAAAATATTCCTTAACAATTTATTTATTTTGAGCTGGAATTATGTATGAACAGTCTAATGATCCAGAGAACAAATAAATACGGTTTAACAAAGACATTTACTTGTATTTCTTGATGAAGAAGGTATGAGTGCCTTACACAAAGTTTTTAACAAAATTTACGACACAGGCCATTATCTAGTCCCATGACTATTATCACCTTCCACCCCCTTACCGAAAAGTGACTGTGCGCGAAAATGTGAAGATCATAGGCTCACTGTCCTTATGATCCATTCCTTAAAAACGTTTCTGAGAGCCATCCATCTAAGGTTACATGAAAAATGTGAGAAACTCACGGGTAAAACACAATTAGTTTATAAAAGGCTTAGGAACAAGAGAAGCAATAACTGCATCACAAGTTATAGTGTAAAACTTCCATGATCAGGTCAAAAATGTAGTCCTTCGTTTTATTGATTATGAAAACGCCTTTGGTAGAATACAACATCATAAACTTATAGAGAGTCTCAAAAGAAGGGATATAGCTCAAAGAAGCATCCGTTATATAAAGAATTTTCACTGCCAGGAAAAAAATTAATACACCTGAAAAGACGTCGTCGAATCTGATCCGATGACGGCATATGCCACTGGGGATGTACTGATAATGTTTCACCGTGGAGATAGCGTCAAGTGTCATCACTTGGAAGATAGAATGGTTCACCATGGTCTTCAGCGATCAAAGCAAATTGTTCCTGAACGAAGTGATGGTTGTCGCGCATACTGCGTAAACCTGCTGATCGCTGTCACCTAGAGTGCGTGCATTCGTCCAAGATACGCTGGGCGCATCCGAGGCCATACTGTCTGGGTTGCGATGAGCAACAAATCTTCTTCTCCTTTGGTGTTTTTGGAGAGGACGCTAACCAGAACTCGATACGTACAGAATGTTGTTAGAGCCTTTATGTTGCCGTTCTTGCAACAGGAAGGTGATGTAATGTTCCTACAGGATAATTCTCGCCCACACACTGCCCGTGAAACTCAACGTGCTCTGTAAGACGTGCAGAAACTTCCCTGGCCAGCACTATATGCGGACTTGTGGGACGTGATGGGTCGAGAAGTGACTCGTGCAACTCTCCAACCAACAACTGTTACAGAACAACGTGTACAGGCTGCGAGGCTTGGAACAACGTACCCCAGGACAGTATTCGGCATCTGCACAGTCCACTGGATGCCGGATCAGCGCCTGTATTGTCACCTCTGGAGGCTACATAAAGTACTAATTTAGGTGTTTCTGCATGGGCCGATACCTGGTAACTCAGACCCGCTTGTGTTATTGATCTGTAAATCAATATGCACTGTTGCAACTATTGGAAACCTCTAAAAGAGTGTACTAATTTTGTTTGCTGGTAGTGTATTTTGGAATCAGACAGTACAGGAATGGAATACTAGTTTACATGACGTCCTGATGAAGTGCAATATACTAGGTGAACAAAAATAAAAAGAATAAATAAGTACTGCCTCAGTATGTTGAAATGTTAAGTATGAATATATCATCTTTTCAGCTTCTGTTTTCACTAACGGCTCACGTCGTATTATATGCCCATCTGTTCTACCTCCCGTTTCATTATGTTATTTATCAGCCAGTTTTTTTCCGTTGGCCCGTTGCAGGATGTCTTCATTCATAATATGATCAATCCATGTGGTCTTTGATAGCCTCCAGTGACAACACATTTCAAATTCTTCTAATAGGTTCATTTCTGTCTTTCCAACGTCACACGTTTCTCAGTCATACAGAGGTGTGCTATGAGATACCCTGCTGTATATATAGCCTACGGTCAAATGCTTACAACATTGTCTGCCCCTGCTGGACATTGACTGTACTTTAAGAACATCTTTGGTTAACGTGGTATTCAATTTCAGCCTTGTTGATCCTTGAGTTTATATTTCTCAGAGAGTGAACAAAAATAAATTAAAAATTATAAATAAGTACTGCCTCAGAATGTTGAACGGAGCATTTGAACTGCTCTAGTTCCCTTATTCCCTCTAATAAAGAATGTTTTTATCAGCTGTGTGAAGAGACTTTGAACAAAAGTTACAAGATAGTTGGTGAAACGTAAACTGTAACAGCCACGTTCTTGTTCTTACAATCTATCTGACTCTTTATTAATAAAGCAAATACCCAAAACGAATTTTTGCGAATAAAGCATTCTAGATCGCTTAAAATATTGTCATATTTACAACGTCTCGGCTACTGTCACCAACAGATCGAAATTTGTAACTGGTAACACAGAATTCAGTGTCAATTACAGTGAAAGCTGGGTGTCAACTCACTGGTCTAACTCCATTATTCTCCACACAGTTCTTTGCGCCACTCGCGAATAACATTCCCTAGAGCGCAGTTGAAGAAGAGAGATGAGAGTCCATGTTCTAGTGTCACCCGCTGTTCTAATTTAAAAGCTGTATAGAATCTCTTAAGATTACTTTGGGGTTGTGTTAAATAACTGCTGTTGTTTTATAGTTCAAACACAATTATTTCAGAATTTGAGTCACGGTATCTCGATCAGTCGCGTATGTCGCGTCCAAACAACGCAAGAGAATCTGCGTTACCGTTTGGTGGTGTTACGAAACCGATGTAAATTCACTCTCCCTGCTCCAAGTTGCTCGCCTACCAGCTTGTAAGAAGGGGTGTGTTATATGAGTAGGATTTCGATTTGGACTTTTACGTGTTTTGACAACAGACTCTGTCTCTTCGCCGTCAATAGGCAGTGATCGTTTAAGGACTGATAGACCCGTGAACTTGTCAGAGGTCGCTCGCTCACTGCTAGTAGCACACGAGTGCCCCCCCCCCCCCCCCCTCCAGTTCTGATGATCTGGGAAACTCACTACGAATTTCTTAATTATGAATTTTAGATAAGAAAGGATAGATTTAAGATTTGTGATCTATTCAACAAGTAATATGAAGGAAGAAAGATCAGGATCGACGACGAGGTCATCAGAGACGCAGCACGTATTGGGAAGGGATGGGGAAGGAAATGTGACACGTCCTTTCAAAGGAACTATCTAGCCTTACGCAATTTAGGGAACGCATCTAAATCTGAATACCCGGACGGGGATTTGAACTGTTGACCTCCCCAATCCGAGTCCAGCACCTTAACATGCCGCCATCTCGTTTAGTCACGTGATAACAGAGGGTATTTTACAATAGGCCTTTCCTTAACCATCTGTGGTATCGTTCTACTTTCATATTCAATGGTGCCTCCGTACTGGCCTATTGGTGTTGGTCGTATTACTAACTATTGTAGTTTATTTTACACAGATCTTAGTCTTTACACTACTACAGACATTGGCTAGGAATGGAATGCTACTTTACGTGACGTCCCGATGAAATGCAATATAGCAGGTGAACAAAAGTAAATTAAACAGAATAAATAAGTACTGCCACAGAATCTTATCTGTTATTGCTCATCACTAGGGAATTTGACTCGGCGCAGTTCACAGAACATGCAGGATCGTGATGGGTGAACGTCATTAAGAGGCGTCAGCAGGTTTTGCACCACGGATGAGAGGGCTGCAACTGTTTCACGCTGTCGCAGACGGCCGCTGGCTGCGCCGGCCTCAGAGGCTCTCGTCCTCCTGGCGGTCCCAGGCCAGCAAGGTGTTCATGTTGGCGATGGAGCGCGTGCTCCAGGCGTCCAGCGGGTCCGGCGCCTCCTCCAGGCGGCGCTGCTCCGCCGTCACCGCCACCGACACCGGCGCCGCCTGCGCGGACGTCCCGCGCCTCGACGGAGTCGCCGCCGCCGGCGCCACCCTACAACCACACTCTCGCTGCAGTACCAGCGTGCGCAGCGTGCGTCTTTGCAAAGACAGATGCTGCTTGTAGGGGAATTAAAGAAACCTTTGGGAAAAACAGAAGGGGCTGTATAAATACACTACTGGCCATTAAAATTGCTACACCACGAAGACGACGTGCTAGAGACGCGAAATTTAACCGACAGGAAGAAGATGCTGTGATATGCAAGTGATGGAATGGGGTGCCATTGGTTACACGTCTCGGTCACCTCTTCTTCGCATTGACAGCACTTTGAACAGTGGACATTACATTTCAGATGTGTTACGACCCGTGGTTCTACCCTTCATTCGATCCCTGCGAAACCCTACATTTCAGCAGGATAATGCACGGCCGCACGTTACAGGTCCTGTACGGGCCTTTCTGTATACAGAAAATGTTCGACTGCTGTCCTGGCCAGCACATTCTCCAGATCTCTCACCAACTGAAAACGTCTGGTCAATGGTGGCCGAGCAACTGGCTCGTCACAATACGCCAGTAACTACTCTTGATGAACAGTGGCATCTTGTTGAAGCTGCATGGGCAGCTGTACCTGTACACGCCATCCAAGCTCTGCTTGACTCAATGCCCAGGCGTAACAAGGCCGTTATTACGGCCAGTGGTGGTTGTTCTGGGTACTGAATTCTCAGGATCTATGCACCCAAATTGTGTGAAAATGTAATGACATGTCAGTTCTAGTATAATGTATTTGTCCAATTAATACCCGTTTATCATCTGCATTTATTCTTGGTGTAGCAATTTTAATGGGTAGTAGTGATAGACCCGCGCATGATGTCATTCGCTGAAGCCAACATCTCGATCAGGGAACCTGTGGCGGAGTCCATTTGCAGGTGGCTTCTGGAAGACTGCTCCGTTTATTTTTATCTTCACTCTAGTTCTTTCAGTAAAGGCTTTTTATTACACAGGTGAAATTTTGTGTAGCAACGCGTCGTACCGGAAGATGTGTGAAAGGGAGTAATAAATAGTTCCACAGGTAAAATTGTTTTTGGCAAAAGAAAATTTCGATTTTTTTTTTCGGGTGAAATCAGAGAATTTACAGGATCAGAGTAAGGAGTGATGTCGTTACTAAGCAGGTGCGGAGGCTTGTCTATTTGAGTTAGTTTATTTCAGACTAAATAATATGAATTGTATGATATTGGTCACTATACATTTATCTCTTAAAAATACTGCGGTTGTTACATCTCAGACCCGATATATGAAATAATTATGAGATGACACAAATGTTAATGCCTAACTTACTATAAGAGTTTTCTCTACAGCAAACTTTTCTAATATATTACTGTACGGTTATTATCTTAATATTGTTCCGATGTCTGTACTAGATTCAGAAAAAAGTTCATAACATATGAATGCTGATCTAAATACTGCTGCCCAGCTGATATATTTTTCTTGTAGTCCTGTAGAAACGGTGAGCTGAATGACTCGCAGTGCTACAAATACAGGAATACATTATAGAACCGATACTGCCACACATTAAAAAAAAGTCAGTACTACGTTTCAAGACTTTTCTTACCCTTTCACTCAGCCAAATTAAAAACAACAATCATCACATTAACACCGGTAATTTTGGAGAAATTAGGCTGAGTGTATCACTACATGTTTAATACTAATACAACAAGTCGTTCGTTTATTAAAATCTGTGCTTGATTTCAGCCATAAAAGAAAAAAACTGTAAATATCAGACCCCTTTGCGTAGAGCGTAATGACAGAAATCCGGATTCTGCCACATGGCTTCAAATCTCAATGCGGCAAAGATAGGGAAGTGCGCAGTCTGTGTGTACAGCGTGTTTATAATTTAAGCGCTGCTGCTCACGGAGCTCCAGTGTGGGCTGTAATAATCGTATCGCAGCGAAGCTTGGTAGTTACGCTAATGCATTAATGTGGAACCCATTTACGCTGGAAAAAATTAGTTCCAGTTTTGGCCACCAGGCGCAAATCTAGCGCTATGAATGCAAGAAAGATATACAGAAATGTTCCCATATGTAATGGATTCGGGAAGGAACGTGAACAGAAAAGGTCAAACAAGTGAGAAAGGCATAATGCTGATTTTCATATTAAACATCTTGCATCAAAACAGTGGTTTCCACGAAGTTGCGCTCTTCCAAAGCAGTGATCACATATGGTACAGGAAGGTCTCGATAACTTGCAGACGTCACGGCACACCTGAACGGACGTCTCGGTGCCTTCTCTTCATAGAAGGACGGACCGAGAATAGTCGTGCCTGTGAATCCACACCACACAATCATATAAGGCAAGTGCACAGCAAGAGAGTTAACAGTACCCCAAAGTCGGCAGTCCTGTGTATTCAAAGCACTCTGTAATGTAAAACGTGTCTTGTCGCTCCATAAAATATTGCCCGGTCACATGTCATCAATGCCGCCTGAAATCGTAGTGAGCGCTTTCTCAGATAATTATTTTGAACAACCATCACTTGACCTCTTAGTAACAAATAATCCTGACCAGAAAGGGGGAATCATAAGATTTACGGTGATTAGTGACCACAAAGTTGTTGTAGCTGGACTGAATACCGTAACATCCAAACCCACGAAAAGTAAACGCAAAATTCATCTATCTAAAAAAGCAGATAAACATTCACTTGACACCTTCCTAAGAGACAGTCTCCACTTCTTCTAGTATGATAATGTAAGCGTGGACCTGATATGGTTTAAATTCAAAGAAATATTATCAACAGCAGTTGGCAGATATATACCAAATAAATTAATAAGAAATGATAGTGATCCCACATGGCACATAAAACTGGTCAGAACACTGTTGCAGGGGCAACGAAATAAGCATGCCAGATTTGAAAGAACGAAAGTCCCCCAAGATTGGCGAAATTTTACAGAAGCTCGAAATTTAGCACGAACTCCAATGCGAGGCGCTTTTAATTGTTTCCACAACGAAACTCTCTCGAAATCTGGCAAAAAAACCTAAAGAGATTTTGGTCGTGTGTAAAGTACGCCAGCGGCAAAACTGCGGCAGCGGTAAAACTGCGCGATAACAATGGTGATGTTGTCGATGACAGTAAAATGCTACTAAAGCACGGTTTTCCGGAATTTCTTCAAAAAAGAAGACGAAGTAAATATATTCCAGAACTCGAATCAAGAACAACTGTCAACATGAGTCACTTGGAAGTAGATATCCTCGGTGTAGCGAAGCAGCTTAAAACACTTTATAAAGGCAAGACTTCCGTTCCAAATTGTACATCCCTGAGGTTCCTTTCAGAATATATTAATACGACAGCTCCATTCTTAGCAATCGTATAGAATCTCTCTCTCGTAAAAAGATCCGTGCCCAAAGACTGGAAAGTTCCACAAGTCATACCAATACCCAAGAAATGAAATCCGCCGAATACAGACCCATATCACTAATGTCGTTTTACAGTAGGATTTTGAGACATATATCATGCTCAAACGGAAACGATTTATTGATGAATAGCCTACAGGGATTCAGAAAATATCGTTCTTGTGAAACACAACCAGCTTTTTATTCTCATGAAGTAATGAATGCTGTCGAGAGGGGACGTCAAACTGATTCCATATGCTTAGATTTACAAAAGGCTTTTGACAAGCGAGTAGAGTATCGTCTCCGTTGCTTGACTGGATTCGTGATTTTCTGTCATAAAGGTCACAGTTCGCGATAACTGACGGAAAGTCACCGAGTAAAACAGAAGTAATATCTGGCGTTCCCCAAGGAAGTGTTGCCTTCCTGATGTACGTAAACGATTTGGGAGACAATCTGAACAACACTCTTAGATTTTTTGTATATGATGCTTTCATTTGCCGAGTGGGATTAGCCGAGCGGTCTGAAGGCGCTGCAGTTACGGACTGTGCGGCTGGTCCCGGCGGAGGTTCGAGTCCTTCCTCGGGCATGGGTGTGTGTGTTTGTCCTTAGGATAATTTAGGTTAAGTAGTGCGTAAGCTTAGGGACTGGTGACCTTAACAGTTAAGTCCCATAAGATTTCACACACATTTGAACATTTTTGAACATTTGATGCTTTCATTTATTGTCTTGTAAAATCATCAGATGATCAACACGAATCGCAAAATGATTTAGACATGATACACGTATAGTGCAAAAGTGGCAATTGACTGTAAATAATGAAAGGTGTGAAGTCACCCACATGAATACTAAAAGGAATTCGTTAAATGTCGGGTACACGATAAATCACACAAATCTAAAGGCTGTAAACTCAACTAAATACTAAGCGATTACAAGTATGAATAACTTACTTTGCGGGGAAAGCAAACCAAAGACTGCGATTTATTGGCAGAACACTTAGAAAACGTAACAGTTCTACCAAAGCGACTTCTTACATTGCGCTTTTCCGCCATCTTCTGTAGTACTGTTGTGCAGTATGGGATCCGCATCAGATAGGATTGAAGGAGAACATCGAAAAAAATCGTACAAGGGCAGCTCGTTTTGTATTATCGCGAAATAGTGGAGAGAGTGCCACGGATATAACACACGAATTGGGGTGGCAGACATTAAAACAAAGGCGTTTTTAACTATGGAGGACCTTCTCATGAAATTTGGATCACCAACTTCCTCCTCAGAATGTTGGCGCCCGCCTACACAGGGAGAAATGACCATCGTAATAAAATAAGGGAAATCAGAGCTCACACGGAAAGATTTAAGTGTTCGTTTTTCCCGTGCGCTGTTCGAGAGTGGAAAGTTAGCGAATTAGCTTGAACCTAGTGCGATGAAACTCTGTCAGGCACTTAATTGGTGAATTGCAGAGTAATCTTGTAGATGTAGATGAACTTCGATTCGTGTCAGAAACCTAAGAGCAAATTCAGAATGTTGCCGCAGATTGAGAGGTTTCAGTTGCTGCACCGTCTGGATCTTGTTCGGGTACCAGTCTAATGTAGACCGCGAAACTTCCCGCACCGTTGACTATGTGTTGGATAATGCAGGAGCAGTCGCACTAGCCTGGACACGTGCTGCATGGTCAGTTAGAGCAACAGCAACCTCGTCAGTAACTCCTACTGGGGTAGGACGCCTTCCTCTTCCAGGTGCCACAATAAGCTCACTCGTGTTTTCGAATTTCATTATAATCTACTTATCCACTTAACGACATCGGGCTTCTCTTCAGATCTTCCAGTCGCTGATACTCTCTCAATGTAGCACTGAAATTGTTGCCGTTTATATAAAACACTTTCCCTAACCGAACCCGGTCTCTCTTCTCAATAACCATACTGTTCACTAACGTTATTGGTTGTCAAATGACAGCGTGGATGTCATATGGTCGTACAAACAGTGTAGAGCGCTAAATTTGCATCTGGTGACCAAAACTGGAACTGATTTTTTCCAGGGTAAATTAATGCATTGGCATATATACCAAATTTCGCTGCCATACGATAATTACGGCCCACACTGGTACCCCGTGAGTAATTATAAACACCCCGTACAGTACCTAAGACAGTGGTTGTCAAAGTTTTCCGTTAAAGAGCCAAAACAGAATTCGTGGGAGAGCATATCGTGCCGCATATGTTCAGATTTCGTTATTAATTGGTTGTTGTTGTTGTGGTCTTCTGTCCTCAGATTGGTTTGATGCAGTTCTCCATGCTATTCTATCCTGTGCAACCTGCTTCATCTCCCAGTACGTACTGCAGCCTACATCCTTCTGAATCTGCTTAGTGTATTCATCTGTTGGTCTCCCTATTCGATTTTTACCCTCCACGCTGCCCTCCAATACTAAACTGGTGATCCCTTGATGCCTCAGAACATGTCCTATCAACCAATTCCTTCTTCTAGTCAAGTTGTGCCACAAACTCCTCTTCTCCCCAATTCTATTCAATACCTCCTGGGTAGCATTCTAATCTTCAGCATTCTTCTGTAGCACCACATTTCGAAAGCTTCTATTCTCTTCATGTCCAAACTATTTATCGTCCATGTTTCACTTCCATACATGGCTACACTACATACAAATACTTTCAGAAACGACTTCCTGTCACTTAAATCTATACTCTATGTTAACAGATTTCTCTTCTTCAGAAACGCTTTCCTTGCCATTGCTAGTCTACATTTTACATCCTCTCTACTTCGACCATCATCAGTTATTTTGCTCCCCAAGTAGCAAAACTCCTTTACTACTTTAAGTGTCTCATTTCCTGATCTTATTCTCTCAGCATCACCAGACTTAATTCGACTACATTCCATTATCCTCGTTTTGTTTTAAAATGGCTCTGAACACTATGGGACTTAACATCTATGGTCATCAGTCCCCTAGACCTTAGAACTACTTAAACCTAACCAACCTAAGGACAGCACACAACACCCAGTCATCACGAGGCAGAGAAAATCCCTGACCCCGCCGGGAATCGAACCCGGGAAGCCGGGCGTGGGAAGCGAGAACGCTACCGGACGACCACGAGCTGCGGACCGTTTTGTTTTTGTTGATGTTCATCTTATATCCTTCTTTCAAGACACTGCCCATTCCGTTCAACAGCTCTTCCAAGTCCTTTGCTGTCTCTGACAGAATTACAATGTCATCGGCAAACCTTAAAATTTCTTCTCCATGGATTTTAATACCTACTCCGAATTTTTCTTTTGTTTCCTTTACTGTTTGCTCAATATACAGATTGAATAACATCGGGGAGAGGCTACAACCCTGTCTCACTCCCTTCCCAACCACTGCTTCCCTTTCATGTCCCTCGACTCTCATAACTGCCATCTGGTTTCTGTACAAATTGTAAATAGCCTTTCGCTCCCTGTATTTTACCCCTGACACCTTCAGAATTTGAAAGAGAGTATTCCAGTCAACATTGTCAAAGGCTTTTTCTAAGTCTACAAATGCCAGGAACGTAGGTTTGCCTTTTCTTAATCTAGCTTCTAAGATAAGTCGTAGGGTCAGTATTGCCTCACGTGTTCCAGTATTTCCACGGAATCCAAACTGATCTTCCCCGAGGTCGGCTTCTACCAGTTTTTCCATTCATTTGTAAAAAATTCGCGTTAGTATTTTGCAGCCGTGAGTTATTAAACTGATAGTTCGGTAATTTTCACACCTGTCAACGCCTACTTTCTTTGGGATTCTTCTTGAAGTCTGAGGGTATTTCGCCTGCCTCATACATTTTGCCCACCAGATGGTAGAGTTTTGTCAGGAATGGCTCTTCCAGGGCTGTCAGTAGTTCTAATGGAATGTTGTCTACACCCGAGGCCTTGTTTCGACTTACGTCTTTCAGTGCTCTGTCAAACCCTTCACGCAGTATCATATCTCCCATTTCATCTTCATCTACATCCTCTTCCATTTCCATAATATTATCCTCAAGTACATCGCCCTTGTATAGACCTCTATATACCCCTTCCACATTTCTGCTTTCCCTTCGTTGCTTAGAACTGGCTTTCCATCTGAGCTCTTGAGATTCATACAAGTGCTTCTCTTTTCTCCAAAGGTCTCTTTAATTTTCCTGTAGGCAGTATCTATCTTACCCCTAGTGAGATAAGCCTCTACATCCTTATATTTGTCCTCTAGCCATCCCTGCTTAGCCATTTTACTCTTCTTGTCGATCTCATTTTTCAGACGGTTGTATTCCTTTTTGCCTGCTTCATTTACTTCATTTTTATATTTTCTCCTTTCATCAATTAAATTCAATATTTCTTCTGTTATCCAAGGATTTCTACTAGCCCTCGTCTTTTTACCTACTTGCTCCTCTGCTGCCTTCACTACTTCATCCCTCATAGCTCCTCATTCTTCTTCTACTGTATTTCTTTCCCCCGTTCTTGTCAATTGTTCCCTTATGCTCTCCCTGAAGCTCTCTAAGACCTCTGGTTTAGCCAGTTTATCCAGGTTCCATCTCCTAAAATTCCCACCTTTTTGCAGTTTCTTCAGTTTTAATCTAGAGTTCATAACCAATAGATTGTGGTCAGAGTCCCTGGAAATGTCTTACAATTTAAAACCTGGTTCCTAAATCTCTGTCTTACCATATATAATCTATCTGATACCTTCTAGTATCTCCAGGCTTCTTCCATGTATACAACCTTCTTTCATGACTCTTGAACCAAGTGTTAGCTATGATTAAGTTATGCTCTGTACAGAATTCTACAAGGCGGCTTCCTCTTTCATTTCTTACCCCCATTCCATATTCACCTACTACGTTTCCTTCTCTTCCTTTTCCTACTATCGAATTCCAGTCACCCATGACTTAGATTTTTGTCTCCCTCCACTATCTGAATAATTTCTTTTATCTCATTATACATTTCTTCAATTTATTCGTCATCTGCAGAGCTAGTTGGCATATAATCTTCTATTACTGTAGTAGGCATGGGCTTCTTGTCTATCTTGGCCACAATAAGGCGTTCACTATGCTGTTTGTAGTAGCTTACCCGCACTCCTATTTTTTTATTCATTATTAAACCTACTGCTGCATTACCCCTATTTGATTTTGTATTTATAACCCTGTATTCACCTGACCAAAAGTCTTGTTCCTCCTGCCACCGAACGTCGCTAATTACCACTATATCTAACTTTAACCTATCCATTTCCCTTTTTAAATTTTCTAACCTACCTGTCCGATAAAGGGATCTGACATTCCACACTCCGATCCGTAGAACGCCAGTTTTCTTTCTCCTGATAACGACGTCCTCTTGAGTAGTCCCCGCCCGGAGATCCGAATGGGGGACTATTTTGCCCAAGAGGACGCCATCATCATTTAATCATACAGTAAAGCTGCATGCCCTCCGGAAAAATTACGGCTGTAGTTTCCCCTTGCTTTCAGCCGTTCGCAGTACTAGCACAGCATGGCCGTTTTGGTTAGTGTTACAAGGCCAGATCGGTCAATCATCCAGACTGTTGCCCCTGTAAGTACTGAAAAGGCTGCTGCCCCTCTTCAGGAACGACACGTTTGTCTGGCCTCTCAACAGATACCCCTCCGTTGTGGTTTTACCTATGGTACGGCTATCTGTGTCGCTGAGGCATGCAAGCCTCCCCACCAACGGCAAGGTCCATGGTTCATGGGGGGGGGGGGGGGGGGTTAATTGGTAACATACATAAATTAGCATGTTGTGAGCCCCGAACAGACTTTAGTAATGATCGTTGAAAGTCGGCAACATTCGGAACACCGGTTCTCTGTTTCGGAATGCTGCAATCCTCAGCGTCATCGAGGTCATTACGCAACGGTGTTGTTGGCTGTGTGAGCTGATGATACATTGATTAATAACAGTAGTTATATTTATGATTAACTGCATTGTGCAATATGGGACATGATCACAAATATTTATTAAATGTTTTGAATGTCTTTTTCCTCCTGCTCATTGCACTGTATTACAACACCTTAATTAATTTAATGTTAATTGCTTCAAATAAGTATCGTATTTGAAGATGGCTGTCTCTGAGCGTGTCAAAATTTACATTAGAGCAGCTGAAGGCTATGAGTCACGAACGCCCGTGAGCTGTCAGTGCTGGAAGACTAAACATTCCCTTTCTCACATCCTCTAAGCCCGCACAGATCCAGAGTGAAAGCGCTAGATATTTGAAGCTTGTGACCGATTCCAAGGACTGATCGTCGATCGCTTAGTCAAACGGCCACAGCCAGCTCATACTCACCAGAAATATCTTCGAATACCGAAACGTAAACATGTAAACAAGTCTTTAACACATCTTCACCCGTTCACAGAAATACCTAAGCAGATACTCCTCCAGCCTAAGACAACAAGACTCCAGTTCAGTTCCATCTCGAAACAGGTGCCACTGTCCCATTAACCAAAGCGATGGGTACGCCTTCCATCAAACCTAATGCACAGCGGCTCCTTTGTTACAACGAGCAAAATACTCCTCTCTGACGTGTTAGCGAATTGGACGCAGTATATATATTCCCAAGTGACAGATCACTATGTAGTGCCTCAATGCGTAATCATTCTTTTATTAGAACACAGAACACTTTCATTGTGTAAGCCACGTTTACATCTTGTACGTACATTGAGACAAACACAGCCGGCCTTGTGGCTGCGCGGTTCTAGGCGCTTTAGTCCGGAACCGCGCTGCTGCTACGGTCGCAGGTTCGAATCCTGCCTCTGGCATGGATGTGTGTGATGTCCCTAGGTTAGTTAGGTTTAAGTAGTTCTAAGTCTAGGGGACTGATGACCTCAAATGTTAAGTCCCAGAGACTCAAAAGACAACATATATATATATATATATATATATATATATATATATATATATATATATTGTTATTGTGTTTTCTCTTCACTTGTGTCCACAGTGCTGCAATAGTTTATAAACAAAATCATTTTTCCATCTGGTTTGTTTTTAAATATATTTTTTTGTCCTAGTATGTCATTCTCAAGTGACAGCTCACTATGAATTGCTGACGTGGCTGAAACAATAAAAATGTCCTAATAAAAGGATGATTATGCACTGCGGCACTTAATAGTGATCTGTCAGTTGGGAATGGAGTCGAAATCGCTATCGTGAATAAATACATTTAAAAACAGTCTACTTGGAAAGTTGTCATTTATAAAGTACAAAATAATCTCGTGCCGCATCTTCTATTTTTCTTGTCGCTTCTACCCGAACATTTCTGTCTCCGATGGTTCCCAAACCTCCGGTTTTCATATCGTTGGCCAAGTCCACAATAGTTCGCCGCGCATTACCCTTGACATCATAGAGGCGTTCAGTGACGAATAATCTTTTCACTTTCACGTCGGCATGGGTTGTGCAAATGATCATATTGGAAACATCACGCTCACATGAACGGCGGCGCTTGATTTCTACCGCTCTCTCCCTATTTCTGCCACTGTCCGCGACCCTTTCAGGCAACTACTTGACGGGCTCGAGCGGCAACTTCCGGCGTCAGTCTCAGGCAGTCGGTGGGCTACGCGTCTACATGTAATGAAGAACTCTAACGGCAAACTTGGCCTATTGACACTCGTCTGTGGTCTATCGTACCCAATCCTTCCTTCAAAAGACCTTATGATCAAACTCGCAGATGGGTGCTTGTTTTCCAAAACGCATGTGGCCGATGTACCTCTCCAGCTTCCACTAAATTTTGAAACAAAAAAAAAAAAAAATACACACTGAGTGTATTCAGTTCTGCATGCAACTGGAGTCACACCAACAATTGATGAAGTACTAGGCCAGCAGAGTAGAATGCTCCAACTTGTAGGGTGAACATATTAATGAAAACTTGAACTGAAAAAGCATGTTACTTTATTTCCGAAACAACTAAGTCCAGAAACTTTTGCTCTTCATATATTTAACCTCCTGACATGTTTTCATATTTCCAGTCAATAATATTTTATGGAATAATTTTCTGGGGTAGCTCTCCCATCAGAAAGAAAGCACTGATTGCACAAAAGCGAGCAGTAAGAACAATCTGTGGCGTTCGTCCAGAGACGTCATGTAGGTACTCCCTCTTCAAGAAGCTAGGCATCTTAACTGCGCCGTCACAGTATTTATATACACTAATGATATTCGAAATTCGCCATACAGGATCCGTCACAGTTTGAGAACAACAATGAGGTCCACACTTACAACACTGGACGCAAAAATGACCTTTATTAGCCATTACTGAAGTTGTCATTGGCTAAGAAAGGAGAAGAAGCTCAAAATGCTGCAACAAAAATCTTTGATCGTCTACCCAATAACATAAAATGCCTGACAGGTAGCAAACATATTTTGAAGTCTAACGTAAAATCTTTTCTCCTGGACAAGTCCTTCAATTTCTTGTACCAGTTTCTGTTTACAAACTGGTAGACTGAAAAAAAGGGGGATAGAAAGGGCTTGTTTTTAAGTGTTGTTGCTTGAGTAGAGCTAAGAAAATAAGGTACTCATTTACACATAGCCTGTAAGCTGACACATTCCACATAATTCCATAAAAGAATCATTCAAATGAACTATGGAACATGTAACCAACTAATTAACTACGTAACTCTCTAAATTACCATAAGTGGCGCGCATGCAATCACTGCTTGCAGAACCATGTCGTCACTCAAAGTTACCTCTTCTATTGAAGGGGTCCTTCAGGTCTTCATGTCAGACAACGGCCCGTCATTTGCATGTGCTGAATTCCCTTCCTTTTGCCACACTACTGGCGTTGATCATATTTTCCCACCACCCTTCTACCCAGCCTCCAACGTCGAAACAGAACACTTAACACAAACCTTCAACAAACAACTTGAGAAAGCAATGTCCATAAACACTAACAAAGAGGACGCCATGATGCGATTCCTCTCTTCGTACTGAACCACTCTAGTGAGTGGATGTCCAAAGAGGAAGCCATAACAGAGGCAATTCCTTTCTTCGTAGTGAACCATTCCAATTCTTGGTCAGTCCAAGACCGAAACACCCATAGCCACCACCAATGCTCCTTCTTACATCTTTAGCGTCCCACGACATATCCATCAGCTCGGTCAGCTTGGGGATTCCCAGTGTGGGTCAATACCTTTTCCCAGATGCCGGGGTAAGTACTGGGCGCAAGCAGAAATATGGTTTTGGAGGTAAACACCAACGAGGTGATCCGCCGATATCAAGCCGATCAGCTTTGCCCCCGCAGTTCACCCTATCCTCTGGACTGAGACCTGTCTCCCACTCCGCTTCCATAGCATAATCTTAAATTTCGCCCTGGAATATCTTCATTTAAAGACGTCCCCCAATCCTGTTATTCTTCAACAGACATCGAGGAACCCACGGATGTGGCACCTCTGCCTTTATTATTACTGCTGTCCCCAGTCACCACTCCCATCTTCAGGATGTGTATTCAGCACAGAAAAGTCACAGAGGAGTTTTCCAGATGTCAAGACTCCTCCAGTCAGAGCCTTTTGTAAAGCTATCCGTCACCACGTCCCCCTTCCCGGTGTGCTGCCACCGCCAACAGCACTGCCACCGGCCAGGACATTTTCGATTACACCACCCAAAATGCATTCTCGCCTGACTAGGCACCACTCAGACATTGATAAGGGCATAGCACAAACGGTGACACTGTGGCCTGCGCTATGAGGCAGTTGTCTTATATCCAATTGTGCCCTCGACTACAATGTATGGCCAGTTTATAGGGACCGGAATCGGCCGTGCAAGATATTTCAGCACCTAGCGATAGCGCGAGTATCTATCGTGAAACCCTGCCTTCGTCAGTGGGCTGGAATTTCTACATTAAATGACATTCTTATTGCTTAGAACAACTTTGCTTTTGATCCCCTAGACATTCTGGCTTAATTATCCTGTTCTGTTTTGGACTCTAGTTTACTTTGACCCGGGGTGGATAAATTACGAACTGTTGTAGTTGTTGTACTGTAACTATTATTTCAACGCGATGAATAAATGAGCGTCTTAGTCAATTTCAGTGTAGAATACTTCAGTCACTACATTTGAACTCAGGATAGATCATAGTATTCTGCCACTAATAAGTACGAGTTATATAGATTGGTAGTACTGGGAATCATTTCTATTTCACAGATGAAACTTTGTTCTCTCCTAATCACGAGGAACACATCTCTGCTCAAGAGGTCTACGGCAAATTATAGACAACATAATTAATCACTTTAGTAATTTGAGCTGCTTTCAACTATCACTAACACTGATTACCATATTACTCTTCTTAGCAGCTATTCAATGATGGCCACATTTCTCCATTTTGTTTTGCGAAAGAACATTTCAAGACGGAATTCAACGCTTTAATTTTTGTTTTACTGTTTTCAGACGTCTCGTGCGTCTTGCACCCAAGACCTTTCACACGACCCCACAAGCAGAACTCAAGAGGATCATATCAGATAAATGACCTGTCCACAAAACAAGATTTTCTCTACCTGTTTATCTTTCATTGGAGGGGCTCTAAGCACTTTGGGACTTAACATCTGAGGTCATCGGTCCCTCAGACTTAGAACTACTTAAACCTAACTAACCTAAGGACATCACACACATCCATGCCCGAGGCAGGATTGAAACCTGCGACCGTAGCAGCAGCGCGGTTCCGGAATGAAGCGCCTAGAACCGCTCGGCCTCAGCGGGCGGCTCTTTCATTGGACTTCTGGCGGAGGTTTCCACGAGCAAGGGAGGCGGGAGGGGAAGAAGGCGCAAAGTGAGTTGGCCTCCATCATGTTGGAAACGCACACATGCACTAAGACCAAGTCATCCGCAGTTTTCTAGTGGAGTTTCATGCTCCAACAACTTGCGCTGTACATCTATATTTGGTCGAGTTTGCCTACCCTACAGTTCATACCCTATAGTATAATAAATCAGTTTATTACTTTGTATTCCGTTAACTGAGTTGTCTCACAACATCTTAGGATTCGTAACGTTCGTCTCTGCTGTTTCTTGTAGCTCCACTTGTTACATTTTCTCTTTTCCACAGAAACATCCTGAACAGTTTCTGTCTGCAGCTTTTCATGACCCCGAAACACAAGAAGTCTCCAGTTCATTTGCTTTTGCAGGTAAAATGAAGTCCAAAAGTACGCATATCTCAAAGTTGTGTTGCGAAATAGATCGTCCATGAGCCCCCTGAGCCTCAGTGCATTTTAATTTTGGAAGGTCACAAAGCATCTGTCATATTAGTGAGCGTCTTTGTCGGATTCATTACGACTGATAGGAGCTAATCTGGAAAAGGAGATAAGCCTGTGGTCATTTCAACCCATTTTTTAGTCAAAACCCTTAACTTCGAACAAACTGACGTGGTTATCCTCTGTGATTTGTAGCTATCTTCCATACCCTTTTCTTCTCCCATATCAATCTGCAAACGTTTCGTACTGACTCACCCACACCTTCAAATTCACTAGTTCTCTTGAATAACTGGCCGAGCGGTTCTAGGCGCTACAGTCTGAAATCGCGCGACCGCTAAGGTCGCAGGTTCGAATACTGCCTCGGTCATGGATGTGTGTGATGTCCTTAGGTTAGTTAGGTTTAAGTAGTTCTAAGTTCTAGGGGACTGATGACCTGAGAAGTTAAGTCCCATAGTGCTCAGAGCCATTTGAACCATCTTGAAGAACATGAAACTCGATACAAAAGAATTTGCACTGTAATTTGAACAATTTGTTTAAAGAGCCTGAGAAATAATTTGGAAATGGAGAAGAAACTTTATTTATCTGAATGATGAGAGAGAATTTTAATAGTATGCTAAGCTTTAACTTCATGAAGAAGACCGACATGAAACATAATTCGACGAATAACACGACATCTGAGAATGTTAGGACCGCTCATCCATTTTCTTTGGAGCAGATCGTAGAAAGTCGAATTTGCAGAACAGACCTGTTGACTCTGGCGGTTTTCGGCCGAGGCCTGGCGGCAGTCTTGTCCCTGTCAATGCTGAAGCGGCCAACGGCTGCGTGGGCGTTGGGGAGCGGCGGCTGCGCGGCTGCAGGAAGCGGGGGAGTTTCCGCGTCCATCTCAGGAGTCCGCACTGGAGGACTCTGCAAAAACAACAACAACCCTGTCTACAGTTGATCATCAAAACCTAAGGGGGCCTGCGGTAGTCAGCGCTGTCTCCACTGTTGAAAATATTTGTAATGGACACCATTACAACAGACAGAAGCAGAAAAACATTCATTTTATATCGCTCTACAGTGATGATTTCGTGATCGACATAAACTCAGCCAGACATTATATTAGTCAACCTCTCAAGAGGGAATGCTGGTAGCTTTGGAGCGCTATTGATACTATCGAACTGGTACGAGGCAGTCATGTCACCCATCACTGCTGAAGTAAGTCATGGCAGTGAAGATGTGCGTGCAAGTATGTGCCAGTCTGGTGTATGGAATCAGCGCAGTAAGGTACTAGGAGACATGACAGAATAGCAGAAAGGAGCTTTCGTTTTTGGACGTGCCCATGACAACACTGAAAAAAGTTGCCCAGTTTGTTGGTATACCAACGCAGATTGTCGATCGTGTCTACAAGGAAAAGTGTACCACTAGCAGCCACGTAATAAGGCGCAAGAACATTACTCGTACAAAGAAAGACACAGACCTGAGACGATCGTTAACTCCTTGTCTATGAGAATCTCTTTCAAATCCAACATGGATTACTGCTATCCATAAATGCAGACCCATTTCAACAATTTTTCGAGCGAACACTGCGAAGCGAGCTGCGTGCAATAGACATTTGAGGTCAGATACTGTGCAAAAGGCCTATTCTCACAGGAACCCATAAATATGTACGTTCTCAGTGGGCTAACCACAGAAACTGGTCAGTATAGACCGACGAGTCGATATTTTGCTTTTTTTAAAACATGATGCTAGGAGTCGAATACGCTGACGGTCCAAATAGTTCGTCTGGAGGTGTTTCTCGTGCCCTGACTTGGGCCTACTCTTTCAGATATCTGTGAAAATCATCTAGGACATTTATTTCAACATTCTCAGTAACAAACTTCTTTCTTCTACAATTTCATGATAAGAATGTCGTAGACAGTTCCATCTTCTGAGACGACACCAACCTGCACGCATACACTCCTCGTCTGTCGACAACTCAGGTATTTATCGCACCTCGACTGGTCCACTAAATCACCCGAGCTGAGGCCCATAGAAAATATCTGTACTATTTGGAACAGCAATTTGGTAGCTCTGCAGCATCTAACCATCACTGAGTGGCTTCAGCTCTATGTGGCATACCTGAAGAAACCTGTTGGCTCTCTTTGTCTTCGAACTGTGGCCAATATCAATGCTAGAGACGGTATTGCACTGCAGCGTCATGTCTCCTGGGAATGACTAATTTTTTAGCCAGTGCGTTTATTTATTTATTATATATTTTTTTTCTTTATTGTATTTCAATTCCCCATCGGGGCGGGCTGGCGGCAGCATATGCACTGCTCTTCAGCCGAAAGACATGGAACAAACAATAGAAGACATTTAAAAATAACAAAGGAGAGAATATGGTGAACATAGATATAAAAAAATGGGGAACATCATGGAAGGCAATAGACAAAAAACGGGGTGACTGTAAAATGGAGATAAAAAACTGTTTAAAAGTAGCACACACAAAAAGCCACACACTGCGACAATTAAAAGAACACAAGGCACAGTATGACAGGAGCATAAAAGGTATCGATGGATGGCGTAGCACATAACAAACACTGACGGCGAACCTCAAGGCAGTACACAATTAAAATCACACCTCTTGATGTACAGGAGAAACAGCACTAAACACAACACTGATGTGGCACACTGACGATGATCAAAACAGAGGATCTGCCAGGCGCAAGGAGAGGATGGAGACCGGAAGAAGGGAGGGAGGGGAAGAGATGGGGGAGAAGAGCGGGGGGCGCGCTGAAGAGGGCCAGGTAGGGAGGGATGTGGGCAGGAAAGAGGCAAGTATGGGTTGCAGGGTCTCAGGGGAGGGGGGAACGGAGGAAAATCCGCTCCGGGGGAAGGAGGGAAGAGGAAAAAGGGGGCCCTGGGGAGGGGGGCGGGAACAAGGCCAGGTTATAGTTGGAAGGGAGGGTAGATGTCACGGCGAAGTTCGTCATCTGGGAGGGGTAGGCGTTGGAAATTGCCCTGATGAAGGAGGTGGAGGGTGTGGAGGTGGAGAGAGGGAGGGATACAGCGATAGAGGTGCGGCAATGGGCAGGGGGTGGAGAGGAAGGAGGAAACCAGAGGGTGGGGGGGATCAAGCCTGCGGATAATGTAAAGGATGCGGAGATGTTGGAGGAACAGGAGGAGGTGGGGGAAGGGGATCAGTTCATACAGGAGCTGTGTGGGGGAAGGAAGGCGGATACAGAAGGCAAGGCGGAGGGCATGGCGTTCAAGGATTTGGAGGGCCTTGTAAAAGCGGGTGGGGGCGGAGATGCAGGCAACTCTGACATAACAGTGCGTTTATTATGTTTCGTCGGCTTATATATAGACCGTGATGGCATCAACAGTACTGATGATAGAATCAAAGTAGTCTCGATGCTGAGGCAGATGCTAACTAGAGTGCTGTATGACAAACAAATGCCAATACATCCAAAGCCAATATACAGGGTTCTCCATTGATAGTGACCGGACCAAATATCTCACGAAATAAGCATCAAGCAAAAAAACTAGAAGAACGAAACTCTTCTAGCTTGAAGGGCGAAACCAGATGGTGCTATGGTTGTCCTGCTAGATGGCGCTGGCATAGGTCAAACGGATATCAACTGCGTTTTTTTAAAAATAGGAACCCCCATTTTTATTACATATTCGTGTAGTACGTAAAGAAATATGAATGTTTTAGTTGGACCACTTTTTTCGCTTTCTGATACATGTCGCTGTAATAGTCACAAACGTATAAGTACGTGGTATCACGTAACATTCCGCCAGTTAGGACGGTATTTGCTTCGTGATACATTACCCGTGTTAAAATGGATCCTTTACCAATTGTGGAAAAGGTCGATATCGTGTTGATGTATGGCTATTGTGATCAAAATGTCCAACGGGTGTGTGCTATGTATGCTGCTCTGTATCCTGGACGACATTATCCAAGTGTCTGAACCGTTCGCCGGATAGTTACGTTATTTAAGGAAACAGGAAGTGTTCAGCCTCATGTGAAAACGTCAACCACGACCTGCAACAAATGATGATGCCCAAGTAGGTGATTTAGCTGCTGTCGCGGCAAATCCGCACATCAGTAGCAGAAAAATTGCGCGAGAATCGGGAATCTCAAAAACGTCGGTGTTGAGAATGTTACATCAACATCGATTGCACCCGTACCATATTTCTAGGCACCAGGAATTGCATGGCGACGACTTTGAACCTCGTGTACAGTTCTGCCACTGGGCACAAGACAAATTAGGGACGATGACAGATTTTTTGCACGCGTTCTATTTAGCGACGAAGCGTCATTCACCAACAGCAGTAACGTAAACCAGCGTTATATGCACTATTGGGCAACGGAAAATCCACGATGGCTGCTACAAGTGGAACATCAACGACCTTGGCGGGTTAATGGATGGTGCAGCATTATGGGAGGCAGGATAATTGGCCCTCATTTTATGGATGGCAATCTAAATGGTGCAATGTATGCTGATTTCCTATGTAATGTTCTACCGATGTTACTACAAGATGTTTCACTGCATGACAGAATGACGATGTACTTCCAACATGATGGATGTGCGGCACACAGCTCGCGTGCGGTTGAAGCCGTATTTTATAGCATATTTCATGACATGTTGATTGGTCGTCGAAGCAGCATACCATGGCCCGCACGTTCACCGGATCTGACATTCCCGGATTTCTTTCTGTGGGGAAAAATGAAGGATATTTTCTGTCGTAATCCACCGACAACGCCTGACATCATGCGTCAGCGCATTGTCAATGCATGTGCGAACATTACGGAAGGCGAACTACCCGCTATTGAGAGGAATGTCGTTACACGTATTGCGAAGTGCATTGAGGTTGACCGACATTATTTTGAGCATTTATTGCATTAATGTGGTATTTACAGGTAATCACGCTGTAACAGCATGCGTTCTCAGAAATGATAAGTTCAGAAAGATACATGTATCACATTGGAACAAACGAAATAAAATGTTCAAATGTACCTGCGTTCTGTACTTTAACTTAAAAAAAAGAAACCTACCTGTTACCAACAGTTCGTCTAAAATTGTGAGCCATATGTTTGTGACTATTACAGCACCATCTATAACAAAGCGAAAAAAGTGGTCCAACTAAAACATTCATATTTCTTTACGTACTGCACGAATATGTAATAAAAATGGGGGTTCCAATTTAAAAAAAAAACTCAGTTGATATCCGTTTGACCTATGGCAGTGCCATCTAGTGGGCCACCATAGCACCATCTGGTTTCCCCCTTCAAGCTAGACAAGTTTCGTTCTTTGTAATTTTTTCGTTTGACGCTTATTTCGTGAGATATTTGGTCCGGTCTCGATCAACGGACAACCCTTTATACAAGACTGCCATTTGGGCGATTGCAATGTATGTAATTGAGAGCTGGTCAGTAGCAGTGCCCAATGAAGGTTAATGCAGTGTTCCCTACTTTATCATGCTACCAACTAATATAGCCGTTAAGAGATTTTTATTTCTCCAATTATGGAGCAAATAAGAAGAAGATGGGTTTACCGGCATGAATACATTCACTGGGCAGCACGTTCTATTGTGGTCAAGGCTACCTAAGTACTTGAAAGTAATGGCACATGTCCACATAGTCAAGTTGTGATTGGAAAACACGTTAAATACATGATGATTGTGTCGCTATGCACGGGCGACACGACACCGCAACAGATGTGCGACTCCAGATCCAAAGAAATGGGCCTTGATAAAATGGGATGAAGAAATCCCCTGAGCACAATGTGATTAGCCAGTCGCCACCATTAGAACTAGACCCACGGTAGACTGTCAAACATATCAAAGCATGGTCACAAAGAAAGCTTTCAGCCACAATATTTCTCCAACAAATAAGCCAGGGTTGACTTCCATGACAAAGTATATACTGATAAAGTATTTTTAGCTGATGCAGCCAATGATGTTGCGACATGCTTCTTTCAAATGATCTTCCAACACTAGCAGTGGAAGTAACAAAAACTGAAAGACCATGAAAACTCTGTGTGCAACTGCATGCCCGCTCCTTCTCAGAAACAGTCCATATGAAGTCTTCAAAGAGTTGCATCATATTGCACCAGTAACTTGCTGAAAAAGCACATATACCTACTAAAAAATTAGAAAATAAAATGGAGATCGATATTATTAAATATAACTAGCTGAAGATAAGGTAATGATGAAGCATCACGGAACTATAAGGGAAAGACTCAATTAAATGATGACAGGCTTTTTGTTGCATCAGTGGCTTGTGTTGTAGGTACTGATTTAGCTCATAATCCATTGAAAAATGTGAAAGTGCAGTTCATTTCGAGACAGTCACAAACTAGTTTTCATAAACCCTACATGTCTCCCTGATAGGATTAATATGGTTGCAATATCAGCTTCACACAGGCCCACAATGAGCTAAGGGATACGTGGGCCAGTCAGAAATGCAGTTCTGTAGCTAGACACTACAATAATGCTGGCGAAGTATTGTGTAGCATAATGGTCTACGGTTGAAAGAAGCAGAGAAGATAGCAGTAGGCAGTTATTGTCAGAATATGAGGGTCTGCTTAATCCTCATTGGTCTTTACCAGTGACCCCAGTGATACAGTACAGAATCGCAAGAAATAATGAACTGCCCATGTATCATAAATTTTACCACATGCCACATTATTTGCAGCCAGTGGTGGATGAATTTATTAACCAGCAACTACGAAATGGTATTATAGAGAAAAGTACAGTTCCCTAGAACTACCAGTGGAAATTATCCTGAAGAAAATGCAGATGGAATGAAGGCATATAGCTTTTGTTCCGACTATCGGTAGCTCAATAAGTGTTCATTCATAGATTATCCTACTTCAAATGTAATAGGAACTTCGGATAGTCTGGAGAAATGCAGATATTTTTTTTACCCTGGATCTGTGCAGTGGTTATCATCAGTTGGAGGTGGCACCAGAGGATCGCCAAATGGCAGAATTTATGGTTGCGTCATGAGATTATCACTGTGAAAACCACACCAGATACTTTCAGCACCTCTTAGCTGGGGTAGTGCTGGATTGAAGCTGGACAACGTACAGTGTATTTAGATGACGTAATTGTCTTTATGAAGAATTTGGAAGAGCATATATTGTGGGTAAGGTGCACGTAACACTTGGTTTAGAAAACTTTGCGACAGAAGAACTACAGTATTTAGGACATGTAATTAGTCATGAGGGAGTCCAGCTGGATACCTGTATAACAAAAGAAGAAAAAAGTAAAGTTCCACTGGTCAGTTTAGTGAGAATATGCATTCAGTCATTTGAGAGATTTATTAATAACTGGAACTATATTAGTTTTCCCAAATTATGAGAAGGAATTTGTGTTATCATGTGACACAAGCAATCATGCACAAGGCTGTGTATACAGTCAGAATGGAGAGGGCATGACGTCAACTATACCTCACTATAGTTGAACAGAGCAGAAGAATAACATTCACGGGACAGCAAGTAAATTAGGCATGAAAAGCAGTTTCATTATCCTGTGCTCAGTCGTTATTTACAGCGGTGGTAAAACGTTGTGACTGGTACCGGGTGGGTTTTGACTTGCTTTGCTGTTGACAAGTCTCTGATTTGGAATGTGATTAGAATTAGATATCGCTGAGTTTGTGCAGATTACTGTGCAAGACTGCTCGCATCGTTATTATCGTTTAACTTCCATCCGAGACCCTGTGTCCGTTCTCGTATTCTAGTGTTCCGAACCAGACGCAACAGTGACTGTAAGAGATATGCGAGAGCGTACCATTTGGAGGTTATCGGCGATGAAGGCGGGGTTGATGATGCCGAGCCCCGTGCCGGAGCCGCTGGAGCTGGAGGTGGAGGAGCGGCCGTGGTGCTGGAAGAGCAGCCGCCGCGCGCTGCCGTTGGAGGCGCTGGTGGGTGGCCGCCATCTGGCGGAGCGCGCCCGCCGCGCCCGCGACCCGCGGCCCAGCATCGCGCCGCCGTCTGCAACACGCCGCCGCGCACTCAGCACCAGCAACGTGCAACCGCCGCCTGTCGCTTTACTACGCACAATTCAAACAGGGCTGTTAATCTGTTAACGCCAAAAATCAATGTTTCGTTTCACCACCCACGAGATTTTGTAGAGGATCGTTTACTAAAATTTGCACCATTTTTTGGTCTTGAAGCCGTTTTCAATATCGGCCACACCCCCTTTCAGTTCAACAAGATGTAGGACAAAAAGAAGAAATTATTTTTAGTGGTTCTGGGAGACACGTAGTCACAACGTTTCCACGAACGTATTCAAGAAGTCGGCGTCGAGTAACGGGGTTTATAATGGTCCATTTTACTCTTTGTTGTTGTGACTTAAGGTTCAATCAAATTCGCGACACTTCGTCTCGTTGCTGTTACTGACTGCGACAGCAGTGCACTAAGAGACTAGCAAAGTACACTTCTGAATGCAATATCGGAGGAGTGCGAAGAGTCTCGTCCATGTTGATTTTTAACGTAGCTTTTTACAATAAGGAGCGAATGTTGTGCCATAACAATCAACAATGTCTAAAAAACAGCAGGAAATTTGATTTTTTTAGTTTCCTGAGGACCCTGGGAGGTATGAAACGGTACAGTACAAGGCAGTTTCTTTACTATTCTCTCGTAACGTACAGATAATTACCAAAGAATGTCATTTTTCTTTAAGAACAAAAAAGGCTATTAAACAACAGAAGACCCAACCTTTTGAAGAAATACGTCGTACAAAACCCAAAAACGTCAAGTTTCGTTCGCTACACTTGCAGCCAAATCACTGAATTTAGAACATGGAAAAGTTGTACGGAATGCAATACCTGCATTATTTAAAGCAGCAAATAAGCCACCACATCTGTATCTGAAGAGAAAGCTACACAGAGGTGATAATCAATCGTCAAACTCAATAAATCTCTTTCCCAACACAGAAGAAACCAATTCTGCAAGTGTTGCTACTTCTGAGCCACAAACGGCAAGAATAACACGTGCGAGACGGATACGGCAGCCCGTCGAGACTACATTGCGATGCAGTCTACAGCGCAATACTATGTGCCATTACATAAACATTATTGTCAACGCAACTGCTTGAACATTGTGTAACTGACGTATTTACAAGCACGTAAATATTTTAAATCACCACACTTATTCAGGATTCTGATATGCCTGGAGTAATAATGTTTCAACTGTTCATTTGTGTATCCGTGGTATCGGTAGCAGCTGCACAAATAGTTTATTAAATTTTGTATTCTAGTTGCAACTGCTGAGATACATTTCTTTTTCATGACACGTGTTTCATCTTAGGCAGCTGGATTGATTTGGGGGAGAGACCAAACAGCGAGGTCATCGGTCTCATCGGATTAGTTAAGAATGGGGAAGGAAGTCGGCCGTGCCCTGTGAAAGGAACCATCCCGGCATTTGCCTGAAGCGACTTAGGGAAATCACGGAAAACCTAAATCAGGATGGTCGGACGCGGGATTGAACCGTCGTCCTCCCGAATGTGAGTCCAGTATGAAACACCATGACTGCTCCTTGGTTACAATGAGAATTTGATCTCTGGATGCGCATTTCAAAAGAATGTTCGCTTTTGGTTCTCATGTTATTAATAAAAATTAAAATTCTGCAACAAAACCAGTTTACGATAATGAGGGTGAAAAATGGAGGATTCGTCACAATACAGAGTTGTACGATATTTACAAAGAGCCGAACATCGTGGCTATAATGAAGACACGACGACTCTAGTGGGCAGGGCAATTTGTTCGAATGCAGGACAACCGATGGCCGAAAACTGTACTCAGCACCAAGCCAACCGGCAGAAGGCCCGTACGAAGACCTAGAACTCGATGTAGTGACTGCGTATCCAAAGTCCTTCAGAGAGTGGGAGTGCTGGAAGGATGGCAGAAAGGAGCCAAAACAGGCTGAAGTGGAGGCAGTCTCTGAAAGCAGCGCGCGGTCCATTGGGCCTGATCGCGTTAAGTAAGTAAGTAACAAAACCAGGTGAGAGTTAAAACTCATGTGTAATAAGAGAGAAGAAACACTTCTATTTCGAACACAGAAACAAAAGTCAGAATGCCTCCACCAGGTTTTAAGTGAATAACTTGAAAAGTGTATGAAGACAAAAAAGCGCTTTTTAGTATTTGCACACATATTCGTATGAGCAGAATATCCAGTGCCCTTATATATATACGTGGGGCGTTCAGTATATATATGTACACGAGGGGCGTTCAATAAGTACTGCAACGCATTTTTTCTCGGCCAATTTCGGGTGAGAAAATGCGGAATTTGTTGTGAAACATCCTGGAATATTCCCGCTTCAGCTCCTATAGTTTCAGGAAGTTCCGAAGGAGGCGGCCCTATACGTAGCCTTCAAAATGGCGTCTGTAACGGAAGTGCTTTTAAACAGAACTCTCATTGAGTTTCTTTGGGCAGGAAAAACAGAGCACCGCAGATATTCATAGGCGCTTGCGGAAGTATTGGGACAACGTCGGTACCATTCCAAAATACCGTCACCAACCTCCGCCCGCCCCCGCCCGCCCCCGCCCGCCCCCGCCCGCCCCCTCCCCGCCCCCCCCCCCGCCCCCGCCCCCCCCCCTCCCACCCGCCTACGTATATGCGCTAGACATGAAATGTTTTCATAACACCGTCACCCTTCCAAAGCATCGTTAGTCGAAGGTCGCACGCAATGTATCCGGCACGTGGTGCCTCTCTAATCGTTATTACCGTAGCGGGTTGTGACATAGAGAGAGAAGCATCGTTAGTAGACAACAACAAGATCGCACGCAGTGTATCCGGCAAGTGGTGACTCTCTAGTCGTTATTACCGTAGCGGGTTGTGCCATAGAGAGAGAAACCCTTTCTGGAACTCGAACCCTGCTCCTCCTGGGTGGAAAGGCCAAGTGCTCCCACCTAACACAATTAAACCACCAGACACACATGGAATTGATGGGAAATTAAAAAATGCCGGAGCCCTTTCTGGGACTCGAACCCTGGTGCTCCTGGACGGAATGCTCAAGTGCACCCCCAACACATGAAACCTGCCTAGATGCGGGAGAGGAAGGTTAGGTTAGTGTACTTTATTTATTTTGGTCGAGAAACTGACGCAAAGATCGATCCTAATTGCGTAATTAATCACAAAGATAGGCCCTAATTACACAACTATATGCAAAGCACTACAGAAGGACGGCATAAAATCGCAATACGCCGCGAAAACTGACGATACCATACAACTGGTGTTATCCTGCCAAGAAAAAAAATTCGCAGAACCACTCGAAACCAGCGACAGAAACATCGAAACTCTACCCTACACCTACAAGCTGCCAGAGTTGATATTAGCTAACTTTGAGAAGGGTGTATTTCCTGCTTTTCATGTATGCGTGTTTCTACTGCATTACAGAGAAGTTATTATCAGAGTTTTTTTTCTTTGTATACGTCTACGGCATTGCATGTTTCGAATTCTTTAAGTTCAATGGGCTCCATGTACAATTAATCTTAAATAGAGTGATGGTAGAAATGCTGTCTGGAAGCTTCCATATGAGGTATACTTTTTTCGTATTTGGTCTTCGTGGTCCTTATGCGCAATTAATGTTAGCTGCAGTAGAGTCGTTTGGTAGTTACCTTGAAATGAGGGTCTCTAAATTTTGTGTTTACAGTTCCTAGGAAAGAACACCGTCCTCCAAGGACTTCTGTTTGAGTTCTGAAAGCAGCTCCATGGCACTTACAGGTAACAAATCTAGAAGCCATTCGCCGAAATTCTTCAACATGACCTGGAACGGATCAATCCCACCAGTGAAGTAAGCAGGACGATAGTAATACACCTGAAAGTTACTGGTTTATTATTCCTACTCATCAGCATTAACTTGCATTTTTTCCGCATTTAAGGCTAGAGACCATTCATCACACCAAATGGAAATTTTGTCTAAATCGTCTTGTGTCCTCCTACAGTCACTCAGCTTTGATGACTTATCGTAGACCGCTGCATCGTCGGCAGACTACTGACCCGCCAAATCATTTAAGTATAAAGAGAACAGCAGCTATCCAATTGCACTGGGCTGCATGTTGGATATAGCCACTCTCGTATCTCTGAGCCTGTTACATATGCTCGTGCCCTCGTTAACGGGCCGCGATGGGAGATCGTGTCATGTACCTTCCAGAAATCTAGAATATGTAATCCACCTGTTACCTTCCTTTATAGTTCTAGATATATCATGTGAAATAAAGGCATGCCGAGTTTTGAACGAATGATGCTTTCTAAAATCAGGCTGTTTCATCAACATAAACAGCTTAGCCTCAAGAATGTTTATTATATTCGAACTGAGAATACGTACAAAGATTCGGGAGCAATCCGAAGTTAGGGATATTGGTCTGTAATTTTGCGGTCTGTTCCTTCATCTTTCTTGTATACTGGAGTGACCCGCGCTTTCTTTCGTTCCTTTATACCATTCGTTTCGATCTTCGTATTGGACGAGAAAGAAAGAGAGAGAGAGAGGCGGGGTGATGGACCAATTCCCTGGAGTACTCCTTCTAAAATCTAACAGGAATGCCATCCGGACCAGATGATTTGTCTGTTTTTCAAATCTTGACGGTGCTTCCTTATGTCAGTTATACATCTTCCATACGGGGGTCCGTCCGAAGGTCAAGAGACTGCATGTTTGTACGGTTTTCATGCTTGAACGATGTCTTAAACGTGAAATTTTAAACTTAGGTTTGGCTTTTGATATCTTCAACTGCCGCACCAGACTGGTCAACAAGGAACTGACTGGAATCCTTAGACTCGCTTACCGATTTTACACACGGCCTGAAAGTTCTCGGCTCCCTGCCAAATCTTTTGCTAAGTTGTGACGGTGGCAGTTACGTGCTTCACCCATTAATATTTCGGCAGCCGGCTAATGGCTTACGAGACCTCGATTCAGTCTATTAAACGTGCTTGATTCGATTATTCTATTCCCTACAGCTTACAGCCATGAAATATCGATCAAATTATACATCATCTTCGTTTTCCATTAATGTCGATGGTACTTCATTCCTAAATATACGGCTTACAAGTAGTATTGTTTAGTGCTCGTCGCAGTTATGAGTACCGGTAACTACAAGCGAGGTTCATTACAAAAGCGAATCATTACAAAAGCGATACTATCTGACTCGAAATAGCAAGGTATCTATGACAGGGTATGCTAATACACAGAAAATTCGGTGCATAACTGATTCTTTGTCTATGTGATGCACAAAACTAATTTCATTTTGTTTTGAGGTTATTTATTTATTTATTGATATTAGTTTCAGAAGCTATCCCCGATAGCCCCGCATAGCCATCACTGTCAAGATGGTACTTACTTCCGGAGGAGGGGTATGGAAAAGATGATAATGATGACGATGATGATGATGTAATATTTCTCTGTGAAATAATAAATATCGAGTAAAAGCACTACATATTTTGGAACACAACCTACGAGCAGCTTAGAGACAGAAGTGATGACACTTTCTGCGGGACCTGACCATCATTTTGCAGAACAATGCTCAAGCACGTAGAGTGCAAACTGTTACTGATTTGTTTGACTGATGGGATTGCTGAGTGCTGTACCACCTACTGCGGTCCCCTGACGTAAGTCCTCGTGAGTTCAACTCGATTTCTGACTGAAGGAAACACTTCAAAGCAATTGCTTGACGACTGCTGCAACTCATCGGTTAACAGACCGCGCCACTCGAACTGTCGACACATGTAACACTGCTAAGAGCATCACTGGCAAGGGTTATACACTATGCTGGAGACTACTTTGAAGGTCAATAAAACTTTGAAAGACATATTTATTTTGTACGAGCTGTAAATAAATAGGGTCCACTGTTAAATGTCCAATCCTCGTATATAAACTCTCTCCTAGTATCCACCATCTTCTACAAGACGAGGCCCTTACAACAGAGTATAACACAGAGGTGCATGTGTGTTTGATGCTTTAGAAATACGCAGTGTGTTGCCTCTACAGTTGCTAAATTCATCGTATCATCCACAGTGATTAAATGATACACTGTCACTGATGCGGCCAAAGATGCCAATACAGAGATAGAATGTATTGTACTTAAACTGCCAACAGCCTCGATTTTTACATCAGTCTATCGCACACCCTTGTTCAGTCTATTTCAGTAATGTCCAGCCTTGTACCAATCCATATATCCTCAATTTACACTATAACTTTGATGCCACTGACTGATCTCCATGACAGCAGCAATATCTCCCTCCCTGTAATACTATTACTTGGAGTGCAATAAGACTCTCTTCACCAACTGTTCGGTGTTGTAATCAAGGAAGAAATTAACCGCATATTTACCTTCTCAGAGGAACCGAAAGTATAAGACCACTCGGATTACGTTTCGCAGACTCATCCAATTTGATTTCGTTTGGCTCCCTTACAACTCAGCTGATGATGCCATTCTTACGTGCTCTCCGTCCCACACAGCAACTTGTGTGATGAAGACGCTCGATCTGCTCACCACACAACGAATTCAACCACTGGTGGTGTTAAAGATTAATATGTTTTAGAACAGTTAGTCTAATTCTGAAGACGACGCTAGTTTGACTGATTATGGCATTGGTCTTCCGCTCCTAGTCTGCTTCTGTCTGTAACGGTAGGCTCAATTCAACGTCATGCTTATCTGTTAAACAAAACAAGAGTTAGTTTTACACTTTACAACAAGTAAAAATCAGTGATAGTGGTCAAGGTTCATGGCTGGACTTGAGAGCATCTATCTTTTGTGGTGACCTTCATTATCATCCTTTAAACTGACTGGCGTGTTGTTTTAGCGTCTCTGCTTAACTCAAATAGTTAAGCCCAGACTCGGCTAGCGTCTCTTACAACACTCCTACGGCCCAAATAATCAATAAGCTCTGTCTATCACGCTATTGCGTGCGACCAGCCACATGATTTACGTCTTTCTATGACAGTTCAAAACTCGCCTTTTCACACAACATCCTCATCGAGCCGATTACGAAATATCCATGTTTGATGCGTCCCTATCGCCTAATTTCGATTGACAGGCCACCGGATAGTCGTTTTGATCACCGGACTCACACTATCAACACAATTGAGATAACAGGTGCGTCTCGAACACTAATGCGTCGGACAGATCACCTCATAATTATCACCCGAAACACCCACAATCGCCATACGCCGATAACGCAACGGGTGGGTCCTGAACACTACCGCGTCGGACGTCATACCCTGCACTCGTCTCAAGAAACGCAACACATTCGGTGGGACGCAATATCCACCTACCACATCACAACACGCTCAACACACCCCAAATCCATCCACCACAGAGCCAGATTTTATCCTGAAAGCTCTCCTGTCCAATAGCCTTGCCATAAAATTTTGTATAGGAAGTTATCTACATAAGATAACCCCTTCTATAATTAATCTAATACTTCTAAATATTGCTCGTGTCATAGATGAAGCAAATTTTCTATACTAAGCGACCCAGTGGTCCCCATACAACAAAATTTAACATCAAACACATAATATACACACAATCCATACCAAAATAAGACAAGCATATGAAAATAGGAAAATAAATACACACATCATAAAACAAATAATCACAAAACACAAATAAAACACTGCCTATACTAATACAAATAAACATCGCCAACAAATCACAAAAATCTAATCTAATTATACACTACTTTGTTCCCGGCCGCGTTCTTCCGCAGCCGAGTGTGCAGCCCTAGTCATTCTTGTCTGTTTTGCGCAGTTTGCGTACGGCCAGGGTTCGCCGGACGTATTTTGATTATTTGTGTAGGTTCTGGATTGCGGTCTTCACTCGCTCTCCAGTTCTGCACTGGTTGATCCCTTGCATTTTTATTGGTTGGTTTCCAGTTATTATTACCCTGGTTCCACCTACGTTCCTGTGGCGGATAATGTTTGTTCTCTATTATCGCGTCACTGTGGATTGTTTCTTCAAGTTGCATGCTTTGTGAGCTGTACCGCGGAACTTACCCGTAAGATGACAGTTGTCTCTACGAGGAGTCTCAGCTTTTCTATCTAAGACCAGCCCGCAAATATGACAATTAACAGCCTTTTCATACAAGTCATCATTTTCCTTTGATTTGGTCATGGGAATATTGATGCTGTAGAGCTTGTGAACTTGCCATCAAAGTTTTCCAAGCTCAGTGAGAAGCCAAACCGCTGGATCGCCCCCCTACATAAGACTGATAGCTATTAAGTTTACAATCATATGCGCATACAACTTGGAACGCAGCCGCATAAGGCTCAGTGAGAAGCCAAACCGCTGGATCGCCCCCCCTACATAAGACTGATAGCTATTAAGTTTACAATCATATGCGCATACAACTTGGAACGCAGCCACATAAGGTACATGTTTTTGTGTGAAGGTTGTGTGTGAGGCTAAGGGGTTCCCTTCACAACGAGTAATAGGAGCCAGCAAGCATCAAAATCGGCGTACACAACAAAAGAACAACGCTGCTGGTGGTGAGTATTTTTAAATTTAATGAAGTTATTTTCCTCAGTGGGCATAACAACACGTACCGGGTCCTTGCATGCACAATCTAATAGATGTGTCGCTAATAACTCTTGAGATGAAAAATAACTCAAACACCTTATACAAATATGTTGTTTATGTTCATTTTTACTTAACTGGGAGGAAATGAGTCGGGACATGTCTTTGATCCAGACGTAGTGGTAATTATCACGTTCGGAGAAGAGCAGCATGTTGACATGCAACTCTCGTTCACATGCAAATTTTGAGAAATGGAGGGGGCCTACTACTGTATGCTTGTTCTGCTCATCTGACTTGCTTTTCTTCTCCAGGCCACAAACGTGGACCGATATTGCGGTATTCTGAGCTTAAAACTTAGGTATGTCCTGGATTCTTAAAGGGAACTCTATTCCGTCAAAGTTGTACTGTCTCTAAATATCTTTGACTTTGTAACTGCTGGGACGCTCGGGATGATGTTTGTAATTGTAATTTCTCTCGCAAGCCAGGACTGACCATGCAAAACACGCATTATCATAGTTATTTTGAACATTAACGCACGCCTGCTTTTTCTCAATATCTATAGGGAGTTTAATATAACTGGACCCTCCATTCATTGAATCATAGACATGTATATGGATGTCGAGGTGTGGTATACTGCTGAGCGCTTTAGCGGATCCACGTACTTCCATCTCGGAAAATCGGTCCATAATGGCGCTCAAGGTGGATTCTCGGTACAACTCAGCAATCGATGTGCTCCGAGAAATAACACCATTTTCACCCCATATATAATGCAGAGTAGCCGTCTCCGCGTCACCTTGATGTTTAGGGGGGTGACTCAGTTCACTGCATAATACCGCACTGCATTTAATGGCGTTAAATTCCGGATCTTCTATGAGTTTGAGGAGCTCGGTCTCCAAGACGGGGAGGCACGCCTCCAAAAACCTTACAGGATCGCGATACCTCCCGCCTGGATTCTCAATTCTGGTGAAAGAGATTCGCCCCTCAAACGCCCTAGCAACTGCTGAGTATTCTAAGGGAGTCATTACGCCGTTATTCTGATCGATTTCATTATCGATAGAACGGGGGAGAGAACTACCGCTAGCCATAAGGAAATTACTATTATTACAGTTGCTACAACTAGGAGTCCACCCGATAGATGAATGGACTGGTGATGGGTAATCGTAATCATCATCATTTGCAGGGAGAGGTATACGTCTCGGAACGCACACCTAGCGTGGGCGGCGGCGGCGGCGGCGAGCTGTTGCTTCTAGAGGAGGCGGAGGTGACAGCCGGTTTGAAGGGCCAGGCTGTGGCGACGGCGGACGGGCTGCGCAACCAAACGGATGCGACAGCGCTGGGGGGAGAGGGCGCTAACTCTCTCTCTATGTCACAACCGGGGTTATGATATAGAGAGAGAGTTAGCGCCATCTCACCCCAGCGCTGTCGCATCCGTTTGGTTGCGCAGCCCGTCCGCCGTCGCCACAGCCTGGCCCTTCAAACCGGCTGTCACCCCCTCCTCCTCTAGAAGCAGCAGCTCGCCGTCGCCGCCCACGCAAGGTGTGCGTTCCGAGACGTATACCTCTCCCTGCAAATGATGATGATTACGATTACCCATCACCAGTCCATTCATCTATCGGGTGGACTCCTAGTTGTAGCAACTGTAATAATAGTAATTTCCTTATGGCTAGCGGTAGTTCTCTCCCCCGTTCTATCGATAATGAAATCGATCAGAATAACGGCGTAATGACTCCCTTAGAATACTCAGCAGTTGCTAGAGCGTTTGAGGGGCGAATCTCTTTCACCAGAATTGAGAATCCAGGCGGGAGGTATCGCGATCCTGTAAGGTTTTTGGAGGCGTGCCTCCCCGTCTTGGAGACCGAGCTCCTCAAACTCTTAGAAGATCCGGAATTTAACGCCATTAAATGCAGTGCGGTATTATGCAGTGAACTGAGTCACCCCCCTAAACATCAAGGTGACGCGGAGACGGCTACTCTGCATTATATATGGGGTGAAAATGGTGTTATTTCTCGGAGCACATCGATTGCTGAGTTGTACCGAGAATCCACCTTGAGCGCCATTATGGACCGATTTTCCGAGATGGAAGTACGTGGATCCGCTAAAGCGCTCAGCAGTATACCACACCTCGACATCCATATACATGTCTATGATTCAATGAATGGAGGGTCCAGTTATATTAAACTCCCTATAGATATTGAGAAAAAGCAGGCGTGCGTTAATGTTCAAAATAACTATGATAATGCGTGTTTTGCATGGTCAGTCCTGGCTTGCGAGAGAAATTACAATTACAAACATCATCCCGAGCGTCCCAGCAGTTACAAAGTCAAAGATATTTAGAGACAGTACAACTTTGACGGAATAGAGTTCCCTTTAAGAATCCAGGACATACCTAAGTTTTAAGCTCAGAATACCGCAATATCGGTCCACGTTTGTGGCCTGGAGAAGAAAAGCAAGTCAGATGAGCAGAACAAGCATACAGTAGTAGGCCCCCTCCATTTCTCAAAATTTGCATGTGAACGAGAGTTGCATGTCAACATGCTGCTCTTCTCCGAACGTGATAATTACCACTACGTCTGGATCAAAGACATGTCCCGACTCATTTCCTCCCAGTTAAGTAAAAATGAACATAAACAACATATTTGTATAAGGTGTTTGAGTTATTTTTCATCTCAAGAGTTATTAGCGACACATCTATTAGATTGTGCATGCAAGGACCCGGTACGTGTTGTTATGCCCACTGAGGAAAATAACTTCATTAAATTTAAAAATACTCACCACCAGCAGCGTTGTTCTTTTGTTGTGTACGCCGATTTTGATGCTTGCTGGCTCCTATTACTCGTTGTGAAGGGAACCCCTTAGCCTCACACACAACCTTCACACAAAAACATGTACCTTATGTGGCTGCGTTCCAAGTTGTATGCGCATATGATTGTAAACTTAATAGCTATCAGTCTTATGTAGGGGGGGCGATCCAGCGGTTTGGCTTCTCACTGAGCCTTATGCGGCTGCGTTCCAAGTTGTATGCGCATATGATTGTAAACTTAATAGCTATCAGTCTTATGTAGGGGGGCGATCCAGCGGTTTGGCTTCTCACTGAGCTTGGAAAACTTTGATGGCAAGTTCACAAGCTCTACAGCATCAATATTCCCATGACCAAATCAAAGGAAAATGATGACTTGTATGAAAAGGCTGTTAATTGTCATATTTGCGGGCTGGTCTTAGATAGAAAAGCTGAGACTCCTCGTAGAGACAACTGTCATCTTACGGGTAAGTTCCGCGGTACAGCTCACAAAGCATGCAACTTGAAGAAACAATCCACAGTGACGCGATAATAGAGAACAAACATTATCCGCCACAGGAACGTAGGTGGAACCAGGGTAATAATAACTGGAAACCAACCAATAAAAATGCAAGGGATCAACCAGTGCAGAACTGGAGAGCGAGTGAAGACCGCAATCCAGAACCTACACAAATAATCAAAATACGTCCGGCGAACCCTGGCCGTACGCAAACTGCGCAAAACAGACAAGAATGACTAGGGCTGCACACTCGGCTGCGGAAGAACGCGGCCGGGAACAAAGTAGTGTATAATTAGATTAGATTTTTGTGATTTGTTGGCGATGTTTATTTGTATTAGTATAGGCAGTGTTTTATTTGTGTTTTGTGATTATTTGTTTTATGATGTGTGTATTTATTTTCCTATTTTCATATGCTTGTCTTATTTTGGTATGGATTGTGTGTATATTATGTGTTTGATGTTAAATTTTGTTGTATGGGGACCACTGGGTCGCTTAGTATAGAAAATTTGCTTCATCTATGACACGAGCAATATTTAGAAGTATTAGATTAATTATAGAAGGGGTTATCTTATGTAGATAACTTCCTATACAAAATTTTATGGCAAGGCTATTGGACAGGAGAGCTTTCAGGATAAAATCTGGCTCTGTGGTGGATGGATTTGGGGTGTGTTGAGCGTGTTGTGATGTGGTAGGTGGATATTGCGTCCCACCGAATGTGTTGCGTTTCTTGAGACGAGTGCAGGGTATGACGTCCGACGCGGTAGTGTTCAGGACCCACCCGTTGCGTTATCGGCGTATGGCGATTGTGGGTGTTTCGGGTGATAATTATGAGGTGATCTGTCCGACGCATTAGTGTTCGAGACGCACCTGTTATCTCAATTGTGTTGATAGTGTGAGTCCGGTGATCAAAACGACTATCCGGTGGCCTGTCAATCGAAATTAGGCGATAGGGACGCATCAAACATGGATATTTCGTAATCGGCTCGATGAGGATGTTGTGTGAAAAGGCGAGTTTTGAACTGTCATAGAAAGACGTAAATCATGTGGCTGGTCGCACGCAATAGCGTGATAGACAGAGCTTATTGATTATTTGGGCCGTAGGAGTGTTGTAAGAGACGCTAGCCGAGTCTGGGCTTAACTATTTGAGTTAAGCAGAGACGCTAAAACAACACGCCAGTCAGTTTAAAGGATGATAATGAAGGTCACCACAAAAGATAGATGCTCTCAAGTCCAGCCATGAACCTTGACCACTATCACTGATTTTTACTTGTTGTAAAGTGTAAAACTAACTCTTGTTTTGTTTAACAGATAAGCATGACGTTGAATTGAGCCTACCGTTACAGACAGAAGCAGACTAGGAGCGGAAGACCAATGCCATAATCAGTCAAACTAGCGTCGTCTTCAGAATTAGACTAACTGTTCTAAAACATATTAATCTTTAACACCACCAGTGGTTGAATTCGTTGTGTGGTGAGCAGATCGAGCGTCTTCATCACACAAGTTGCTGTGTGGGACGGAGAGCACGTAAGAATGGCATCATCAGCTGAGTTGTAAGGGAGCCAAACGAAATCAAATTGGATGAGTCTGCGAAACGTAATCCGAGTGGTCTTATACTTTCGGTTCCTCTGAGAAGGTAAATATGCGGTTAATTTCTTCCTTGATTACAACACCGAACAGTTGGTGAAGAGAGTCTTATTGCACTCCAAGTAATAGTATTACAGGGAGGGAGATATTGCTGCTGTCATGGAGATCAGTCAGTGGCATCAAAGTTATAGTGTAAATTGAGGATATATGGATTGGTACAAGGCTGGACATTACTGAAATAGACTGAACAAGGGTGTGCGATAGACTGATGTAAAAATCGAGGCTGTTGGCAGTTTAAGTACAATACATTCTATCTCTGTATTGGCATCTTTGGCCGCATCAGTGACAGTGTATCATTTAATCACTGTGGATGATACGATGAATTTAGCAACTGTAGAGGCAACACACTGCGTATTTCTAAAGCATCAAACACACATGCACCTCTGTGTTATACTCTGTTGTAAGGGCCTCGTCTTGTAGAAGATGGTGGATACTAGGAGAGAGTTTATATACGAGGATTGGACATTTAACAGTGGACCCTATTTATTTACAGCTCGTACAAAATAAATATGTCTTTCAAAGTTTTATTGACCTTCAAAGTAGTCTCCAGCATAGTGTATAACCCTTGCCAGTGATGCTCTTAGCAGTGTCACATGTGTCGACAGTTCGAGTGGCGCGGTCTGTTAATCGATGAGTTGCAGCAGTCGTCAAGCAATTGCTTTGAAGTGTTTCCTTCAGTCAGAAATCGAGTTGAACTCACGAGGACTTACGTCAGGGGACCGCAGTAGGTGGTACAGCACTCAGCAATCCCATCAGTCAAACAAATCAGTAACAGTTTGCACTCTACGTGCTTGAGCATTGTTCTGCAAAATGATGGTCAGGTCCCGCAGAAAGTGTCATCACTTCTGTCTCTAAGCTGCTCGTAGGTTGTGTTCCAAAATATGTAGTGCTTTTACTCGATATTTATTATTTCACAGAGAAATATTACATCATCATCATCGTCATCATTATCATCTTTTCCATACCCCTCCTCCGGAAGTAAGTACCATCTTGACAGTGATGGCGATGCGGGGCTATCGGGGATAGCTTCTGAAACTAATATCAATAAATAAATAAATAACCTCAAAACAAAATGAAATTAGTTTTGTGCATCACATAGACAAAGAATCAGTTATGCACCGAATTTTCTGTGTATTAGCATACCCTGTCATAGATACCTTGCTATTTCGAGTCAGATAGTATCGCTTTTGTAATGATTCGCTTTTGTAATGAACCTCGCTTGTAGTTACCGGTACTCATAACTGCGACGAGCACTAAACAATACTACTTGTAAGCCGTATATTTAGGAATGAAGTACCATCGACATTAATGGAAAACGAAGATGATGTATAATTTGATCGATATTTCATGGCTGTAAGCTGTAGGGAATAGAATAATCGAATCAAGCACGTTTAATAGACTGAATCGAGGTCTCGTAAGCCATTAGCCGGCTGCCGAAATATTAATGGGTGAAGCACGTAACTGCCACCGTCACAACTTAGCAAAAGATTTGGCAGGGAGCCGAGAACTTTCAGGCCGTGTGTAAAATCGGTAAGCGAGTCTAAGGATTCCAGTCAGTTCCTTGTTGACCAGTCTGGTGCGGCAGTTGAAGATATCAAAAGCCAAACCTAAGTTTAAAATTTCACGTTTAAGACATCGTTCAAGCATGAAAACCGTACAAACATGCAGTCTCTTGACCTTCGGACGGACCCCCGTATGGAAGATGTATAACTGACATAAGGAAGCACCGTCAAGATTTGAAAAACAGACAAATCATCTGGTCCGGATGGCATTCCTGTTAGATTTTAGAAGGAGTACTCCAGGGAATTGGTCCATCACCCCGCCTCTCTCTCTCTCTTTCTTTCTCGTCCAATACGAAGATCGAAACGAATGGTATAAAGGAACGAAAGAAAGCGCGGGTCACTCCAGTATACAAGAAAGATGAAGGAACAGACCGCAAAATTACAGACCAATATCCCTAACTTCGGATTGCTCCCGAATCTTTGTACGTATTCTCAGTTCGAATATAATAAACATTCTTGAGGCTAAGCTGTTTATGTTGATGAAACAGCCTGATTTTAGAAAGCATCATTCGTTCAAAACTCGGCATGCCTTTATTTCACATGATATATCTAGAACTATAAAGGAAGGTAACAGGTGGATTACATATTCTAGATTTCTGGAAGGTACATGACACGATCTCCCATCGCGGCCCGTTAACGAGGGCACGAGCATATGTAACAGGCTCAGAGATACGAGAGTGGCTATATCCAACATGCAGCCCAGTGCAATTGGATAGCTGCTGTTCTCTTTATACTTAAATGATTTGGCGGGTCAGTAGTCTGCCGACGATGCAGCGGTCTACGATAAGTCATCAAAGCTGAGTGACTGTAGGAGGACACAAGACGATTTAGACAAAATTTCCATTTGGTGTGATGAATGGTCTCTAGCCTTAAATGCGGAAAAAATGCAAGTTAATGCTGATGAGTAGGAATAATAAACCAGTAACTTTCAGGTGTATTACTATCGTCCTGCTTACTTCACTGGTGGGATTGATCCGTTCCAGGTCATGTTGAAGAATTTCGGCGAATGGCTTCTAGATTTGTTACCTGTAAGTGCCATGGAGCTGCTTTCAGAACTCAAACAGAAGTCCTTGGAGGACGGTGTTCTTTCCTAGGAACTGTAAACACAAAATTTAGAGACCCTCATTTCAAGGTAACTACCAAACGACTCTACTGCAGCTAACATTAATTGCGCATAAGGACCACGAAGACCAAATACGAAAAAAGTATACCTCATATGGAAGCTTCCAGACAGCATTTCTACCATCACTCTATTTAAGATTAATTGTACATGGAGCCCATTGAACTTAAAGAATTCGAAACATGCAATGCCGTAGACGTATACAAAGAAAAAAAACTCTGATAATAACTTCTCTGTAATGCAGTAGAAACACGCATACATGAAAAGCAGGAAATACACCCTTCTCAAAGTTAGCTAATATCAACTCTGGCAGCTTGTAGGTGTAGGGTAGAGTTTCGATGTTTCTGTCGCTGGTTTCGAGTGGTTCTGCGAATTTTTTTTCTTGGCAGGATAACACCAGTTGTATGGTATCGTCAGTTTTCGCGGCGTATTGCGATTTTATGCCGTCCTTCTGTAGTGCTTTGCATATAGTTGTGTAATTAGGGCCTATCTTTGTGATTAATTACGCAATTAGGATCGATCTTTGCGTCAGTTTCTCGACCAAAATAAATAAAGTACACTAACCTAACCTTCCTCTCCCGCATCTAGGCAGGTTTCATGTGTTGGGGGTGCACTTGAGCATTCCGTCCAGGAGCACCAGGGTTCGAGTCCCAGAAAGGGCTCCGGCATTTTTTAATTTCCCATCAATTCCATGTGTGTCTGGTGGTTTAATTGTGTTAGGTGGGAGCACTTGGCCTTTCCACCCAGGAGGAGCAGGGTTCGAGTTCCAGAAAGGGTTTCTCTCTCTATGGCACAACCCGCTACGGTAATAACGACTAGAGAGTCACCACTTGCCGGATACACTGCGTGCGATCTTGTTGTTGTCTACTAACGATGCTTCTCTCTCTATGTCACAACCCGCTACGGTAATAACGATTAGAGAGGCACCACGTGCCGGATACATTGCGTGCGACCTTCGACTAACGATGCTTTGGAAGGGTGACGGTGTTATGAAAACATTTCATGTCTAGCGCGTATACGTAGGCGGGTGGGAGGGGGGGGGGCGGGGGCGGGGGGGGGGGCGGGGAGGGGGCGGGCGGGGGCGGGCGGGGGCGGGCGGGGGCGGGCGGAGGTTGGTGACGGTATTTTGGAATGGTACCGACGTTGTCCCAATACTTGCGGAATGTCTACAGAGACCTGGCAGTGAACAAAAGCGCGGAGAGTCGTTGGGCGAGGCGTCTGTCACCATCGCAACAAGGCAGCGCAGACCTATCCTTTCTCCAGCGACCGAGCGAGGTGGCGCAGTGGTTAGCACACTGGACTCGCATTCGGGAGGACGACGGTTCAATCCCGTCTCTGGCCATCCTGATTTAGGTTTTCCGTGATTTCCCTAAATCGCTTCAGGCAAATGCCGGGATGGTTCCTCTGAAAGGGCACGTCCGATTTCCTTCCCCATCCTTCCCTCACCCGAGCTTGTGCTCCGTCTCTAATGACCTCGTTGTCGATGGGACGTTAAACACTAATCTCCTCCTCCTCCTCCTTTCTCCAGCGTGCCGGCCGGCCATACACGTCTGTGACTCGTGCAATGTTGGAATCTGCGGACACTCTCATTCGATGTGGTCGACGGAACATAATCTAACATCTCACTGCACAAATGGGCGTCTCTCTTGGTAGTGCTGACGCACTCGTCCACCATTTTAGTTACTGGAAGGTGTGTGCAAGCTAGTTTCCTCGCCATTTCACAACAGACCGTAAAGAGCAACGTAGGGCCGTCTGTGTGGAATTGCTTGTACGTTAGGAGGCTGATCGTGAAATTTTTTGTCGAACATCGTCACAGGCGATGAAACATGGGTACATCACTTCGAACCTGAAACAAAACGGCACCTCATGGAGTGGCGCCATACCATCTGTTCAAAGCCGCGCTCTCAGCCGGTAAAGTCATGGCAACGGTCTTCTGGGACTCTGAACGGGTTATTGTGTTTGATGTCGTCCCTAAGGGTGCAACGATTAGCTCTGAAGTGTATTGTGCTACCCTCCGGAAACTGAAGGAACGACTTCAGCGTGTTCATCGCCACAAAAGTGCAAACTAACTTCTCCTTCTCTATGTCAGCCCAAGGCCTCACGCAAGTCTGCGCACCCGAGAGGAGTTCACAAAACTTCATTGGACTGTTCTTCTTCATCCACAGCCCGAATCTCGCACCTTCCGACTTCCGTCTGTCTGGCCCAACGAAGAATGGACTCCGCGGGAAGCAGTAACGTAGATGATGGGGAGGTTATAGATGCGGCAAGAGGCTGGCTCCGACGTCGACCAGTACAGAGGCAACATGCTGGCATACAGGCCCTCCCAGTAAGGAGGCGAAAGGCCGTCTCATTGAACGGAGATAATGTTAAAACGCAGGTTTTGAAGCCAAAATAGTGGAGAATAATATAATGTGATAGAATCCTGAACAAAACCAACTAGCTTTCAGAAAAAAAAGTGTTGTGTTACTTACTGAACGGCCCTCGTACTAGCTCAATACTAACAGCAAATCATGACAATCCAGTGTACTACAGCTAGATCCTAATGGAAAAGTGGTTGACAGCTACCGCTGTGTTACCTCATATGCCAATTGCAACAGTCAGTTTCAAGTGATTCTTGCGTCCAGTAACATAACAACTGTGATTCGTTTTCGTTGTTTACATTGTGTATCATTGTGACGTATTTATTTTTCGTGACAGGGTGCCCATATCTAGCCGCGAAAATGTGCAGAAAAGTGACACAACTATTACCAACCTGTTAATCAAACTCAATATTACACATCAGTGTGCAGCCTTTGAATGTAGCCCAGCTTTTGCTGTCGCTACCATACGTGTACGGAGACAAACGTGATACGACAGCCTCACCCCTTTGCACGCTCGACTGTCAATCAATTTTGTTATTCTGATCGCGCTGTAGTAGGTCAATATTTTCTCCATGGCCAATATCACTGGACGTTGCAGCCCCAGGGCGGAATGGAGCCAGGGGAAGAACTGCTTCCTCGCATCCTGCAGGAATTTTTCTGAGATGCCTGCTGCATCAAGCTCTACGGCCTAATCTGACAAGGGGAGGCTACGACGCTGGCATCACAGATTTAGTTCAAAATTTGTACATCTTTAGTACGCCATGATAACAACAATCTGGCGATTACGAGAATATGAGGCGACAATTTGAATTCCGCTCAGAATTAATTGTTAATCTATGTTTTTTTTTCATCAATGGTCATATTATTTAATTTGTATGACATTTAAGAAGTAATATAACCAAAAAATGACATGTGTTTGCATGAAGTTTTAGTGATTTTTATATTGACTACTTACTACACTCCTGGAAATGGAAAAAAGAACACATTGGCACCGGTGTGTCAGACCCACCATACTTGCTCCGGACACTGCGAGAGGGCTGTACAAGCAATGATCACACGCACGGCACAGCGGACACACCAGGAACCGCGGTGTTGGCCGTCGAATGGCGCTAGCTGCGCAGCATTTGTGCACCGCCGCCGTCAGTGTCAGCCAGTTTGCCGTGGCATACGGAGCTCCATCGCAGTCTTTAACACTGGTAGCATGCCGCGACAGCGTGGACGTGAACCGTATGTGCAGTTGACGGACTTTGAGCGAGGGCGTATAGTGGGCATGCGGGAGGCCCGGTGGACGTACCGCCGAATTGCTCAACACGTGGGGCGTGAGGTCTCCACAGTACATCGATGTTGTCGCCAGTGGTCGGCGGAAGGTGCACGTGCCCGTCGACCTGGGACCGGACCGCAGCGACGCACGGATGCACGCCAAGACCGTAGGATCGTACGCAGTGCCGTAGGGGACCGCACCGCCACTTCCCAGCAAATTAGGGACACTGTTGCTCCTGGGGTATCGGCGAGGACCATTCGCAACCGTCTCCATGAAGCTGGGCTACGGTCCCGCACACCGTTAGGCCGTCTTCCGCTCACGCCCCAACATCGTGCAGCCCGCCTCCAGTGGTGTCGCGACAGGCGTGAATGGAGGGACGAATGGAGACGTGTCGTCTTCAGCGATGAGAGTCGCTTCTGCCTTGGTGCCAATGATGGTCGTATGCGTGTTTGGCGCCGTGCAGGTGAGCGCCACAATCAGGACTGCATACGACCGAGGCACACAGGGCCAACACCCGGCATCATGGTGTGGGGAGCGATCTCCTACACTGGCCGTACACCACTGGTGATCGTCGAGGGGACACTGAATAGTGCACGGTACATCCAAACCGTCATCGAACCCATCGTTCTACCATTCCTAGACCGGCAAGGGAACTTGCTGTTCCAACAGGACAATGCACGTCCGCATGTATCCCGTGCCACCCAACGTGCTCTAGAAGGTGTAAGTCAACTACCCTGGCCAGCAAGATCTCCGGATCTGTCCCCCATTGAGCATGTTTGGGACTGGATGAAGCGTCGTCTCACGCGGTCTGCACGTCCAGCACGAACGCTGGTCCAACTGAGGCGCCAGGTGGAAATGGCATGGCAAGCCGTTCCACAGGACTACATCCAGCATCTCTACGATCGTCTCCATGGGAGAATAGCAGCCTGCATTGCTGCGAAAGGTGGATATACACTGTACTAGTGCCGACATTGTGCATGCTCTGTTGCCTGTGTCTATGTGCCTGTGGTTCTGTCAGTGTGATCATGTGATGTATCTGACCCCAGGAATGTGTCACTAAAGTTTCCCCTTCCTGGGACAATGAATTCACGGTGTTCTTATTTCAATTTCCAGGAGTGTATTTTTAATTAAATTTAATTACTAGAACAAACAAATTTATAACTATCGACAAGCAAACGAAGAAAAGCATCGTGCTTTATACCATGACATCTTTACCGACGACGTAGGTCTTCCAAATTGCACAGATAATGTACTCCGATTTGGCAACCATGCGACGTTTATTTCTATCGGCAAGTTGAAAACTTTATCAAGGGCCTCAGAACTGTTTATTTCTGATTGACAATGAACGAAAACTTTCTTCTTGTGAAGATGCTATCAAAATTCGTTCTATCGTACATCACCAACTGTCAGCACCTATATTTGCCAAAATGTTGCGTTGCGCGGAGTGGTTTGCATCCAAACTATCGGAAGAAAGAGAATTTTTTCATAATGTCAACTAGGTCTGTTTTCCCTTAGAAACGCTGAACATTCCCTGTAAATGCGGGGAAAATGTATTCATTCGATGTAGTAGATGCCGTTTTAGTTTATGTTTTCCACATCTATACGACAAATGTGATCCTCAATGCGCAATGTCGAGAGCATATCCGACGAGTAATTGTTCGTTTCTCTTGAGGTCCCGCACACTGTGTCTTACTATATTACTGATTGTGAATAACGTTATTCGCATCATTAATTATCGATATCTGAGTTGGGCTTTCCAAGCCTGTCCCTCGTCCTTGACAAATTAAAAACAGTAAATAGTCAAATAACGCGCGAAATTCACTATAACTTCTTGAAAGTGCACATGGTTTTTTCATTATATTACATCTCAAATGTCATATAAATTAAATAATGTGACAAGTGATCAAAAAGTATAGATTGGAAAAACTAGCTGTTGGCAGGATTCGAACCATGGCCTCGTCCACGACCCTCCTACACTGCGCGAACGCAAACGACTTTTTTTTTTGTAAAATAAGGAGGATAATACGCACTCTCTACTTGAGATTTGGTTCCATTAGGAAAATTATGCACGATGATCGCGCAACAAGTATAGTAAACACTGGAAAATCCAGCACTTGCTGTATAAATTTGAAGCTACATTTTTACCATTGCACATCGATTCCACTCACAGAGCGATAATCCTCAGTGCAAGACCAAATCCAGCGGACTCACGACTTGCCTACAATGACTTCATACGGTCGGTGCTTTCGCACAGATACATCAGTTACATAATAGACGAGTAAAACTATTCTTGCGACTTTCTCGGAATTGCCAGAGTAGTGCACCTCACTACTTGCACATTATCTTGTTTTAATGGCCTACCAAAGGTGTGCAAAGTTTGAAACAAATATGTGATCCCAACGTCGTGGCCTGCCCTTGTGGCATATTTAAAGGGATGGAAATCCTTTGCCTGTGCTCCTCAGTAATTTGTTGCTAAGAAAATTGTGAGATAAGTCTATATGCTCCTATTCAAATTACTTTGCGATTGACGTTTCGGCCAGTCGAGTGTAGCGGACACAAGTCAAGCGTAGGTCTTTCTTGAGCGTCACATGCTCACTGTGTTGTCAGTTTTCTACATACGTGCAGAGCCTTGCTCAACGTGGCTGGCTGTTTCCCGGCAACACTGCCTCCCGCCACTGCAGTCTACATCACCTGCAATCTGTCAGCCACAAAGTCATTTTCGTCGTTGTGTAATGTATTATGATGAAGAATATGATAATGCATTATGATGCCAGCGCTTTTCGTATGCGTGAGTATAATTTGAAATATAGTCGGAAGTAACCTAATCGGCTGCCTGTATTTCACGGTTGCACGGTCATTGAAATATTACCATCTCCCTTACTTAAAAAAAAAAAGTTCAGTATATTTCGTGACCTCCTTTCCAAAAATCGGTGTCGTTGTATAGGTTTTCTCAATACAGATTCTTCAGCGTTCCTGTAACCAATATATGATGTTACTGTTTTTTTCTAAAGTTTATTGGAAAATTTTATTTAACACTTAAGCTGGCCATTCCGGAAATGATGCGGATGCATTGTATCGTGACTTCCAGTAAGTCCATTTTTTTTACTCTTCTTTGTGTAGTGTGAAATTTTTAAGAAGTTGGAGCTACTACAGTTCCTGAATCTATATGTACCCACGAGACGTTGGAATCGTATTTTGACATCTGTGAGGCCGCTGTAATAGAAAGAATTACGCAAACCTAGTTTTATTGGATGAGCGATTGTTTGCTTCTGCGTTTTTATCTTCTAGGTCACTGTTCGTGTTAAAACTGAGTTAACATCACTCTGTCAGAAGGGGCAAGATTTTTTGATAGCTTACGTTGTCTGGCAGTAGAATGGTATCTTTGGGGATGGTTGGTGCGAATTACGCCACATAATTTGTCAGTGTTGAATATCTAATTGCCGGCTGCTATGTAAGAGCACAAGAGCTCGTGAGAGCACGTGAACACCCAAACTTTTGACACCATGCAGAATTATTGGTTATTTTTCTTTGACTGCTGTTAAACATAACATTGATGCTGCAATCTGAAAGATACGTCACTTAAATCTATCGCGCTGCCGCTCCTCTGGACTCTGTGAGACTTGGCATTAGCGTCATGAGCACACCTAAAGTTGTACACGTTTTAACGAGCTTCTGAGCATGCGCGGATCGCGTGGCGTAATTGCTTTAGGGACCAAAGACATATTGATCTGATAAAAAAAATAAAAATAAAAAAACCTGCACGGGGCACGATGTGCACAGCCAGCCCGCCGGCCAGAGTGGCCGTGCGGTTCTAGGCGCTACAATCTGGAACCGAGCGACCGCTACGGTCGCAGGTTCGAATCCTGCCTCGGGCATGGATGTGTGTGATGTCCTTAGGTTAGTTAGGTTTAATTAGTTCTAAGTTCTAGGCAACTGATGACCTCAGAAGTTAAGTCGCATAGTGCTCAGAGCCATTTGAACCATTTGAACAGCTAGCCCTTGCCACTCAATTACAAGTTTATGTCAGATGTCAGTGCCACCTGGTTGTAGACACCCTGTTCACTTGGCATAAATCCTCCTAAGCGATAGCACACTCCTCAGATATCTTAATTCACTCACTACATATTGTAGAAAAATTAGATCGGACGTCAGTGCATGTTAAACTTGTATTGACCTCGTTTTTGGGTTTCTGAATGAGTTATGGTATATTAAGTTACGGTTTTCATCATACAGTAGTCCATTTGAGGCGCTGACAAGGGAAACTCCCCACGCACCCTCTTCAGATTTAGTGGTAAGAGGGCTCAATGGACAACCCATCAAAAACTGAACACAAATCAAGTATAAAAACTGGAAGTAGGTGTATTCAACTGTGAAAAAAAAAGCAAAGAAAAATAGGAGCAGTGAACGATCCAAGGACAAGAAGTGCGATATATAGCAGTTTGAAACAGCAGGTTCGAATCCTGCCTGGGGCATGGATGTGTGTGATGTCCTTATGTTAGTTAGGTTTAAGTAGTTCTAAGTTCAAGGGGACTGATGACCTCAGATGTTAAGTCCCATAGTGCTCAGAGCCATTTTTTGAAACAGCAGGGATGTTGTGGTTATGTGGTCACGATGTTGGACTGCCACGGGGCAGAGCCGTATTCAAATCTTTCTGACTCTAATAATTTTTTTTCGCTGCATTCAAATTTGTGCCTGTGTCGTGGTGTAACATCCGTTTGCAACAGTGAGCCCTAAGGAACAGCGACCTGTAACGACAGCTGATTCTGTACAACTACTCTATTAGTAGCCGAAAGGAAGGGGCTTTCGAATGGGAACCGCAGAATTCTGATGACAAGGCGACAAATCAACCGAATCCTCCACCGGAATAGTGACAGTACGTATGTCATATGATACGAATCTCTTACCGGCTTTCGTTATTTGTACGCCTCCTAACAGTGTGAGATACGCCTCCTTGCCCGATTTGGATCTTCGTATGAATGTAAATGCGGTCACTCCCAAGGAAATGACGAAAACATAATATGTGTCATAGAAGCTGCAAAAAATTAACGTAACAGTTTCACAATCACACAGTTTCTCTGTGCTCTCTCGAGACATACGTTTTTAATGTTTTTGAAGTTGTGTTCCGTTTTGGAACTTTTGACTCTCGAATTGCTTTGTTGTAACATAGTTCACACCCTTTCATTTGTTGTTTTCATTTCTGTGAGTCGTCTACATGGTATCTCGCCTGCTGTCACTGGTCATTACGTTCACTTGTGACGGTAACGTATTCTTATCACATGGCTCATATTCTATAAGCAGTGCATAGTATGACAACAGCCAAGACTACAGAAAGAGAACAAACATTTCGAAGACCGGACCGACAGTTCATAATGTTGTGAAAAAATAAATAAAAACAAATGGCACGATGAGTTTTGAACACAGCTCGTCCGCTTCAGACTCCAAAAGCGTGATCACTTAAGCACGACGCTGTGACTGTTTATGTACCCTCTATATTGCATTTGTTAAGCTTAGACCGTTCATTGTTTCTGTTTTGATTTTTTTTTTTTCGCAGTTCAGTAAAACTTCTTCCTGTTTTCCTGCTTGATCAGTGTTAGATTTTGACGGGATACGCACTTGTCCATCTTACCACTAAATCTGAGGGGGTTGCGATGGGGAATTTCCTGTGTGAGAATCATAAGGGCCTAAAGCACGTCACCTTTCATCGTGAGATTGTAGTATTTATTCATCCTTCTAAAATCTGTTGATCTTATGTTGAGTCAGGTTTATCTGTGCTGTAGGCTCACACTGTGTATATGAAAATTCACGGAAAGCTGTTATCACTGGTTTCTCTGATTTTCAATTTAAATATTGGATTCATGGCGGTGTGCTCTAGACCCTTATGGATCTTAGCACCTCATTTGTATTCCAGTTAAGCGACCACGTTGGTAGACATCACTACTTGAATTTAATCAAGTTCACAAACGGCACTTTGTGTTGGGAGTTGGCTGTTTACTTTGCGGGAGTCGGCTTTCGTAGGCAGTGTAAACATGAACAGTGTTGAAACTATTTTAAATGCTAACAGAAAAGTAAAGCTGTGAGGAAGGGTCGTGAGTCGTGCTTGGATAGCTCAGTCGGTAGAGCACTTGCCCGCGAAAGGCACAGGTCCGGCACACAGCTTTAGCCTGCCAGGAAGCTTCATATCAGCGTACACTCCGTTGCAGAGTGTAGGTCTCATTCTGGGAACAGAAGTTACCTGAAAAAGTTAGTTGCATGGGAATTGGGCCTCCGAGAACAGATCCTTTGATGGAGAGTGACGAAATCAAATAATCGTAACTGCAAGCGAAAATTTAACAAGGAAATGTACAGTTAGCACACCTTGTAGTGTGGGTGCAGCTTAAGGATATCTCATTTTCCGCTCGGAAGTAAATTAGTGAACTAATACATCTGTTAGGGATTTTGTTCATTTGTCGGAAAAAATGGAAAGGCACGAGAACTCCCATTTACACGAAAATGGGAAATGGAGAGTTGTGAAAGCTTGCACATTATTTCGTTATTGTCCTAAACTGTACTTAATTATGTATAAAACAAGAAAATTCAATAAAAACAATTGTTTCTTTTGTCATATACGTTATGCATCTTATTATTATTATTATTATTATTATTACTGTTGTTATTATTACTGACAGTGGCTGTAGTAGTATAAACTTGCTGATAAGCATACTGTTATATATCAGGTGCTGTTAATTTCACACTCTCAAATTTATCTGAATCTAAAAATTTGTGAACACCCAGAAAAGTACACTCAAGAGCCGCGCCACTGCTAATTGCTATTATTTTAAATAATTATCGTTTTGGTGGAGTTGGATTCCACACAGGTGGTTCGAAATTGTATAACAATGATTGCTATTTTATGTTCTGTCTGATGATGAAAAGTATTGCTATTGTGACCCCCGTGGCGATGAATTTCCTTTAAATTTAAAAATTGTCTTTGGCATTTGCATGGAAAACGGCTAATCCCAAGAAAGTAGTGTCTTTTATATATTAAGTTTTCAGGTGTAGCTGAATGTTTTTGCGTATTGTTCTGATGTCCAGACCTGATGTACTTCATGCTTTTGCTGACAAGTTCAACTGCACTGTTGTATGATGGATGCGAATATTGTAGTAATGTACATAATGTTGTCTTAACCCAAGTAGTTTCCGTGGAATTCGCGTTAAGTGTTACCTTTACAATCCGATTAGACAACTGAACATTGTTATGTCCTACTTCCAGTTCGATATTTGCGTTTTATTATCTATTTGTGTATCTCTGGCATGGACGTTTGCTTATTGGTTAACAAGACCAAGTGATAAAAATTTGTCACTATTTAGAAACTGGTTATTTGTGCTACAAGTACGTCCCCTGCTGTTCTTTTTGGAGTAATTACTTTGGCATTTTTCATTTCAGTGCAACTAAACATAAATTATTTCTTAAGTATGTTGTAAGCAACAATTTTCACAGTTAATTATTGGAACGTTGGTGCAACCTAATTTATGAAATTTGGTAACTTTCTCAGTTTAAGCATGGATGGAGTTATTATTGATCAGGGTTTCACACAAATGCTGTCTTTAACATCTTTGCACAACAGTATTTCTCGTCAGTATTCTGTCTCTGTGACACCAATCAATACTCGTACATAACTCACAAAACCCATCGAGGACTGTGTGAAATGTTAGGTGAAAACAGTTTATGGCGCTATTCCACATGTGAATCAGTTTCCTTTCTTTATTTTCAGCACAGGTATGTAATTTCAAACTACATGGAGGTAGCAAATACATATATCTTTAGAGGTAGAGAGTTTAGATTTCGGCTTCATCGAGTTCACTAGAGCAGGGTCACTGGTCTTGTTAAGATGGGCAAGGATGGAAGAAGGTATAGGCCATGACCTCATCAAATGAACCATTCCACTATTCGTATCGTTTGAAGCGATTTAAGGAGATCACAGATAAAAACTAGAAGATCGAACGACGACTTGAACTCCGCTCAAATCGAGTTAAGAAACAGTTCACTGCTTTGACCATTGATGTGCAAGATAATGACTCCGACTAATTGTAGGACAGAATTAACTGTGTCCACCATGTTGCATTTCCTTTTCCAAAACAATGTGGCCTTCTGGTAAAGATGCATGTGTGTTGCTCAAGGTCTCAGTCCTGATATAGGATAGACATATTTCATGTACATCACTTCAAACAAGTCCTCCGATACAGTCACGGTCGAGTAACAGCCTTACTCTCCATCAACCAAGTTACAATGACTTCGATTTCGTCAATACATTAAAATATAAAATTATTTATTTCCATTATATCAGTTAGTGTTTTGCCTGCATTTCGTGAACATAAACCAAAATTTCCCGCTACTTACAGTCAGGGAAAGTAAACCATTCTAAAAGAGTGGACTTCTCGGTTATTACTACCACTGTAAATAGCTCACGTATTTCTGTCGTTACGTCTTCTTCTCGAAAATAATCGAATTACCTGATCTGCTCTGAACAATGAGGTCTGGAGCTCTGTGCACAGACTTAAATGTGTTACTCAGAAACGTTGAATACTGCTTTTGATGTAAGGAAGTAATTAAACTACAGGGCCATATTACCTAACTGCCTAAATACTTTTTATATGTGTTACACGTGGACGTACGAAACCATTTACTCAGTTGAGTTCCACAGCATCCAACAGACCTTTCTTTACCAGTATATTGAGTGGAATGGTGCACAATCTTGTTTATGGAACGTAGTATACTTCCGGATAAATTAAATATAACTGTCGATACAACATTTCTACAACATTTACCCCCGTTCTTTGGTCAAGTGCCATTAGAGGTGCGGATAAGCTGACGTTGCATTGGTATACCTTAAACGTTGTGCCAAGGATGAACTTAACACGCATTATGGTGACACATCGTTTGGTCATGACAATTTTGTTCAGTGACGAGCTCGATCACTGCGTTTGATGTCAATGAGTTTATTTTTACGAGTAAAAGTAATGAACCTCATTCATAAGACTCTAGTTGATGATTACTAGGGCATGGTTTCTAGGGACGAGATAGCTCATGAAGAAGTGCGCTAGTTCACTGTTCAAATACTTGTGCAGTTGATGGCAGTGAGTGATTACACAGGGCATCCTAGAAGTAAATGTACTGTACACCCAATTAAAACTGTACGTAAATGTATGCCTGGTTAAAAACTGTATTTATACTTACAAGCGTATACTGTTTAGAGATGGGGAGGTCGTGGCAGGAATTTTGGAATAAACACTCAGTTTGCTGCTTGTGCGCTTGGTGCAGGGAGCTGCAGCGTTAAAAAAAACAGGAAATGGTTACAAATCTGAAACGAAGAAATAGGAAGGATGTTTTTGATTTAATGTCCTATCAACGTCGAGGTCGTTAGAGATGGAGCACCAGCTCAGAAAGAACGAGAATGGGGCAGCGAACAGGCGTCCTCGTTTTAAACTAACTATGGCGCCTTTCAGTTTAAGCTACATAAGGGAATAACTGAAAACATAAATATGGAATCTGGGCGCCAGTCCCCCGGAATCGAGTCCGTGTCTTAACGTACCGCGGCCTCATTAGTAGTTCACGAAAATGCTAACAGTGCTGAGGAGATTTCCGGTAATATATGTGAAGATGTTGCAGTTTAACAAGAGTTTCACCTTACGAAGTGACAAGTCACCCGTTGGTGACTTACCAAGAACTGGTCGATCTGCAGTCCTAGCTAAACGAGTGCAAACCCTTTATGAAAAGTCAGAACAAATGTGTTAGGTTCTCATGGTATTCAGAAGACAAAGAGGTCTGCACATGATGTCTTGTGCAAATAGTTCCTATTTCTTGTACAAAAAGTGGAAGAAGTTCGATCTTTGGTAGCCAGTGGCGCCACATTCAGATACGACCTCTGAGTCACAATGTTATCTTGTACTAAGGACAATAGGCACTATTTCTAAAGGCTACTTTTTTCTAGCAAAGGAAAATTTTTATGTAGCGGACGTACTTGATATATCGTAGTCTTTGCGTAGATTTATTATATCTGTCGGCAAATACAGTGATTGGCCTCAAGTACTGATCAGGTGTGCTTCGGTGTTATGAAGTGTATTGTTTTAGTTCCTTGTTGTCTATTAACCCTGACTGGTTATGCAACACTCTGAAGAGAGTTTTGTCTTCATTCCCCCTCACTTTCTCTACCAGTCATGTTTGTAGCCAATACAAATAATATTTGCAATCGTTCTAAATTATGAACCATCATAGACCAGATGACTTTCTAATAAGTTAGCAGTATCAAACCACTTTGCAGACATCAGTGAACAACCCCTAAAATCAACTAGTAGAGTTCGTGTTCAGCCTGTATTACTGACAGGATTATTTTTAAATGGAAATTCTTTCTAGTTTACCCCTTCCACTTTGGAATCGCTGTTTAGTACTTTATGGCGCCAGAGTGTTTGCTTCTGTCGTTAGTGTCACCTCCAAATTCGTCGCTGTCACTGGGCTCGAGGCTGGGGGCGGAGGCGTTGGCGGCCTCGAGCGCGTGCAGGCGTCTGGCGCAGCAGTAGCGGTGCTGCTCGGCGGGCGGCACCATCTGGGCGTCCAGCTGCTGCTGGTAGGCCAGCTGCGCGATCACCGCCAGCTGCGGGTCATCGCTGGGCAGCACCTCAGACAGCGCCACGAGCTGCTGCATCGCGTCGCCTTCCCACGGAGGCGGGGCGTCGACGCTGCTGCTACCTGCAATCACAAGCGACAGTTCCCGGTTGGTGCTCGCATACCAGCTGTGCAGCTGTCATTAGCGGTGTGTCTCCAGGAAGCAGCTTTACAGACTACACCACAAATTCTGTACCATTCCGTCCTCCCACGTTGCTGCTGTGTTCGCTCTGTTTTCACTTACCTTTCGCAGCTACTTTTCTCGTTATGTACCAGATACCACTCTGAAAAAAAGCTGACACTAACTGCCTGACAATAAGCGTGTACCACAGATGAGACGGAATCCATATCCAAATGAGTCCAAACGCCTCATGCTTTGTAACCATCAATAAAATAAATTCATAAATCTTCCAGTCAATCATGATAACATGATTCTCTCTATTCCCATTCTTCATTTTCACACGTAATACACCTAAACTACTTTATCCTTTCCACCTCCTTCAATGTCAGCCTTTAACCTAACTCTTCAGAACTAATATCACACCAACTATATTTCAACTAGTTTATTCCCTGAAGCAATCAAAGACCTTTAAAACAAACCATTCCAGAATGTATACAATAGGACAAACCACCTGTACCTTGTGCCCCGTGACTTCTACCTTATCATTTATAATACTGCTATCCAGTTAAGTAACGAAGTAGATTACTCTAACTAAAACTCGATCTTAAACTGACATGGAAGCACCCAATAAAGGCCATGAATCGATTCAAATTATTATAACTAAACTGGCCGAACATTTGGAATATATCTGGCAACCACGCCTCACAGCTATAAAGCCGTTATCTGTCTTATACTTTCCTCTGCCAACATCGACTTACTTATGACTGCAACGAACTTCCATAACTCCATCCAAACCCTCAAATACAAGTTTCTCTGTCTTGCTTTCTATATCCACACACCCATCGCAGAAACAATATTCACCAACCCCATTGTTTTTTACCTATCATTCAATGTTAGTACTCTGCAACCGCAAAAGGCATACAAATATCCGGAAACTGTATCTGCAAACACTCTGGTAATAAAAGTTCAAAGACTTCCAACGCAAGACCATGAAATCTGGCTCATCATCTACCCTCATCATTAGGTCTAACCAACGCTCCATCCTTACCCACATCAGAGCTCTCATACGCTTTCATTTCCTTTCTTTTCCACCTTATTGGCCTAAAGTTCTTCCTGCTGCAAAATACTACATCTATTACGAACCCCTACGGCTAACTCTAACCCATTATATCTAAGCACACATTCCAAGCCTGCTGAGCCCACACGTTAATCGACAGAATGACATTCCCTCTCCTAAGACTACTTTATACAAGTTGTTTGCCAATATCTGCTGATTCTGGTTCAAATGGCTCTGAGCACTATGGGACTCAACTGCTGTGGTTATCAGTCCCCTAGAACTTAGAACTACTTAAACCTAACTAACCTAAGGACATCACACACATCCATGCCCAAGGCAGGATTCGAACCTGCGACCGTAGCAGTCGCACGGTTCCGGACTGCGCGCCTGGAACCGCGAGACCACCGCGGCCGGCGCTGATTCTGGTACTCTGCTGTATCTATACCACACAATATCGGAACGTGATGTGCAAACCATCTTCACACTTTCTTGGAGTGGAGTTACGTACAACTTCCATCACCAAACTACGAAAATTGTTCTAAAATCTGTCTTCCCAACAAAATATAAATGATGCAATTTCTTCTCCACGTTAGCGTTTCTGGTCTCAATGTTCCACTCTTAAACTTGGCACTTATCTCCCCATCATCAAAATCCCCCTGACTCTGATACCTCCATACGAAACTGCCACTGCACTTCTGCAGCTCACTCTGGCTTCCAAATTATTTAGCTCAATCCTCGTTTATGCTCCAAGTCCTTCACAGTTGCTGTGCAGGAACAACTCATAAAATTAACAATGTGCTACCCAACTACACTGCATTCTTTATTCGGGTAATTTAATATCATCAGACATCAGTACTAAAAAACACAAATAACATAACTTATTTAACATGTAAATAATACTAGTACGTTCATTTGCATTTTAATTAATATCATGTAATAATAATAATCTTCAATCAGACCTAGGGGCTATGGGTGGACAGCGAACTGCTGTCATCCTCCGCCAATGTCGTCACTGGACATCAGTTTAGAGGTGTACGATCTTCCGATCGCTATTGCCAGTTATAAAAGGAGAGCTTGTGTGCCTTCGAAGCTTGGGTGCTGTGCAGCTTTGAAGTATCTTACGTGATGAAAGTCATTTCTGACGCATACGTGTCGGCGAAATCTGCTTGTATTAATTTTCTTCTATTTATTCAAATCTTTGTTGACGAAACATTTTCCGTCATTACCGCCTATCATCTGTGGATAATCATATACCGAGTGATCAAAAAGTCGGTATAAATTTGAAAACTGAATAAATCATGGAATAATATAGATAGAGAGGTACAAATTGACACACATGCCTGGAATGACATGGGGTTTTATTAGAACCAAGAAAATACAAATGTTCAAAAAATGTCCGACAGATGGCGCTTCATCTGATCAGAATAGCAATAATTAGCATAACAAAGTAAGACAAAGCAAAGATGATGTACTTTACAGGAAATGCTCAATATGTCCTCCATCATTCCTCAACAATAGCTGTAGTCGAGGAATAATGTTGTGAACAGCACTGTAAAGCATGTCCGGAGTTATGGTGAGGCATTGGCGTCGGATGTTGTCTTTCAGCATCCCTAGAGATGTCGGTCGATCACGATACACTTGCGACTTCAGGTAACCGCAAAGCCAATAATCGCACGGACTGAAGTCTGGGGACCTGGGAGGCCAAGCATGACGAAAGTGGCGGCTGAGCACACGATCATCACCAAACGACGCGCGCAAGAGATCTTTCACGCGTCTAGCAATATGGGGTGTAGCGCCATCCTGCATAAACATCGTACGTTCCAGCAGGTGTTTATCAGCCAGTCTGGGGATGATGCGATTCTGTAACATATCGGCGTACCTCTCACCCGTCACGGTAGCAGTTACAAAACCAGAATCACCCATTTACCCGATAACGGTATATGTGGTAAATCCAACCCATACCGTGACTTTCTCGTCGTGCAATGGAGTTTCCACGACAGTTCTAGGATTTTCGGTAGCCCAAATTCTGCAGCTGCGGGCGTTGACAGACCCTCGGAGCGTGAAATGAGCTTTGTCGGTCCACAACACGTTACTCAACCAATCGTCATCTTCCGCCGTCTTTTGAAACGCCCACACCGCAAATGCCCTCCGCTTCACTAAATCGCCAGGTAACAGTTCACGATGCCGATGGATTTTGTACGGATAGCATCGGAGGGTACGCCTAAGTGCCAACCAAACAATAGTGTATGGAATGCCGGTGCGACGTGCGACTGCAAGACGAACCCGCTACAGTCTCCATTTCTTCCTGAACTGTCTCAGCAGCATTACGCCTTGTGTTCGGTCGGCCACTACGGGGTCTATCGTCTAAACAACCCGTGGCTTCGAACTTCGAAATCATTCTCGCCACAGCTGCATTTGTCAACGGACCTTTACCCGTTCGAATCCCCTTCCTATGGCGACAGGATCGTAACGCTGAACTAGTACATTCCCCATTCTGATAATACAGCTTCACTAAAAGCGCCTTTTCAGGTAACGTCAACATGCTGCGACTGCTGGCGCATCCGATTCTCTCTCTCTCATTACAGCTCCTTTTATACACGATTGTCATGCGCAGTCACTGACGTTTTGCTGTCCAGCGCCATCTGTCGGACATTTGGGAACTTTATTTTTTTCGGTTCTAATAAAACCCCGTGTCACTCCAAGCATGTGTGTCAATTTTTACCTCTCTATCTACATTATTCCGTGGTTTATTCAGTTTTCAAATTTATACTGACTTTTTGATCACCCGGTATATAGTCACACAGCCTTCAGGTAGCTCCCTACTTGTACACGCAAAGCTGAGTGCGTGTTGTCACAGCCGTTCAATCTAAGGAAAGTCCTTCACACTACCAGGAATCGAACTTGGGCCTCCGTATGGCACTTAAGCCGACCGTTCAGCTACAGAGACGGACCCAAACGCATACATGCAGTCGAAATTTCTCCTAAACAATGATATGAATGAGAGAAAATTCAAAAACGTGAGCAACTGAAAAGCACTTTCAGGCATTGTGACTTCTTTATGAACTGAGTGTATGTGGTAATGTTGAGCCCTTACCAGAAAAACTGCATCCGAAGAAGCGTGGCTAGTTTCGTGGGTCCCGTTGAGATCCTACATGGCACAGTGTGTAGCCCCTCTGAACCCACCGATTCCATATTTGATGACAGCCCCAATATCATGCGAGCAGCACCATCGCGGAATGATAAACCGCAGTCCCGACAGTGTACAGTCTTGCTTCTGTCGAATTCCGACATGTGCTGGCGGACGTTTCTCTTTCTTGCACGTGGCATGACACCATCTTACAACCAACCAACATTCGAATGAGATATCTGTATGAGAAATCCACTATTTAATATCTCCCTTCGTACACAATGATAATGCCAGCTTCTACACTCGGTTGCGTTGAAATGCTAATTACTTACATATCCAGAATTTGTACATTTCATGCTAATTTAATGAGTGTAAGATGCCACCTTCATGGTGTGACAATTTTAATCGCCAGTATTGTGCATGAGAAATTATAAGATTACAACACTCGCTGCTAACAAAAAATATCTTTTTCTTTATTGTATTTTCACTTCTTCAATCGTTAGTGGCTGCTCCATAGAGGTTAGAGCTTTATAGCAATGGTACAGTCTAACCCTTTGCAGCCAGAAGAATACTAGAATACAGAAATCATTTTAAAATATTCAATAAGTTGACTTTTTAAAAAATCATTCAAAGGTTTCTTAAATTGATATTAAAAGCAATTAATACTGCCTTAACACCATTTCGTCAAGTAACGATGTATTTGATAATTTGACTCATATGAAATTGAGAACATTTTTATTGCAAATCAGCAACCAGCCACAATTTTCTTTCAAATTACAATAAATCATGAGATAGCTTACATGTTCTTACTTGGTTAAAACTCCATGGTGAATATTTTTGCATATGTGTTGCCCTAAGTTAAAAAGAACTTAACTGTTTGAATTTTACATCGATTTTACATACTTACATCTGATCATTGTATTTAATACAAGCAGATAAAACGTAATGATGAAAAGCGAGGAGGGGGGGGGGGTCACTATTGAACAGCGCCGCGAAGAACCTGAAAGATGTTTCCGGCTACGCTCTCCCGAAAAACCAGCTGTAGCGGAACGTGCTCTGAAAAAAGGACTCCGAATTTCATTCCATAAAACTTCTACACTCCTGGAAATTGAAATACGAACACCGTGAATTCATTGTCCCAGGAAGGGGAAACTTTATTGACACATTCCTGGGGTCAGATACATCACATGATCACACTGACAGAACCACAGGCACATAGACACAGGCAACAGAGCATACACAATGTCGGCACTAGTACAGTGTATATTCACCTTTCGCAGCAATGCAGGCTGCTATTCTCCCATGGAGACGATCGTAGAGATGCTGGATGTAGTCCTGTGGAACGGCTTGCCATGCCATTTCCACCTGGCGCCTCAGTTGGACCAGCGTTCGTGCTGGACGTGCAGACCGCGTGAGACGACGCTTCATCCAGTCCCAAACATGCTCAATGGGGGACAGATCCGGAGATCTTGCTGGCCAGGGTAGTTGACTTACACCTTCTAGAGCACGTTGGGTGGCACGGGATACATGCGGACGTGCATTGTCCTGTTGGAACAGCAAGTTCCCTTGCCGGTCTAGGAATGGTAGAACGATGGGTTCGATGACGGTTTGGACGTACCGTGCACTATTCAGTGTCCCCTCGACGATCACCAGTGGTGTACGGCCAGTGTAGGAGATCGCTCCCCACACCATGATGCCGGGTGTTGGCCCTGTGTGCCTCGGTCGTATGCAGTCCTGATTGTGGCGCTCACCTGCACGGCGCCAAACACGCGTACGACCATCATTGGCACCAAGGCAGAAGCGACTCTCATCACTGAAGACGACACGTCTCCATTCGTCCCTCCATTCACGCCTGTCGCGACACCACTGGAGGCGGGCTGCACGATGTTTGGGCGTGAGCGGAAGACGGCCTAACGGTGTGCGGGACCGTAGCCCAGCTTCATGGAGACGGTTGCGAATGGTCCTCGCCGATACCCCAGGAGCAACAGTGTCCCTAATTTGCTGGGAAGTGGCGGTGCGGTCCCCTACGGCACTGCGTACGATCCTACGGTCTTGGCGTGCATCCGTGCGTCGCTGCGGTCCGGTCCCAGGTCGACGGGCACGTGCACCTTCCGCCGACCACTGGCGACAACATCGATGTACTGTGGAGACCTCACGCCCCACGTGTTGAGCAATTCGGCGGTACGTCCACCCGGCCTCCCGCATGCCCACTATACGCCCTCGCTCAAAGTCCGTCAACTGCACATACGGTTCACGTCCACGCTGTCGCGGCATGCTACCAGTGTTAAAGACTGCGATGGAGCTCCGTATGCCACGGCAAACTGGCTGACACTGACGGCGGCGGTGCACAAATGCTGCGCAGCTAGCGCCATTCGACGGCCAACACCGCGGTTCCTGGTGTGTCCGCTGTGCCGTGCGTGTGATCATTGCTTGTACAGCCCTCTCGCAGTGTCCGGAGCAAGTATGGTGGGTCTGACACACCGGTGTCAATGTATTCTTTTTTCCATTTCCAGGAGTGTATTATTAAACGGACCAACGGCTTCACGGACAGCATGAGAAAAGAACCAATGATGGTCAAAATATCGTACAACACCCTCAACAGCTGAGAACGGCCTGCGATCCTGTAATTGGGGAACTGAAGTGGGCGTGGCGGTCGCCGTACTAAAACATTACCATTTATGATGTGGGATCAAGCACTGGTGACGTCAATGACAACGCCGCGGCTACATAGGCATGGCGGCAGCTTCCACACTGCAGTCAACCAATTGACTATGGCAGAGCAGATCTCTATCGAAAGCTCCTGAGTAATTAGCCACTTGACACGGCTTGACACCTGAGAATATTTTATTAATGAATATCGTTGTGGTGCATGCATTCGTATAGGAACCTAATGGGACTGTACGAGGTTATGTTACAAAAGGTTTTATTTACATCTACATCTACATCTACATGACTACTCTGCAATTCACATTTAAGTGCTTGGCAGAGGGTTCATCGAACCACAATCATACTATCTCTCTACCATTCCACTCCCGAACAGCGCGCGGGAAAAACGAACACCTAAACCTTTCTGTTCGAGCTCTGATTTATCTTATTTTATTTTGATGATCATTCCTACCTATGTATGTTGGGCTCAAAAAACTATTTTCGCATTCGGAAGGGAAAGTTGGTGACTGAAATTTCGTAAATAGATCTCGCCGCGACGAAAAACGTCTTTGCTTTAATGACTTCCATCCCAACTCGCGTATCATATCTGCCACACTCTCTCCCCTATTACGTGATAATACAAAACGAGCTGCCCTTTTTTGCACCCTTTCGATGTCCTCCGTCAATCACACCTGGTAAGGATCCCACATCGCCCAGCAATATTCTAACAGAGGACGAACGAGTGTAGTGTAAGCTGTCTCTTTAGTGGACTTGTTGCATCTTCTAAGTGTCCTGCCAATGAAACGCAACCTTTGGCTCGCCTTCCCCACAATATTATCTATGTGGTCTTTCAAACTGAAGTTGTTCGTGATTTTAACACCCAGGTACTTAATTGAATTGACAGCCTTGAGGATTGTACTATTTATCGAGTAATCGAATTCCAACGGATTTCTTTTGGAACTCATGTAGATCACCTCATACTTTTCGTTATTTAGCGTCAACTGCCACCTGCCACACCATACAGCAATCTTTTCTAAATCGCTTTGCAACTGATACTGGTCTTCGGATGACCTTACTAGACGATAAATTACAGCATCATCTGCGAACAATCTAAGAGAACTGCTCAGATTGTCACCCAGGTCATTTATATACACTCCTGGAAATGGAAAAAAGAACACATTGACACCGGTGTGTCAGACCCACCATACTTGCTCCGGACACTGCGAGAGGGCTGTACAAGCAATGATCACATGCACGGCACAGCGGACACACCAGGAACCGCGGTGTTGGCCGTCGAATGGCGCTAGCTGCGCAGCATTTGTGCACCGCCGCCGTCAGTGTCAGCCAGTTTGCCGTGGCATACGGAGCTCCATCGCAGTCTTTAACACTGGTAGCATGCCGCGACAGCGTGGACGTGAACTGTATGTGCAGTTGACGGACTTTGAGCGAGGGCGTATAGTGGGCATGCGGGAGGCCGGGTGGACGTACCGCCGAATTGCTCAACACGTGGGGCGTGAGGTCTCCACAGTACATCGATGTTGTCGCCAGTGGTCGGCGGAAGGTGCACGTGCCCGTCGACCTGGGACCGGACCGCAGCGACGCACGGATGCACGCCAAGACCGTAGGATCCTACGCAGTGCCGTAGGGGACCGCACCGCCACTTCCCAGCAAATTAGGGACACTGTTGCTCCTGGGGTATCGGCGAGGACCATTCGCAACCGTCTCCATGAAGCTGGGCTACGGTCCCGCACACCGTTAGGCCGTCTTCCGCTCACGCCCCAACATCGTGCAGCCCGCCTCCAGTGGTGTCGCGACAGGCGTGAATGGAGGGACGAATGGAGACGTGTCGTCTTCAGCGATGAGAGTCGCTTCTGCCTTGGTGCCAATGATGGTCGTATGCGTGTTTGGCGCCGTGCAGGTGAGCGCCACAATCAGGACTGCATACGACCGAGGCACACAGGGCCAACACCCGGCATCATGGTGTGGGGAGCGATCTCCTACACTGGCCGTACACCACTGGTGATCGTCGAGGGGACACTGAATAGTGCACGGTACGTCCAAACCGTCATCGAACCCATCGTTCTACCATTCCTAGACCGGCAAGGGAACTTGCTGTTCCAACAGGACAATGCACGTCCGCATGTATCCCGTGCCACCCAACGTGCTCTAGAAGGTGTAAGTCAACTACCCTGGCCAGCAAGATCTCCGGATCTGTCCCCCATTGAGCATGTTTGGGACTGGATGAAGCGTCGTCTCACGCGGTCTGCACGTCCAGCACGAACGCTGGTCCAACTGAGGCGCCAGGTGGAAATGGCATGGCAAGCCGTTCCACAGGACTACACCCAGCATCTCTACGATCGTCTCCATGGGAGAATAGCAGCCTGCATTGCTGCGAAAGGTGGATATACACTGTACTAGTGCCGACATTGTGCATGCTCTGTTGCCTGTGTCTATGTGCCTGTGGTTCTGTCAGTGTGATCATGTGATGTATCTGACCCCAGGAATGTGTCAATAAAGTTTCCCCTTCCTGGGACAATGAATTCACGGTGTTCTTATTTCAATTTCCAGGAGTGTAGATCAGGAATAGCAGAGGTCCCAGGACGCTTCCCTGGGGAACACCTGATATCACTTCAGTTTTACTCGATGATTTGCCGTCTATTACTACGAACTGCGACCTTCCTGACAGGAAACCACGAATCCAGTCGCACAACTGAGACGATACCCCATAGGCCCTCAGCTTGATTAGAAGTCGCCTGTGAGGAACGGTGTCAAAACCTTTCCGGAAATCCAGAAATACGGAATCAACCTGAGATCCCCTGTCGATAGCGGCCATTACTTCGTGCGAATAAAGAGCTAGCTGCGTTGCACAAGAACGATGTTTTCTGAAACCATGCTGATTACGTATCAATAGATCGTTCCCTTCGAGGTGATTCATAATGTTTGAATACAGTATATGCTCCAAAACCCTACTGCAAACTGACGTCAATGATATAGGTCTGTAGTTCGATGGATTACTCCTACTACCCTTCTTAAACACTGGTGCGACCTGCGCAATTTTCCAATCTGTAGTTTGAGAAAAATTATAGTTACTAATGCTTTGTTGAACTCAGTGTAGTAATTAGGATAGATTTGTAGCAGACTGCAGAGACTTCTATGCAGAAAGTGCATTCATTTAGATGTTGTGACCAGCATCAGGGTGCGTTTTTGTGAAGTATTTATTTAAGAGATGTGCTGTAGTTAACATTCCCTGTCATTCTTCCTCAGGTGCTACTTTAGTTACGTTACTATGTTGATAAGAATACATATAATCCGTACTTTACAAGTGAATGTGAATCATTTTAATTTTTTTGTATTAGGCATAATCAGTGGTTTTTATGTGTTTCCTCCTACATAGGAGCCAATGTGCATGTGAAAAGAATGAGAAACATGAAAACCACTGATGACTTGTAATGCGAACAGATAAAGTATGTTTGATTAAAAGCAAACTAAACATTCAGTTGCAAAAGACAGTTAATATTCATTCTTATCTAGTTATTCTTATCTAAATAATAAACATTACTGATTTGCTGTTATTGGTGTGGCTAGCTCTGTTTGTGATTTATTGTGCAACTACTGAAATTTTTTATCAGTGGGTGGGACAGAGATATCTGCACGTTCATAGACTTTCGAGTATAGAATAGTCGAAATGACTCATCAGAAATTGCGAAAATGTTCGAGAGAAAAGAATGCAAAGTGATTATCTTGGTGAGGTTGTTGGGTAGAGGGAGCAGATAGCAAGGGTAGCAAGGGGTGGAATTAGTGCCAATAAGACACTGAAATGCTTAGAGGACGTTATGGGCTGTGTTTCATACACTTTGGTAGAGATTTGGCAACAAACTCGGCAATTTTTGGTGCATTAAATATACTTGTGATACATTTTTGGCTATCAGTGTGTGAAATATCAGCAGTGAGTCTACCGGAAGGATAAAACAAATGTATGGTATGTATGGAGGTGGAGCAGAGACTGTAGAGGGAGCGTAGATCAGCCAGGATTATATTGCCTGAAATGTGGATGATTATGACATGCAATAAAATCTGTTGCATGTAGTAAGAAAGGAAAGAAGATTAAAATTTAACATCCCGTTAACGATTACGTCCTTAGAGATGGAGAACAATCTCGGATTGGAGAAGGATTCGCAATCAAACCAGGACTAGCTGGACAGAGAACTGAACCACTGTTCTCCTGTACGCAAATCCAATGTCTTACCACTGCGCTACCTTGTCCGGTTAACTTCATTTATGTGTACCTATGGAATACCTGAAGGCATTTCATCTGATGTGGCGGTAGTCTTGGACAACTACAATACTGGCCATTAAAATTGCTACACCAAGAAGAAATGCAGATGATAAACGAGTATTCTTTGGACAAATATATTATACTAGAACTGTGATTTCATTTTCACGCAATTTGGGTGCATAGATCCTGAGAAATCAGTACCCAGAACAACCACCCGTGGCCGTAATAACGGCATTGATTCAAACAGAGCTTCGATGGCCTGTACAGGTACACCTGCCCATGAAGCTTCCTAAACGATACCACAGTTCATCAAGAGTAGTGACTGGTGTATTGTGACGGGCCAGTTGCTCGGCCACCGTTGACCAGACGTTTTCAATTGGTGAGAGATTTGGAGAATGTGCTGGCCAGGGCAGAAGTCGAACATTTTCTGTATCCAGAAAGGCCCTTACAGGACCTGCGACATGCGGTTGTGCATTATCCTGCTGAAATGTAGGGTTTCCCAGAGATCGAATGAGGGGTAGAACCACGGGTCGTAACACATTTGAAATGTAACGTCCATTGTTCAAAGTGTCTTCAATGCTATCAAGAGGTGAACGAGACGCGTAACCAATGGCACCCTATACCATCACGCCGGGTGATACGCCAGTATGGAGATGACGAATACACACTACAAATGTGCGTTCACCGCGATGTCGCCAAACACGGATGCGACCATTATGATACTGTAAACAGAACCTGGATTCATCCGAAAAAATGACGTTTTGCCATTCGTGCACCCAGGTTCGTCGTTGAGTACACCATCGCAGGCGCTCCTGTCTGTGATGCAGCGTCAAGGGTAACTGCAGCCATGGTCTCCCAGCTGATAGTCCATGCTGCTGCAAACGTCGTCGAACTGTTCGTGCAGATGGTTGTTGTCTTGCAAACTTCCCCATCTGTTGACTCAGGGATCGAGACGTGGCTGCACGATCCGTTACAGCCATGGTGATAAGATGCCTGTCATCTCGACTGCTAGTGATACGAGGCCGTTGGAATCCAGCATGGCGTTCCGTATTGCCCTCCTGAACCCATCGATTTCATTTTCTGCTTACAGTCATTGTATCTCGAACAACGCGAGCAGCAATGTCGCGATACGATAAACCGCAATCGCGATAGGCTACAATCCGACCTTTACCAAAGTCGGAAACGTGATGGTACGCATTTCTCTTCCTTACATGAGGCATCACAACAAAGTTTCACCAGGCAACGCCGTTCAGCTACTGTTTGTGTATGAGAAATCGGTTGGAAATTTTCCTCATGTCAGCACGTTGTATGTGTCGCCACCGGCGCCAACCTAGTGTGAATGCTCTGAAAAGCTAATCATTTGCATATCACAGCATCTTCTTCCTGTCGGTTAAATTTGGCGTCTGTAGCACATCATCTTCGTGGTGTAGCAATTTTAATGGCCAGTTGTTTCATGGGCGTTGGGAATGAGATGTGGTCATGCAGTGGTGTGAATAGAATAGTGTATGTGACAGTATGTGGTAACTTCCACTTCGATGAAGGATTCACATAATAAACCAATTTCTTTGTGCTGGGTTCTACAGCTGGTAGGAATTTGTCGATGGTTAAAACTACAATTCCATTGTGGCAATACACCTAACGAGATTAGGAGATGGTAGGACGAGATCAGATGTGGACTAAAGAGTCGTATTGTTTTAGCGTTGACCGACGACTTATCTCGAGACGACACTTACGGTGTGGTGGAGGAATGACCCATCCGATGGGAGGCGTCTGCACGGCGTTCGCGGCAGGTGCGAAGGCTGCGGCAGCGGCAGCTGCGCTGGAGACGATGCTGGCTGCAGCTGGCAGCGCCGCGGCCGGAGGCGCTGCCCCACCGGCTGCGGATGAGGACAGCGGCGCGCCCACGCCCAGAGCTCTGCCGAAGGCGGGCGGCACGGCAGGGGCTGTGGACGCGGCGGGCGGCGCTTGTGCCGCGGGGACGGGCGCGAGGCTGGGGGCGGAGCCGGGGGTGGAGGGCGGCCCGCCGCTCAGGTCCAGGTCCAGGTCGTGCTGGAACGCTATTACCTCCAGCGCCTCCTTCAGTGCGTTGCCCTGGCTGTCCATCGCGGCCTCCACCTCTGCCGGATCCGGCCTGCAAATCGGGATACGGATAACGGTTTTCATCAAAGACATGGGAGAAAATACGAAGTAGTTTAATGTGTTTTACAAGTTGAGAATATGAATATCGGTGGATGGGCTGATATGAGCTTAAATTGTGTTAAAACTACGTGACAACCCATACACATGGAGAGGACAGTCGAAAATCCCCGTGAAACTTCAGACACATCTAGCTGAAGCAGATTTTTCATTTCAAACATTCGCGCCCGTCTTTTACGTCGTTGGTAGCTTTTGGAATTGTACGTGGTCTAAGATATGTTTGCCTATATCTATATTAATGTTCGCAAGCGAAGGGTACTTCTGGAACCACTGTCATATTCTCTGTCTATAAATATTGATCATTTCGCGGGACATAGCTGGGAGGCAATAATATGGATCGCACGCTCTCAGAATGTCAACTGTAAACCTCTTCGTGATATACAGTGCCTCTCTTGCAGCGTCTGCCACTGCAGTTTGTTGAGTATCTCCGTAACGCTCTCGTGCTTACTAAAGGATCACGGGACGAAATGAGTAGTTATTGGTTGGATCTTTACTATCTCTTCTAACAATCCAACCCGGTAAGGGTTCCAGAATGATGAGTAGAACTCAAGAATAAGTCTTACGGGTGTTTTGTAAGCTACTTCTTTAGTGGATAAGTTATATTTCCTTAATATTCTTCCATATTATCTCAGTTTGGCTTATGATCTACTTACGTTAGTTTTATTCGATCATTCCACTTTACGTGGGCCCAAATGACTGCTGATAGGTATCCTATATTTCTTGCTATTTCCAGCAGTTTACTGCCAGCACTGTAATGGGTGTCGGCTTCCCGGGGTGGCCGAGCGGTTCTAGGCGCTACAGTCTGGAACCGCGCGACCGCTACGGTCGCAGGTTCGTATCCTGCCTCTGGAGTGGATGTGTGTGATGTCCTTAGGTTAGTTAGGTTTAAGTAGTTCTAAGTTCTAGGGGACTGATGGCCTCGGATGTTAAGTCCCATAGTGCTCAGAGCCACTTGATTTTGTAATGGGTGTCTTCGGCTATTTATGTGCAATACGTTACATTTATTTGGGTTTAGGGTGAACTTCCAGTTCCTACTCCAATCACTGCTCCTCCTCAGCTTTTCTTACATTTTTTGCTGTATTCTAGCGTTGAAACCGGTAATAGACGAGGCCTGTTCACCGATATACTCGTACGGGCTGGCTCATACTCACGCCTCAGCAGTGAGCAACCGGCCGACTCGCGGCGAGTAACGGAAGGCGAAGAGGAGAGGAGGGGAGGGGAGGGGATGAGGTATCGGAACATGGCAGCTCGGCATGAGAAACTGTTGTTAACGAGTCTGTCGCAAGACCACAGATAAATCGCTTCATTCACGGTGGTTTGTTAATGCTTTCGTGGCAAATTTTTTTCCTAAGACTGTTGCATTAATGAGAAATGACAATGAAATGAGAGTTACATCGCTTCTAACTGGTGAGGTAGAGGACATGGGACAGCTAAGTACGAAAAATATGATTTGTTACGATTGATACCGCCTTGTGGAGAATGTCGTTTACGTACAAAATCTAACTGAACTTGGTGTTGTGATTATTTTATTCCCATGTTAAACTTAGGAACAAAGGATGTCAATTAATATAACTTATTTTGTTTTTCACTAAGGCAGCAATTTATGGTACCGGCTTCTGAACACTGCTTTCAAAGGTAAACTTTTAAGTTGAGGTCTGTCGGTGAGTTTTGTGCGTAGATTTCTTTCTTTTCGCTCCGGAAAAGATTGCATGCTCAATTATGAAGATCCAAACATCGACGTGATCGTGGCTGCAAACTTATGAAGTCGTGGAAATTTGTGTCGAAGAAAATTTTTATGTTAGTCTACAACATTTATTTTATTATGAAACTTGTCACACAACTGTCTGTCACATTGCGGATCTGTAAGTTGTAACTGTAGCTAGGCAGTCTGCAGTGACGTGTTACAAATTGATACTGGTGTGCCTGAACCTCGCTCTGAAGTTCCTAACGCAGCCACAACGCCGCTTTTTATCGATTTTAAAAGAGCTACTGCCTACTTTAAGCACTGTGGCATCAAATCAACAGGGTATTTGGGGAGGAAAGGTCAATATTTTACACAGTGATACTATAAGCAATTCTGAACAAAAAATGTTGTATGAACACAGGTCCGCAAACTCTTCGTTGGGGAGGTATGGGTATTGAAAGGAACTTTAATTCTGCAAAATTGATGTGCACAACGTGAACATGTACGTAATACAACTCGCCGTAACGTGATTTTCTTGAAAGCAATGTCACAGAGAAGTACAGTTATGTTACACATTTTTACATAATGTTTATTTACTTTACATTTAGTACATAATGCATTACAACATGCATGTTACATGTATTCAGTTGAAAAAGACGTACCACGACTTTTACAAACGGCTTTAACACTTGTCGTACAGATGTTGTACAGTTCACAGAACAGGTTCGAATATCCCACCATGAACGTCAATGCCCTTTTGCGCTCTAGCGATAACATGTTGTGTTGCTTGTTCAGTTGCCTGTGTTTGGTTCCTACTCAGTTCAGCAGCGTGCATGATGCGACGAAGCAGTTCATCTCGTGTATTTACCTTCACTTTATGCACCTCTGATTTCATCCAACCCCATAAACGGAAATCGAACGGTGTAAGGCCAGGTGATCTTGGAGGCCAGTCAATAGTACCGCCACGGCCAATCCAGCGATTAGGGTAGGCGCGGTTGAGATGGTTCCTCACACGTAAGGTAACATGTGGAGGGGCACCGTCATGTTGAAAGTACATTCCAGTTTTCTTGGCTAAAGGAACGTCTTCCAATAGCTCCACAAATGAATTTTCCAAAAAATGCAGGTACCTCTCTCCCGTCAGTCGCTGACTGACGATAAACGGACCTATCAAAAGGTTACCTATCATGTAAAGCGAACTTGGAAATTGCTATCCACAGAAGCGTGCGTATTTTCCCATGACCATTGATGATTATTGCGTGTGTTGTTTATCCCATGTCGTGAAAACTGGGCTTCGTCAGTGAATAGTGTGTATGGAAGCAAATGACTATTCTCAATTACACAGTGACAGAATTGAAGTCGCTGGGCATTGTCGCCAACGTGGAGATTTTGGATGCAGGTTTCCGCATGTAATGTTTCCCATACATGTGTCCGTGGGACATTCATACGCAGGGACATTCTTCGTATGCTCGTACCGGGACTTCGCTCAAAACTTAGGATAATTTCTTCCTTTTCTTGCAAAGTTTGTTGACGTGCATGCTCGGACGAAAAATGTCTTCTCGGAAGAGACCCTGCTGCTCGCAAAGTGATAAACACTTTGTTAAACACCCTGCGATCAAGTAATTGTCGAGTCGGGAAGTGCCTCTGGTATTCTTCTCTTGCAGCGATAGCACTACCGCACAGAAGCCATAAACGTACACCATATCTGCGTATTCCCCGTTACTGTAGACGTGTGGCATTGTTAGCAGCGCTTGTACGAACACCGTTAACACCATATACTACACAGCTAACCGATCCGTGGCCGGCCCATGTGGCCGAGCGGTTCTAGGCGCTTCAGTCCGGAACCACGCGGCTGCTACGGTCGCACGTTCGAATCCTGCCTCGGCTTGGATGTGTGTGATGTCCTTTGGTTTAAATAATTCTAAGTCTCGGGGACTAATGACCTCAGATGTTAAGTCCCAGAGTGCTTAGAGCCATTTGAACCATCTGACCGATCCGTCGCTGGTACACTACACAATGAGGCTTACATGGCACAACTGCGCAAACAACGGGTGATTGTACTACGTACGTCACATGACCATGATACGAGCTGGGTTGCATAGCGTAAACGTGGCATGTACATCACGTTACCGTCCAGTTCTATTGCGTATACGTTCACGTTGTGCACATCAGTTTTGCAGAATTAAAGATCCTTTCAATACCCATACCTTCATAACAAAGTACAGTAGAGCATCGATTCTCCGACCTAAACTGGCCGCGGCAAGGTCGGATAAGCGGGAAGGTCAGATAACACGGAAAATAATACAAAAAGGCACAAAAATGAACTAAAGTAGGCCAAATGAGTTAAATATTTAATAGAATACAAATCAAATTAGACTGAATAGATATTTACTGTGTGAAGAAGTTAGTAATTATCTTTTGTTTGCCTGCTGTTTGTCGTTTCTTTGCCGCTAAATCATGCAGTCTCTTAAGAAGTAAAACCTCGGTAGACGATGTTTCCTCCAGTTGCTCTACACATTTTAAAGCAGTTTCTAAGGCCTTGTGTCCTTCGTTGTGAGAAATCTTGGGCGCACTTTCCTCCACTACATCCGCTTCTTCGTCTTCTTCTTTTTCATTTACCATGTTGACTACTTCTACATCTGTAACTTCAAATTCTTCATCTTGGACAACCCATTCACTTCGTAACAATGAAAGCAGGGTAGTATTTTCTGGTTCGGTCTGCTGCTGTAGATTTTCATCATCTGGGGAATTTTCTTGATTTTCCTGTAGCAAAATTTTGCAGGATTTTGCAGTTGTATTTGCTCCAACACTCTCCCAAGATTGGGCCACGTCATAAGCTACGTCTTTCAAATTAATACGGCGCAATTGCTTTAGAATGTCTTCTCCCTTGTCCACAGCATTAATTAAAGAGGAAAGCAAGTTTTTGCCGTAGTTTCTTTTCAGTGTCTCTAAGGTCCCTTGGTCCGTAGGCTGACATAAGGATGTGACATTTGGAGGCAAAAACATGGCCTCTATATCTTAATCTTGAAGTTCATCTTCATTAGGATGACAAGTGGCATTGTCTGGAAGCAACAGTGCTTTGCGGGGCAAGTTGTTGGCTTCCAAAAACTTTTCAGTTTGTGGCACGAACTCGTTAAAAACCATTCTTTAAAAATGTCTGAGCTCATCCAAGCAGTTTTTTGGTTGTAATATTTCACCGGTAAAGCATTTTAGATACGTTTTTAAATGCTCTCGGTTTTTTTGGCTTACCTGTCATAGACAGTTTCATTTTCAAATTTGCTATGGCGTTGCTGCATGCAAGAATTATCACTCTTTCTTTGCCACGTTTGTTGCCTGGCGCTGCCTTTTCGGCCTTTGACGCTAATGTTTTTTCCGGTAACATTTTGTAATTGAGACCAGTCTCGTATCAGTTAAAAATTTGATCGCGTGTTAAGTTTTCCTTGTCCAATAGCTTGTGAAGTTTATTCCTAAACAATTGAACAGCTTCAAAATTTGCTGAAAGCTTTTCACCACAGACATTAAGTTGTCGAATTCCGTATCTTTTCTTCCATCTATCGAGCCAGCCTACACTAGGTGTGAAATCAGGTCACTTTGACGCTGTTCCCTGCAAAATAGGTCCCGATATGGGTACACCTCTATCTCTATGCTGAGTAAACCATAGGAACAAAGCTTCACTTACTTTTTCATAATCACATTTTTTCATGGTTTTCCGATCTTCCAAAACAGCCGAGGTTGCTCGCTGAGAACACCACTTCTCAATTTCGTTGAGGTTCCTTTTCCAGTCTCCAACTGTTGTTCTCCCGACGTTATAATCTTGCGCCACATTTAATAAAGTTTCACCATTGTCTACTCTTTTTAAAGCTTTAAGTTTTTCTTCCATTGAAACGACCACCTTTTTCTGCTTTGAAGCCATCATCACAAATTTTTACAATAAACAAAGTGAAACACGTCCACTCCACTACAGGTCTAAGTTAGCACTGAAGAGTGAGGAGTAGCAGACGGCGCCAATGAACTGAGTATCAACAAACAACACGCTAGTCACTGACCTGTCGTCGGCTGGAGCACGGCCGGCGCGGTGAAAGGGTCGGATAACCGAAGATCGGATATTCGAGACTCTACTGTATTTGCGGACCTATGTTCATATAACATTTTTGTTCAGAATTACTTATACTATCACTGTTTAAAATATTGACTTTTCCTCCCCAACACCCTGCATACGCTTGCATCTAAGGCTGCGGCGGACTTAACACACGGTCATTGTACGGATAATTGAAGGTAGAGAAGGGAAGAAAGGAAAGGAAACGGAGGGGATCACTGCTGCCAGTTGCATCGGGACATGATGCGGAATCAGCGGCGACGAGTGAAAACGTGTACCGGACCGGGAGTCGTAACGGGGATCTCCTGCTTATTAGGCAGAAGTGTTAACGACTTCGTCATCCAGGACACAGCGTTACCGCAACTGCGCGGACTTTCTCGGCACGCCTCACGGCCGATCCGCACTCACATCGAGTGCCGCCTATCCTCAGTCCCTGTCCATTTCCTCCACGTTCACTCTCCGAAATTCCAACAGGAGGCGGGACGTATTTGTGCACCCACACTGAAGAAGGTTGATCCATTGCTCAGCTAGGCCTATCAAATTATATGAATGCGTGGTGTTTGTTATTTCGGATATGTCCGAAAGAAAAGACACCATGCATTCATATAACACGGTCATTCCTCTGAATACACCGCAAAGTTTGAGTTTCCCCTGGACTACATAACGATGTCTGATTTCACATTTCACCGCGAGGGCTCAATACCCGTGTGGCGAGCGGTGTGTGAGCGCTCGTACTCGCCTAGCCGCCTTCTGAAGTGGCATGCTGTAGACAACAGAGTCGTCTATGCACAGCCACAAGGAGCGTCCAGTGTTAACCACTAAAAGTCAAAATAGTGGAAAAAGGTCATCTGGATTGACGAGTTACGGTGTACATGCTGATGGTAGCGTGTAAGTACGTCAAAAAAAGAACCACACGAGACCATATACAGGGTGTTTCAAAAATGACCGGTATATTTGAAACGGCAATAAAAACTAAACGAGCAGCGATAGAAATACACCGTTTGTTGCAATATGCTTGGGACAACAGTACATTTTCAGGCAGACAAACTTTCGAAATTACAGTAGTTACAATTTTCAACAACAGATGGCGCTGCGGTCTGGGAAACTCTATAGTACGATATTTTCCACATATCCAACATGCGTAGCAATAATATGGCGTAGTCTCTGAATGAAATTACCCGAAACCTTTGACAACGTGTCTGGCGGAATGGCTTCACAGGCAGATGAGATGTACTGCTTCAGCTGTTCAATTGTTTCTGGATTCTGGCGGTACACCTGGTCTTTCAAGTGTCCTCACAGAAAGAAGTCACAGGGGTTCATGTCTGGCGAATAGGGAGGCCAATCCACGCCGCCTCCTGTATGTTTCGGATAGCCCAAAGCAATCACACGATCATCGAAATATTCATTCAGGAAATTAAAGACGTCGGCCGAGCGATGTGGCCGGGCACCATCTTGCATAAACCACGAGGTGTTCGCAGTGTCGTCTAAGGCAGTTTGTACCGCCACAAATTCACGAAGAATGTCCAGATAGCGTGATGCAGTAATCGTTTCGGATCTGAAAAATGGGCCAATGATTCCTTTGGAAGAAATGGCAGCCCAGACCAGTACTTTTTGAGGATGCAGGGACGATGGGACTGCAACATGGGGCTTTTCGGTTCCCCATATGCGCCAGTTCTGTTTATTGACGAAGCCGTCCAGGTAAAAATAAGCTTCGTCAGTAAACCAAATGCTGCCCACATGCATATCGCCGTCATCAATCCTGTGCACTATATCGTTAGCGAATGTCTCTCGTGCAGCAATGGTAGCGGCGCTGAGGGGTTGCCGCGTTTGAATTTTGTATGGATAGAGGTGTAAACTCTGGCGCATGAGACGATACGTGGACGTTGGCGTCATTTGGACCGCAGATGCAACACGGCGAACGGAAACCCGAGGCCGCTGTTGGATCACCTGCTGCACTAGCTGCGCGTTGCCCTCTGTGGTTGCCGTACGCGGTCGCCCTACCTATCCAGCACGTTCATCCGTCACGTTCCCAGTCCGTGAAATTTTTCAAACAGATCCTTTATTGTATCGCTTTTCGGTCCTTTGGTTACATTAAACCTCCGTTGAAAACTTCGTCGTGTTGCAACAACACTGTGTTCTAGGCGGTGGAATTCCAACACCAGAAAAATCCTCTGTTCTAAGGAATAAACCATGTTGTCTACAGCACACTTGCACGTTGTGAACAGCACACGCTTACAGCAGAAAGACGACGTACAGAATGGCGCACCCACAGACTGCGTTGTCTTCTATATCTTTCACATCACTTGCAGCGCCATCTGTTGTTGAAAATTGTAACTACTGTAATTTCGAAAGTTTGTCCGCCCGAAAATGTACTGTTGTCCCAAGCATATTGCAACAAACGGTGTATTTCTATCGCTGCTCGTTTAGTTTTTACTGCCGTTTCAAATATACCGGTCATTTTTGAAACACCCTGTATCTTGTGTGCCATTAAGATCGAGGTGATGGAGATACTCTCATACAGGACATGTTTACGTTGGCTGAAATTCAGTTCTAATACATGTGCAGCTGCCTCATACTACCGACATATGAAGGAAGCTTGCGTTGATCCATGCCTTTTAATCTTACAGTACCCTGCAGGCAAGGCCTTTCACCATCACATCGTTATAAAATTGTGTGAGAATGGTTTGAGGAACACAGTCAAAAACATGAAGGAGCTTGTGTGCAAACCCTTTTATCTCCCTCCTCCTTTCTACATTCCTACTGAGCACCATGCGTTTCTCGGATCCAGCTCAGACAAACCTTTGCTGTGCGACATGGGTAAGCAGTCATGTATCAGAATGTCTGCTAAAGATTGTCGATGTCTTGTAGAGTCGTCGCCATCGCCAGGATGCAATGGGTTGCTACTCTCTGAGAGATAGATGTAATAATTGTAATTACTGATGCTGTAACGGTAGTAATAGTGCCCGCCCGGCTAGCCTCGCGGTTTAACGCGTTGCCTCCCGAGCGGGAAGGCGTGTCGGTCCCCGGCACGAATCCGCCCTGCGGATTAGTGTCGAGGTCCGGTGTGCCGGCCAGCCTGTGGATGGTTTTATGGCGGTTTTCCATCTACCTTGGCGAATGCGGGCTGGTTCCCCCTATTCAGCCTCAGTTACACTATGTCGCCGACTGCTGCGCGAACACTGTCTCCACGTACGCGTACACCATAATTACTCTACCACGCAAACATTTGAGGTTACACACTTCTGGTATGAGACATTTCAGGGGGTCCACTGGCGGCCGAACCGCACAATAACCCTGGGTTCGATGTGAGGCGACGGTGGGGTGGGTGGACTGCTGTGTCCTCTTGTGGGGTTGTGAACCACTGACGGCTACGGCGGGACGAAGCCTCTCCGTCGTTTCTAGATCCCTGGTTCAATACACAATACACAATGGTAACTTTAAACTGGCTGATCGGCTCCCTAGACGTGAATATAGCAGAGTGGGAATGCTTCAGCTGGAAGTCGTCATTTTTGGTTCGAAGCGAAGTTACTTAGCTGACAGTACTACACGAGGTAGTCTTTGCTGTTTGCTGTATTGCTATGTATTGATGATGATAGGGTCCCATAGTCGGAGGAGCGTAGGAGACGATGCGGGAGACCCGCACTGCCGACTAGGCAAGGTCCTAGCGGTGGTGGTTTGCCATTGTCTTCCCCGACCGTAATGGGGATGAATGATGATGATGATGATGGTAATGATGAAGACGACACAACAGTAGCCAGTCATATCGAGGCAGGAAAATTCCTGACACCGCCGGGAATCGAACACGGGACCCGTGCGCGGGAAGCGAGACCGCAACCGCAAGACCACGAGCTGCAGACAATTGCTCTGTGTTACTTCATTCTATTTCGTATTGTTTCGTTGCCTTGTGATCAGTGTATGCAGAAGTTGCAGTTAGGATTTTTATTAAAAATGTCAATACATAAGACAGTTTCAGTTTCAATTACAAACTATATGCAATTGATCTTTTCCTCCGTGCGTAACTTTACTTTCGCAGAAGCATGAAGCACTGGTTAAGGTGCCTGTACTACAGAGGGCAGCAGGGGATTGTTCTCCCTGCTATGACCTCGAGCTGCAACCCTGGCAACATACACTTCCCTCCAAGAGTGGTGGATGAACACGAAGCCTACACACGTAGGAAGGGCAAGTCTGCCTTCGAATTCAAATGGCTGGCTGCAGATGTCGTCAGCAGCATGGAACTACATTCCACGTCGCTCATCACGTGAATCAAATAATGCGGAGCTGTCGTATTACTCCGCTCTAGGATATAAATCGCGCTCTGCGGCTTATCAGCAGTGTGTGTTCGTGAGAGCTGCCGTGGGTTGCTGGAAGTATTCACGCACAGTGTCTTTGAGAATGTGCCAGTTGCAGTAGCCTTCGCCGCTACACCTCCAATCATCGCAGATCACCTGTCCGTAGAGGATCTGCCGCTCTTCGGCAGTTGCCTAGGTTGTCCAAAGGAATGTCTTGTGTACTAGTTTCACTTGGCCTCAGAGGCACCAGCTTGATTCTGTCTCACAGGCTAGGAACATCACACAACCATCTCTTGAATTTGAGTATATGTGTGTCATTGAATAAATGTATGTTTTTGGAAGTAGAACTGCAGTCAATTCCGTAGTTGTACTGATAGGTATGCGTGGCTATGGGCCAACTCTTGAGTTACCTCGCTGTAGTAGTACTGGTAGTTCAGCAGTGGTAGTAGTAGCAGAAACAACAGCAACAGTAGTGGTGCATTCTCACGAGGGTGATGTGGCGTAGAAGGGCACTTCATTTTGTTATGAAAGACTTATAAAAGATTGCAAAGATTGCGTCTATTTACTAGCAACCAAGTTCCCACAAGGGAATTGTACTTAGAGTAAAGGGAAGAGAAGACCGGGATTCGAACTCGGGTCTCCAGCTAGCTAGGCAGATGCGCTAACCACTACGTCACTAATGCTTCGCACAACTGTACGGACCACCCTTGTCCGCCTCCCTCCTCAATCCAAATTCCCTTTCCAACCTCAGCCCACTCGGTTTGGGGCGTTAATGGGAATTTAGATTGAAGAGGGAGGCGTGCTAGGGTAGTCCGTGCAGTAGTGCGAAGAGTATGTGGGAGGGTGGCATAGTGATTAGCACATCTGCGTAGGTGACCTGGGTTCGAATCCTAGCCTTCGTACAAATTTTCAGTCGATCCCTTCAGTCTGCATATATACACCACAGGTATTTGAGACTTGGAAAGGTCTCTGGAACAATACTAGCCATTAAAATTGCTACACCAAGAAGAAATGTAAATGATAAACGGGTACTCATTGGACAAATATATTATACTAGAACTGTGATTACATTTTCACGCAATTTGGGTACATAGATCCTGAGAAATCAGTACCCAGAACAACCACCTCTGGCCGTAATAATGGCCTTGATACGCCTGGGCTTTGAGTCAAACAGAGCTTGGATAGCGTGTACAAGTATAGCTGCCCATGCAGCTTCAACACGATACCACAGTCCATCAGTAGTAGTGACTGGCGTATTGTGACGAGCCAGTTGCTCGGCCACCATTGATCAGACGTTTTCAATTGGTGAGAGATCTGGAGAATGTGCTGGCCAGGGCAGCAGTCGAACATTTTTGAACCCAGAAAAGCCCGTACAGGACCTGCAACATGCGGTTGTGCATTATCCTGCTGAAATGTAGGACTTCGCAGGGATCGAATGAAGGGTAGAGCCACGGGTCGTAACACATCTGAAATGACGAATACACGCTTCCAATGTGCCTTCACTGCGATGTCATCAAACACGGATGTGACTATCATGGTGGTGTAAACAGAACCTGGATTCATCCGAAAAAGTGACGTTTTGCCATTCGTGCACCCAGGTTCGTCGTTGAGTACACCATCGCAGGCGCTCCTGTCTGTGATCCAGCGTCAAGGGTAACCGCAGCCACGGTCTCCGAGCTGATAGTCCATTCTGCTGCATACGTCGTCGAACTGTTCGTGCAGATGGTTGTTGTCTTGCAAACTTCCCCATCTGTTGACTCAGGGATCGAGACGTGGCTGCACGATCCGTTACAGCCATGGTGATAAGATGCCTGTCATCTCGACTGCTAGTGATACGAGGCCGTTGGGTTCCAGCACGGCGTTCCGTATTACCCTCCTGAACCCACCGATTCCATATTCTGCTAACAGTCATTGGATCTCGACCAACGCGAGCAGCAATGTCGCGATACGATAAACCGCAATCGCGATAGGCTACAATCCGACCTTTATCAAAGTCGGAAACGTGATGGTACGCATTTCTCCTCCTTACACGAGGTATCACAACAACTTTCACCAGGCAACGGCGGTCAACTGCTGTTTGTGTATGAGAAATCGGTTGGAACCTTTCCTCATGTCAGCACGTCGTAGGTGTCGCTACCGGCGCCAACATTGTGTGAATGCTCTGAAAAGCTAGTCATTTGCATATCACAGCATCTTCTTCCTGTAGGTTAAATTTGGCGTCTGTGGCACGTCATCTTCGTGGTGTAGCAATTTTAATGGCCAGTGGTGTAGTTTCAGTCGATTAATGTGAAGGTATGAGACACTCAGGTAACAACTGTAAATTTACAAATGGTGTACGGGAACGCAGCCGAGTAATGTCGATTATGTTATTCGAACATACTGCCGTAAGTTATTTAAACATTCCCTATGCCATAGCTTCACTACTGTGAATTTGGATAGTAACCTGAATGGCGAAAATAGTGCCAAGTCGATGAAAGAAGAAACATGGTGAACGATGGGAGAGCACTCACGTGTCCGGCACGCGGATTGGCGTCGAGATGGAGGCGCGCTCCCACATGAGCCTCCTCAGCTGGTCGCCCGTCATGTTGCGTTTCTTCAGCTCGCGGATCGTCACCTTGCCCACGCGCTGAAACAACACACCAGCAAGCTGCGGTCTTCACCTTCTTTACTACTGAAATACGTGCAGAGCTGATTCGGGTTATGAGAGACGGTATATTCATGTTTTCTGAATGGCTGGAGAAAGCAATTGAAAATTCCAAAATGCTGATCGCAGACGAATCCGAACAATATATTTTGAACACGTTATAGTACATTTCCTGGGAAATGTGTCGCTGCTAATTCGTAGGCTTATTTGGCTACTACAAGATTGTTCACAGGCACATTTTGTAACCGTCATTAGGGTGCACGAATATTGCTAATAACATGGTTTCTCTGTAGACCTCACACTCGGAATACTTAAATGCATACCTACATAGATTTACAATGTCTCCGGTGTTTCTGTTTCGGTTTTGCATTTTAAATTGTGATTTTTAGCCGACGCACATGGATAGAGATGCTGTCGACAATCTCCATGAAGCTTCAAACACATTTATCTGAAGCAGGCTTTTCAGTTGAGTCATACTCGGCTGAGTTTTACCTGCTTCGTGGCTTTTGGAATTTAGGACGTGCTTAAGATATACACTCTAAGACAAAAATATAAACGACGCACCGCGAACGAGCTGTGGAAATTGGTCACAAATTGGTATTCACACAAGTATCGTCCGAAAATACAAAACTGTAATCGGAAAATACAAAACTGTAAACTTTGGCGGCCAATGTACAGAGTGGTCAAAAAGTCAGTATGAATTTGAAAACTTAATAAACCACGGAATAATGTAGATATACAGGTAAAACTTGACACACACGCTTGGAAGGACATGGGGTTTTATTAGAACAAAAAAAGAAACAAATATTGCTAGACGCGTGGAAGATCTCTTGCACGCGTCGTTTGGTGATGATCGTGTGCTCAGCCGCCACCTTCGTCATGCTTGGCCTCCCAGGTCCCCACACCTCAGTCCGTGCGATTATTGGCTTTGCGGTTACCTGAAGTCGCAAGTGTATCGTGAACGACCGACATCTCTAGGGATGCTGAAAGACAACATTCGACGCCAATGCCTCACCATATCTCCAGACAAGCTTTACAGTGCTGTTCACAACATTATTCCTCGACTACAGCTATTGTTGAGGAATGATGGCGGACATATTGAGCATTTCCTGTAAAGAACATCGTCTTTGCTTTGTCTTACTTTGTTATGCCAATTATTGCTATTCTGACCAGATGAAGCGCCATCTGACCGACATTTTTTGAACGTTTGTATTTGTTTGGTTCTAATAAAACCCCATGCCATTCCAAGCAAGTGTGTCAATTTGTACCTCTCTATCTACATTATTCCGTGATTTATTCAGTTTTCAAATTTATACTGACTTTTTGATCACCCGGTATGAATGTGTGCTGCTGCAGCGCAATATCGCCAGACAGCTGCCAGGCATAGTAAAAAGGAGAGATGTCGATACTAGGGCATAAAGTCTTTGCGAATTTCATTTCGTGTACTCAGTTGGACAGCGACTAAGCCTCGCAGAGAGGCGTGTGGACAATATACGCAGAAGTCTGCATTTGAGTGAGAATGTATAGATGAGCTCAAAGCAGCCGGCTGGAGTAACCGGCAAGTCGCTCGATATTTTGATAGGAACGATGATACTGTTCGACCACAGCGTCGGTAAGGAAGCTGGCGACCTAGAGAGACGACAGAACGACAGGACCGAGCAATCGTCGGAGAGGCACTCAGAGTGCCAGATTCATCATTACCATCGATCCGACATTCAAGTGGTCCTTCAGTGACCACTTACTAGGCGGGTCACAAAAAGGGTTCTCAACTCATGGCAATATCATTGACCTCTGTACCCCAGTTCGAAGACTTCGAAGGAAGCACTTGAGAATTCACGACATCCAGAAATATATGGCCCCAGTATGAGAGGTGCTCACGGGGCATGAAGATGGCATAAAGAACTGCCGAAACTGGTAGTGAATATAAAATAAAAGAACTTCTAAATTTGCTCGGCTGTTTGACGAATTTCTTTGTAAAATATTTGACCAGCCGCTGTCCCACGTCCACAATGGATCAACAGAGACTGGAATCTCAATGGCTGGAGTAGAAGTGTCTTCAGTGATGAGTCCCGCTTAGAACTGTCGCCTATCGCCAGCGAAGACGTATCTGGAGAGGCGCTGGACAGTAGTGGGACAGCAGCCGGACGGTCGTCTGCATACGGCCCGACGACCAGGACTGATGGTTTCGGGTGCCATTTCATTGCACAGCAGGATCTCTTTGGTTCGGTATCCGCGGCGTCCTTACAGGTCAGCGGTACATCGACGATACTCTACGCCTTTGGCCAGCAAGGTCGCCGGACCTCTCCTCACTTGCGAACGTTTGGGGCATTATGGGCCGGGCCTTCCAATCAGCTCGGGCTTCTGACGATCTAACGCGCCAGTGGGGCAGAATTTGGCACGGTATCCCTCAGGAGGACATCCAAAAACTCTGTCAATTAATACCAAGCCAAAGAAGTGCTTGCATAAGGGTCAGCAGTGAACCAACGCTTTATTGAATTGCTCAATTTCTAAAGCTCTTACTCTTGAATAAATCCTGACTTTTTTCTCAAATTGTAGCCATTTGTTTCTCTGTACATGTACATTACATCTAACGATTTCCCTCTCATTTGGATAAATTCTTCGTTGTGCGTCATTTCTTTTTCTTTGTCTTAGAATGTATTAACTACATTTGTACTCCGCAAGCCACCTTACTGTGTCGGAGTGTGGCGGAATGTGCTTGGGGCAGCACTATCATCCCTCCCCCCCCCCCCCTCCTCACCTTTCTTCATTAAGAAGTGGTGCGTAGAAAGGAAGACTGTCTAGTTGTACCCATTTAAAGTGACGTAACTTTAGTACATATGGGGTTTTTCTTAATCAAGACATATGTGTGCTGCTAGCCCTCTCAAAGTGTAAGGCCGGCTAGTACTCCGCCAAACAATCCCACTTCCTATAAACAAGTTATAGAGTTGCAGGTGGCTCTATTTAACATGAAATTAAAATTTGGTAATAGTACTATGTTGTGACATCTGGCCAGCTGAATACATTAACTAAGGGGAGTGAAAGTTAAGTGCAGGTACAGAATGAACCTGGTTAATACAGTCGAAGCGTGGACATCACCTGCGGGCGTAAACGAAAGGTGCAGAGTTTTTATCGACAAAAAGGATGTTTATTCCTTATTCGGAGTACAATTGGGTGCGCCCAGTTTGGTTTACATTAGGGATTCCGGCATGTGATGACAAATGTAAAATTTTAGGATCCAACACTCACTGCTAGCAAAATAATATTTTTTCTTTCCTTCATTGTATTTTAATTCCTTTAACACTTAAAGCTTGCCTATTAGAAGTGAGAGTTTCGTAGCATTGGTACAACATTGTGCTCTACAGCCAAAAGAGTAACTAGGAAAACTTTAGGTCAAAAAAGAAAAAATACATGAAAATCCATTTCGATTACAGTTGTTGTGAGCAAGCGACGCTACTAAAGAGCTAGCGAACCAGTCACAATCAAACCATAACGCCAAAACCGAAAAACATACAGACTAAGAGTAAATATGGAAGCTCAAAAATATTCCAGCATTTACTGTGATATAAAATTACGCAGGCAAAGATTTTATGGTAATATTAAAATAATGGAAGCAATCAGACTATCTAGACAAGTTGTGAAATTCTATGAAACTCATAGTAAAACTACAAACTGAGACAACACTCCTTAAAGGGATCGTAGGTGGTAAAAGAAGAGCTGAGAGAAGCAGGGACAGTATAATATGAAATACAGAAATTCACGACTAGACAGTCAGCCAAGCATAAAAACGCAAGAAAACCGGAATACTTAATCTGAGGATAGCAAAAGATTACAATCTGAGATAATGAAAATAATATGCGCACAAAAAAGGCTCTGAGAAAATTCTGAAATATCCTTCGTTGTACATCGCTTGGTCCCGTAGGCCCCAGGCGTGGGTAATAATTAAAAAAAATTCCTCTCTAGCTTGGATCCTGAGACTAAATAGAAAATCGTGCAAATAAGGAGAAGTCAGTTCACGCCATAGCTCGTAGGCTATGAGCCAGAGTAAATCGCATTAAAAAAAAAAAATTGTTCACTGCGACGCGCTCCTTGCGATAAGCCCAGCCATTAGTACTACGCCATCGGACTGTCTACGACTGCGACCTTGCGTTCTTACGCATTTCTTTGGTTACAACGGCTTTGGTGTTATGGTTTGATTGTGACTGGTTCGATAGCTCTTTAGTACACTCCTGGAAATTGAAATAAGAACACCGTGAATTCATTGTCCCAAGAAGGGGAAACTTTATTGACACATTCCTGGGGTCAGATACATCACATGATCACACTGACAGAACCACAGGCACATAGACACAGGCAACAGAGCATGCACAATGTCGGCACTAGTACAGTGTATATCCACCTTTCGCAGCAATGCAGGCTGCTATTCTCCCATGGAGACGATCGTAGAGATGCTGGATGTAGTCCTGTGGAACGGCTTGCCATGCCATTTCCACCTGGCGCCTCAGTTGGACCAGCGTTCGTGCTGGACGTGCAGACCGCGTGAGACGACGCTTCATCCAGTCCCAAACATGCTCAATGGGGGACAGATCCGGAGATCTTGCTGGCCAGGGTAGTTGACTTACATCTTCTAGAGCACGTTGGGTGGCACGGGATACATGCGGACGTGCATTGTCCTGTTGGAACAGCAAGTTCCCTTGCCGGTCTAGGAATGGTAGAACGATGGGTTCGATGACGGTTTGGATGTACCGTGCACTATTCAGTGTCCCCTCGACGATCACCAGTGGTGTACGGCCAGTGTAGGAGATCGCTCCCCACACCATGATGCCGGGTGTTGGCCCTGTGTGCCTCGGTCGTATGCAGTCCTGATTGTGGCGCTCACCTGCACGGCGCCAAACACGCATACGACCATCATTGGCACCAAGGCAGAAGCGACTCTCATCGCTGAAGACGACACGTCCTCATTCGTCCCTCCATTCACGCCTGTCGCGACACCACTGGAGGCGGGCTGCACGATGTTGGGGTGTGAGCGGAAGACGGCCTAACGGTGTGCGGGACCGTAGCCCAGCTTCATGGAGACGGTTGCGAATGGTCCTCGCCGATATCCCAGGAGCAACAGTGTCCCTAATTTGCTGGGAAGTGGCGGTGCGGTCCCCTACGGCACTGCGTACGATCCTACGGTCTTGGCGTGCATCCGTGCGTCGCTGCGGTCCGGTCCCAGGTCGACGGGCACGTGCACCTTCCGCCGACCACTGGCGACAACATCGATGTACTGTGGAGACCTCACGCCCCACGTGTTGAGCAATTCGGCGGTACGTCCACCCGGCCTCCCGCATGCCCACTATACGCCCTCGCTCAAAGTCCGTCAACTGCACATACGGTTCACGTCCACGCTGTCGCGGCATGCTACCAGTGTTAAAGACTGCGATGGAGCTCTGTATGCCACGGCAAACTGGCTGACACTGACGGCGGCGGTGCACAAATGCTGCGCAGCTAGCGCCATTCGACGGCCAACACCGCGGTTCCTGGTGTGTCCGCTGTGCCGTGCGTGTGATCATTGCTTGTACAGCCCTCTCGCAGTGTCCGGAGCAAGTATGGTGGGTCTGACACACCGGTGTCAATGTGTTCTTTTTTCCATTTCCAGGAGTGTAGTTTCTCTTGCTCACGACAACTCTGCACGAAATGGATTCTCATGTACTTATTTTATTTGCTGTCATTTACATTTAAAACGACCCTCTGTGACTAAGAAAGGTCGTGTTTTCACCATATTAAATTGCACATATCCATAAAATGAAGTTTATTTAGTTTCTTAGCGATTTAACAATGTTGCAGCTTTATGTACTTGGAAACATAAAACTAATTAAGTAACAGAAAAATTAACAATTTATGTTAAGGAAAATAGAGAGAAAGTTAAGAATCGTAGAATAACACCACCGATTTTGTCCACGGGGTGTACGTCAGAAAGACATTGAGTCTGTCACTTCCAGGCAGCCACAACCCGATCTACACTCCTGGAAATTGAAATACGAACACCGTGAATTCATTGTCCCAGGAAGGGGAAACTTTATTGACACATTCCTGGGGTCAGATACATCACATGATCACACTGACAGAACCACAGGCACATAGACACAGGCAACAGTGCATGCACAATGTCGGCACTAGTACAGTGTATATCCACCTTTCGCAGCAATGCAGGCTGCTATTCTACCATGGAGACGATCGTAGAGATGCTGGATGTAGTCCTGTGGAACGGCTTGCCATGCCATTTCCACCTGGCGCCTCAGTTGGACCAGCGTTCGTGCTGGACGTGCAGACCGCGTGAGACGACGCTTCATCCAGTCCCAAACATGCTCAATGGGGGACAGATCCGGAGATCTTGCTGGCCAGGGTAATTGACTTACACCTTCTAGAGCACGTTGGGTGGCACGGGATACATGCGGACGTGCATTGTCCTGTTGGAACAGCAAGTTCCCTTGCCGGTCTAGGAATGGTAGAACGAGGGGTTCGATGACGGTTTGGATGTACCGTGCACTATTCAGTGTCCCCTCGACGATCACCAGTGGTGTACGGCCAGTGTAGGAGATCGCTCCCCACACCATGATGCCGGGTGTTGGCCCTGTGTGCCTCGGTCGTATGCAGTCCTGATTGTGGCGCTCACCTGCACGGCGCCAAACACGCATACGACCATCGTTGGCACCAAGGCAGAAGCGACTCTCATCGCTGAAGACGACACGTCTCCATTCGTCCCTCCATTCACGCCTGTCGCGACACCACTGGAGGCGGGCTGCACGATGTTGGGGCGTAAGCGGAAGACGGCCTAACGGTGTGCGGGACCGTAGCCCAGCTTCATGGAGACGGTTGCGAATGGTCCTCGCCGATACCCCAGGAGCAACAGTGTCCCTAATTTGCTGGGAAGTGGCGGTGCGGTCCCCTACGGCACTGCGTAGGATCCTACGGTCTTGGCGTGCATCCGTGCGTCGCTGCGGTCCGGTCCCAGGTCGACGGGCACGTGCACCTTCCGCCGACCACTGGCGACAACATCGATGTACTGTGGAGACCTCACGCCCCACGTGTTGAGCAATTCGGCGGTACGTCCACCCGGCCTCCCGCATGCCCACTATACGCCCTCGCTCAAAGTCCGTCAGCTGCACATACGGTTCACGTCCACGCTGTCGCGGCATGCTACCAGTGTTAAAGACTGCGATGGAGCTCCGTATGCCACGGCAAACTGGCTGACACTGACGGCGGCGGTGCACAAATGCTGCGCAGCTAGCGCCATTCGACGGCCAACACCGCGGTTCCTGGTGTGTCCGCTGTGCCGTGCGTGTGATCATTGCTTGTACAGCCCTCTCGCAGTGTCCGGAGCAAGTATGGTGGGTCTGACACACCGGTGTCAATGTGTTCTTTTTTCCATTTCCAGGAGTGTATTTCGACTCGCCATTCGAGGGCGATTCTTTCATCTACTGCATTTAAATGTTGTGATCCTTCATTTAGTTTAGGTTCTGTCTAGTGTGTGCTCTACATGTCAGCACGTGCTATCTTCTGTTTCTACATTTGTCTTTAATCTAGTATTACTGTCTACTGTACACTATTTTTCATGACACTCTGTTGATAATCATCAGTTAAGCTTCAATATGATACTATTCGTAGTTTTACTAGTCTAGATTCTTTAGAAAAATAACATGGCGTTTTTTTTGCATAAGCGTTCCATACCTAGGTATATAGGATTCATTTCCATCAGTAGCTAACAATTCTAAAGCATCACCGAGGCTGTGTTAGTACTTTACATTTAACCATTCTCTATTGACCCATCTTCAATTGCGCCGCAGTTGTCTGATCTGCTGTCACTACTACCTTGTCTGTCTCGTTACTATCGTCCGTAGACTCATTCGTCGCATGAGCTCGCTGTCCCTTGGACTCTCGTAGCTAAAAGTGCTTATGTAGCGATCTACACTACTGGCCATTAAAATTGCTACACCAAGAAGAAATGCAGATGATAAACGGGTATTCATTGGACAAGTATATTATACTAGAACTGACACGTGATTACATTTTCACGCAATTTGGGTGCAGAGATCCTGAGAAATCAGTACCCAGAACAACCACCTCTGACCGTAAGAACGGCCTTGATACGCCTGGGCATTGAGTCAAACAGAGTATGTATGGCGTGTACAGCTACAGCTGCCCATGCAGCTTCAACACGATACCACAGTTCATCAAGAGAAGTGACTGGCGTATTGTGACGAGCCAGTTGCTCGGCTACCATTGACCACACGTTTTCTACTGGTGGAAAATCTGGAGAATGTGCTGGCCAGAGCAGCAGTCGAAAATTTTTTGTACCCAGAAAGGCCCGTACAGGACCTGCAACATGCGGTCGTGCATTATCCTGCTGAAATGTAGGGTTTCGCAGGGATCGAATGAGGGGTAGAGCCACGGGTCGTAACACAACTGAAACGGAATGTCCACTATTGAAAGTGCCGTCAATTCAAACAAGAGGTGACCGAGACGTGTAACCAATGGCACCTCGTACCATGACGCCGGGTGATACGCCAGTATGGGGATGACGAATACACGCTTCCAATGTGAGTTCACCGCGATGTCGCCAAACACGGATGCGAGCATCATGATGCTGTAAACAGACCGTGAATTCACCAGAAAAAAAATGACATTTTGCCACTAGTGCACCCAGGTCTGTCGTTGAGTACACCGTCGCTGGCGCTCCTGTCTGTGATGCAGCGTCAAGGGTAACCGCAGCCTTGGCCTCCGAGCTGATAGTCCATGCTGCTGCAAACGTCGTCGAACTGTTTGTGCAGATGGTTGTTGCTCTTGCAAACGTCCCCATCTGTTGACTCAGGGATAAGATGCCATGCGGATGAGATGCCTGTCATCTCGACTGCTAGTGATACAAGGCCGTTGGGATCGAGCACGGCGTTCCGTATTGCTCTCCTGAACCCACCGATTCCATAGTCTGCTAACAGTCATTGGATCTCGACCAACGCGAGCAGCAAGGTCGCGATACGAAAAACGGCAGTCGGGATAGGCTACAATCCGACATTTATCAAAGTCGGAAACGTGATGGTACGCATTTCTCCTCCTTACACGAGGCATCACAACAACGTTTCACCAGGAAACGCCGGTCAACTGCTGTTTGTGTATGAGAAATCGGTTGGAAACTTTCCTCATATCAGCACGTTGTAGGTGTCGCCACCGGCGCCAACCTTGTGTGAATGCTCTGAAAAGCTAATAATTTTCATATCACAGCATCTTCTTCCTGTCGGCTAAATTTCGCGTCTGTAGCGCGTCATCTTCGTGGTGTAGCAATTTTAATGGCCAGTAGTGTAGATGTTCTGTCTGCACAGTCGTTTGGATCGTCCACGGGGTCCTGTCTCTAAGTGATTATGTTTAGTCGTCGTGTGAGGGTGCTACTCGTGTTTCCTGCGACCAATGGTCACAGTACTGACGTTTTTGCTCTGGGGTCCTTCTGTCTCCACAGACACGACGATTCTCCAAAATGGACACAATATAGATCGTAGTACAGCTAGACTCAGTGGTCTGGTGTCAGGTGAGTATGTCCCAGGCGCGCCTGTGCGACGTACCTTCCAGTTCATGACGGCGCCCTTGCGCTGGCGCGCGCGCGTCTTGCTCTTGGTCTTGATGACCATGACTCCGCGCTGCTCCTGGCTGGGGTCGTCGCTGGGCCCCAGAGAGATGCTGTACTCCTGCAGGTACTGGTGCGCCGCCGCCTGGTTCACCGCGCGCTCCAGCGACACCACGATCTTCGCCCACTGCAAAACGAGTCAGGGTACAAGCCAGCACCGACATCCGAGGCTCCGCTCAATAGTACTAAAACTATTTACAGTTTCGAAAATGTCGTGTTTTATTTGGAACGGACGCCTCTGCACGAGATGCTTCACAGACTTGTACCAGTGGCTACTTATTCACACACAATATGCAGCAAATAGCGCAGATATTAGAAAATAAATTTGATAGGAAATACCAAATGCCGAAGCCGGCATGGTTAGTGGAGAAATGCCAAGCTGCACAGGCACTGTAATCTCCTTCTCGTTATACACTCCTGGAAATGGAAAAAAGAACACATTGACACCGGTGTGTCAGACCCACCATACTTGCTCCGGACACTGCGAGAGGGCTGTACAAGCAATGATCACACGCACGGCACAGCGGACACACCAGGAACCGCGGTGTTGGCCGTCGAATGGCGCTAGCTGCGCAGCATTTGTGCACCGCCGCCGTCAGTGTCAGCCAGTTTGCCGTGGCATACGGAGCTCCATCGCAGTCTTTAACACTGGTAGCATGCCGCGACAGCGTGGACGTGAACCGTATGTGCAGTTGACGGACTTTGAGCGAGGGCGTATAGTGGGCATGCGGGAGGCCGGGTGGACGACCGCCAAATTGCTCAACACGTGGGGCGTGAGGTCTCCACAGTACATCGATGTTGTCGCCAGTGGTCGGCGGAAGGTGCACGTGCCCGTCGACCTGGGACCGGACCGCAGCGACGCACGGATGCACGCCAAGACCGTAGGATCGTACGCAGTGCCGTAGGGGACCGCACCGCCACTTCCCAGCAAATTAGGGACACTGTTGCTCCTGGGGTATCGGCGAGGACCATTCGCAACCGTCTCCATGAAGCTGGGCTACGGTCCCGCACACCGTTAGGCCGTCTTCCGCTCACGCCCCAACATCGTGCAGCCCGCCTCCAGTGGTGTCGCTACAGGCGTGAATGGAGGGACGAATGGAGACGTGTCGTCTTCAGCGATGAGAGTCGCTTCTGCCTTGGTGCCAATGATGGTCGTATGCGTGTTTGGCGCCGTGCAGGTGAGCGCCACAATCAGGACTGCATACGACCGAGGCACACAGGGCCAACACCCGGCATCATGGTGTGGGGAGCGATCTCCTACACTGGCCGTACACCACTGGTGATCGTCGAGGGGACACTGAATAGTGCACGGTACATCCAAACCGTCATCGAACCCATCGTTCTACCATTCCTAGACCGGCAAGGGAACTTGCTGTTCCAACAGGACAATGCACGTCCGCATGTATCTCGTGCCACCCAACGTGCTCTAGAAGGTGTAAGTCAACTACCCTGGCCAGCAAGATCTCCGGATCTGTCCCCCATTGAGCATGTTTGGGACTGGATGAAGCGTCGTCTCACGCGGTCTGCACGTCCAGCACGAACGCTGGTCCAACTGAGGCGCCAGGTGGAAATGGCATGGCAAGCCGTTCCACAGGACTACATCCAGCATCTCTACGATCGTCTCCATGGTAGAATAGCAGCCTGCATTGCTGCGAAAGGTGGATATACACTGTACTAGTGCCGACATTGTGCATGCACTGTTGCCTGTGTCTATGTGCCTGTGGTTCTGTCAGTGTGATCATGTGATGTATCTGACCCCAGGAATGTGTCAATAAAGTTTCCCCTTCCTGGGACAATGAATTCACGGTGTTCGTATTTCAATTTCCAGGAGTGTATTTTGCTGATGCTTAATCTACGGTTTTCTTTGCGGCGATCGAACACTGGTAAGGGTTGATTAAAAGAGAGACCACGCTCCGGAAGAAACTTGGTCGTGTTTCCTAACACGAAACTCTGCCTCTTTTCTTTACTAATATTGAAGTGAAATTTAAACGGAAAGGATAACAATTCATACAATTTTCTTCGTTTATTGAGCTCGTACTTAACACACTTCCTAACAATTGTTAAACCCAACTTTTAATATTAGCTGTGAAGTTTAGTTCGACTGTGTCATACTGAGGATTGCCATTGTTGTATTCTTTCTGCGAATTAAACTACGACACAATAAAACTTCGCTTTAATATTAATAAGCGTTCAAGTAATACAAGGGGCGATCGAAAAGTTTCCATTCGAAGACCGTACAGTCCAGAACCGGTATGCCAATTTGACAAAAGCGCCGTGAACACTGACAAGGGAACCCTCCTTACTGTAAATCACGGCTTTTGATGAGCTTAAAATATGCTGTAGAGGCACTTACCCTGAGTATCTGGCTATCCGATTTTTTTAGCGACGGGCATTGGTTTTTGAGATAAGCGATTTTGAAGTTCATTGCGCGCTTTGCATATCCGTAATATTACACATATTTCGAATAAGTCAACGTAGAGCAGCGGTAAAGGTTCATGGCTATCACGCTGGAAGTATTGTCTTCGAATCCTGCTCGTGCACTTTGTTCTTTTTTTTTTTTCAAAATGACTGAATTTTTCAATTTTATTTCAAAGAACATCAACAAACAGTGTAAGGTGTACGATATTATAAAGATATATTCAGTTATTAATTTTTTCAAATATTCATTCCGTTTGTGGTTCGCAGTTGAAGTTCCAAATGTTCGTACAACGGTCGCTTCTTGTATCACCTGAAAGCGATCTCCGCCCATTATCGTCCCCTATCCAGTGAATATCGTTAGCTGTAACGGGAACCCCACCTCCTAGGCCAATGAGGATGCGAGTTGCATTCCTTTACGTTCGCATCTAACTACAGCGTAAGTTGCTCGCAAAGCGTCTCTAGTGCCGTGTGTTAGAAAAATTCGGTGAATGGGATGATTGTCTCACACAGTAGTGCAGCCAGAAGAAGATCCTCAAGTAGAGGAGTTGAACGAAGAATCAAAAGGCGAAATCACAAATGCCATTAAATACACCGAAAATCTACTCCGCGATTTGAATCTCGTAACAAATACACCGTTTAGCGTGATCTCTGCCGATACTGTTGCAACTGGGAATGAGATATGCATCGCAATACAGGATCTCTTGGGCGAAAGACAGATCATTATTGATGATGAACTGATAGATTTTAACGAAGAAGATGAATTGGGAGAATATGATGCGAACCACAAACTGAATGAATACTTGAAAAAAATAATAACTGAATATATCTTTATTATTTGACACTGTTTGTTGATATTCTTTGAAATAAAATTGAAAAATTCGGTCGATTTGAGAAAAAAGTGCACGAGCAGGATTCGAACACAGTACCTCCAGCGCGGTAGCCGTGAACCTTTACCGCTGCTCTACGTTGACTTGCTCGAAGTAAATCTTATGTTACGGATATACAAAGCGCGCAATGAACTTCAAAATCGTTTTTCTCAAAAACCAAGGGCCGTCGCTAAAAAACCGTATAGCCAGATACTCCGGTTAAGTGTCTCTACAACATATTTGAAGTGCATCAAAATCTGTGATTTACAGTATGGAGGGTCCCCTTGTGAGACAATCATCCCATTTATGCACCAGGCTGAAGATACCCATTTGGTAAAACATCGTGTCCTGCTGCGTAAAGAAGTCTGTAACTGCCTGCTCCACATCTTCGTCCGACATGAATCGTCGACCCTTCATGGCCTTTTTTAAGAGACTGAAGGCTTGACCAAGACTCTAGGGTGGGTGGTCGGATGCCTCCCACTTAAGTTGTCGTAACTTCTGCTTTACGGCATATCCGTTGTAGGGAGGTTATTATCATGAAGCAGCAGCGTCCCTTCGCGTACCATTCCACAACGGTGGTTTTCGATAGAAATGCTGCCCTCTACACATTCTTCATACTCCGATGGATGTCTACCTGTGTTTGTGTTTCGGCAACCAAAAAAAGAATTACAGCACATTGGTCCTGTCTGAACGCGTTTGGTAATAACGTCATCACAGTTCACAGACATGTCACAATAATCCCTTGCCTGTGTGTCGGTGCTTATATATCAGCATTGGAGTAGCGCTTTGTTGCATGTACGTTGCAGCAAACACCCTCAGACGGGAACTTCTTGATCGCCCTTCGGAATATAGCCCGCTACTGACTGAGAATGACGTCACTGATTTTTCCACATTTCGTGTGTAATTACACGCACCATCCGCGAATAAACGTATTAGTCATTCTCTGCTGTCCTACCGTTGGATGGAAAATTTCCCAACTCAGAACTGCAAACTGTTCGTATTTTCTGTAGCGACTCGGTTTCATAAGATCGCTCTACGCGAGATCTGAACGACTGATAGCATAAGCGGTAGCGCTTGGGCATTGTTGAACGAAACAGCAAGACACTGCCTCCTGTCAGAAAAGACGCACTCAGCTCAGAATGTTCCAGAGGACCAGCGACGCGTAAGGATACAATTGATCATGCAAGCAATGGTGATAGAGCCCCTAACAGTCTGTGTAACTATGGGAATGATAAATGCCACATACAGCAAAATTAAGTAACCCTTTGGAGAAAGAGAAAGAGCTGGAGAAACATCGTGAGCTCAGGCGACAAGCTAGTACTAACCAAAGAACGAAAAGCTGAAAGCTGGACCTAATATATAGAAGGGCTATACAAAGGAAACTAACTTCAAGACAGTAATGTGGATTTCTTTTTTACTCTTCTCATTCTCCACTGCTAGCAGTGGGGCAGGCTGTTCGAGATACGACCCACTGGAGAGTCGCAGTTCTATTAAGTCAAATGTCAGACAAGCTGATAATAGGGAAAATTCGGCGCTCCAATTGGGAATAAATTGGTGGGGCTTACCAGTTCCGGCATATACCTTACAACCAAGGGAAAGCTCCCGAAAATCTTGGTCGGAATCGGGGAATGGAACCATATTAATTTATTTCTGAGACAACTTTCTGCGACGAGAATGTTGTCCTAACCAAATATTAAAATGCTGTGTATGTGTGACGTGTGTGTACAGTATGTGATCAAAAGTATCCTGACAACCCCAAAACCAAACCTTTTTCATATTAGGTGCAGTGTGCTGCCAGGTACTCCATATCAGCGACCTCAGCAGTCATTAGACATCGTGAGAGAGCAGAATGGGGCACTCTGAGGAACTCACGGACTTCGAACGTGGTCAGGTGATTGGGTGTCACTTGTGTCATACGTCTGTATGCGAGATTTCCTCACTCCTAAACATCCCTAGGTCCACTGTTTCCGATTTGATAGTGAAGTGGAAACGTGAAGGGACACGTACAGCACAATAGCGTACAGGCCGTCCTCGTCTGTTAACTGAGAGAGACCGCCGACAGTTGAAGAGGGTCGTAATGTGTAATAGGCAGACATCTATCCAGACTATCACACAGGAATTCCAAACTGCATCAGGATCCACTGCAAGTACTATGACAGTTAGGCGGGAGGCGAGCGGCTACTCATAACCCACACATCACACTGGTAAATGCCAAACGACTCCGCGCTTGGTGTAAGGAGCGTAAACATTGGACGATTGAACAGTGGAAAAACGTTGGGGGAGTGACGAATCACGGTACATAACGTGGCGATCCGATGGTAGGGTGTGGGTATTGCGAAAGCCCGGTGAACGTCATCTGCCAGCCCGTGTAGTACTATCACAGCACAGGTCTACATTGATGTTTTAAGCACCTTCTTGTTTCCCACTGTTAAGGGCAATTCGGGGGTAGCGATTGCATCTTGCCGGCCGGTGTGGCCGTGCGGTTCTAAGCGCTTCAGTTTGGAACCGCGTGACCGCTACGGTCGCAGGTTCGAATCCTGCCTCGGGCATGGATGTGTGTGATGTCCTTAGGTTAGTTAGGTTTAAGTAGTTCTAAGTTCTAGGGGACTGATAACCTCAGAAGTTAAGTCCCATAGTGCTCAGAGCCATTTGAACCATTTGATTGCATCTTTCAACACGATCGAGCACCTGTTCATAATGCACGGCCTGTGGCGGAGTGGTTACACATCCCTGTAATGGACTGGCCCGACACTTCTCCTCAGTGCAGCACTCCGTGAAGAACGCACTGGCATTCCGGAAGAAACCTTCCAGCACCTGATTGAACATATGACTGCGAGAGTGGAAGCTGTCATCAAGGCTAAGGGTGAACCAACACCGTAATGAATTCCATCGTTACCGATGGAGGGTGTCACGAACTTGTAAGTCATTTTCAGCCAGGTGTCTGGATACTTTTGATCACATAGTGTATGTTGCGTGAGTATGTGTGTGATACTGAGCAGAGTGATGTGCTGTTGCCACGCACTGTGGAAAAGGAAGAGAACGTAGAAGAAGATGACATGAAAGATATTATACTGCGAGAAGAATATGTCATAGCGCTGAAAGACTGAAGTCGAGACATGGGACCTGAGGTAGCTGGTATTCTTTCATAATTGTTGAGAACCTTGGGAGCAGCTTCTGTTGTACCGGATGAAAGTACACTCGTCATTACATAGTGGGTTCTTTACTTTGTTCCGGGAGAAGACTGAGTGGATAGTATAACATGAAATATTAGTTCACTTTATTATAAAAAAGGAAAGAAGAATTACTTAATTCCACAATGACATGAATATTTACCACTGTCTCTGAGCATCAATGTATCACTTGCTACGTATCTCAGCTTAACAATAACTTTCAGATAGGGTTCTGCCTAATACTTTGCGCACACTGCTGGCCTGCTAGAAGATGATGTTATTGGCTTAGTCGATGGTCACTGTCTAGGCTGAGAGGTAGGTGCTCGCCGCAAGCGGAAGAACGCTTGTGGTGGCGCTTAAAACTGTTCAAATGTGTGTGAAATCTTATGGGACTTAACTGCTAAGGTCATCAGTCCCTAAGCTTACACAGTACTTAACCTAAATTATCGTAAGGACAAACACACATGCCCGAGGGAGGACTCGAACCTCCGCGGGGACCAGCCGCACAGTCCATGACTGCAGCGCCTCAGACCGCTCGGCTAATACTGGGCAGCGATGGCGCTTATTCGTCGGTGCAGCTTACACCTATTATCTTCATTTGTAGTTGCGCTGCAAGGTACCAACTTTGTTTTGGGACCTCGTTCGTTGGACGACATCACACATATCATAATCAAACTATACCGTGTGGTACCCAAGATATCTGAGACAGACGAAATGCCCTTGCAAAAAACTTGCAAAAAAGGCTGGTGCTGACAAACGTGAATATTACTTAGCGCTGGTATGGTCGATGCTTCCGCAACCAAAGGAGCCGAAGTGTTTAGTGTTTCAAGAGAATTCGTATCGAAGATTTATACCGGAAACAGGGTAAGCGGAAAAACGTCATTCGCTAAGTCACAACGCTGACGAAAGTGTATTTTGTGTGGCCGCGACAGACGGTCATTGAAAAGGAGTGCGACGAAAAATAAGGGGCGGCGGCTGTAAAAGTCACTGCAGCACAGAACGTCGTACTCGTGAGCCCTGTCAGCACCAAAACAACACCAAGGGAACTCAAAAAGCAGGGAACAGCAGCGCGAGCTGCAATACTGGAAAAACATATGAGTGATGCAAATGGCTCTAACACGAAAACGTGGTGCCGTAGCCATAAAACTACAGAGAAGTGAAACAACGTCGTTTGGTCGGATGAGTCTTGTTTCACACTGTCTCCAACTTCTGTTTGCGTCTCAAGAATGGGACACGGTGCAGGTTCGATGATGATTTGGGCAGCCATATCATAGGATTACATATGCTTCATGATTACTCTGCCTAGGATTAAGTGACCCTTTTGGCTGTTTAGGTCCATTCCGTGGTGCAATGTTTGATAAACAATGGTGATGCGACACAATTCCTTTTCACACGGATCATATTGTTCAGGACTAGTTTTGTGAACACGAGACTGAATTGTCGCATCTCCCCTGGACAACACAGTCAGCAGATCTCAATGTTATTCAGCCTTTGTGGTGTAATTTGTAGAGAATACGTGATCGCTATTCAACTCCATCGTCGTTTCGTGAAAGTGTCACTATTTTACAGGAACAATGGTATAAGATTCCCTCAAAAACCATAAAGGACCTGTATTTTTACGCTGCGAGACCACGGGGAGCTGTTTTGAATGGCAGCGGGATTACTACATTATTAGCCTTGGTACTATGTTGTGTTTTTGGTATGTCCATATTTTTATCAATCGTTATACTTACAGGAGATTGGAAAGGCTGGTAGAAGCAGACATAGCCGGCCAAGGCGCTACAGTATGGAACCGCGCGACCGCTACGGTCGCATGTTCGAATCCTGCCTCGGGCATGGATGTGTGTGATGTCCTTAGGTTAGTTAAGTTTAAGTAGTTCTAAGTTCTAGGGGACTGATGACCTCAGAAGTTAAGTCCCATAGTGCTCAGAGCCATTTGAACCATTTGTAGCAGACATAGTGGAAGATCAATTCGGGTTCCTGAGAAATGTAGGAACATATGAGGCAATACTGGCATTAATGACAGACTAAAAAAAGGTAAACCTTATTTAATAACATTTGTAGATTTAAAAAAAGGCTTTTGGCTACGGTGAATGAGATACACTGTTTGAAATTCACAAGGTAGCAGAGATTTTACGGAGAGAAAAAATATCTGCAACTCATGCAAAGACCAAGCTACACTTACGAAAATCGAAGACATGAAAGGAAAGCAGTGGTAGAGAAGAGAGCTGTGAAGGAAAACAATGACAAATTTGGAACGGGAATTAAATTTCAGGAAGAAGTAATTAAAACTTTGAGGGTTGCCATGACATTGTAATTCTGTCAGAGACGACAAAGTACTTAAAATATCAGCCGAACGCAATAGACAGCGTCTTGAAAGAGGTTGTAAGATGAATATTAATAAAAAATAAAATAAAGATAATGGAATGTAGTCGAACAGGTAGCACCACAGGAAACGTCTGCATGGCTGTTCAACCAGTTACTCGCAATGGTCTGATGCTCCTAGTTTTATTTGAAATGGTCCAGTGTTAATGCCCTCTTCGTTTCATGAAAAACATGAAAACCAACTCTGACTGTAAGACGGAAGATTCTAATTCTCCCATTTCATATTCTGTAGGAGATATTCCGTTGCTTCTATAGTCGGAGGACGAACGTTAGCGGTGTGGTGGGTAACACCTGATGACAACATTCATTTTCGGCTTTTTCTGGCATGAGTTTCGCAGCGAGACAGCGATGGTCCTCGACCCAAGTATCATTAATCCAATCAATAAAACCTCTCTTCAAACCCCGGAATCAGTTAGGCTTTTGTCCTGGGGATTCACTTGGACCTCTTTGCTTATTGGTGCAGTAATTCTGCATCTGATATGTTGATTGTGAGTTTATTTGCTTATTGTTGAAGAATTTTCATGCCTCAAATCCTGTCACACGTTTGTTCAGTATTTCCTCTTCTTCTTAGTGGAAGCACAGGGGAAATTATGAGGTTGCGCCGGGTCGCCAGATTTTGTGATGATCACACAATTTGTGCGGTATCGAACTCACACACGCTTTCCGATAGCCAGATTTCTAATATCCGATAGTGCAGAGCGCAAAGTTCAGGAATACCATGACTCAATGGAACCGTTTTATTGACAGACACGCATTTCCATCTGTGTGTAGGCATTCTCAATCCAACGCAGCCACAAAGATAATTAACTGGCAAACAGAACGGACTTCTCCTTGTAGAGGTAGATTGCCCTATAGCAACACAACACACTTAGCAAAGAACCCACATGAACCACTGTAACGTAGTTAATAGAGTTCAGACTCATCCTGTATAATCAATGGCCTCGGTGCAGTAGCATTCACTAATTCCAGGCCAGAGGCTAAGTTCAAATGCAGTATTAGCAGCAGCTAAGCCAACGCTGGCATGGTTACTACGAATCAGCCTTGGCATTACTAAAAATCTATCAGAGCTGTTCATTGGATTCATCAGAGAATATTTCACTGTAAATTTTCTTAGGATATAATACAGTACTGCCATCAACAAATTCGGGAAATGTTCGAAATTATTACCAATTTTCAGCACAAAGATACTGTAACACACAATATCTTGTAAATCTCAAAGATGTAGAGGAATTTACTCTTCTGGAATATTAAAAGTTAACCGTGCGCGACATGTCGTATATCGTACAAAACTCTCTTACATCAGTTTCAGAGTGTGATATATTGTGTGCAGAAATGGGACAGGACCGTCAGCCTGTAGTGTTACGTCAAAAGAGATGCAAATTTTTAAGAGAATTATGTGACTCAAAAATAAGAACATTTAATTAAACTGAGCTGTGGTATTTCATTTAGCAAATAAGTTACTATTCAATGTGTTCAAAAAGTGTCACAGCGATTTATTGTTTGTTCTTGAGACGAGGGGGATGGAAATTACATAATATTATTCGTATTTTTAATGGTGTTGAACAAGTTTGTTAGCGTGGCCATTATCTGTAGCAAGTACATAAAAAGTCGTTTTATAAATTTAAACGCCTTTTTCTTGCTGCAGTCTATATTTATCTATGTTTCAGAAGCGTTTCGTATTTACGCTCCTGGTACCTAAATTTCCATGTATTGACGTGTATAACTTAAGGAGGAACGCAACTTTCGTATGATATGTCACTGCCAAGTAATACAGCTCGATGAAACTTAAACCATGCATAGAAATAACTGTTAAAAGTATGGTGCAGAAAGTAGCTGAAAGAAATACGCAGTAAGATGTCTAGAAATGACGCTTTTATTCGAAGACAATAATTACATTGAAATCACCGTGATTTGTTATGGTCCTGTAGACATTATAAAAGGTGGGACATGGTTCTTACTCGCGTATGTGGTCTCCACGGGCGGCATTGTATGCTCTGCGAGGTGTTCCTACGCTGGCAACAAGGCTGGTAAGGAGTTGCTGTGGCAGGGCGTACTGTTCCTCCTACAGCACGGTCGAAAGTTGCTCTATGGCTGTTGGTGCATGTGGCCGTACTACAATTCTACACACAATCTATGGGATTTAAGTCGGGGTGACGGGCAGGCCGACCCATTCGCCGAATATCCTCTCTTTCGAAGAACTCCACCTGCGCCGTTCGATGCGGTCACTCAGTGTCAACCATAAAAATACTATCAGGGCCGAATGCTCTTGATAAAATCTCGATTTATCGATACTGTTCCTAAATTGTAGCGATACATACAATGGCGATATTCTTTCCCCGATATATCGACATCGAAACAGAAATATCGAGTGCCGACATTTTTATTTTGTATTCTACATTTTTAACAATATTAGCAAAGAATTCGAAGTTGTTCTTTTGAAACTGTAGTAGCACATAATTTTACTTCCATTATGTGAAGGAGCCTTACCACTTGTTGAGCTTTCATCACGTCCAGTCGTTTTCTTTGACCGAATGAAACAAGTATATGTGGCAGAAAAGAAGATCTGCGATTGCACTGGGGGTGGCAGTGTGAATGGAACAACGAGATTTCCGATATGAAGAAACAGTACACCAGTTGCCTTAAAAAACAATTTTTAACGCAACAAGTGTGCTACTTCTTCACATCGACATTCTTGAAAAACAGTTACTGAAAATGACGAACAAAAGTCTAAATGACCAGGATGGTAGCTGAGGTGGGCCGAGATGTGTGAGGCGAAATGCTGACGTAATCGACGCTCGGCGTTGCCAACAGAAACTGCGAAGTTTAGCTTCACCAAGCAAGTCTGACACTACAACTTCTACGTCGCTGGCGTTAGAAGAAATGAAAACATACGGAAGTCGACATGAAGTGTTTACGATAAATCCGGTATGTGACTAAACCGAACTACATGCTGTTACCATTGTTAACAAGGCAGTTATCGCCAAGCATGAACGTGTGTCGCTTTCCTTTCAATTCTTGCTCCAAAGGGAATAGGCAGGCTGCCAACTTGTTGATTTACAGAATATCTAATAATAAATCCATACTTAAATATACAGCTCTGAAACAAGCAGTATATTTTCAGTCTGCAGCTGATATTTTTATAGGCAGGTAACTCGATATTTTCTTCCGACGATGTATCGATACACTTTTTCGATATGTTATTTATTTATTTCTTTATTTACACGTCAAGTTCAGTAGGACCAAATTGAGGAGCAAATCTCCTAGGTCATGGAACGTGTCAGTACATGAAATTACAACGTGGTTGCCGCTGCCAACCGACCGCGTGGTGAAGAGACGCCAGGGCTGGACTTCAGCTAAGAAGTTTTAATTCGACATAGTACCACGGTACTATAGGTTTTAATTTTAGTGTTGACTGTGCCTTACTCTGGCATGTTATAGTAATTTTATGCTTCTGAAGAAGGCTAGATTAATTTAGCCGTAACCTGGTAAAGACCAGAAAATTCGTGCTACTGAGGCTGATTCTTCAAAATATTAGTCTATCACAGTTGCTGACGGGGCTGCTATATGCTAAAAATTCTTAAAAGTAATAACAGATAAAAATAAAATGTTTATGAACCCAAAAAAGTCAAGCCATAAGTTTAAGTAAACGCAATCAACAATACAAGATGAGAATCAGCTTAAGTTTTCAAGAAACTCCTCAACAGAATAGAGGGAAAGACACCGTGGGTTACTGCTAAGGTTTTTGAATTCTTGTGGTAGCTTATTGAAAGTGGATGCAGCAGTATACTGCACACCTTTCTGCACAAGACTCAAGGAAGTGCGATCCAAATACAGACTGGATTCCTGCCCAGTATTAACTGTGTAAAACCTGCTTATTCTTATAGCTCGGGCTCTGAGCACTATGGGACTTAACAGCTGTGGTCATCAGTCCCCTAGAACTTAGAACTACTTAAACCTAACTAACATAAGGACATCACACACATCCATGTCCGAGCCAGGATTCGAACCTGCGACCGTAGCAGTAGCGCGGTTCCGGACTGAAGCGCCTAGAACCGCTCGGCCACCGCAGCCGGCTATTCTTATGAATAAGCTGATATTTTTAACAAGAAACGACAGTAAAGAATATATACAGATTGATTATAATTAAAGTTAAACTTTCAAAACGCTGTAAAAATAACAATACTGATCAGAATGACGTCAAATTGCAACGGAATATTATTTGAGAAAGGCGAAAACGTATGGCAGAAGAAAAAAAATAGTCTGAAAATTGATCAATAGATGGCGCTGTATGTGTCAGAATACGTAAATAAAAACACCCCCATGCGCACGACCCATTGAAGTTAGTATAAACACGCCGGATACACGGCTTTTCCTCCTTTCGCGTCTGCGACGTTCACCATGACTGAATGCAGGATCGCGCTCTGCTTGTAAAGCTGTAGTACAAGAATGATGAGTGTGCATACATCGCTCTGCGTTAGTTCCGGACACTGAAGGGTTTGAAAAAAGGCGTTGGTCCGATGACTGCCGTGCTCTGGAGAAAATGATTCGGAAATTCGAAAAGACGGGTTCTTTTGGTCTGGTAGAGGGAGGAAACGAATTGATTCGACGTCAGTGGAAGCAGTGGCCACAGCTGTGCAGGAGGAGACAAGTGGTGGTGTGCAAACGCGTAGTGCACGGGAAATTACCCGAACGTTGGACATACCCGTCAGCACGGCGCTTAAAATCCTACGAAACATCCTTCTTTGTATCCATTCAAAACCACCCACGTGTACGAGTTGCTTCCTGTTGACCTGCCAGCAAGAGAGACCTTTGCTTTAGAATTTCTTGCTCGTATGGAAGTGGATAATGATAGGCCGTGGAAGATTTTGTGGACAGACGAAGCCTACTTCCATCTGACAGGATACGTATGTCAATACACAGAATTGTCGAATACGGGCAACGGAAAATCCACACGCAAAGCAACCGGTACCATTTCATACTGAAAAGGTCACTGTGTGCCGCGGGTTTACGGCATAATTTGTCATCAGGCCATATTTTTTCGAAGAGACAGGTGCTTCCGGCCCTGTTACTTGTATCGTCAGTGGTAAGCGCTATGAGTATCTTTTGCGCAACCACATCATTCCAGCTGTGGATGGGATCATTTTTATGCAAGATGGCGCACCTCCATACATTGCAAATCCAGTTGAGCAGCTGCTGAAGCGCCATTTCGGAAATGCTAGAATTATAGCCGCCATTTCCCTACAGCCAGGCCGTTCCGGTCAGCTGATCTTAATCCGTGTGACTTCTGGCTGTGGGGCTATCTGAAAGATGTTGTGTTCAGTGTCCCGATTCCAAACTTAGCTGCATTGAAGGCGCACATTACGCACATTACTGAACGTGACCCAAGAAACATTTCGATAAACTGTGGAACATACTGTTTCTCGATTTATACTTGTTACAGAAAACGGTGGACAGCATACTGAACATGTTTAGCGCCAGTCACACGGAAATTAATAATCCTATTTGAATTTGATTGATGCTTTTTATGCGGTTTTTGGCCTCAGGGCAACTAAAAACCCAAGTGATTGATGCTTATTATGTGGTTTTTGGCCCTTAGGACAATTAAAAATCGATATTTCCCATCCGATGTGATATGACCTTGCCGTGGTGGATGACCTTACGTAACTAACAGTATTACACCTGTACACCCATGCACAATGAGTAATACAGTTTGTTGAACGTCAGACGTACACCGTAGGCATTGTTGTATGATTCATTTGTCATTTGTAATCGACCACTATTAAATTATTATGCTTACAGCACCATTATTGCTACATTATGTAACTATTTGTTTTTCTTCTGCCATACGTTTCCCCCTTTTCTGATAATATTCCGTTGCAATTTGACATCATTCTGACCAGTGGTGTTATTTCTACAGCGGTTTGAAAGTTTGGCTTTAATTATAATCACCCTGTATATTGAGAGGCCAATGTCAGAAGACCCAGGCTAGTGATCGGCGGTCGACAAGAGGTTCGCGAACTTACACCTCTTATTGTCCGTACCGCCCGTTTCTGAGCAAAAAATATCCTTTTAGACTGCGAAGAGTTACCCCAAAATATAATACCATACGACATAAGCGAATGAAAATAAACAAAGTAGACTCATTTTCGTGTAGAACGACGACTTACATAAGATACCTTTCGAATAGTAAAAATGGCAGCATTAAGTCTCTGAACAAGATCTTGAACGTGGGCTTTCCACGACAGTTTACTATCTATCTGAAAACCTAGAAATTTGAACTGTTCAGTTTCACTACTGATATTCCCATTCTGTGAAATTAAAACGTCGGTTTTGTTGAACTGTGTGTCAGAAACTGTAAAAACTGAGTCTTACTGTGATTTAGCGTTAGTTTATTTTCTACACGCCATGAACTCATGTCATCAACTGCACTATTTAAGACAGAGCCAATGTTGCACACAACATCCTTTATTACCAAGCTAGTGTCATCAGCAAACAGAAATATTTTAGAGTTACCTGTAATACTAGAGGGCATGTCATTTATATAAATAATAAACAGGAGTGGCCCAACACTGATCCCTGGGGCACCCCACATTTGACCGTACCCCACTCAGAGCCCACATCACAGCCATTCTCAACAGTGTGAGTAATGACCTCTTGCTGTCTGTTGTTAAAGTAAGAGGTGAACCAATTGCAAGCTACTCCCCTTGTTCCGTAATGGTCCAACTTCTGGAGCAACATTTTGTGATCAACCCAATCAAACGCCTTAGTTAAATCAAAAAATGGGCCTAGCGTTCGAGACCTTTTGTTTGACCCATCGAGTACCTCACAGAGAAAAGAGAATATAGCATTTTCAGTTGTTAAACGACTTCTAAAGCCGAACTGTACATTTGATAACAAATTATGTGATATAAAATGATCAATTACCCTTACATACACAGCCTTTTCAATAACTTTAGCAAACACTGATGGCATAGAAATAGGTCTAAAATTGTCTACATTATCCCTTTCTCCCCTTTTATAAAGCGGCTTTACTACTGAGTACTTTAATCGTTCAGGGAACTGCCCATTCCTAAAGGAAAAATTACAAATATGGCTAAATACAGGGCTAACATGTGCAGCACAGTACGTTAATATTCTGCTAGGCACTCCATCATAACCATGAGAGTCCTTAGTCTTCAGTGATTTAATTATTGACTCAGTCTCTCCCTTGTCTCTATCACAGAGGAGTATTTCAGACATCAACCTCGGAAAGGCATTTGCCAATAAAGTTATATGATTACCTGTAGAAACTAAATTTTTATTTACTTCACCAGCAATGCTCAGAAAATGATTGTTAAATACTGTATGTATATCTGATTGATCAGTAATAGAATATTTTTACTATGAACTGACTTTATATCATCAACCTTCTGCTGCTGACCAGACTCTTCCCTCACTACTGACCATATGGTTTTAATTTTATCCTACGAATTAGGTATTCTGTTTGCGTATCACATACTCTTTGCCTTCCTAATAATATTTTAAGCCCCTTACAGTACTGTTTGTAATAGGCTACTGTAGCTTGATTGTGACGACTTCTAACATATTGACATAATTCCCACTTTGTTCTACATGGTATGCTTATCCCAATAGTCAGCCACTTGAACTGCCTTTTACTACTAGTGCCCTGTATAGAACGTTATAATGGGAAGTATCTCTCAAAGCCCGTGATAAATGTGTTAAGGAAAGCATTATATTTGTCATCTATGTTTATGGCACTATAAACATCCTACCACTCTTGTTCCTTAATGAGATTTCAAAAAACATAGTATGTAATTATATATAACATTGTTTGAGTACAAAGGCCTTTTAACGTTAAAGTTTGTGCATCACGGTCTGAAAGGCCATTCACCCTTTTATTAAAAGAATGCGCATCTAATAACGAAGAATGAATAAAAATATTTTCTATGCCTGTGCTACTGGTCCCCTGCACCATGGTTGGACAAAACATAGTCTGCATCAGATCATATGAGTTTATGAGATTTTGCAACTCCTTTTTCTTGCAAAATCACATACAAAATTAATATTGAAGTCACCATATGCAACTAAATTTTAGTGCTTCGTATAAAGTGAACCAAGAGCCATCTCTAGCTTGAGCACAAATGCTCTGAAGTCAGAGTTAGGGCTTGTGGCGCCCTAATAGGCACGACGTGTGATCATATGGATGCAGTGTTGTGGCGATTTGTGTACATAGTAATTTTAACTTTTACTTTTGACGTGCCAACACGCCATTCATGTAATATGTTGTGCATTTGGAGATTTAATGGAAAGATTTTGTGTGCGTCTGGCACAAGATTTTTATAATAACCTGTACGAAGATCCACAACATAGTGTTTTATTGTGATCTTGGCTAAGAAGTTTTTCTTCTCCTAAGAAAGTAATGAACAACAGTTTTTAATGTTTATCAAAGAGACGAATAGGTCGTTTATGTAAACAGTATGCTATTCCGAGATTGTAAGAGTAATGTCGGTCACAGTTAATGAATTCATCTATCTGCATTTGTATTTTAGTGCATTTCTTAATTATATATATAAGGATCAGGTCATAGGAAGCGTATCACCTCAGTGAATGGTATTAAAGAAGCAGGTTCTAGCAGTTGTTAAACGGAATTCAGTCCACATTTCGATATTCTTACCTGAATGCCGAAAATTACCTGCTGGCAGAAAAATCAGTCTGTTCACAAGAAGAAGGGGGGCGGAAAATGGAAGAAGGAAGTCCCGACTGTAAATCCCAGCACATTGTCTGCTGAGGCGTGAGAGTTAGTGAGGGAGGAACGAATTGCTTTTGCAATGCTGGCTTACACATGCTCTCACTTGTCAATTTATGCTCCACGCAGACTGACAGTGCCATCTATTGACCGCTATAGCAACTGTCAGCCGTTATGTATAGAATGTCTATGAAGTAAAAACTGAGGCATTGGCGTAACAAAAGCTTACAGAATTTGTGAAATTGAAATTGAGGTGGTTAGAAGCAAAGCCGAATAAGTGACAAAATCGAATGTTTGGAGGTATGTGGACCATATTGTAGCTGAAGAATCAATCTACTTGGTGGCAAAGGGGTATAGGTGCATCAGGTGATCTGAACTGTTTCCTAGCCATTATCTGAAGAACTAGTGTTTTCTGATGCAAGTGCACATGTGTGTCTTTGGTTCCAAACATAAAGTATATAAATATACGGAGTGAGCATAATCTACTGCGCATAAACATAAAACTGACCTAGTCACGCGATTTTAGGACCATGCTGCTTGTCTAAAATTTGTGGTATCAGCGAAACTTGAATGATACACGTATTCGCCTCGTTTTATATACGTTTCTGCACTTTAGAATTTTAGTAACAGCTATGGTGCAGTATTGTGGCTGTTACGGATGTAAAAAGAAGTATGTGAAAGGTGGATCCGTTGCTTTTCATAGGTATGTACAACAAATGTAATTTTATGGCCATTTGTTTACGAGACAGGTTATAGATAAATTTGCAAGTAAGTTTGAGTAAACTGCCAGTCAGTGTATATGTATTCGTACAATGTTCGTATGGAGATAAAATTTTTACATGACAGTTTGATTAATTTTCTCCAATTTATGTAGGTTCCCAAATTCTTGTGTGTATCTATTTCTGTATGAGACAGTTTCCTATACAGCCTCATTGTAACGTAATTAATTAGAACACAATTGATAATATGAGTCAGTGAAAAAGCAAAACCTAAAAAAAGTATTGTTGGCTGTCACTTCTTTTATTACTTCAAAATTTTAGGTTTACTTTTCTGATGAGATGGCGAAAAAATGTTATAGATAGTCTATAAAAAGCAGGAGGATAAATGAAGAAGGAATGAAAATAACAATGGACAAGCGGGTGGTACAAGTCGCTTACCATATTTACTGTAACAGTTTCAAAGGTCCAAATGCATTCGGTTTTCGTGACATTTCGGCGCCGTCTACAGGTCACTGTAATATAGTTAATTAGAAAGTAGATTCGACAATATGAATAAGTGGAATAAAAAACGCAAAAAAATATTGTTGGCTGTCACTTCTTATCCCGCTACAGAAAAACGTAGATAAAGAGGAATCTGAGCTATGGTACTGTGGCGAAAAAGCACAATTACATTGCTCTTCACATCTTCAAGCCAACTTCAATTTCTGGTATCGAATTGCTGATATATCTGTAAAACGTGTAGGCATATACAAAATTTCACGGTACTTCCGAAGGTATTCTATCTGCAGCAGCGAAGTAATAACACTCAGAATACGCTAAGCGCTATACGGTCGAAATGCATCGTTCCAAAATTACGTTGCAGCAGATGTCGCGGACAGATTTCTCGTTCTGTGTATACTAATGCTCACGTCATGGACATTTATACTCTATGGTTCCAAATGTTTTGCTTACTGTTGTGATCGGGCGATTTGACGCATTCGAATCTGGCAGATTAGAAGCTGTTTTCTGCATTCAAAACAATGAAACAGAAGAATGGATGAGGATTGAGATATTAAGAAGAACGGAAATAATGACCAACAGGCGGAGAAAATGCTACTACCACTGATGGTTAGTTGAAGTATGAGCAACAACTTCCTCAGACTGTAAATAACCTATTGCCTTCAGCGACAAGGTTAAAACAAAAACATCTTTAAGTTTTGGGTGTACATCATGAAGTACACCTCACTGAAGATAATTGACTACAAGTTCCTAAATCAGGCCACTCCTTTATGAAATGTTTTGTATAAGACTACCTCAATGATGAGATGAATTTTGATTCCAATGACTTAAGATGCGAGCCGACTTTTAGCGTGAATACAACTGAATGAACCGTTACCAACTGCCACAAAAGTGAAATAACGGCATTTGCAGCAGTAACTCCCATTTGTGCCTCCAGTTTACCATCCATTCTATAAAAATCTTAAGCGCAAATCAAAAACATCCATTTCCAAACCATATAGTAGCTTACCTGCAAGTAGACCACCAAGCACACAATCAGCTAATGATATGATGCCTTCTGATGATGCTATGTGGGACTCGTACCTTCTGATGGTGCTATGTGAAACTGGGAATAGACATTTCCCATAGCAAAAACAAATGCGATTGTTCGTATGTGTATGTGCTAAGAGCTTGCTTCCAAATACATGTTTCTGAATGTAACATTGTTTACTCATTTGCCTTGTCCAATCCATTAAATGTGAAAACAATAAAATTTGTGTGTATGTATTTTAACGTAATACATGAAAATGGGACAAAATACAGGAGTTGCCAAGTGTCCGCTATTCGCCTACGGAATCGCCAACCCCTCAGACATTGAAGCATCACACGTCTGCCTATGTACAAGGCGTTGCCTCCCCGGAACGCGTCGATCACAAGAAGGACGACAGACGTAGGACAAAAGGCACCAGAGGTCCTCCGTGCCAGGAGCGTATTTCCTCCGCCGTGTCACGCGTGTGGAACTGGATCGGCACGAATTCCTCCGTGCACCGGCTACATACGGCGATGCAAGCTAATGCGTCGGCAGTTCGCTCCGCTGGAACCCTGGACCAATTCGTGCGCTGCTCTTAACAGCGCATCAGTCAGAGCCCAACTGGAAGCCACCGCAGTGGGACCTGCGACTTTCTAGCGAAATCTCGAGACGTACCTGTTGCCCAACTACATAGAACGCTCAACTTCCGCCTTTAGGGATTATCGGTGGCATAGTCTTCACGTCCTACTACGTTCATTCACTGTGTCTTCCTGGTGTATGCCTGTTAGTAGCTGAGAAGTTGTATTATTTTTTATTGAGAAGAATCTTCCTTTGTCATTAAATCTCTCCACTGTGGTCGTAATAAACCCTTGTTTACCTGTGTCTTACTATTTCTCACTAAGAAGACCCCCGTTGGAGATATTGCAATTATGTATGGCATTGTAGTGGATCATTCCAAACCCGACATTAATGAGAGTCGAAGGGATGCAAGTGACACCCTTGGAGGTAGAGGGTTATAAATGCTGACTAGATTATTGATAGAAACATTGCTGAGCACAACATTCTGAATTTAACTCACAGATATTGTATATATAGCTTCATTAATAGCCACTGCATCTAACGGTTACTATAGACTATGTAACAAATGAACACAGAATTCTAAATCTGATACAAACTTTGAAGCGCATTTTCTCATAATCGTGATTTTGTCACTTACGTTCTTTGGTTTTAACTGCGTCAGTTTCTTTGGTTCTTGAGTGTATTATTGGTGATGAAAATGTCTGTTATGCGTATTTGTTGTGTTTATTTAACGTATGGAAAAACTCTACAAACCTATGTCCAACTTAATACTTGAGTGATAAAAGTAAATGTTTCACTGTCTTCCGCTAATTTACAGATAATAAGTAAATTTTGTTAAGCTATGCAAGACGAAACAAAAATTTACGGTATTGGTTCTATCACAGCCGTCAAGACTCAAAAAGCTAATAGCAATAAGACGGCAGTTTGGTTCAAATGGCTCTGAGCACTATGGGACTCAACTGCTGTGGTCATCAGTCCCCTAGAACTTAGAACTACTTAAACCTAACTAACCTAAGGACATCACACACATCCATGCTCGAGGCAGGATTCGAACCTGCGACCGTAGCGGTCGCACGGTTCCGGACTGCGCGTCTAGAACCGCGAGACCACCGCGGCCGGCAAGACGGCGGTTTCCGAAATGTATTCGCTTCTCAGAAAGTAGGAAAAATTAATTTTACTTGGATCAACGGCGACTTAAGTAGTTTTTTTAGCTTCACAGAAAGTAGGAAAAATTAGTTTTACTTGAGTCAAAGATGACCAAGGAAATTTTTTTAGCTTCACAGAAAGTAGGAAAAATTAGTTTTACTTGATTGGACGATGACCTAGGTTATTTTTTTTAAACCTATCTAGTTTTTAACTTAATTAATTCACAGTATCAGACATTACATCATCGCCAGAACGAATGGCGTCAAATAACAGTCAGAAGTTTATGGTGTTTTGAGCGCTTTTTTTTACTGAAAATCTCTAAGATTCACTTTCGTCAGCTCATCCACAAAATACGTAAATCAAATTCCCGTTGTGAAGTTTGCACCTATCGCCTGCAAGGGAACAACGTAATGTTTTATGTGTATGATGGCAGTATGAAGTGTATGTCTTCGTTAAGACACTGTTCACTAGAAAATATTAGAACCTTCTGTGCTTTCGCCCCACAATTATATTATCTTTGCAGTCATGCGCTCAGAAAACTGATAAAACCAAGTGTCTCACCTACGGGTCGTCAGGAGCCTTCTCTCTGGTGTTCCAGCAGACATTTGCAGTTTCGTTCTTGCAGTGTGTAGCTGGACTCAGCCAAAACAAATGAAGATCATTACGCCTCTCAAGCGACGTCCAATTTAGACGGAAAGCGTCCGTTTGTTTACAGTTATAAACAAAATAAGTTTTAAATCACAATATTACTTTCCCACTCGACAGCGCAGTCCTAATTTTGTCTACTGCGACATTCTTTTATCTATATGTGTCAACAGGGGCAGTAAATCACGAGGGATGACGGTACTCCAGCAGTGACTGAGCAGCGCTTCTGCTATGCGGCGGCAGCCAGCGCGGGCCCGGCCGGTGGGACCGCTGCTCGAGTAGTGGACGTCCTTCGTGTTTTACTGCTGCTGCTAACACAGGCCGAAACAACGAATATCGCATTAGACTCATTTGGGACGCCTCTGTCGAATGGACACGTAAAATTACGATTTAAAAATCATTCTCTTTGTAACATGAAACGAACCAATGCTTTCCGTCGACGCTGGGCGTCGCATGAAAGAGGTGATTAGCAGTATTTGCACTGATTCCAGCTATCCTTCAGAAATACGAAACTGCAGATATCTGCAGAAACACCGGAGAAAATGCCCCTGGCGACTCTTAGGGACCACTCGTATATCGATGGCTACAGTTTACACTTCAGACGATAGTCCTGTGTGGACTTTGTGAGTATTTGCTTCTTGTGGCATCTAGCACAGGTGTTACTTTGAAATCGGTAAAGCTGGTATCAGATCAGATAGCGAAGAGAATAGGGCCACTGCCAATCAAACGCTGCGCTCTAAAAGACCTCAATGGCGTAACAAGCGGAAATATAAAAACATTTATGTTCGAATTCGAATCTCTAAGTACTGTTATCTTCTCATCGTCAAAAGGAAAATCAGTTCGAGCACTGCCATGGAGAATTTGCAGCCCTTGTCTCACCAACACGCCTCACTTAATCGTTACGTGAGTAAGCTGTTTGTGTCCTAGATGGCTGTCATATTAGTAACACGAAGACTGCTTGCCCACACGTCGTCGGTTGTAAGTCTTTATCTGTTCATTCAGCAGTCATAAATTCATTCAAGTTTCCGTTTCTTGTGATCTACATACCGAGGGAACGTCTACAGCTAATACAAAATTTACAAAAGTATAATATCTGTCCACAAAGAGGGGATTTCAGACGTACTGGCGGCAGAAAAACTGGGGTTCAGTAGTCGTAAAATACATTTATACCCTTAAAACTGACACAACTAGGAAAATATAATAAACTGAATGTTTCGATCATTCGGCGCTAATGAAGAGCTTGTTGTACTTTATTGAAGTTCAGACATTGTGAAATTCACCGTGGCAGTCACGAGTGCGCGCAGTATGATAGTGAATTGGTTTTATTTTTCTTATTGGCCTTAATTATTGCAATAATTTCCAAATAAGTAAACTACCGGGCATATTTCGAAAAGTTTGCAGCGAAAAATGTAGTCGCTGGCTAGTTTACGTTTGGTACCCTAAAAAAGGACATAGGTTCCTGCGTATGAAATATAGCTCACATACTGAAATTGTTTTTAAAGCTTGTAGAAGATGTGGTTTATGATGTCAATTGTGATCACATGTTAAGTTAATATTACACTAAGAGTTATTTTCATTTTAAAACGAGAAGTAGACATTGCAATGAAATGAACACCCTTAGCTGCTTACAGGCGTTGACATACGTCAACGGGGACAGATGAAAATGTGCGCCCCGACCGGGACACGAACCCGGGATCTCCTGCTTACATGGCAGACGTTCTACCCATCTGAGCCACCGAGGACGCAGAGTATAGCGCGACTGCAGGGATTTATCTCTGGCACGCCGGCGAAAATATATGAGAAGTAGACAGTCACTGATCCAGCTGCAGTTTTAGCTATGTACTGTATACGTAAATTTTTCTTGTCCACACTAACAGTTTAATTCAGTAAACATTAAATAACTAATTTGATTCACTTAGTGTCGAACAAATAGCGGGTGTTCTAGGGAGCAATGAACGAGAAATGGGATTCTGCTATTGATATGACTACAGTATTGTGTGTTCTGGAAGTTTTACGCTTGCCTATTTGCTCACCTATTTTAAGCTTATATAGTTGGGATTTCGTGATGCAGACATTATATATGAGGTAACACGCCATTTTGTAACAGTTATTGCACAAATACATACGTTATCTTTGAAAAACGTCATTTTTTTTTCCTGGACGAACAACGTTGAATCTCTGCAGTGACAACGTTCTGATGTTGAAAAACTCTGGTTTTTCTGTGTTACTAATTGCTGAAGTAGAACTCTTATTCTCAGAAAGTGCAATCATACAGGTCAAAACACATAATGTTTACTACAATACAAGTCTGCACAAGCAGCAGCAGCAGCGGAAGAAGAAGCTAAGGAAAAATTTAAAACTATTCCTGTTGCAGTTACGCGAAACATGTACACTCAGCGCTGCGTTTGCTGCCCTCAGTCAATGGTGTTTGCCGGACAGAAGGGCAAATCCACTATTCACTTGGTACTTGCTCATAGAAAGTTCGTTTTTCAGCTGAGATATACTGCCACACGCCAAGAAAGGTTTTCTTCCTGGCACTTTGAACTGGCAGAATTATACGTCACAAGATAGGGAAAACTGTAATGTTACCTATCGGCAGATTTCTTTTCCCAGCTGCAATGCTTTGACAAATCAACAGTTGCTGGATTTTATGACTTTTCCTTCGCCCTACTGCAGTAGGGCTCTCAGATGAAATGTATAGCCAGACATATTCAGTTATTTTGAATGGGCTCCTGTGCAAACCGTTGTCTACTACGCTAAGCTCCCTGAAATCCTCTGGTTCTATCCCTCTGGTTCCATCTTGCTCAGAAGCTCCAGTTTTCTGGGTTAAAGGTTGTTTTGTTCCTCTCTATAAAGGCAAAATCTCTATGACATGGTAGGAAACTATGCCCTGTAACAAGAAATTTCTGGTCTGTAGCAGTGAAATGGTACTTCCTTGGTACTAGAGGGAGCTGTAGAGGGCAAAAACCTGTAGAGAACGGCAGAGATTGGATACATCCAGAAAACAATTGAGGACGTAGGTTCCAAGTGCTACTCTGAGATGAAGAGGTTGGCACAGGAGAGGAATTCGTGGCGGGCCGCATCAACCATTCAGAGGACTGATGCCCTCCTCCCCCCCCCCCTCCCCCAAAAAAAGCAGTGAAATATTTACGGAAGATCAGATTTTGCAAAAGCGTCGTAATATTTCGAACATCTCCCACAACATTAGCAATCTTTGGGCTTACGTTCAAATTAAAATCATATGAAAAAGAAGAATTATGTTCGAAACATTCCAGTTCCGTTGCTTATCTCTAAATGCTGTCTAAAGCGATACAGATACTCTTTTGAGACATTCTGTAAAACTACTGGAAATATTCGGGATACATGTTCAGTTCTTTAATCACGTTGACTGTGCCGTATTTCAAACCTTTTTTTCATCCATAACGGGTGTACCCGATATCTTCTTCGCTGCTCAACATATGCGAAATACGATCCATTGCATCAATAGTTTCGTCAGATGCGACGACATATTCCGATCTATTCGTAGCGTGACGACGGTCCCGCGTTCTTCTGACAGCGTCACGTCAGTATGATTTACTCGCGCCCTGTCCGCGGCACGCCCGTGACTCGCCCACGCCAGGCCTCCGCGCCACGCCATTTCTGTGAGATTTGGGCCTAAGACGGGTGGAACAGAAATTTTCTCCTTAACTTACTGTCTCCGAGATCCACGTGACTAGCTTGCAACGTAGGTTTTTCCCATAAGGCTCTGCAGATTTTGAATGTCAGTGCTTCGCTAGTACGGATAGATACAGTTAAAAGTACAGGGCTACTATAAATGATTCATTAATTTTCGAAGTTCGATGCTTTCCAAAGTATTACAAGATGACAGCAAAGCAAAAAAAGAGCTTTCGTGTGTTGGAATATACGAGATGTTTCCTGTGAACATATTTTGTTCTATACCGAAGAACACATGTACGTAGTAAACTAGGCGCGGCCTAGGCGACCCCAACACGTGACAACAACAAAAAAAAAAAGAAGGCGATAACGCAACCGACATCAAAACATTACGAGGTTGCCGATTTCAGAAGGGTAGGAGGAGTATGCAAGCATTCCGCTAGAACTGACCTGGGGGCAGGAGTTCGAAAATTTTCGCGAGGCCTGAGAGACCGCACCGCGTGAGTTATGTTTAAATCTTTATTGAAATGACTGATCATTATTTTTATTCAATTAATTGGTTTAAATGTAACATTTTCAATTTGTAATGCTCTGTTGCACCATTTTAATCATCGCATTACCTTTTTCATTTCCTCCAATTTTTTCATCCTATCATTCATTTTTCATTTGGATTCTTTCTTCGTGTGGTTACGAGTACAGTTATTTTTATGTATTAACCACGATTTAGTTACTTTCGTTTTATCATCTTAGATTTTCGTCCATGTCATGTCATGCATTATTTATATTCCTCATTTTTCTTGAATTTCGTTTTACTTACAATGCCGTCCTTAGTTTAAACTTCAGTTGCATTATTTTTCCCATAGTGCAACTTGAATTTATCTCTGAAGTGTTTGTAAAATAATTACTATTCAAAAAGTGTGTATCTTGTAACGAAAAATACATTTTTAATTCCATTGGACAGTTAGTATAAATAGGTTATTGCCTATTTTATTTCCTAATTAGAGTAAGTGAAAAAGTTGATGCTACGATTAAAATGACATAAGAGAGGATTAGAAATTAAAATATTACATTTAAATCAATTAATTAAAATAATGATCAAATCACTTCTGTCAAGAATAAAAAATAAAAAATTTTAAGGCACAGGAAAAGAGTCTAACTCACAACCATCTGCACATTAGGGTTGTACTTCAACCATTACATTACATATCTATTATGCAAAAATATAAAATATTTAAGGCTGTAGAGCATCATACAAAATTCAGAATTCTCTGATTATTCGCAAACAAGGACCCATCAGGGCAAATGGCTGTAGGGGGTGATACCTGGGACCCCAGCCTACACCACTGTATGAATGGTTCCAAAAAGTCGATCCTATCCTTCCTAGTCAAATGTCATATTCAGTCTTACAATCAGTCAGATGTTACATAAAAGTTAGTTAGCTGTAACTTGAATATTTAGACCAGTGGGATACAATTTTACAACAAAAGTCTGATCACTTCCAGTACTTTATTGAGCACAATGATTATGTAACGTTAAATATTTTTCTTTTGTGACACTAAAACAATAAATTTAACAATGACGTATTTTCTGCATATTTTTTCTGTCTGTATTAAAAGGGTTGTTGTAAATTAAACCAAAGCTGCTCTTGAAGCTATAGTAATAAACAGATAAATGAAAAAAAATGGGAATTTGTTACTGCTACAGCTTATCTGCTTGCGGCTGTCTGCGTATGTCGAGTTTGTGATGGCACTTGGTTATACATTACGTGTAGCGATATATTGTTTTCTAGACTATTAGTTGTTCCGATGATATCAGCATGGAAGATAAGTGAGGCATGACGCAAAACTTTTATTAAGATCGGTTTACTAACTGGAATTGGTTGCTCAGTGACGAATTTGTGTCGGCAAAAGAGGAAAGATGTCAATATAAAATGCAGTAACGCAGGAGAGTTGCAGTACTGGGTTAATACTCTCGGAAAAGTCTCAAGAGTCGTCATTTTACGTAGGTTAAGTGTCTGATCGCGCTCTGTAGTCGTGAACTGGAGCACAAAAAGAGAGAAACCAAAGTTTTTGTCTAGCCCTGTGTAAATGTTGGAATACATTGACCCCTCTGAACTGGAGCAAACTATAGAAAATTCTCCCTTCACTCACCTCGCCGATCTGATGTCACTCTAAACTTGCAGTTTTGTCTAGATGGGGAAATTTTACGACTCAGCTGCGACTATTTACTATTTGTCTACCCTCTTTTGTCCGCCTGCTTAGAAGGGTGGTAAAGTGCTCGCCTCCCATGCAAGCGGACCCCGGGTTCGATTCTCGGGCGGGTAGGAGATTTTATCCGCTCAGGAACTGGGCATTGTGTTAGTCTCATCACCGGCGCACAAGTCGCCCAACGTCGCGTCGACTGAAATAAGACTTGCAATTGGCGGCCGAACGTCTCCGGATGGGGCCTCCCGGCCAACGATGCCATGCGCTCATTTAATTTTTTTCATTTGTCTATCTTCTGAACAGTCTCTATTTACACACCTCTCATGCTGCAAAAACCGGATGACTTCGTCTGCTGCTTACAGTGCTTAAATTTATCGAAGTTTCCTTCACTGTACTGTCACATTAAAGATGTGAATATTCTTTTTACTATCAGATCCAGAATTTGATTTGCAATAATTTGTTAATTCTCTGCGATTCAAATTTTTTACAATAATAGCATCGATTGCAGGGAACCAAAAGTAGGAAATAAAAAGTGGTGCTGTAAACACAAGCGAGGTAAGCTATTTGAAGCATATGAACTTGGTGCACAGGCTTCGTTTCATACGATCTTATGTACCTGATACCAACTAATGTCAGGTACAACAAGTCGTGTGAAGTGACACTTTTTGAAGCACTGTGCAATTTCCTCTATAGCACTGCTACGACGAGGAAATCATACGGAGCTAGACCAAACGCATCGCTACTGATCTCGGCAGCTAATCATAAAGAAGCAGTGATCGCTGCAGAAATTTTGAGTGATACAGTTCGACATCTACATCTACATCTACATGGATACTCTGCAAATCACATTTAAGTGCCTGGCAGAGGGTTCATCGAACCACCTTCACAATTCTCTATTATTCCAGTATTGTCTATCGCGCGGAAAGAACGAACACCTATATCTTTCGGTACGAGCTCTGATTTCCCTTATTTTATCGTGGTGATCGTTTCTCCCTATGTATGTCGGTGTCAACAAAATATTTTCGCATTCGGCGGAGAAAGTTAGTGATTGGAATTTTGTGAGAAGATTCCGTCGAAACGAAACACGCCTTTCTTTTAATGATGTCGAGCCCAAATTCTGTATCATTTCAGTAACACTCTCTCCTATATTACGCGATAATACAAAACGCGCTGCCTCTCTTTGAACTTTTTCGATATATTCCGTCAGTCCTATCTGGTAAGGATCCCACACAGCGCAGCAGTATTCCAAAAGAGGACGGACAGGCGTAGTGTAGGCAGTCTCCTTAGTAGATCTGTTACATTTTCTAAGTGTCCTACCAATAAAACGCAGTCTTTGATTAGCCTTCCCCACAACATTTTCTGTGTGTTCCTTCCAATATAAGTTGATCATAATTGTAATTCCTAGGTATTTAGTTGAATTTACGGCCTATAGATTTAACTGATTTATCGTGTAACCAAAGTTTAACGAATTACTTTTAGCACTCATGTGGATGGCCTCACAATTTTCGTTTTTAGGGTCAACTGCCAATTTTCGCACCATTCAGATATCTTTTCTAAATCGTTTTGCAATTTGTTTTGATCTTGTGATGACTTTATTAGTCGATAAACGACAGCGTTATCTGCAAACAACCTAAGGCGGCTGCTGTTTTATATAGATAAGGAACAGCAAAGGGCCTATAACACTACCTTGGGGAACGCCAGAAATCACTTCTGTTTTATTCGATGACTTTCCGTCAATTACTACGAATTGTGACCTCTCTGACAGGAAGTCACAAATCCAGTCACATAACTACTCCATAAACACGCAATTTCACTACAAGCCGCTTGTGTGGCATACTGTCAAAAGCCTTCCGGAAATCCAGAAATACGAAAACGATCTGAAATCCCTTGTCGATAGCACTCGACACTTCACGCGAATAAAGAGCCAGTTGTGTTTCACAAGAACGATATTTTCTAAACCCATGTTGACTGTGTGTCAATATACATTCTCTTCGAGGAAATTCATAATGTTCGTACACAATATACACTACTGGAAATGGAAAAAAGAACACATTGACACCGGTGTGTCAGACCCACCATACTTGCTCCGGACACTGCGAGAGGGCTGTACAAGCAATGATCACACGCACGGCACAGCGGACACACCAGGAACCGCGGTGTTGGCCGTCGAATGGCGCTAGCTGCGCAGCATTTGTGCACCGCCGCCGTCAGTGTCAGCCAGTTTGCCGTGGCATACGGAGCTCCATCGCAGTCTTTAACACTGGTAGCATGCCGCGACAGCGTGGACGTGAACCGTATGTGCAGTTGACGGACTTTGAGCGAGGGCGTATAGTGGGCATGCGGGAGGCCGGGTGGACGTACCGCCGAATTGCTCAACACGTGGGGCGTGAGGTCTCCACAGTACATCAATGTTGTCGCCAGGGGTCGGCGGAAGGTGCACGTGCCCGTCGACCTGGGACCGGACCGCAGCGACGCACGGATGCACGCCAAGACCGTAGGATCCTACGCAGTGCCGTAGGGGACCGCACCGCCACTTCCCAGCAAATTAGGGACACTGTTGCTCCTGGGGTATCGGCGAGGACCATTCGCAACCGTCTCCATCAAGCTGGGCTACGGTCCCGCACACCGTTAGGCCGTCTTCCACTCACGCCCCAACATCGTGCAGCCCGCCTCCAGTGGTGTCGCGACAGGCGTGAATGGATGGACGAATGGAGACGTGTCGTCTTCAGCGATGAGAGTCGCTTCTGCCTTGGTGCCAATGATGGTCGTATGCGTGTTTGGCGCCGTGCAGGTGAGCGCCACAATCAGGACTGCATACGACCGAGGCACACAGGGCCAACACCCGGCTTCATGGTGTGGGGAGCGATCTCCTACACTGGCCGTACACCACTGGTGATCGTCGAGGGGACACTGAATAGTGCACGGTACATCCAAACCGTCATCGAACCCATCGTTCTACCATTCCTAGACCGGCAAGGGAACTTGCTGTTCCAACAGGACAATGCACGTCCGCATGTATCCCGTGCCACCCAACGTGCTCTAGAAGGTGTAAGTCAACTACCCTGGCCAGCAAGATCTCCGGATCTGTCCCCCATTGAGCATGTTTGGGACTGAATGAAGCGGCATCTCACGCGGTCTGCACGTCCAGCACGAACGTTGGTCCAACTGAGGCGCCAGGTGGAAATGGCATGGCAAGCCGTTCCACAGGACTACATCCAGCATCTCTACGATCGTCTCCATGGGAGAACAGCAGCCTGCATTGCTGCGAAAGGTGGATATACACTGTACTAGTGCCGACATTGTGCATGCTCTGTTGCCTGTGTCTATGTGCCTGTGGTTCTGTCAGTGTGATCATGTGATGTATCTGACCCCAGGAATGTGTCAATAAAGTTTCCCCTTCCTGGGACAATGAATTCACGGTGTTCTTATTTCAATTTCCAGGAGTGTATGTTCCAGAGCCATGGTGCATATCGATGTTAATGATATGGGCCTGTAATTTAGTGGATTACTCCTACTACCTTTCTTAAATATTGGTGTGATCTATGCAACTTTACAGTCTTTGGGTACGGATCTTCCGTCGAGCGAACGGTTGTATATGATTGTTATACAGTCTGGACCAGAAGACTTGCTTTTATTAAGTGATTTAAGCTGCTTCGCTACTCCGAGGATATTTACTTCTACGTTACTCGTGTTGGCAGCTGTTCTTGATTCAAATTCTAAAACATTTACTTCGTCTTCTTTTGTGAAGGCATTTCGGAAGGCTGTGTTAGTAACTCTGCTTTGGCAGCACTGTCTTCGACAGTATCTCCATTGCTATCGCGCAGAGAAGGCATTGATTGTTTCTTGCCGCTAACATACTTCACGTACGACCAGAATCTCTTTGGATTTTCTGCCAGGTTTAGAGACAAAGTTTCGTTGTGGAAACTGTTATAAGCATCTCGAATTGAAGTCCGAGCTAAATTTCGAGCTTGTGTAGAAGATCGCCAATGTTGGGAATTTTGTGTCTGTTTAAATTTGGCATGTTTGTTTCGTTGTTTCTGCAACAGTGTTCTAACCCGTTGTGTGTGCCAAGGACGATCAGATCCGTCGTTTGTTAATTTATTTTGTATAAATCTCTCAGTTACTGCCGATACTGTTTCTCTGAATTTAAGCCACATCTGGTCTACATTCATATTATTAATTTGGAATGAGTGGAGATTGTCTCTCAGGAAGGCGTCATGTGAATTATTATATGCTTTTTTGAATAGGTATATTTTTCGTTTATTTTTGGAGCATTTGTGGATTACAATATTCAATCTCGCTACGACAACCCTGTGTCCACTAATCCTTGTACCCGTAATGATGCTCGTTATAAACTAAGGATTATTTGTTTCTAAAAGGTCAAGTGTGTTTTCACAACCGTTTATTATTCGTGCGGGCTCATGAACTAACTGCTCGAAGTAATTTTCAGAGTATGTGTTCAGAATTTCGGATGATGTTTTATGCGTACCTCCGGAATTAAACATGTATTTTCGCCAACATATCGAGGGTAAATTAAAGTCACCACCAACTACAATCGTATGAGTCGGGTACGTGTTTGAAATCAAACTGAAGTTTTCTTTGAACCTTTTAGCAACTGTATCATCTGAACTGGGAGGTCGATAAAAGGATCTAATTATTATTTTATTCCGGTTTGCAACAATGACCTCTGCTCATACTAACTCAATTTCGCGACAAGGTAAACTACTTCTAACAGCAACAAACAAACACGCCAACCGCCAACCGCCAACCGTGTTTAGCCTGTCCTTTCGGGCACCGTTATGTTCTTCGCAAAAATTTCGGCTGAGCTTACATCGGCTTTAGCCAGCTTTCAGTGCCTATAACTATTTGAGCATCAGTGCTTTCTACTAGCGCTTGGAGCTCTGGTACTTTCCCAACACAGCTACGACAATTTACAACTGTTATACCAATGGTTCCTGTATCTACGTACGTTCTTTCTGTGTTCAGCCTGCACCCTTTATGACTGAAGCCCTTCTTGTGTTTTCCTGAGACCCTCTAACCTAAAAAACCGACCAGTCCACGCCACACAGTCCCTGCTACCCGTCTAGCCGCCTCCTGCGTATAGTGGACACCTGACCTATTCAGCGGAACCCGAAACCCAGCCACCCTTTGGCCCAAGTCGAGGAATCTGCAGCCTACACGGTCGCAGAGCCGTCTGAGCCTCTGCCTCTGATTCAGCCACTCGGCTGTGTACCAGAGGTCCGCAATCGGTCCTGTCGACTATGCTGCAAATGGTCAGCTTTGATTTCATCTTGCAGGCAATCTGTTAGCCGCTCGAAACCAGAGAGAACCTCTTCTGATCGAAAGTGACACACATCATTGGTACCGACGTGAGCAACCACTTGCAGTTGGCTCCACCCTGTGCTCTTCATGGCATCCGGGAGGACCCGTTCCACATCTGGAATGACTCCACATGGTATGCACACGGAGTGAGCATTGGTTTTCTTTCCCTTCTTGGCAACCATGTCCCTAAGGGGCCCCATAACGCGCCTAACGTTGGCGTTCTCAACTATCAGTAATCCCATCCAATCTTAGCTGTTATCTCTGCCACTAGGCAGAATGTCAGAGTACAGTACCCTTACATATAGTTGTTGGTGTATAATTTTGTACATTTCGTCATTTAGTTAAAGTAAAAATGTTATAAATTATTCTAATGGAAATGTTATAAATGATTATAATGGAAATACCCGGTCATTGAGGCCTCAGTGTCCATTGTTATCTAAATATATTAGCTCTCCAATCATTGTTCCCTTTTTCTTTTCAAAAGTAACATTTCTTCCATTATTTGTTAATTAAGTTTTTAATAATACTTTGCTTCTTTCGTTAGAAATGTTTTACAAGTAGATATGCTTATTTTTTTCAGAAGTAAACAAATTGTTTCAAACAATGTCGATGTAAAAACACAAATGTTGACAATAGAACCACTCCTCGGGAGCCTACCATCGGAATTCATTATTTGACATAAAAGCCCATTTATAGTCAATCAACAGATTCAAAATCCTGAGGCATCTACCCTCTATATCAAACACCGTCAACCTTTTGTTATCCGTGGGCCTGAGTGACGTACTTACTTACGTTCGCTGTTCGCATCGTCACGACGCGATGGCAATGCTCCTAGCGGAGAGACCCAAAACTATAGCGACCGTGACTTTAATGTTTATGGGGTGACGCATCGTTATGAATAGAATTCTTTTCCCATCACATCACACCAGCAAATTACTTCACAAATCACGTGTTTTTGAGGAAACGTTCATTTTGGATTCACCCTGAATTTCTTCCGCGGTCCGGATTGAAACCAACCGCGGGTCGGCTATCGCCCGCAGACCGCCTGTTGCCCACCCGTGATCGTGCTACAACGGCACGACGGAAGAATCTGTAAGTGGGCCTTGGCAATGCAAGACGACTCCCTACCCATCACTGGCCAGCTGCCAGACTCTACCAAATACGTGTGATGAAGATACCACAGCGCCTGAAGATGGACACCACAAGATTCGATAGGTCATTGTTCGTGGTTGGAAATAAAGCTCTTTCTAATTGAAGACTGATTTTTTATGTACTGTTTTAACGACTATAATCATCTGAACAGGGCATCTTGAAGCTGATAAAGGTTAAAGAATATTTAAAACACTGACCTGCTTCATCCACTCCTTCTCGCTCTGCTCGATGACGTGCGCGTACGTGTTTCCCATCATGGCGATCAGCATGTTGAGCAACAGGATGGGCACCAGCACCATGAAAATGGCGAAAACTGTCTTGGCCAGCGTTGGATATGTCGTGTGGCTCAGTTCTGGGTACTGCGGAACAACAGGGCCCAAAACATTAATCGACATTTGTTCGCAAGACACGTTGAAAACTTGGAAATACTCGAAGTAACGTAAAATAATTGCAACAATGAAACAAAATTTATGTAACATATAATACATGTAGCTTCGAAAGCCACCATTCTTTAGTACAAAGTTTCGCTAGTTGAATTGTATGTTTCATAGCAGGATAATATATTGATGTGTCCTTCAAGTTAATTTATACTACGCACCTTAATCAACATTGAAACAGAGATTTATGGACGTTGGTCATCATTTAAAACTTTACGCTATCATGTAACACTACTGAAGTGTGACTGCTTCATAACTGTGACGTCCTGATTGTTTGTTAATGAACGTAGTTACCTATTTTTCGAAAGTGACAAAGATATAACACCTTTACAGTGGAAAATGCTGTGACATGAATTGTATGTGTCCGCCAAATTATAATTCAATTTATGTCCATGCCTCTATTAGTGTAGATGGGTTTCATTATTCATTAGAAGACGGGAAGTATCTTTTTGGTTTATATTCTAGACATCAACTAATAGAAGGCAGTAAGCCTCCTAGGTAAAAGAAATTAGTGTTACAGCTATATAGCTAACGATCTACAGATCAAAGGCATCGGGATGATCATTTTCAAGTTTTATTATGTATGGTAAATCGGCGACAACGGGGCAACATTGTGTTTTGTGAGACTTCCCTTGTGCTATTGACAGAAGGTCTTCCTGCTTGTATCCAGCCAGACAAATATTTGTAAACAATTGTATTATTCTATATAAAGTTTCACAACCTACGTGAAACGCTGGTGAATGGTTTCATGAAATACGTTTACAATTTAGACTCAGGAAAGTCACCTCATTAAATAGAGTGTTTTCCTCTATTTTAGATAGTGTCTTACATGATACACATTGGCTAATTTTGTATACAGTCTGAACTTCAGCCTTAACTTGGAGTTTGGAGACTTTAAGAGGGGCGTTCAGTAAGTAATGTAGCAAGTTATTTTCGGAAAGAAGATTGGTTTTATTCAGGATTCCAGAACATCATATTATCCGCCACTCTGTAGGCTACAAAACTCAATTTTTCAATATCTTCTCCGTCCAGTGCGACGGCCTGGACACCGGCACTGCACCGCTCTACTGGTCGACGTCGGAGCCAACGTCTTGGTGCATAAACAACCTCCCCCTCATCCACGTACTGCTTCCCACGGAGTGCAGCCTTCAAAGGGCCAAACTGATGGAAGTAGGAAGGTGCGAGATCCGGGCTGTAGCGTGGGTGGCGAAGAACACTCCAGTGAAATCTTGTGAGCTTCACTCGGGTGCGCAGCTTTGTGTTGGACCTTACGTTCTCTTGGAGTAGGAGATGTTCGTTTGCATTTTTGGGGCGACGAACACAGTGAAGTCGTTCCTTGAATTACCTGCGGACAGCACAAAATACTTCAGAGTTGTTCTTTGCACCAAGAGGAAGAACATCAAAGAGAATAGCCTCTTCAGAGTGCCAGAAGACCGTCGCCATGACTTTACCGGCTGATGGTGCAGTTGGAAATCTTTTCTTCTGAGGAGAGATGGTATGGCGCGATTCCGTGGACTGCAGTTTTGTTTTCGGTTCGAAGTGAGGTACCCATGTTTCATCGCCTGTGACAATGTTCGACAAAAAATAGTCAGAATCAGCCTCTTAACACGCAAGCAATCCCGACAAATGGTCCTTCGTTGTTCTTTATTGTCCTCTGTTAGGCGGCGAGGAAAGCAACGGGTACACAACTTTGAGCGCCCCAACTGGTGGACGAGTGTGTCGGCATTACCAACAGAGACGTCCAGTCGAGCAGCGATGTGTTTACTTGACTGTGAACCGTCGATTACCTAAAATGAGAGTGTCCGCATGTTCTGACATTCCAGCAGTCACAGCTGTGTACGGTCGGCCGGCACGCGGGAGGTGAGACGGGTTTGCGCGATCTTGCTGCGATGATGTCAGACGCCTCGCCCAACGACTCAGCGTGGTTTCTTTCGCTACCACATCTCCGAACACATTCTGCAAGCGCCTATCAATATCTGCGATGCTCTGGTTTTCAGCAAAAAGAAACTCAATGACAGCTCTCTGCCTGGAACGCTCTTCCGTCACAGGCGACAGTTTGTAGTCTACGTATAGCGCTGCAACCTATGGGAACTACTTGAAACTACAGGGGCTAAAGCGGGAATATTCAGCGATGTTCCACAAAAAAATTCCGCATTTTTTCAACTGAAATTGGCTGATAAAAACTGTGTTGCATTGCTTATCGAAGGCCCCTCATATATAATATATATAGTTACACTCATCTGTAGGTGTTTAGTAAAGGCGATTCAGATGAAAAGGTCTTGCACTCAAAATGGCACTAATCAGTAATATCAGTAGCATGATGTTTTTGGGCGACTCGTTTTTTCCCTCGCAATGGTCTCCCTGGTTAGTGAAGTTATTCTGTCACTTCCTTAATGTCTTTTCTTTTTCTCTGATGCCATTTATTTACTTTTTCTGTTTGGCGTCTTGTAAGGCTTTTATCTTGGTTTTCTTGTTTGCTTCGATTATAGGTTTACAGACCTTCTGATTAACAGCGCATTTTTTACCACAAATAACTTATCTGGAAGTATCTTTCTATGCCTAAAAATGTATCTAAAGTAACAAGGCGGACACAACACAACATAGTTATGAAAGCAGTGTTCTTGTGGGGTTGAAACGCACATTTTAAAGAGAGAAAGAAATCTAATTAGGAAAATTTTAAATCCACATTATATTGAAGAAGGAAGATACAGACTACTAGTGAAAGGAAGAATACCAACATTTTTCGGATATAAGTGTTATTAAAACAATGAGGGTTGGAACTTTAATAGTGGCAACTATTTGTTTATAGCTCGTACGAAATAGATACGTTTTTCAAAGTATAAAGTATAACTGACCTTCAAAGTAGTCACCAGCATTGTGTATAACCCGTTGACAGCGATGTGGCAGTCGTAGGATACTCTTAGCAGTGCCAGTTGTGTTCACAGTTCGAGCGGCGCGGCCTATTGCCCGACGAATTTGTAACAGTTCTGAAGCGAATGCCTTGAAGTGTTTCCTTCAGTTTAGAAATCGAGTTGAACTCACGAGGGCTTAAGTCAGGGGAGTGCAGTTGGTGGTATAGGATGTAGCAGTCCCATCAGTCAAACAAATCAGTAACACAAAATTGTTAAGACTTTCGTGGCCACTTATTGACAAACTGCCTATTAGCTTCTGTCTCGGGTTCTTCGGCCGACGTTCATCTAATGATTTTTCTGACGTTTCGCCAGCACGAGTGGCTGACAATTGTCAAAGCTTCACCCTCCATTGCCGGTGGTGAACTCCCCACCGGCAATGGAGGGTGAAGCTTTGACAATGTCAGCCACTCGTGCTGGCGAAACGTCAGAAAAATCATTAGATGAACGTCGGCCGAAGAACCTGAGACAGAAGCCAATAGGCAGTTTGTCAAATCAGTAACAGCTTGCACTGTACAAGCTTAAGCATTGTCCTGAAAAATGATAGTCAGGTTATGCAGAAAGTGTCATCACTGCTGTCTCTAAGCTGGTCGTAGGTTGTGATCCAAAAATGAACAGTGACGACACTTTCTGCAAGACCTGACCATCATTTTGAAGGACAATTCTGAAGCACGTACAGTGCAAGCTGTTACTGATTTGTTTGACTGATGGGGCTGGTAAGTGCTATACACCTACTGCACTCCCCTGACTTCAGCCCTCGTGAGTTCAACTTGATTTCTAAACTGAAGGAAATACTTCACGGCTTTCGCTTCAGAACTGCTACAAATTCGTCGGGCAATAGACTGCGTCGCTCGAACTGTGAACACAATTGGCACTGCTAAGAGTCTCCTACGACTTCCACATCGCTGGCAACGGGTTATATACAATGCGGTGACTACTTTGAAGGTCAGTAAAACTTTGAAACACGTATCTGTTTCGTACGAGCTATAAACAAATAGTTGCCACTATTAAAGTACCAACTCCCGTATATATATATATATATATATATATATATATATATATATATATATATATATATATATATATATATATATACACTCATGGAAATTGAAATAAGAACACCGTGAATTCATTGTCCCAGGAAGGGGAAACTTTATTGACACATTCCTGGGGTCAGATACATCACATGATCACACTGACAGAACCACAGGCACATAGACACAGGCAACAGAGCATGCACAATGTCGGCACTAGTACAGTGTATATCCACCTTTCGCAGCAATGCAGGCTGCTATTCTCCCATGGAGACGATCGTAGAGATGCTGAATGTAGTCCTGTGGAACGGCTTGCCATGCCATTTCCACCTGGCGCCTCAGTTGGACCAGCGTTCGTGCTGGACGTGCAGACCGCGTGAGACGACGCTTCATCCAGTCCCAAACATGCTCAATGGGGGACAGATCCGGAGATCTTGCTGGCCAGGGTAGTTGACTTACACCTTCTAGAGCACGTTGGGTGGCACGGGATACATGCGGACGTGCATTGTCCTGTTGGAACAGCAAGTTCCCTTGCCGGTCTAGGAATGGTAGAACGATGGGTTCGATGACGGTTTGGATGTACCGTGCACTATTCAGTGTCCCCTCGACGATCACCAGTGGTGTACGGCCAGTGTAGGAGATCGCTCCCCACACCATGATGCCGGGTGTTGGCCCTGTGTGCCTCGGTCGTATGCAGTCCTGATTGTGGCGCTCACCTGCACGGCGCCAAACACGCATACGACCATCATTGGCACCAAGGCAGAAGCGACTCTCATCGCTGAAGACGACACGTCTCCATTCGTCCCTCCATTCACGCCTGTCGCGACACCACTGGAGGCGGGCTGCACGATGTTGGGGCGTGAGCGGAAGACGGCCTAACGGTGTGCGGGACCGTAGCCCAGCTTCATGGAGACGGTTGCGAATGGTCCTCGCCGATACCCCAGGAGCAACAGTGTCCCTAATTTGCTGGGAAGTGGCGGTGCGGTCCCCTACGGCACTGCGTAGGATCCTACGGTCTTGGCGTGCATCCGTGCGTCGCTGCGGTCCGGTCCCAGGTCGACGGGCACGTGCACCTTCCGCCGACCACTGGCGACAACATCGATGTACTGTGGAGACCTCACGCCCCACGTGTTGAGCAATTCGGCGGTACGTCCACCCGGCCTCCCGCATGCCCACTATACGCCCTCGCTCAAAGTCCGTCAACTGCACATACGGTTCACGTCCACGCTGTCGCGGCATGCTACCAGTGTTAAAGACTGCGATGGAGCTCCGTATGCCACGGCAAACTGGCTGACACTGACGGCGGCGGTGCACAAATGCTGCGCAGCTAGCGCCATTCGACGGCCAACACCGCGGTTCCTGGTGTGTCCGCTGTGCCGTGCGTATGATCATTGCTTGTACAGCCCTCTCGCAGTGTCCGGAGCAAGTATGGTGGGTCTGACACACCGGTGTCAATGTGTTCTTTTTTCCATTTCCAGGAGTGTATATATGTGTGTGTGTGCGTGTCTTCTTTCCGAAAGAACAGACAACGTTTTCTGATCAAGTAGCCATTATGAACTATCACACAAAGGATTCACAGACCTTGGCTGCAAGCGGGTATTGATTGACATCATTGTGAAAAGTTGCAGATTTGTGTCGGACCAGGATTCGAGTCCGGGTCTGCTGCTTACTAGGCAGATGCTCTGACCATTAAGCAATCCTGACACAGTGGTCATCTGCGCGGACTATACTAGTGCGTCCCCCGTCAGATCCAAATTCTCAACGTATCCGCGGACTACGAATGTAGTGCCGTCTGGCCATTATTCTCATTACTCGCGGAATTTCGCCGATTCCCGTGAGAGCTCGAGCTTGGTGTGCATTCGCACTGAAGAGATCATTAGCCGTCCTCACCTGAATTATATATCTGGTCTCTCTTCTATAAGACATGTCCGAAAGAACAGACACCACATATGTTGACTTACAATTAATCACACGTATGCAACAATGTCTGTGAAGAATGTTCTTTAGCTACGGTAAACAGAGATGAATTACGCATTTTCCTTCCTTTTAGGGACGGTCAGAGGACGTGAGTCACTTACGTTGTAGTCGCCCAGGGTGATCTGGAAGAGCGCCATCCAGGTGGTGGGGTAGGAGTGGTAGAGCGACGTCTTCACGCCGGGGAAGCCCTTGTACAGGAAGTAGAAGGACTGAGAGAAGCCGAACAGCACCACCGTGTAGATCATGCCGAACGTCAACATGTCGCCGGTGATCATCGAGTACACCATCGTCACGAACGGACCAGTCAGCCGGATGGCCCTGCAACCACGTTAGTAAATGACGTCTCTGGACTACGCGCCTAGTATACCAAGCCCTGGAAAATAAATGTTGCCAAAAAATAACGAGCTGTCATGTTTGGCTTAATGTTCTAAGTTAACTTTGGTTTGACAATGTAATAAGTCGTATTGTGCAGATACTTTAAGGTCACATAAAAGTCAACATCGTTTATAGTTTGTAATGGATAAATATGGCGATTAGTTTCTGCAGTTTCGTACGAAATTTATGGACGTTTTTGATCACAATGATCGTCTGCGGCTGCTAATGGGCTGTCTTCGGATTCACTTTCACGCTAGTTGCCCTGTACCGTGGAAGGTTGCAAGCTGTTTGGCTTGCCTCCTTCCAGTTATGCTAAATTTATCCACCCGTTATCAGGACTGGCGACGGGCAGGGCACTTTAGTTCCACCTGTTTAAAGTGTGCTTATGGTAATTTATTAAAGGGAAAAGTATTTTAGAAAATTTCAGTGGTCATTGGTAAGGGGACTAATAGTTTCAGTCTGCGAATACGTGAGAAATGCACAGCTCGCACACTCCTCCGAATGCGGTAGGTGTGTCGTGGGCACTCACAGCTTTCTGCTGACTTGCGCGTGTTAACTGGCCACTGACGGTAGCTTATGGAAGCTGACTGTCCTTTTTACTAAGTCGGGGTTAGCGGCCTGTGTGACGACTCGGGTCTTGAGATTGCAGTTTCAATTGCTTGCTGCGACACCACAATTTATGAAGGAAAAGTACAAGTCTTGGAATGTAGTTTGGTCTCGGCAAATTCGGAAGTGTTAAACTACGCTCTTATTCACACATTGCCGGCTGATGTCAGACGGGAATTTCTAGACGAGGAAGATGTGTTCTGACTGGCCCGTGACTGACGACATTCCGGGGTGCGGATTTGTTAAACGTGGTATTGACACACTATTGGCGGAAAAGAGTTACATTTTTTTTCTGATTGGCGTTTGCGGACAGATTGGCGCAAACCGCCACATGAGGAGCTGGTGGAAGAAAAAGACACACTCTTGGTTTCATGGTGGATGGAGACAGGTCGCTGGCTGGAGACGTCGTGGCGTTTGGAAGTGTTCGAGTCCTGACGAGCGAGATTCTGAGTCTCCACTACGACCACGGTCCTCCAACTCACCGCCTCAGCAGACTGGTGAGAGTATACAGCAGCACGGTTCACTAGGTGGAGTTTAAAGGTATACAGGAAGCGTACCATTGCCACAGTTCTGCTAAAGCCGACTCATGAATTAGTATCGTTTGTTGTGGGATTCAGTCGACCACTGGAGTTTCTAAATTAGTTGTATTGGATTAATGATTTAATGTGCACCTAGGATACGGGAGCCATCCCTCCTCTTGTCTATCTTGTTAGTTGTCGTCGGCAGTTAACTTTATTTTTCGTGGATTGATGATGCAAATACTTTGTAGTCGGTTAATGTAATAATAACTTCCATTTTTAGTTGAAGGAGCACGTAGTTCCCTTCAATTTACTGATTTATTCCATTGGTTGAATGGATAACTATATAGTAGGATTATTGCAATTATCAACCTTATGATTCTGTATTAAGGCCATTTCAAGATAGCGATTCCGTTGCGTAATTTACGGCTAACATGGAGTCTTTAGGGGAGTAGGACAGAGTCTGGGTAGGTCCATTACTCTGATAGGTTTCACAGTCTCACACATTGCGGTATATTGCAACCATATCAAAGCGGAACTGCCAACTAGCACAGCCATTCTCTCATTCTGAAACAAATTTAGTATACACATGCTTTAGTCTTCCCACACACATTAATACAGTCATTTATAACAGTAAACTCTCATAAATGCAAATCCATCAGTAGTATCCTTCCATAAGTGAGAAGTTTCAAACTTTGGTCAGGAAGTAAAACGTTTCACCGCCCATCATATTTTTCCCTGGAGAAAGGTACGGATCATAATTTTCTGTCACTTCCATAGATGCCCTTAGCCCTATGTGATATTGGTAAAACCCTTTATCGGTGGTATACCTTTTAATATTCCAGATGGAGGTAGCAGACTGGTTAAGATGCAGAGCCCATCACCACCCATGGTTGAACCTCTGGATGTTGTGGAACAAGTGCTTACCAATTTAACTGTAGGATATGAACAACAGTAGGATCGAAATTTACGTACTGTCTGTCTTTAGAATCTGTCAGTGGTTCGTCATCACAGTTCGCCCCATAAAGTGTATGCAGAATGTCGTGGCCAGTGGAAGCGCAGTCGGCAGGGCATGTGTGGGAGAACGTTAGTGGTGGGGGTTGCAGGCAGGCAGTCATCACGTTGCAGGAGAAATGCTGAGTGCTGGAGGGGACTTGCCGTTCTATACTAAAGCCTACACTCATATTTTTTTACAAATATTAATTGGAGTCTCTTCATGCCCACACTGACATGCTGACCCTTCGAAAAGATCTACTGTCACCTCTGCTATGAATAGTATCTCAAAATGCAACAAAAGCCGCGATTTATTTTTGCCTGACTTGTTAACCACTTATAACTTTCAGAGAAACATTTAGAGTGCTGAATCTTGAGTGTATTTGCTTCTTTTGCTAAAGCACAGTGTTTATACAATGTTACCTCACAAATATGGTGTACAACTGCGACTGCGAGAGAATTCTGAAACAGTGGTTTATTAAGTTTATTAAATCTGTAGTTAGTGGAACAACACAGCAGATAATGAAGTTTCACATAATAATTATTTGGCAAAACACTCTTCTCTTTGCGTGCTATCATTTGCCAGAATTCCTTTTCGATTTCTCAAACCGTTATTGCAATACGACGAATGTTATAGATATTTCATTTTGGCTTTACCGGCTGCACTTGGGATCGGAAATGAGTGCGCTACATAAGATTAGTTTCCTCGAGATTGGTGGCAGATGGAGACCTCTACCCAGGCCTAAGGAAAAATTCAGTATTTTAGCTAAATTTCATACACAGCAACATATTATATAATATGCACTAAACACGAATCCTTGGCGACCCCTATTTTTCATTGCAACTTTTACCAAACCATCAACGAAGTGATGGGCACGTCGTCATGAAGCCGACATATAACCCTACAAGTAACGCAAAAATGATTTTTTTTAATGAATAGTTTCTGTAAAATTGTTTGAGAAAGACTTCAGGGTGTGCGCCTCGATTGTCATCGCAGCGCGTCTCCAACCGGCTGAAAGCGGCCAAACAGTGTTGACCTCTCCTTCCGAACAAACGGATGAACTCGCCCAGTGCTTAGGACGAAAGTTTGTCACTGTGTACCAGCCACCGTAACTGCACGTTTTCTAAAGGGTATCTCTAAGATGTTCGATGGAGTTGTAAATTGCAGTTGTCATCTCTCACAGTCTGAGAAACAACTACCATCCCACTCTCTAACACATAGTTGTCTGCTATACGCAGTTGTATGTGGATTGCAGCGCTGCTGGTTCGCGAATGACTGTTTTGTGCTGTACTGTTATGATAAAAACATTCAGCTGTTGTACCAAGTGATTTATGTTGTTCCTGGGTCCCCGCTATATTTTCTTAATTTGTGAAATGCGAGGGATTATCTGTATATAATCTGAACCGTTCTTAAACGAATCAGCTCCGGAAAGTTTAGTAGACTCGACATCTGTATGTTAGGTAACAGAGGTTTTAGGATCACAGTTTCCGTCCGATTGAAACATTACTCATCAAATGGTTCAAATGGCTCTGAGCACTATGGGACTCAACTGCTGAGGTCATTAGTCCCCTAGAACTTAGAACTAGTTAAACCTAACTAACCTAAGGACATCACAAACATCCATGCCCGAGGCAGGATTCGAACCTGCGACCGTAGCGGTCTTGCGGTTCCAGACTGCAGCGCCTTTAACCGCACGGCCACTTCGGCCGGCCATTACTCATCAAGGAATTGTGTTAGTAATGGTTCTGAGGGAAGTTAGAAACAATCGGCGTTTGTGTATTGGTTTTTCTTAAACATTAACTACTCAAAATAGTATGTTTTTGAAATTAAGAGCTACTGTGTAGTCGGAAATCTAAGTTTTCTAGGTGTTGCGTCAATCTAGAGAGTAGGCTGCTCAAAAATTACTTGTGCGTCCTATCTTAGGATGTTGCTCTTATGCGTGTGGTACTCATAGCATACAGGAATAACAGGGCCCAATGAATGTGTACAAGGAAGGGCAGCACGAATGGTAACAAGTTTGGTGACTTACCGGAGAGCGTCACGGACAAGCTGAAAAATCTGAATTGACAGACCCATGAAGAAAGATGCCAGTCATCCTTCTCGAGCCTTATTTCAAAGTTTCAAATTCCAGTATTAAGCGAAGAATCTAGAGACGTTATTCTGCCAATCCACTGTGGGTTGCTCCCGTAGCGACCACGAATGTAAGGCTAGACTATTTACAGCTCGTACAGAGGAGTGTAAACAGTCATTCTTTCCCACTTCAATCGCGGCAATTCTATGGTAAGTACCCTCTGCCATGCACTTCAGAATAGTCTGCAGAGTATGCGTGGAGACATAATTGTCGATCATTGTCACAGATTAAAACCGAATTCTAGTAGTTTCAAATGGCTTCACTGAGACCAGCCGTCAACAGAACAGCAAATATGTTTTGACAGTGACAGGACGGTTGCGTCGCGTTATTTGCTGATCAAGCGCAGCGCTGTCATATCTCAACATCTGAAGTCAACCTATTCTCGACGAATTTATCAACGTTATGGTGGTGTACTCTGTGCTTTTCTGCCTTCCTAAACTTTCTTTTATTACTAATGACCTCATCGTTGACGGGACGTTAAAGCCTAACCTTCCAACTTCCTTAGGACTGGACGCTTGAGTGCTGAGGTCATTCCCGCAACCCGCCCCTCACAGGCTGACCGAACAACGTGGTTCCAGGGGTTGTTATAAGGTATTTTTGAAGTTGTTAGGCAGTATCCATACATCCCATCTATCCTTGTGGGCTGATCTGTCTCGTTACAGCAATTCCACAACAGAATAGTGATACTTTGCGCACATTAATATCAGCGGCTGCAGTTTGCTGTATGAAAGGTATTTCCCTTGTGACATGTGTGCTTCCTCGTGCAGGATTGAACAGTGTCCACGTATGAGAATTACTGTCTGTGTAACATTATATCACACCAATATCCTCTTTATTCTAAGAAGTCAGCTAGTAAGAGGAAAAGCCAGTAGATGGAGTATAGGATGTTTGTCCATTTCTTACGTACTCAAGGCTTCGCTCTATAAAATAAGGCCAACAGCTGCCCCCCCCCCCGCCCCCCCTCTCCTTGTATCGAAATAGACTAACACATCGGACTTTATCAAAAATATCGATATGGATCTTCTCGAGTTGCGATGTGGTCGCAGCAAGATTTTTCCAGCGATGCAAGAAAGTACTTATTCAGGGTGTATCATAATTAACGGCGTAAACGCACACAGGTGAAAATATGAGATACAAGAAGCAAAAACGTCTGAGTAAGTATGGGCTCTAAAACGCATGCTTAAGAGCCATGAACACGTCTTCATCTTCGATACTGTGAAAGAAATCTCTATTACTGCAAGATCGTTACTTTCCATATTTTCGGAGCAGGTAATATGGACCAATACAAGAAAAAATGTCCAGTAGACAGGGGGTCTAAAGTGCTTACCAAAAGCTATGATCACTTATTCAGTAGAAGAGATGTGTTTCACTGTAGCGAAGATGAACAAGTGCTCATAGCTCTTAAGGTATGAGCTTTAGAGCCCATGTGTACCGATAATTCTTTTTTTTACTTCTAGTTCAGTGTACTTTCAACTGTATGACATCGTTAGTTATGGTACACGATGTATATTTCAGCCCCATTACGGATCACAAAATTTTTTCAATACACCGTATAATTAATTTCGATTCGTAATAACCATCTTCAGCCCTAAGTACACAGAGTGTTAATCATATCCTGTCGGCATGTGTAAAAATGGTACGGTCACAAAAAGAGTCAAATAAGCTTCATCATACAGAGCCAATTCAGTATGTATATGACGAAGTACATGTAGCTCGTTATTATTACACCGCAGTTATTATTGCGTATGCCGACTGGATACGATTAAAAACTGTGTACTTAGGTCTGAAATGGTTATTACGAACCGAATTAAATAAAACTTGTAATAATGGCTGGCTCTGAGCACTATGGGACTTAACTTCTGAGGTCATCAGTCCCCTAGAACTTAGAACTACTTAAACCTAACTAACCTAAGGACATCACACACGGCCATGCCCGAGGCAGGATTCGAACCTTCGACCGTAGCAGTCGCGCTGTTCCGGACTGAAGCGCCTAGAACCGCTCGGCCACACCAAAACTTATAATACATAACTTGAATAAAATATATTTATTAGGCTAGTGGTGATATCGAAAACTAAACCGCATTGCATCTGTCACCATTCGGACAAGCTGTGATGGATGAGACTCACCCCGCGAAGAACATGAGCAGAAACCAGGAGCCGGGCACTGCGAACTGCAGGATGGCCTCCTCCGTTCGCTTGTCGCCCATGACGCGTAGCGGGATACACGCCAGGATCATCAGGTTTGACGCCAGGAAGATGGCCTTGTCGGGAGCGTGCGACTGCAACACGCGAACACCGCCGCGCTGGGCTCATTCAGCCGTTCTCGTACATTAGAGAAACGAAGGATATCATCCAGATCTCAAGTCATCAGTAAACAGACTCGCATCGATGTAGATTTTTTTAGGTAGACTGCCACCCAGAAGCTCGAAACCTTACTTTTGCTATTCAGTAAACTTCCTGCTTAACAGATCTTGCTGCAGCTATGGCGCGAAGCACTTCAGAGAAGCGGTGTTTCCTCGACATGACGTGCTCACTCCTGAATTTTGCTGTGCTATATCACGCCAACTTATCCCGAGCCTCCAGTTTGCACTGAATGAAATCTTTGGAAGATTAGGTCTATAATGTGAGAAGATATTTGTGCAGTAATCGCTATTAACTATATCGACGAGCTAGTATAGAGTGACTTGCGAGGTTGGGACATGACATGGTATTTGATGGAATCCGCTCATGTACACTATTGGCCATTAAAATTGCTACACCACGAAAATGACGTGCTACAGACGCGAAATTTAACCGATAAGAAGAAGATGCTGTGATATGCAAATGATGAGCTTTTCAGAGCATTCACACAAGGTTGGCGCCACGCCGGTGGCGACACCTACAACGTGCTGACATGAGGAAAGTTTCCAACCGATTTCTCATACACAAACAGCAGTTGACCGGCGTTGCCTGATGAAACGTTGTTGTGATGCCTCGTGTAAGGAGGAGAAATGCGTACCTTCACGTTACTACTTTGATAAAGGTCGGATTGTAGCCTATCGCGATTGCGGTTTATCGTATCGCGACATTGCTGCTCGCGTTGGTCGAGATCCAATGACTGTTAGCAGAATATGGAATCGGTGGGTTCAGGAGGGTAATACGGAACGCCGTGCTGGATCCCAACGGCCTCGTATCACTAGCAGTCGAGATGACAGGCATCTTATCCGCATGGCTGTAACGGATCGTGCAGCCACGTCTCGATCCCTGAGTCAACAGATGGGGATGTTTTCAAGACAACAACCATCTGTACGAACAGTTCAGCGACGTTTGCAGCAGCATGGACTATCAGCTCGCAGACCATGGCTGCGGTTACCCTTGACGCTGCATCACAGACAGGAGCGCCTGCGATGGTGTACTCAACGACGAACCTGGGTGCACGAATGGCAAAACGTCATTTTTTCTGATGAATCCAGCTTCTGTTTACAGCATCATGATGGTCGCATTAGTGTTTGGTGACATCGCGGTGAATGCACATTGGAAGCGTAAGCGTGTATTCGTCATCGCCATACTGGCGTATCACCCGGCGTGATGGTATGGGGTGCCACTGGTTTCACGTCTCGGTCACCTCTTGTTCACATTGACGGCACTTTGAACAGTGGACGTTACATTTCAGATGTGTTACGACCCGTGGCTCTACCCTTCATTCGATCCCTGCGAAACCCTACATTTCAGCAGGATAATGCACGACCGCATGTTGCAGGTCCTGTACGGGCCTTTCTGGATACAGAAAATGTTCGACTGTTGCCCGGCCCTGGCCAGCACATTCTCCATATATCTCACCAATTGAAAACGTCTGATCAATGGTGGCCGAGCAACTGGTTCGTCACAATACGCCAGTCACTGCTCTTGATGAACTGTGGTATCGCGTTGAAGCTGCATGGGCAGCTGTACCTGTACACGCCATCTAAGCTCTGTTTGACTTAATGCCCAGGCGTATCAAGGCCGTTATTACGGCCAGAGATGGCTGTTCTGGGTACTGATTTTTCAGGATCTGTGCACCGAAATTGCGTGAAAATGTAATCACACGTCAGTTCTATTGTAATATATTTGTCCAATGAATACCCGTTTATCATCTGCATTTCTTCTTGGTGTAGCAGTTTTAATGGCCAGTAGTGTAGTTAACGAACATTGGTCTGATAGATACACCAGCCTGCATGTGGTTGAGCATTACTGCACCCACTTCGACGAATGGTGTGCTGCGTCCTCCACCTAATAACAGAAATAAACAGAAAAAGGTTTAATGACTCGGGTATGGACACAGCTGCAATGTCTTATTTCTTCGAGTCAGCGGTCACAAATGTCTTTTTTATGGGGCTCCAAAAATATGAAAACTGCATGCGGAGGGATCGGGACTCTATGGAGGATGTGTAAGGGCTGCAGCGGAGTGCAAAGAACAGGCACGCAAGCTCCGGGAAACTGATGACCACTGTTTCCCTTGACTGCAAGGCCCCGCAGCTCATTGACTTTCTGGAACACGGCGCCACAATCAACGCACAGCGGTACGCACCCACTTTGCAAAAATTGAAGCGCGCCATCAAGTCCAAAGGCCGGAGAATGCTGACGGACGGCATCATACTGTTGTAGGATAATGGTCGCCTACATGTTTGCAAGGTTGTTTCGAACGCCCACATGTTTCCATGGTTGTTTCGAATACGCTGCAGAAGTTTCGCTGTAGCCCTTACACGTCGTTCATAAAGTCCCGAGGTCTCCCCATACGATTTCGATATTTTTGGAGCCCTGTAGAAAGATGTTTATGGCCGTCGATTTGCTTCGGACAAAGAGATGCACACCTGGGCACGATCATTGTTCCGCAGGCAACAGCAAACATTTTACCGTGAAGGTATCGCTCGTTTCGTCTCACAGTGGGGTAAATGTGTTAACAGCTACGGCAATTACTTTTGAAATAATAGTTTACTTACCTTTCATCCATCTTATGAGTTTTCATTTGACTGCCCCTTATAATTTCGCTTGCAGATGATGAAAAAATCGCAGTTTATTAAAAATAGTATTTTAAATCCATAAAATGTTTATTGTCATATTAATTGGGTTAGGAACAAATATATATTTCTCGCCAACTTCGTTAACACTACATGGAGTACGGACATGAATTACCAATAATACTAACGCAAGAAAGGAATATGGAAATATTCTATGTAAGTCTGTGCACATTGTTCTACATTTCTACAGGGGAAAATTGTTTCTTAGTCATCCTAAACGGCATTCTTACAAGTAAGGCGAGTTCCCCCACCACGAGCGCTGCTCGCTTTTCAATTTACAGACAGGCTACACTTCCGCAACATTTCCTGTCCAGCTCTCTCACGTGAGTAGACAAGATAACTGAGCTAGTGTTTATATAGTGGAGTTATTTTCAGTTTATTAAGAGAGTACTTATTTGCAGTTGTTAATCGAGCTATTACGCAAAAAAGCTCAACAGCTGCAGCTGGCAACTGTTACCACATTGAAGAATTTGCTCGAAGTGTAACATGCTGTCAGTGTGTATTCGACAATATCGATTTCACTGTCTCCACTATCAATGGCTGGAATAATTTTCATAGTACGAGATGTTTTAAATGCAATACATCCCATGCTGAAGTGGTGAAACTGAGAAGCTTTGATAAGTGTATGAAAGAATGGGAAACTATCAAATACGGCACTAACTGATATAGTCAGTTAATATGGAGACAAGGGTATGATGGGAAACCGCTGTACAGCAACTAGACTTCATACATTAGACATGGAAAGAATTGATCCTGCTGAGACGCCTCAGAGCTGCAACCCCCAATCTACACAACCAATGTACCACATTCCTACAACAAACAGAACAGATTAAATAGCGTACAACGAAAATCCCAAACGACGCAGAATGTACAAAAACTGTCAAGGAAGAATTGAAGAGAGTAGCTGGAACACCGAAAACCCTATTTTATCGATACCCATTACTGAAGAAGAAATGAATAAGGCTATATATTCACTGAAAATGAAGATGGCTTGCCGTATTGGATCCTCTGTGTTCTGAGTATATATTACGCATCGGAACCCTTGCTTGAGACTGGCTTAAACAATTCCACATTGATACTCTGAGATCAGGAGAGATGCGCAAGCAAAATAGAAGAGACTATTGCCAGTGGAACTTAGCAATGGCGCAACAAGTTACCTCTCCATAGCACTCTCAAGTACAAGCTGTAAAGTGCTCGAAAGGCTCGTGTACATGATGTCCCAGAAGTATTGTGACAAACTACGAGGGGTTGTAGAGGGTGTCTTGAGGAACAAATCGACGATAGGAAACTGTGTTCAAAATAGTCATCCAATGACGCTACAGGCTGTCGAAGTTACAGGCACCAGTGCCTGCCACTAAGCCACTCCTGCGGCAGCAAACGTGACTTTGGTCACTGACAAACCGTAGATGGAACGTCCCAGAATGTTGTTTGTTATTCAGTGATCGCGACTGATTGCTAAACTCGCCAGTTGAGAAGATGGAGCTCGCTGCTGCATAGAGAGGTTGTACCTCGTATGAATGCGACGCTCTGTTGCCTCGGTGCACGACGGTTTTGAGCTTCGGTTTCCAAGTGCAGTTTATTTTTTCTCCTGGAACCCTCTAAGGTCTCCACTTTTCTTCGGCATACAGGAGAAAAAAAGGCTGCAGAGGGAAACCCGTGTCTGAAACTGTCATCCACCTTGGCAACACAAAATGACATTCATGGGAGACAAGAAGTGTCTATGCATCAGCTAGCACCGGCAATCGTCGCAATCAGTCGCGATCACTGAATAACAAACAACACTCTGGGACGTTCCGCCTGTGGTCCATCAACGTTCAAGTCACGTTTGACGCCGAGGGGTGGCCTAATAATAGGCGCCGGCGCCTGTAACTTCAGCGCTCTGTGACGTCCTTGGGTGACGTTTCCGGACAGGGGTTCCTGTCCTAAATTTGTTCACAAGACACCTTCTAAACCCCTCAAAGTTTGTCACAACATTTCTGGGACACCTTGTATAAAAGATTAGACAAGTAAGTCGTCTGCATTATTTTAAAACTAACAGCAGTTGTTGTGAAGAAATTAGTCTTTGACATTCCACATTGAATCAAGGTAACAGAATGGACCGAAACCGGCTGATATATGCGTGGGCTTGACTGCCACTTAGAACAGTAGTTGTGTCCATGGACTTTTGTGCTGCTTGCAATACAGTGTGGCTAGATGGATTCGTGCTGAAGTTAAAGAAAACGATTCCATGCTCAAAACCTGCCAGCCTCGTGGAAAATATGATACGAAATTGGTTCATTAGAGGCACTATAGATATGGAGAGAGAGTGGTAGGGAAACGTGGAAGGGAAAGGATGGCAGATACAGTAATTTTCAGACTTGACATCCTCAGAACTATGGCCAGAGCAAATTATTGGTGAGAGCAGTTACCGCGGCATAACGTTACTGGCGGAATGCTGCTCAGACGGAGATTATACCTTACTGGCTGCTGACAGGTGGTGGAGGTGGATGCGCTAAACCATTCTACACTTTTGAAGTGCGCACGATACCACTGCTAGATGCAGTTTGGACTGACCAGCTGCTTGAGGAAGCTGAGCAGCCCCTGGTTCTTGATCTCCTCGCCCTGCTGCAGGATGACGTAGGAGAGCACGCCGCCCACGGTGGCCAGCTCTGCACAGTAGCGCGCCACGCTGCCCCAGTCGGTGAGCCCGAGCAGCGGCTCCTCGTGGTCCTTGGGGCGCAGGTAGATGGCCGTGCTCAGGAACAGCAGGTGCAGCGCCAGGATCGCCAGCCGCTTCAGGAACTGCATCTGCCGAACGACAGCACCACCTCAGCCTCTGGCACTTGCTCTGCCTGAGTCACTTCAGTTAGCTCTCGGAGGAAACGTAACTGAGGTGACACGCAAAGGCGAACATGTCCACAATTTGAAACAGTGAGGTACAAAATGAAATGTCCCATGATACGAGCCTATAGAAATACATGGTTCAGAGCAAACACGAACCTGTCAACACTTAACTTTCATACAAAGAAAAACTTGCCCTTTACAGCCAATAGGAGGTGATGATTCAAGTCACGTGATTTCTATTCCAGTCACCGACAGAGGTTCCCACACATAGCGCCTGTTAACATCATTCTGTGCAATATTGTTGCATAGTACCAATATTCCCCACCCCCCCCCCACCCCCCCTGTGAACCATGAACCTTGCCGTTGGTGGGGAGGCTTGTGTGCCTCAGCGATGCAGATAGCCATACCGTAGGTGCAACTGGAACGGAGGGGTATCTGTTGAGAGGCCAGACAAACGCGTGGTTCCTGAAGACGGGCAGCAGCCTTTTCAGTAGTTGTAGGGGCAACAGTCTGGATGATTGACTGATCTGGCCTTGCAACACTAACCAAAACGGCCTTGCTGTGCTGGTACTGCGAACGGCTGAAAGCAAGGGGAAACTACAGCCGTAATTTTTCCCGAGGGCATGCAGCTTTACTGTATGGTTAAATGATGATGGCGTCCTCTTGGGTAAAATATTCCGGAGGTAAAATAGTCCTCCATTCGGATCTCCGGGCGGGGACTACTCAAGAGGACGTCGTTAACAGGAGAAAGAAAACTGGCGTCCTACGGATCGGAGCGTCGGATGTCAGATCCCTTAATCGGACAGGTAGGTTAGAAAATTTAAAAAGGGAATTGGATAGGTTAAAGTTAGATATAGTGGGAATTAGTGAAGTTCGGTGGCAGGAGGAACAAGACTTTTGGTCAGGCGAATACAGGATCATAAATACAACATCAAATAGGGGTAATGCAGGAGTAGCTTTAATACTGAATAGGAAAATAGGAGTGCGGGTAAGCTACTACAAACAGCATAATGAATGCATTATTGTGGCCAAGATAGACACGAAGCCCACACCTACTACAAAAGTACAAGTTTAAATGCCAACTAGCTCTGCAGATGACGTAGAAATTGAAGAAATGTATTATGAAATCAAAGAAATTATTCAGATAGTGAAGGGAGACGAAAATTTAATAGTGATGGGTGACTGGAACTCGGTAGTAGGAAAAGGGAGAGAAGGAAACATAGTAGGTGAATATGGATTGGGGCTAAGAAATGAAAGAGGAAGCCGCCTGGTAGAATTTTACACAGAGCATAACTTAATCATAGCTAACAATTGGTTCAAGAATCATAAAAGAAGGCTGTATGCATGGAAGAAGCCTGGAGATACTGACAGGTTTCAGATAGATTATGTAATGGTAAGACAGAGATTTACGAACCAGGTTTTAAATTGTAAGACATTTCCAGGGGCAGATGTGGACTCTGACCACAATCTATTGGTTATGAACTGTAGATTAAAACTGAAGAGAAAGGTGGGAATTTAAGGAGATGGGACTTGGTTAGATTGAAAGAACCAGAGGTTGTACAGTGTTTCAGGGAGACCATAAGGGAACAATTGACAAGAATGGGGGAAAGAAATTCTGTAGAAGAAGAATGGGTAGCTTTAAGGGATGAAGTAGTGAAGGCAGCAGAGGATCAAGTAGGTAAAAAGACGAGGGCTAGTAGAAATCCTTGGGTAACAGAAGAAATATTGAACATAATTAATCAAAGGAGAAAATATAAAAATGCAGTAAATGAAGCAGGCAAAAAGGAATACAAACGTCTGAAAAATGAGTCGACAGGAAGTGCAAAATGGCAAAGCAGGGATGGCTAGAGGACAAATGTAAGGATGTAGAGGCTTATCTCACTAGGGGTAAGATAGATACTGCCTACAGGAAAATTAAAGAGACCTTTGGAGAAAAGAGAACCACTTGTATGAATATCAAGAGCTTTGATGGAAACCTAGTTCTAAGCAAAGAAGAGAAAGCAGAAAGGTGGAAGGCGTATATAGAGGGTCTATACAAGGGCGATGTACTTGAAGACAATATTATGGAAATGGAAGAAGATGTAGATGAAGATGAAATGGGAGATATGATATTGCGTGTAGAGTTTGACAAAGCACTGAAAGATCTGAGTCGAACAAGGCCCCCGGAGTAGACAACATTCCATTAGAACTACTGACAGCCTTGGGAGAGCCAGTCCTGACAAAACTCTACCATGTGGTGAGCAAGATGTATGAGACAGGCGAAATACCCTCAGACATCAAGAAGAATATAATAATCCAATTCCCAAAGAAAGCAGGTGTTGACAGATGTGAAAATTACTGAACTATCAGTTTAATAAGTCACAGCTGCAAAATACTAACGCGAATTCTTTACAGACGAATGGAAAAACTAGTAGAAGCCGACCTCGGGAAAGATCAGTTTGGATTCCGTAGAAATATTGGAACACGTGAGGCAATACTGACCCTACGACTTATCTTAGAAGCTTGATTAAGGAAAGGCAAACCTACGTTACTAGCATTTGTAGACTTAGAGAAAGCGTTTGACAATGTTGACTGGAATACTCTCTTTCAAATTCTGAAGGTGGCAGGGGTAAAATACAGGGGGCGAAAGGCTATTTTCAATTTGTACAGAAGCAAGATGGCAGTTATACGAGTCGAGGGACATGAAAGGGGAGCAGTGGTTGGGAAGGGAGTGAGACAGGGTTGTAGCCTATCCCCGATGTTATTCAATCTTTATATTGAGCAAGCAGTGAAGGAAACAAAAGAAAAATTCGGAGTAGGTATTAAAATCAACGGAGAATAAATAAAAACTTTAAGGTTCGCTGATGACATTGTAATTCTGTCAGAGACAGCAAAGGACTTGGAAGAGCAGATGAACGAAATGGATAGTGTCTTGAAAGGAGGATATAAGATGAACATCAACAGAAGCAAAACGAGTATAATGGAATGTAGTCGAATTAAGTCGGGTGATGCTGAGGGAATTAGATTAGGAAATGAGACACTTAAAGTATTAAAGGAGTTTTGCTATTTGGGGAGCAAAATAACTGATGATGGTCGAAGTAGAGAGGATATAAAATGTAGACTGGCAATGGCAAGGAAAGCGTTTCTGAAGAAGAGAAATTTGTTAACATCGAGTATAGATTTAAGTGTCAGCAAGTCGTTTCTGAAAGTATTTGTATGGAGTGTAGCCATGTTTGAAGTGAAACATGGACGATAAATAGTTTGGACCAGAAGAGAATAGAAACTTTCGAAGTGTGGTGCTACAGAAGAATGCTGAAGATTAGATGGGTAGATCACATTACTAATGAGGACGTATTGAATAGAATTGGGGAGAAGAGGAATATGTGGCACAACTTGACTAGAAGAAGGGATCGGTTGGTAAGACATGTTATGAGGCATCAAGGGATCACCAATTTAGTATTGGAGGGCAGCGTGGAGGGTAGAAATCATAGAGGGAGACCAAGAGATGAATACACTAAGCAGATTCAGAAGGATGTAGGTTGCAGTAGGTACTGGGAGATGAAGAAGCTTGCACAGGATAGGGTAGCATGGAGAGCTGCATCAAACCAGTCCCAGGACTGAAGACCACAACAACAACAGCAGTACTAATATTAATAACTATTATTGTGTCAGTGTGGTACCGAAGCAATAAAATGGGCGAAGAACGTAGTCTTGTGTAGACTGCACAGAGAGGAAGAAGAATCACATAAGTGAAATGAAATGAATTTTCATATACAAATACAAAGCTATGGGAAACACTCATATAGATGTGGAGCAACTGCATTCTGTAGGTCCCAGCAAGATGTTCAAGAGTGGAAGTCTCTTCTGAAACACGGATGGCCCATTACGAAACTCTTTCCTCAGCCATGAGCTGAAGTACTTTCCAGCCAACTAATGTAAGCTGATAAGAAGAAAACTGTCGAAAGTTTACTGAAAATTAATTTCGGAGAATGCTGTTGAAATCAAGAGGACTAAAGCTGGTATACATCCATCATTGACTATCTATACACACACACACACACACACACACATATATATATATATATATATATATATATATATATATATATATATATATATACAGGGTGAGTCACCTAACGTTACCGCTGGATATATTTCGTAAACCACATCAAATACTGACGAACCGATTCCACAGACCGAACGTGAGGAGAGGGGCTAGTGTAATTGTTTAATACAAACCATACAAAAATGCGCGGAAGTATATTTTTTAACACAAACCTACGTTTTTTTAAATGGAACCACGTTAGTTTTGTTAGCACATCTGAACATATAAACAAATACGTAATCAGTGCCGTTTGTTGCATTGTAAAATGTTAATTACATCCGGAGATATTGTAACCTAAAGTTGACGCTTGAAACCTCCGACGTTCAGTTGCGTGTTGTAACAAACACGGGCCACGGTCGGCGAGCAGCATCTGCAGGGACATGTTTACGATGACGACCGTGTTTACGAGTGTGGCTGTAGTGCACTGTTGTGGTTTGGTCTAGTTGTCGCAGTGTCCGCATGTAGCGCTTGCTGCTATTGTTATTCTGCATTCGTCTCCGCACGCAGATCAACTGTAGTACACCGTGTTACCAGGCGTCTGTGATAGTGTAGTGTTGTAGGAACTGTGACCATGGTGTATTCGAACTCTGAAAAGGCGGAGATGATACTCATCTATGGCGAGTGTCGACGAAATGCAGCTGAAGCTTGCAGGGTGTATGCAGAACGGTACCCGGACAGAGAGCATCCAACGTGCCGCACATTGCAAAACATCTACCGCCAACTGTATGCAACAGGTATGCTCGTAGCACGCAAACGGGTCCGTAACAGGCCCGTCACAGGAGAAGCGGGTGCAGTTGGTGTGTTAGCTGCTGTTGCCATGAACCCACACATGAGTACACGGGACATTGCGAGAGCCGGTGGACTGAGTGAAAGTAGTGTCATGCGCATACTGCATCTTTCACCCGTTTCATGTGTCGCTACATCAGCAATTACATGGTGATGACTTTAATCATCGAGTGCAATTCTGTCAATGGGCATTAACAGAGAATGCGTTGCAGTTCCACCTGTTTACCGATGAAGCGGGTTTCACAAACCACGGGGCAGTGAATCTACGGAACATGCATTCCTGGTCCGTGGACAATCCTCGCTGGCTCAGACAGGTAGAGCGACAGCGACCGTGGACTGTAAATGTATGGTGCGGCGCGTTTCTACAGAATGATCTGCCAACGTTTCTCGAAAATGTCCCACTGGAAACGCGTCGACGTATGTGGTATCAGCATGATGGTGCACCTGCACATTCCGCAATTAACACTAGGCTGACCCTTGACAGAACGTTCGACAGGCGTTTCATAGGACGTGGAGGACGCATAAATTGGCCAGCCCGTTCTCCTGATCTTACACATCTGGACTTCTTTCTGTGGGGTACGTTAAAGAAGAATGTGTACCGTGATGTGCCTACAACCCCAGAGGATATGAAACAACGTATTGTGGCAGCCTGCGGCGACATTACACCAGATGTACTGCGGCGTGTACGACATTCATTACGCCAGAGATTGCAATTGTGTGTAGCAACTGATGGCCACCACATTGAACATCTATTGGCCTGACATGTCTGGACACACTCTATTCCACTCCGTAACTGAAAACGGAAACCACGTGTGTACGTGTACCTCACCCCTCATGGTAATGTACATGTGCGTCAGTGAAAAAGACCAATAAAAAGGTGTTAGCATGTGGACGTAATGTGCTGTTCCAGTCTCTTCTGTACCTAAGGTCCGTCACCGTTCCCTTTGGATCCCTACGTAATTCGGTGCTCTCCGATACACACGATCGAACAGCGGAAGAGTGGTACTCAAGCGTCAACTTTAGGTTACAATATCTCCGGATGTAATTAACATTTTACAATGCAACAAACGGCACTGATTACGTATTTGTTTATATGTTCAGGTGTGCTAACAAAACTAACGGGGTTCCATTTAAAAAAAACGTAGGTTTGTGTTAAAAAACATACTTCCCTGCATTTTTTTATGGTTTGTATTAACCAATTACACTAGCCCCTCTCCTCACGTTCGGTCTGTGGAATCGATTCGTCAGTATTTGATGTGGTTTACGAAATACATCCAGCGGTAATGTTAGGTGACTCACCCTATATATATATATAATGTGTGTGTGTATATATATATATATGTATATATATATATGTGTATGTGTGTGTGTGTGTGTATGTAGATATAGATATTCAATGAAGGATGTATACCAGCTTTCGTCCTCTTGATTTCAACAGCCTTCTACAAAATTAATTTTCGGTAAACCACCGACATCTTTCTTCTTATCAGCTTACATTAGTTAGCTGGAAAGTACTTCAGCTCATGGCTGAGGAAAGAGTTTCGTAATGGGCCATCCGTGTTTCAGAAGAGACTTCCGCTCTTGAACATCTTGCTGGGACCTACAGAATGCAGTTGCTCCACATCTATATGAGTGTTTCCCATAGCTTTGTATTTGTATATGAAAATTCGTTTCATTTCACCTATGTGATTCTTCTTCCTCTCTGTGCAGTCTACACAAGACTACGTTCTTCGCCCATTTTATTGTTTCGCTATATATATGGAACCGTCAGTGCGCGTGTCCAACTTGAACTTAGCCTGTAGTTTCAAAATAACTAACGTCATGTTGTATGATCCTTGCTATACTATATCATATTATGTATTTGTAACAATTTCCTAAGTGATATTATAGAAAAAATTGTAAATTGACAACTGTTACACTGATATTCCTTTTCAGTGTTTTACTAGACGTTCTGATTTTATTGTTGCTTTACAATTATTTCAAGTCATCATGACAGAAAACAATAATGTAACAATGACATTACCTAATATTGTAAAGGTTCGTTGAGGTAACTCTTAGCAGAATCATCTACCTAAACAATCAAAAGTTATTTCCTCTAATTCTATGTTTGACAAGACGAGTGTATACTGTATATATAATTCATCCATCATGGGAATCGAGAATCTCAACAATTTTTGCCCGTTATGGATATCGAAATATTTGTCTTGGGAATTGAAAGAACGTATCAAAAGCTCTACAATAGTCCCTCAGACAAGCCTCTATATACCAAAAAAAGCCTATCTGGGAACTTAACTTTACATATGTAGAGAGAGAAGATTTAATAAAGCATTTTTTGAGTAAGGAATGCAGTAATGTACGTCTATTATGCTTTTGACGGGTGATGAATGCAACGTATGTTCAAATGGGAAAAGGTATGTTTTATATGATATAATTGCAATTTAACAACTTTCCGGACAAATTTCATGATTTTAAGTCAACGGGAAGCAACCTTTAGGTTTTGAAGAGTGAGTTTCCTAGTATAAAAATAAGTAACATAAATGGCAGTGTCTTTTGGCTGCATTGACTTAGAAGCTTACAAATTTTTACGTCGCCAAATAACTATAGATGTTAGTATGTTACATAAATTTGAACTTGACAAGTCGAACTGTTAAAAACAAAAAGAATCTTATCAGACGAAGTCAGACACATGGGCAAAAAAAAAAGTCAAAATTATTTTTTGTGTGATATAATTACAAATTAGCAATTTTCGTGTTCTTCCTTTACTTGTACTGTGAAACGTTTGCTTCTCGACAAATTTCATGATTCTAGGTCAACAGGAAGCACCTTATAGATTTTGATGAGTGAGTTTTTGAGTATCAAAATATGTGACATAAATGCCCGTATATTTTGATAGAAATGACTTGAAAGCTTAAAATTTGTACAGCACCAAGGGAGCATTCCCCTTAACATATGACATACATTTGTACTTGATACGACTTCCTGTTCCTGAGAAACAGGTTACTTAACATTCGGAGAGACAGCCAGACAGACACAACAAAGCGGTCCTGTAAGGGTCTCGCTTTTACAGATTAAGACACGGATCCCTAAAAACAAGACATTCGCTTTTCAAAATCGTTCAGAGCCAAACATATGAACTGCCTTTTCGAACAAAAGTATTGTTTGCATTGCAATATGTTATTTTCATTCATATGTATGTCTGAAATAACTTTTATGTTGATTTTGGAAAACTCCGTTTAGTGGACATGTTCATCTTTGCATGTTACCACCACCTCACCACAGCGTATTGTAGAATGAAAATTGCGACCAGTCGCTTTAAAGTACGGGGTGTTTCGAAAAGATTCAATCATTTTACATGACTATATCTTCTGCATAAGTGAAGAAAGAGACTTGGAGTAAATTTTAACTTACGCATCGACATTAAAAGTTTACCTTTGCGTCAGATGTAAATTGCCACAGTTCATGCGGTTGGCAGTGGAGTCTCCTCAGTACCCTGTGTGCGTGCGTGTGTGTGTGTGCAGTTGAAATGGCTATAACATAACCACAAAAAGAGTTTTTCAACAGGTGCAGTCCACTTACAGCTGCGCTGCATGAATACGGAATGCGTAGAAGTAGCAGTGAAAGCAGTAACTATGACATTCCCGGAAAAGTATGGGAAGAGTTTGATTATCGTCTGAATGTTTTTCGAGCGTCCATGGAGAGCACGGTGAACGTTTGTCAAATTTAGTTGAAAGTTTTGATTCTAAACGTAACCGCAAAAATTTCCCCAAGAATATATGTGCATAAACGTAAAAGATTAATCCTTGTAATATCGGATAGTTCTTTATAAAATAAAGACTTAGTAATCCTATGGGTAAGTTAAAATTTTCGACAATTTTCCATCGTCACTGATGTAGATGATATTGTCTTACGAAATTCGGCTGAATGTTTTGAAAAATTCCTATTTCAAGATTAATATTTCGCACTGGCAACCTTTCCAGTGGCTACAGGCTCTTCATCAGATGACTGATATTTAAGGCGCTATATTTATTGTATCAAGTGCAGCTAATCATTGCGATCCTAGCGCTGATGAATATAACTACATTTATGTACTTTGTACGGAATTACGCACTTGCTTAAAAAACCGAGGTTTTGAAACTTGAAAATAAGGAAATTAAAAAAAAAACTGTAATGGACAGATAAATTCAAAATTGCTCGGGTCGACGCCGCTTAAGTGTTATGCCTAAGATGGATCAGAGCGTACTGCTCACAACAGTATACATGATACTGGCGCCTTTTAACTGTTTATTAACAATATTATTATATTGCTTGAAGTAATCGTATCCACGGGATGGAAGTCTATTCATTTAGGGTCATAACATCGTATATTTCTTTATCGTAGTGCGTACGTTGGTAGCTTGTTCTCTGCCTGTTAAACCGTGTGCACCTAACTGCTGTGTTTTTCCATCCTGGTACATAATGCATCTCTTTAAAGTGCCGTACTCACAGATTACGGGTTTACATCTCCTACGGGTAGACAAATAAAACCAATTTCATTTATGTTCGTAATTCAGCATAGTCTATAATTATAAAGCCAAATATTTTTATAGCGCCGCGATCCTAGCAATTACCTGCACCTGATACAAAATACAAAGTAGCTGTAAATATTTACCATCTGATGAAGAGCTTGCAGCGGCTCAAAAAGTGGCTAATTGGCAGATGAAAGTGTAAAAATAATGTAGAGCTCTTGGCATACCGTCATTCGCTATTTTAACCACAGTCAGTGATCACCATCGAGAATGAGTAAGATAAATAACAGTACCTATAACAAACTGAGTTCCTAAAATTGACGGTAAGGTTTGTCCCGTCTGAATATGTGGCGTATATGATGCCAGAATGTTGCGTCTAGAGGAGGCGTAGACACAATACCTGAGCGGTCTCTAAAAGAAAGGTATGTAGTGACACAAGGGAGCACGTTGCGAGTTAACCCACTTCGCATACAGAACGATTATTGGTGCAAGGCACATAGGTCGTAGCATATTGGAAATTACGTAAATCACGGTTATCGTCTACGTCTTCCGTCTAGGACGTATCCTATATATTTGCACACGCACAGAACTGCCACAAGCCCTTGACGAACGGACGTCACGTCATCCTCTCAGAGCTGGGGCCCACGAGAAATACGGGACACCGCAGCGATACTTGTGACGTCACGCTAATCGCCTGGCCCGACGTACGTCGCGAAAGGTTGACTCCGTCTGGGGCCCACGGGAAATCTAAATGTCAGTAATAAGGTACCCACCACAGGTCTTAATTTTGCCATCTGTTATCGAGAGCTTACACGTATTTAAATTCATAGTTAAGAATTATTAAACTTACATGAAACAGTAAATAGCTTCCCGCGGGAGACGGTCGCTGGGACACGTAAGCCTGTAGTGTGAATTGCTGCGACGCACACCACAGGGTCGGTATACCTCGTTGGCCCCAATCATCGCCACAAGTGGCGAAATATGATCTATTGTAAAGTCAGATCGCCGCCGTTTCGAATGGGAAGCACTTTGTGCCAAGGCTGTACTGTACTGAGCCAGTGCAGCAGCGGTCGACTGACGTCTCATTACTTTTAGCCCTCATTGTAAGTTCCTACAGATAATCCTGCGTATTTACACTGAAGTAAAGAGACCCATCAGCGACCGGTATTGTTTGGACGATGCCAGGAAGCCGTAAATACACAGTGCCGTCCGAGAGAAACGGCTGGCAGATCAGCAGGATATACAGCGTGTGCTTAAGGGATCACTTATTTTCCAGTTTTTCAAAGTTTAGTTTCCACAGTGATAATGTTACGTCATTCGTTGGATAGGATTCGACGTCGGATGGTTTCAGGCTTAATCCCTCACATAGTGCCCTTGCACCACTGCTTCTCGACTGTTTGCACGAAAGAAATATGCGAATACTCGGTCCTTCTCACATTACTCAAGGTCACAACTGCAGTGATGTCATCATTAAAGTGAAAGTAACCTACGTCGACACGGCCCGAATGATAATACCAGGAGATATTAGTAATTTGGATCCAGTATCAGTCTAGTCAGAGTAACATTTCTAACAGATTTAAAGAAATGAAGGCTGGAATAGGAACCTCATTCAAGTATCAAACTGTCCACACTGCTTGACAGTTGTTAGAGAACTGTCCTATACTACGTCGCTATTGTTAATGTGAGAATTGCGCCGACAAGATTTCGTACAAACAGATAAACTTTACATACAAAATGCGGAAGGAATTACGTGCCAATCATAAGTAGACAAAAAAGAAATAAATAAAAAAAATTGCAAATATGCATTCGAATTAGTTTCCTGCTGTTCCAAGAATTGTTATTACTTAACGCTGTTTCAAATCTCATCAGTAAGACGAGCCCCAAACCGCACACCAAGCCTGTTCTGTTGTGTGGGTATAGTCCTCATTCTACACTCAGGTGACGAAAGACATGGGACAGTGATAAGCACATATACAGATGGCGGTAGTGTCGAGTACACGAGGTATAAGAGGGCAGTGAGTTGGTGGAGCTGTCATTTGCACTCAGATGATTCATGTGGAAAGGTTTTCGAAGTGATTATGGCGCACAATGGTATTTGGAGCTAGACGCATGGGAATTCCACTTCGGAAATCGTTAGGGAATTCAATATTCCGAGATCTACAGTGTCAAGTGCGCTAAGAATACCGAATTTCAGGCATTATCTCTCACCACGGACAACGCAGTGGTCGACGGTCTTCACTTAACTTAGTTTGCGTATACTTGTCAGTGCTAACAGACAAGCAACATTGCATGAAATAACCGCAGAAATCAGTGGGAACATTGCGGCGGAATTTGGCGTTAATGGGCTATGGTAGCGGACGACCCACGCGATGGCGTTTGCTAATAGCACGACATCGCCTACAGTGCTTCTCCTGGGCTTGTGCCAAATCGTTTGGACCCTAGACGACTAAAAAACGGTGGCCTGGTCAGATGAGTCCCGATTTCAGTTGATAAGACCTGATGGCAGCGTCCGAGTGTGGTGCAGACCCAATAAAGCCACGGACCCAAGTTGTCAAAAAGGCACTGTGCAAGCTGGTGGGCCTTCTGGTCCCACTAAACCGATCGTTGTCCGGAAATGGTTATGCTGGGCTACTTCGGGACCATTTGGAGCCATTCCGGGAGTGTATGTTCCCGAACAATGATGTCATGTCGTCGGGCCACAGTTGTTGGCGACGGGATTCAACAACATTCTAGACAATTCGAGCCGACGATTTGGCATCACAGATCGTCCGAAATGAATCCCGTCGAATGTTTATGTGACATAATCAAGAGATCAGTTGTTGCACAACGTCCTACACCGGCAACACTTTCGCAACTATGGACGGCTATAGAGGCAGCATGGGTCAATATTTCTGAAGGGGACGTCCATGCCACGTCGAGTTCTGCACTACAATGGTCAAAAGGAACGCAGTATTAAGAGATATTCCATGACCTTTATCATCTCAGTGTACATTAATGGAATTGGTGGGTACTGAAGGGGATGAGCTAATGTTGTTTCTTGCGCATCTTGTCTCTTAAGAGCCAATATGGACATGTATGTGCGACTAAAATTACCGACGGAAAATTCCGTTAAGGACTAAAATCTGTTAAACGTCTTGGAAACTCCCTCGTGGGACGTCCTCGCTCGCCAGTATAGCTGCAACAGGAACAGAAAAGCTAGAGACTAGTATTATTATTTGTTTTTATTTGTGTCATCTCTATCGACTTGCATTAGTAGACAGAATGGAAAGATTTCATAGGCTGTTCTTTTATTTCTCTGTGGCAATGAGAATTCTATAATGATTTCGAACGATTGGTATTACAACAGCAAAATCTAAAAGAAGCAGAGAAAATTAAGAGAGGATTCATAAGCCGTATGTTGTACTCCTATAACGTGTAGAAAATTTGATGGGAAGTTAATCGCAGCAGTTTAACATTAACGTACATGCTTCTCTTTAATTCTTCCCACAAAGTGATAAGCTTTTTCGACATTCAAAGCTATTGCCTGAGTTTTTCGATACATTTCTTTCTATTTAAAGCACAAAGAAAGTTACTACACAATTTTGTGGTTGCAAGACTAAAATGCAATTAAAATGTGAAGAATCAATATGAATATGCATAACTTTCATTTCGCTTAGGTATCACAATCGTTCAGGAGGACAACAGTAAATAACTCGAGAGAAACCGACTTGTAAATCTTTATTTTATGTCTTCATTGACAGAATGTAACGGCTGCAAGTGCTATCAATTTATCGAAAGGAAAAACTGTGTATATAAGATTTATATATTTCTAAAATAAATAAAATGAGAATTCTTATTTACATAAAGAAGGCATTAGTGTTATGTCATACCCTAGCAAATGTCTTCCACTTCTCCTCCAGCAGCCTCTGAATGATGCCTCCGTCCAGCATGTCCAGATGCGCTTCTTTTGTTCCATTTAGGATGATGAAAAGCGCAGAATTCCAATCTGAAAGGCGAGAAAGCAGTCATCTAGTAAGTAAACATTGCCTCGGAGATGTTTCAGTGGATTTTTGAAAATACTGGTCACCTCGATAGCATCGTCGCACTTTTACAACTCTTAGAAACATGTGAGGCGTAATAGATTTTGAGAATGTTTCAACACCAAGTGTGACAAATAACGACTGTCCTTTTCTGTCAAAATGAAATGTGGAGTGCGGCGAACTCGTAACATGGAAATGGAAACTAAAATAGCAGGTCATTTTATAAACTGCAACTCTAAATAAGGAATATGTCTAACTAATACAAATTGAAATATATCGTGTATGTCATAGATTTTTAACTGGTCACTATTTTATCGGCATTTTCACCTTGCGTACGTTTAGTCTCTGGAGCAGCTCATCACTCTCAGCAACTGTTGTAATTGAAGACTGCCACAAATACAGTTACAAAATTTAATGGTTGTTGAACTTCAAATGCGACGGCTCATGCTATCCTTAATTCTACAAGTGGAATTTTCCTTTTAAGCTCCCTAGTTCTCTTTGATCTGGTCCTCGAGATTTACATTTTCAGCGCATTCCGTAAAATACTTGGCAATAACGCAAGAGCGAGGGAGAACATCTCTGTGTACTCCTCCCAATAACATTCGCAGTTCTTGTCTTCGCACTCCACAGTTCCCTGAAGCGCCAGAATAAAGGTGTGCATTAGGAGCTACACAGGGTGTTCGGAAATTCCCGTTACATTGTTCTAGGACTTGTAGAAGGGAGTGAGTAGATAATATTTTGAACTAGAAACCATGTCCGCAAAAGTACCGTTTTCGTGCTACAACGATTTGAAAACATGTTGGTAACGACTACTTTTACAATTAAGTGATTAATCACTTGTTTTACAGTTCAACTCATTAATAGCCAAAGAAATTCCTCATGCACACATTGACGGGTTTTCTTCAACGTGACGCAGTACAGCCGCTTCCAATTCGGGCGTGCGGCCTTTCCTTGGAGCACCAAAGTCAAGTCTGTTGATAGCGAAGGAACCCTTTCTCGAAGCCGTTGAGTAATTGTGGCGAAAAGTGTATGCGATAGAGTCAGACGTTGTGGATAACGATCTCGATATAGGTGACGAGCGGCTCTGCCATTACCGTGAGTTTCTCCATCCAGAAGGATGAAGTCGGTGTCTGCTGTAGACGTGTACTCAGCCATGTTGCTCTAACACTCAGAGATACGTGAATGAGGTTCGAACCAGGTCAGAGAGGTAGGACGGGCGTCAAATGACATCAGCCGTTCCGACGTAGGCAACCCCCCCCCTCCCCTCCCACACCTTGACTACCCTGTTGCATATACCTAGCAAATACGTTTACAAACGGCTGTAGCGTGGAAACGGTACGTTTCCGGACATAGGTTCCTATTCAAAACATTATGTACTCACTCCTCTCTACAAGTCCTAGGAATTTTTAACGTGAATTTCAGTACACCCTGGATATAGTTCTTCTTCTCCGTGTTCCTCAATCGATGTGAGAAAAGCGGAGATAATATACTACACCCCACGTGATAACTGCTGTTGGCAGCTGTGCACATTGGTGAGTGAACGTAACGCCTTGCACATGCAATGGTACCAACAACAGCAATGCAGCTGCCATTTGAGCATCGTGCAGAGTGCCTATAAAGATAGCCACAGAGGTAAAATGCATCATGCAGTAAATTCACAAATTATCTTACAAACTGAATTGTGATGATAAAGTTTCCTATTACTAAGAAATGGAAGTTTTCAGAAAAAATTATGAATTAAAAAGATAGTGGCTCAATATCGGATATCGCTGAGCTCGAATATTTTTCTACTAAGAAAAATTGACAGTTGCTGCTGCTGTTATTTTCCCGTTTTCTGAGATTCTGCGTGTAGCCTCGGTTCAAGTTCCTGACAAATGATCGCCAACGTGCTGTCAACCAAGGGTGTTGGCGCATCATCCAGTTTCATCTTGGCGATGGTGAGAACGAGCTGCGCGCCGGAGGGTGGTACATAGCAGCCCCGATGCTTTTCCAAGATTATTTTCAAACACAAAAAAGTGATTGTTGCGACTGACGGGAAACGGTAATGTGCACTAACGCCATTCCAGAGCAAATACACATTTATATACAAATACACGCAACACTCACAAACCCTCAGACGATACAAAAGTAAAGCTTCGATTTGTGCCCCTGGGCGAGACATTCGAGACTGCCGTATCGTCCTCGGCCAATGGTTTTATTTGAGGCGGCATGACTCAGCATGTGGTCAGCAAACCGATCTCCCGGGCGTTGTCGGGTTTCTTCACATTGAAACCGCTGCTAGTGGGCCGAGTGGTTCTTCAGTTGACGTTTAGGAGGCTAACCGCACAATGTACTAGTCCCCCCACTAAGGAAAAATCGCTGGCAGTACCGGGAATAGAACACGAGTCGTCCTAGTGGCAGTCACTTCGCTGACCACTCACCTACGAAGGCGGACGATACAAAAGCACTGTGATATACACTACTGGCCATTAAAATTGCTGCACCACGAAGATGACGTTCTACAGACGCGAAATTTAACCGACAGGAAGAAGATGCTGTGATATGCAAATGATGAGCTTTTCAGAGCATTCACACAAGGTTGGCGCCACGCCGGTGGCGAAACGTACAACGTGCTCACATGAGGAAAGTTTCCAACCGATTTCTCATACACAAACAGCGGTTGACCGGCGTTGCCTGGTGAAACGTTGTTGTGATGCCTCCTGTAAGGAGGAGAAATGCGTACCATCACGTTTCCGACTTTGATAAAGGTCGGATTGTAGTAGCCTATCGCGATCGCGTTGGTCGAGATCCAATGACTGTTAGCAGAATATGGAATCGGTGGGTTCAGGAGGGTAATACGGAACGCCGTGCTGGATCCCAACGGCCTCGTATCACTAGCAGTCTGTAGCATGGCTGTAACGGATCGTGCAGCCACGTCTCGATCCCTGAGTCAACAGATGGGGACGTTTGCAAGACAACAACCATCTGTACGAACAGTTCAGCGACGTTTGCAGCAGCATGGACTATCAGCTCGCAGACCATGGCTGCGGTTACCCTTGACGCTGCATCACAGACAGGAGCGCCTGCGATGGTGTACTCAACGACGAACCTGGGTGCACGAATGGCAAAACGTCATTTTTTCTGATGAATCCAGCTTCTGTTTACAGCATCATGATGGTCGCATTAGTGTTTGGTGACATCGCGGTGAATGCACATTGGAAGCGTAAGCGTGTATTCGTCATCGCCATACTGGCGTATCACCCGGCGTGATGGTATGGGGTGCCACTGGTTTCACGTCTCGGTCACCTCTTGTTCACATTGACGGCACTTTGAACAGTGGACGTTACATTTCAGATGTGTTACGACCCGTGGCTCTACCCTTCATTCGATCCCTGCGAAACCCTACATTTCAGCAGGATAATGCACGACCGCATGTTGCAGGTCCTGTACGGGCCTTTCTGGATACAGAAAATGTTCGAATGCTGCCCTGGCCAGCACATTCTCCAGATCTCTCACCAACTGAAATCGTCTGGTCAATGGTGGCCGAGCAACAGGCTCGTCACGATACGCCAGTCACTACTCTTGATGAGCTCTGGTATCGTGTTGAAGCTGCATGGGCAGCTGTACCTATACTCGCCGTCCAAGCTCTGTTTGACTCAATGGCCAGGCATATCAAGGCCGTCATTACGGCCAGAGGTGGTTGTTCTGGGTACTGATTTCTCAGGATCTGTGCACCCAAATTGCGTGAAAATGTAATCACATGTTAGTTCTAGTATAATATATTTAGCCAATGAATACCGGTTATAATCTGCATTTCATCTTGGTGTAGCAATTTTAATAGCCAGTAGTTTAATTACCTTCACTGCAGGAGGAGCTCACAATGGGAGCGTGCGAATTTCTCCTCGCCGATTTGATAAATACTGACAACGTGTCAAGGGCACGCAATGACTTCAACATGTGCGAACAGGAAGACGCAACTCTTAACCATTTTCGAGAAATACGTTGAAAATTTTGGGCGTCCTTGTATACTTTGCATAGTCGCTAGCCTTCGAGGAGTCCAAAGCTAAACGAGTAAGTGCTTAGTTTTACTATCGCGAGGCCTCTTCATCGAATCACTCTTTTTATTCACTGTAATTCTAACAACAGATATGCATGGTACTTGACGAAATTGTGTAATGACAGAGAACCTTTTATGGGTGTATACCAAGTTACTCTTGCAGTACACACATTGAAAGGCACCCACAGGAAAAAATTCGGCTTTCATTACATGTGCTGCATATCATGATAATTATTCTTTCTCGTGTTTCTATGATCAGTAAGAAGCTGATTCGCGCTGTAAGCCGTAGGTTACACATTATACTTTTCGCAAATGTAGATACAGTAGTTAAATGAAATGGCTATACTGACATGATCGGCTATACTGATACGATTGAAAGCTCTCGTGTATCCTGTTTTCTTGGTATCACCTAATGATACCACCCTATCGGCGTATCGCAATTGGTAACGAAACTGCGAGTTTCTGCCCAACTCCGACAGCGATCATGAGGGATCCAGCGGACCCAATGGAGCACGGCTGCCGAGCCACACCTCCGATGGCTCGTAACCACGAGTGCCCTCTGCCGCCAGTGCAGCGACTCAGCTCCACTCATGCTCGGAGCCACTTTCCTACGTGATGCTAAGCAGACGCAGACTGGTCGCGGCTCCGTTCTCGTCGTTCGTGCCACAGTACGGAGAGACTCTGCCTTGTGGATATTGTGATAGCTGAACCTGTTTCTCGCTGCACTATTGTAATGACTCTTCGCCCGTTTGGAGAAAAACAACTTAAGTAAATCTTCTGTTTGCTGTCTTTTTTTGGATCGTCAATCTTCTTACTGGTTTGATGCGCCCCACCTAATTTTCAACATTCGTTTGTAGCACCACATCTCAGATGCTTCGATTTTCTTCTGTTCCGGTTTTCCGAAGTCCACGTTTTGTAATATCTCTTTATATTCTACTAATTATCCCTGCACAATTCTATGAGTGAATTACGTTTCTTACTTGACCATCTATATACTCGCAGAATCTAAGCGCAAAGTAGTACAGTACTATTACTATTCCATGAGCGTATCATTACTCTTTGTAATATTCTCTCTGGTGTGTGTTGGGGGGGGGGGGGGACTTCTAGGATCTTCTCCGTACCGAATAGCCGCATTGAATAATTGTATTTTGCTATCGAGATTACTGGAAGAAAGATATTGGAAATATATTGTATGCTAATCAAGAGAATATATACTGAGCATTTATATCAAAGGTGTGTAATGAATTTCATTATATATGTATTCTATAATTGGAAATTTGCACGGATGTGTCGTTTCGTTGGTAATCAGAAGGGAACTTCCGATGAATTGGAAACGAACCTGCAATTATTAGATCCAAGAGCTCCATTATCTCATCGGATAATTAAACTCTATCAAAGCAAACTTTCCGCTTGATCTGAGGTTTCCCGACTGACTACGCAATGCAAGACAACCAAGACATTTTATTTAGACAGGATTGCAGATCGCTTCGAATCATCGAGACTGCGGACACGGAGAGTCATCGTCCGATTCGGATTAAACAAGTAAAGCTTAATTATAACTTTCTTGAGCGACTGTGATGACTGTGATATGGCTGCTTAAGAATGAGATTATGAATAAAATACTAATAACTAACTTTCCTCCTCACCAGCAACCAGTATAAACACAATATTAATTAAAATTATAGTTTCACTACCATACAAAGCTGTGCTCCAGATGTACATTCTCAGAAATTTCTTCCTCTAATTAAGGCAGATATTTGATACTAGTAGCCTTCTCTTGGTCAGGAACACCCTTTTTGCCAGTGGTAGTCTTCTTTTGGAGTAATCCTTGCTTCATCCGTCATTGGTTATTTTGCTGCCTAGGTAGCAGAATTCCTTAACTTCATCTCCTTCATGACCATCAATCCTGATATTAAGTTTCTTGCTGTTCTCATTTCTGCTACTTCTCATTACTTTCATCTTCCTTCGATTTAATCTCAGTGCATATTCTGTACTCATTACATTGTTTATTCCATTCAGCAGATTACGTAATTCTTCTTCACTTTCTTTCAGGATATTAATGTCATCAGCTAATCATATCATTGATATCCGTTCACCTTGAATGTTAATTCCACTCCTGAGCCTTTCTTTTATTTCCATCATTGCTTCTTCAATGTACAGATTGCACAGTAGGGGCGAAAGACTACATCCCTGTCTTACACCCTTTCGCATCCGAGCACTTCGTTCTTGGTCGTCCACTGTTGTCATTCCCTCTTGACTCTTGTACATATTGTATATTACCTTTCTCTCCCTATAGCTTGACCGTGTTTTCCTCATAATTTCAAACATTTTGCACCATTTTACATTGTCGAATGCTTTTTCCAGATCAACAAATTCTATGAAAGTGTCTTGATTTTTCTTTAGTCTTGCTTTTAATTATCAACCGCAGCGTCAGCATTGTCTCTCTCGTGCCTTTAACTTTTCTAAAGCCAACTGATCGTCATCTAGCACATACCCAATTTTCTTTTCCATTCTTCTGTATATTATTCTTGTCAGTAACTTGGATGCATGAGATGTTAAGCTGATTGTGCGATATTTCTCGCACTTGTTACCTCTTGCAGTCTTCGGAATTGTTTGGATGATATTTTTCCAAAAGTCAGATGGTTTGTCGCCATACTCATACTTTCTAGTGAATAACGTTTTGTTGCCACTTCCGTCAATGATTTTAGAAAGTGTGATGGAATGTTATCTATCCTTTCTGCCTTATTTGATCTTAAGTCCTTCGTAGTTCTTTTAAATCCTGATTGTAATAGAAGATCCCCGGCCTCTTCTAAAGCGCATCTAGTTTCTTCTTCTATCGCATCAGACAAACCTTCCCCCTCATAGAGGCTTTCAATGTATTCTTTCCACCTATCCTCTCTCTCGTCTGCATTTAACAGTGGAATTCCCGTTGCGCTCTTAACCCTTTCGTGGTTGATGGGTCATATATGTCCCACTAACTTTGAGCGCCAGTTCGAGTGTCGGGATATATGTTACCCAGCTCTGCACGGTGCTGCCATCTAGGGACGACTGTACTGAACCTGAGAAAAAAGCGGGACTGCACAAGGCAGGAGTGCTAGTTCTGCAAGGTTCGCAGAAGAGCTTCTGTAAAGTTTGGAAGGTAGGAGACGAGATACTGGCAGAAGTAATGCTGTGGGGATGGGGCGCGAGTCGTGCTTGGGTAGCTCAGTTGATAGAGCACTTGCCCGCGAAAGGCAAAGGTTCCGAGTTCGAGTCTCGGTCCAGCACACAGTTTTAATCTGCCACGAAGTTTCATATCAGCGCACACTCCGCTGCAGAGTGAAAATCTCATTCTGAGAACAAAAGTTGTTTACACTGCTTGTGGTGTACCACTTTGTGCCACACCATGTTTTTCCAAGTTTCATGGAATGTAAAGTTTTGTAAGTATTGGTCATGTGTCATGAAAACTGAAATGCAATGAATATTTTTTACACTGGCTCTACACAAATAAAAAGATTACATGCATGTATAATTTGTAGTTATTTTATTCGCCACAAAATCCAGTTTATGGCTAAAAACAATAAAATTACAAAATCAGTCAGTCAGCAGAAAAGGTATCTCGCGTTGGTTCATGGGACATATGTGTCCCACTTCCTGTTGTGAAAAAATGGAGAACTTAAAAAGTATTTTGGTGGTGAAAATATAATAATGGGACTGAAAAGAAAACGTTATCACCTTAATATTTTAAAAATCTGTAAAAAATGAATTTTATCCATGAAAGGGTTAATGTTATCACCCTTGCTTTTAGTGTCACCGAAGGTTATTTTGACTTTCCTGTATGCTGAGTCAAAAAATGGTTCAAATGGCTCTGAGCACTATGGGACTTAACATCTCAGGTCATCAGTCCCCTAGAACTTAGAACTACTTAAACCTAACTAACCTAAGGACAACACACATCACACACATCCATGCCCGAGGCAGGATTCGAACCTGCGACCGCAGCGGTCGGGCGGTTATGTTGAGTCTGTCGTAACGATAAGCACTTCTTTTTCGATTTTTTCACATTTTTCATGGAGCGATTTTGTCTTAGCTTCCGTGCACTCCCTATTTATTTCATTCCTGAGTGACTTGTATTTCTGTGTTTCCAAGAACATTTTTATACTTCCTCCTTTCATCAATCAACCTAAGTATATCTTCTGTTACCCATGATTTCTTCGCAGTTACCTTCTTTGATCCTATGTTTTTCTTCCCAACTTCTGTTCAAAAAATGTTCAAATGTGTGTGAAATCTTATGGGACTTAACTGCTAAGGTCATCAGTCCCCAAGCTTACACACTACTTATCCTAAGGAGAAACACACACACCCATACCTGAGGGAGAACTCGAACCTCCGCCGGGACCAGCCACACAGTCCATGACTGCAGCGCCAACTTCTGTGATGGCCCTTTTTAGTCATATCCATTCCAAAAGGTAGGAGACGAGGTACTGGCGGAATTAAAGCTGTGAGGACGGGTCGTGAGTCGTGCTTGGGTAGCTCAGTTGGTAGAGCACTTGCCCGCGAAAGGCAAAGGTCCCGAGTTCGAGTCTCGGTCCGGCACACAGTTTTAATCTGCCAGGAAGTTTCATATCAGCGCACACTCCGCTGCAGAGTGAAAATCCCATTCTGGACGTCCATTGCAGTTCAACTGTACTGCCTACTGAGCTATTCCTTATCGCTGTATCTGTCGCCATAGAGAACTTCAAGCGTATCTCGTCTTTCCTTAGTACCTCCGTATCCCACTTCTTTGCGTATTGATTATTCCTGACTAATCTGCGGAACTTCAGTCTACTGTCATCACTACTACATTGTGATCTGAGTCTATATCTGCTCCTGGGTACGCCTTACAATCCAGTATCTGATTTCAAATGGCTCTGAGCACTATAGGACTTAACATCTGAGGTCATCAGTCCCCTAGAACTTAGAATTACTTAAACCTAACTAACCTAAGGACATCACACACATCCATGCCCGAGGCAGGATTCGAACCTGCGACCGTAGCGGTCGCGCGGTTCGAGACTGAAGCGCCCAGAACCGCTCAGCCGCTTGGGCCGGCTTCTGATTTCAGAATCTCTGCCTGACCATGATGTGATCTAACTGAAATGTTCCTGTATCACCCGGCGTTTTCCAAGTGTGTATGTATGTATTGATCCGAGGACCTATAAACGACCGAGAGGCTTCGTTCTGCCGCAGCCCTCAGTGTTTCACAACCCCACTACAGGCCACAGCAGTCCATCCACCCCACCGCCGCCCCACACCGAACCCACGGTTATTTAGCTGTTCGGCCGCCAGTGGCCACCACCGGGAACGTCTCATACGAGACGAGTGTAATCCCAAATGTTTGCATGGTAGAATAATGATGGTATAGGCTTACGTCGAAACGGTGTTCGCACAGCAATTGCCGACACTGTATAACTGAGGCGGAATAAGGGGAACCAGCCCACATTCACCGCGGTAAATGGAAAACCGCATTTAAGACAATCCACAGGCTGGCCGGCACACCGAACCTCAACACTAATGCACCGGGCGGATTAGTGCCAAGGCCCTGCACGCCTTCCCGCCCAGGAAACAGCGCGTTAGACCGCGCGGCTAGCCGGGCGGGATTTTCCAAGTATACTTCCTCCTCTTGTGATTCTTGAACAGAGTATTCGCTATTACTAGCTGAAATTTAATACAGAACTCAATTAGTCTTTCCCCTATCTCATTCCTTGTCCCAAGCCCATATTCTCCTGTAACCTTTTCTTCTACTCCTTCCCCTACAACTGCATTCCAGTCCACCATGACTATTAGATTTTTAACTCCCTTTATGTAACGTATTACCCTTTCAATATCCTCATATACCTTCTCTATCTCTATCTCTATCTTGCGACATCGGCATGTATACCTGAACTATCGTTGTCGGTATTGGTTTGCTGTCGATCCTGATGAGAACAACCCTGTCACGGAAATGTTCGTAGTAACACACTCTTTGCCCTACCTTCCTATTCATAACGAATCCTACTCACGTTACACCATTTTCTGCTGTTATTATTACTCTACACTTATCTGACCAGAAAGCCTTGTCTTCTATCCATTTCACTTTAATGACCCCTACTACATTTAGATTGAGCCTTTGCATTTTCCATTTCAGATTTTCTAGTTTCATTTCCACGTTCAAGCTTCTGACACTCCATACTCCATCTCGTAAAACGTTATTCTTTCGTTGATTATTGAAACTTTTTCTCATGGTCATCTCTCCCACGGCAGTCTCCTCCCGGAGATCTGAATGGGGGACTATTCCTGAATCTTTTGTTAATGGAGAGTTCATCATGACACTTTTTCAATTCCAGGCCACATGTGCGGTGGATACACGTTACGAGTCTTTAATGCAGTGGTTTCCATTGCCTTCCGCATCCTCGTGCCTTGTTGATCTTTGCTGATTCTTCCGCCTTTAGGAGCAGTTTCCCACCCCTAGGACAAGAGAGTGCCCTGAATCTCTGTCCGCTCTTCAGCCCTCTTTGAAAAGGCCGTTGGCAGAATGAGGATGACTTCTTACGCCGGGAGCCTTCGATCGTCAATGCTGATTATTAATCAAAATTTAAGCAGCCGGGTTTCGAACCTGGGACCAAGAACGTTTTGATTACTAACCAAACACCACAGGTTTGCGTAGTTTGCTGTGTTACTTGTTCACTAATCATTTGAGCTGCTGTCCAACATTCCTAGAACAACAGTTACCGCACCACTTAGTAACATATCTCTTCTTACCATTGTGTACAAAGTCATACATAACATTTTTATACCTAGTCTCCTCGTGAAAAACGCATCCTTTTTCCACGATAAAGGCTATGAAAAGCATAAACGAATCAATATTGATAATTTGCATAATCATAATAAATCTCTTGTTAGAATTACATCGTAATGAAAATAAATAAAAATGCGCCAGCTGTGAAATTCTCTCCAGAGATCTCATGCTTATGAAATTTATGTAGATGCTTACTCGCTCGGCTGCAGACTCCTTGGTTAATAACGATCATACAACGTAGATACGCGTGCCTAAAATTTTCAAACTCAGTCTTTTCGGAAACTTTTGAGAGTTGCGTCTTCCTGTTTGATTATGTCGAAGCGTTAGTCATGCCTTGCACACACCCTGTCAGTACGAATCAAATCGGATACGAGATGTTCGTATGGTACCATTGTAAGCGGAGTGTTGTTGTGTCGCTCTTCTACTGTATTCGGTGAACCCATACAAAAGGTTCATATTGGCCAAATTTTTTCATCAGTAAGCCTATCCACAATGTTCTTAGCGTACACGTAATACTGCTAGAAATACAGAAACGAGCAGTGCTGAAACCAAGTCTGAGGGCGAAGAGTGATGTGGTCGTTACTGTTGTCAACAGCAAGTACTAGTCGACCACAATGTTATTGTAGCTGTGATTGAGGGCGCTTCCATCGGTTAATCGCGAGTGTTTATCGTGATTTTTCACGAGGGCACGCTGAACTTCTTGAAAGTATACACAAAACTTTCTTGAAATCATTCACAGTAGGGCGCGCTTTCCTGTCACCAATGCACTTGTTTAAAGTAGTGCCACTGCGTGTTTCTGGCAACGGCCATGGGAGGCCACGTGCGATAATGTGGTCGAGTAGTACTTGAATGAACTGAACAAACCAAACAAGCGCTTACCATCGACAGACATTTTCAGTGCAATAAAGATGCAAAAATAAGCGGCATAGGAAATCAGATGAAATACCGGAGGCCAGAGGTCACGTATATCAAAATACTTACAAAATGTCTCTGAATAACCTTCGAAATTTTGTCCTTAAGTTCTGGTTAGCAACTATCACTTTCCGATTTATCTCTCGAACCAGACGAATATATAGAAAAAATTTGTAATCCTAATACAATATTCTGTCCGATGTTGCATTCTCTGTTACTTGCAGTATTAAATGACGAAACATGATGTCTAAGCAATTTTTTTTTGGTTCATGATATTATAATTGTTTTTGAAGGTTGTTTCTCTTATCATATTTTCATTGCATCCTCTACATCCTCGCCGGCCGGAGTGTCCGAGCGGTTCTAGGCGCTTCATTCAGTCTGGAACCGCGCGACCGCTACGGTCGCAGGTTCGAATCCTGCCTCGGGCATGGATGTGTGTGCTGTCCTTAGGTTAGTTAGGTTTAAGTAGTTCTAAGTTCTAGGGGACTGATGACCTCAGATGTTAAGTCCCATAGTGCTCAGAGCCATTTGAACCATTTTGAATCTACAACCTCTTGTTGACATTTCCTAATAGTGTTATTTAAATGTACGTGTATTCTCTATTGTTGCTCGTATCGGTTCCTTGAAAATTGTTGACAGCTCCCTCAGTCCATTTTAAATTTTCTTTTTTTTATTTCTTCGTAACTATAACAGCTTTTGTTACTTGTACCTATAGCCTGGGACTAAAATACTCAACTTGGTTGCTTGGATTAGATGTTCCTCAGTATTTCTTAATGTAGTTGTTGTTGTGGTCTTCAGTCCGAAGCCTGGTTTGATGCAGCTCTCCACGCTGCTCTGTTCTATGTGAGTCCTTTCATCTCCAAATAACTAACGGCAATCTACATCTTTCTGAATATGCCTGCTGTATTCATCTCTTGGTCTGTCTCCACGATTTTTGCTCTGACACTTCCATCCAATACTAAATTGGTGATCCCTTGACATCTCAGAATGTGTGTGTTGATCCCTTCCTTTGGTCAAGCCGCGCCACAGATTTCTTATGTGGCCAGTTCTATTCAGTACCTCCTCATCAGTTACGTGATCCACCCATCTACTCTTCAACATCCTTCTGTAGCAACAACATTTCCAAAGCTTCTATTCTCTTTGTATCTAAGTTCCATGTATGGCTACACTCCAGACAAATACCTCCAGCAAACACTTCATAACACTTATGTCTATATTCGATGTTAACAAATTTATCTTCTTCAGAAATGCTTTCCTTGTCATTATCAGTCTACAAATGTACATTTGTTGTCATCAGTTATTTTGTTGCTTGCCCAAATAGCAAAACTCCTCTACTACCTAAAGTTTCTCGTTCCCCAATCTGGTTCTCTTAGCATTCGACTACATTTCATTATCATTGTTTTGCTTTTGTTGTTGTTCATCTTATATGCTCCTTTCCAGACACTATTTATGCAGTTTAACTGTTCTTTCAAGACCTTTTCAGTCTCTGACAGAATTGCAATGTCATCGACAAAGCCGCTGAACATTAACACCTATTCCAAACTTTTCTTTGGGTTTCTTTACCGCTTGTTCAATGTACGATGGTTGGAACTTTAATAGCGGCAACTATTTATTTATAGCCCGTACAAAATAGATAAGTGTTTCAAAGTTTTACTGACCTTCAGTGTAGTCACCAGCATTGTGTATAACCCGTTTACAGCGATGTGGCAGTCGTAGGATACTCTTAGCAGAGCCAGTTGAGTTGACAGTTCGAGCGGCGCGGTCTATTGCACAACGAATTTGTAGCAGTTCTGAAGCGAATGCTGTGAGGTGTTTCCTTCAGTTTAGAAATCGAGCTGAACTCACGAGGGCTTAAGTGAAGGGAGCGCAGTAGGTGGTATAGCACTTAGCAGCCCCATCAGTCAAACAAATCAGTAACAGCTTTCACTGTACGTGCTTGAGCGTTGTCCTGCAAATTGATGGCCAGGTCCTGCAGAAAGTGTCATCACTTCTGTCCCTCTGCTGTTCATTTTTGGAACACAGCCTACGACCAGCTTACAGACAGAAGTGATGACACTTTCTGCAGGACCTGGCCATCAATTTGCAGGACAACGCTCAAGCACGTACAGTGCAAGCTGTTACTAATTTGTTTGACTGATGGGGTGTTAAGTGCTATACTACATACTGCACTCCCCTGACTTAAGCCCTCGTGAGTTCAGCTCGATTTCTAAACTGAAGGAAACACTTCACGGCATTCGCTTCAGAACGTCACAAACTCGTCGGGCAATAGGCCGCGCAGCTCGAACTGTCAACACAGCTGGCACTGCTAAGAGTACCCTACGACTTCCACGTCGCTGGCAACGCGTTATACACAATGCTGGTGACTACTTTGAAGGTCAGTAAAACTTTGAAACACGTATCTATTTTGTACGAGATATAAATAAATAGTTGCCACTATTAAAGTTCCAACTCTCGTACATATTGAATAACATCAGGGATTAACTACAGCCCTGTCTCACTGCCTTCTCAACCACTGCTTTCCTTTCGTGCCCATTGACTCTTGTAACTACAGTCCGGTTTTTGCACAACTTGTAAATAGCCTTTCGCGTCTTGTATTTTACCCCTGAAACCTTCTGAATTTCAGAGAGATTATTCCATTCAACATTGTCAAAAGCTTTCTCTAACTTTATAAATACTTTAATTGTAGGTTTGTCATTTCTTAACCTATTTTCTAAGGTAAGTCGTAAGGTCACTATTGTCCATCTGTTCCTACATTTCTCCAGAGTTCACACTGATCTTTCCAGATCTTGGCTTCTGCCAGTTTTTCCATTCTTCTGTAAAGATTTTGTGTTAGTATTTTGCAACCATGACTTATTAAACCGATACTTCGGCAATTTTCACATCTGTCAGCAACTAATTTTTATACTCGTCTGAGAGTATTTCGTCTGTCTCATACATCTTGCTCACCAGATGGAATGATTTTGTCATGGCTGCTTCTTCCAAGGCTCTCCGCAGTCTTGACACAATATCGTTTGTTCCCGGGACCTTGTTTCGACTTAAATCTTTCCGAGCTTTGTCGAATTCTTCTCGCAATGTCATATCTCGCATCTCATCTTCATCTGTGTCCACTTCCCTTTCTATACTATTGCTTTCAGGTTCATCTCCCTTGTTTAGACACTGTATATAGTCCTCCTGTTTTTCAGCTTTCCCTTCTGTGCTTAGGACTGGTTTGCCATCTGAGTTCTTGATAGTCTTACAGCTGCTTCTCTTATCTCGAAAGGTCTTTTTAATTTTCCTGTAAGCGGTATCTACCTTCTACGTTTCCCTCAGTGACATATACTTCTAAATCCTTATATTTGTCCTCCAGCCATTCCTGCTTAGCATTTTTCGCTTCCTGTCAATCTTACATTAGCTTTCGCTTGCTTCATTCGCTGCATTTTAAAATTTTATCCTTTCACCAATTAAATTCAGTATCTCTTGTGTTATCCAGGGGTTTCTTAATATATTCTCGTAATCTTTGTTTCTGGATTGGTGCCTACTAAGTCTGCAGCCTGACTAGAAAGAACCTGTGCTGTTGTGCGTGGCTTTGAGTACTGACTGGTGCGGCCGTCGGGCAGCAGCGTGTCGAGCGCGTTGAGCGGGTAGGCGGAGCAGGTGATGTTGGAGTAGCGCCAGAACTCCCTGGCGCTCAGCTCGAGCATCTCGCGGAAGACCTCGGCGCGGCCCAGCTTGCAGGCGAGCGTCAGCGGCGTGAGGCCGGCGCGGTTGGCGATGCCGTTGCACGCCGGCAGCTTGGGGTGGCGCAGCGCGTACCCGAACATGTCCTGCAACACCGCGGCACGCCACGCACTCACTCAATGGACAAGGCGCCGTTACCTTTCCCTACATAATTACATGGTAAGGTGCACCTCTTTAACTTACCCAGAAACGTTGAACTCATGACAATTAAGCTCTATACTGTACTACTATCAATACAGATGCAGACGTGTACAGGATAAGGTATCTGTGCTATATACTTCGTTTGGCAGTATGTGTTGGACGCCAGTGCAACTTGGTACACGTACACACCAGAAGCGGACAAGTAATTGAATAGAGCTGCATTTCTCTGTGACAGATAAAACGACCACTACAGTGCATTAGCGTTGTTGGTGTTTTGTTATCGGGCCTGTTAAGATATATTAGAGACGTGAGCAGCGTCAGTTGTTGACTGATCACCGTGAAGGATACGGGGACGTCGCGTACTCGCGTAAACAGCGTTTATCAGCACCTGACAGATTTTGAAAGGGGCGTCATTGTGGGTATCCGTATGTTCGGTCTGCCGAATCACGCAGATTCCTGATATGAATGGTGAACTGAAGACTATTATAAGGTATAAGGCAATCGTTCAAAAAGGGCAATCGTCGAAAAAATACGATATGTAAACGAAACAGAAGATAAACACTCCAAGTACAAAGAAATGCGGAAGCAGACTTCAAAGATGCCCCATAAAACAAAAAGAACCAGAGTCACTGTGGAGGGGACAGCATTGAATCAGAAATGAAAAGGAACAACACCAGAAAAAAAATGGTTCAAATGCCTCTGAGCGCTACGGGACTTAACATCTGAGGTCATCAGTCCCCTAGAACTTAGAACTACTTAAACCTAACTAACCTAAGGACATCACACACACTCATGCCCGAGGTAGGATTCGAACCTGCGACCGTAGCAGTCGCGCGGTTCCGGACTGAAGTGCCTAGAACCGCTCGGCTACCGCGGCCGGCCGAACAATACCAGAAACTGTTACAGGTTCTTCAGCCATCATGTAAATGATTATCAACCAGCAATGCGAACAACATAAAGAACTACTGCATACTAACCAATTACTGTGGGAAACCCCTTCACTGTGATGAACAAAGGGATAAATGATCGAGAACAGCCACCACATAGCAAATGAACGCGGCAACTCCTCCTACTCCTGATCAACTTAATAGTCCAGTGAACGAAGGAAAACTGGTGCAAAATCGTGTAATCGCTAATACTGGACAGTGGTAGGAGCGAGTATTATGAACTACGGGAATGAGGCAGTATGCTCGCATTTTTTATATCAAATTGATATGCAAATTAATCAATTAATTAGACCCACTCCTAGCCCTACCCCCAAATGACGTCATGAGTTTTCCCTAGCCGGCATGTGAGTCACCACCCCCCTCCTCCCCCCTCCCCCAACTGCCTTATTGGTGGGAACTTGGAATGTTGGTGGGAATTTCGAATTTTGAAATATAATTTTAAAAATGGTGGGAATTTCAAAAATGGCGAGAATTTCTTTGTCTCAAGGCTTTGGTGTGATCTCCCTCTCCATCCCTCATCGGACGCTAAAGACTACACTGTTGAGCGCTCATAACACCATATCCATCCATCCATCCATCCCTCACCCGGGGAAATGGAGGGAAATAAAAAATGGCGGTGCACCTTCTCGGATTCGAACCACGCTCCCTCTGGGCAGAAAGCCCAAGTGCATCACCAACACACGGAAATCGTCCAGTGCAGGAGAGGACGGTTTGGCTAGAGTAATTTATTTATTTTGGGTGGAAACTGAAGTAACAGTCGCTCCTAACTACTCAGTTAATCATAAAGATCGGTTCTAATTGCACAAGTATATGCATGGCGCTTCAGAAGTTTCTTGTACACCCACAATACAGCTCTAATATTGACGATGCCATATAACTAGTGCGAAAAGAAATTCACAATACCATTCAAAAGTAGTGGCACACGTACTCAAAATAAACTTTAATAGAATGATCCCTTCACTTACAAGCTGGTGGGAAGTTCTATCTTTATTTTTGGTAGGAGCTGTGTTCAATTGACGAGATGCTGGTGTTGTACAGAGAGGAGTTTGATAAGTGTATTACTGTAAGCATACAGCTGAGAACTGCGTCTACAGCATCCTACATAAGGAATGGAACGAGGTGATAATGGACAAGAGTAGGTACAATATTTTTCAGCAAATACCGGTGATGCAGCAGGATGGAGTGAAGAAGCATTTCACAACTCATAGAGACTATTGTCTGTGCTGGAGCTGTTTGTGTTTCTGACATGCCAGGCGCATGAGACGACTTGGGACGCCCCCCGCCATCCCTTTTACCGACCAGGTGTGTGTGCCACACAGTTTGATATCACAGTTCGCTACAGACCCCTCCTGCTGCACTGCTCCACAATCACCCTGCAACCTGGTGCTCGAAATTCAGGTAATCCAATACAGGCTATCACAACTGATGGAAAACGCTTCACAGTTCTAATTCCACATCGAAATGGTCATGAAAAAACCAGCACTCGTGATCTGTGGGTTATGATGCGACACATGTACTTGGCACTGAGAACTTCATCATAATAACACATCTACCACAAAAACCGACCCCAAAAGATCACACCAGAAGAGAGGGGTGGCAATTACTGGATGTGTTCTCTTTGATGTGCGGTCCCGAACTAACCAACTTGGAGCCAGCCTTACCTCCGCCCCCCCCCCTACCACCCGTCATCCCTCCCTCTCACCATAGGCAGGCGTACAGGCCAGTTCTATCATGTCACTGATGGTCCACAAAGAGATGAGGTGGATGTGATACACTGTCCCCAATCTGAGGAAATCAGTCACGGATAGACCAAAGAACAGGATGCTTCCTGCAGTCTGTTTAACATCTTTCTTGGAAAGACTGCCTGCCACCCATCCACCCAGCTGAAAAAGAAAAACGAAATTCCGGAGAATTCTCCAGAATGCTTGTTCAAATGTCAGCTGGTTGGGAAACAGACAGCTACCACCACCATCCACCAACTGCCGCCAACTGCAGTAGCTGAGTGCACGGACACTGGCCCTCTGCAACCCAACGCACTCCAGCGGGCAGTGCCTTCGATTAGCCTCCTCAGCAGAGCATGAAATGGTCCAGACAGTCAATGGACCACAGTGAAATAAATGATGGCTACCCTGACCATGTGTTGTTTGTCTAAAAGTGCAGCTGCTCCACGACCAATTGCTTCCACTGGTGCCCACGGTACTGCGAGGGAAGACATTCTGCCTACTATTGTCCATTATCAACTCCTTCCATTCCTTATGTAGGATTCTGTAGGTACAGTCCTCAGCTGTATGCTTACAGTAATACACTTATTAAAGTCCTTTCTGTATTTAATGTCAATGTACCCCTTATAAGGAAGCATCTATTTAAAAAACACTATTGCAAGGGCAATAAAAAAACAGCCTTCTTTCCACGAAAATAGGTACAATCCATTTTCTTTCATTTTTATGAGCAAAACTGTTATAGCCTGAGAGCATTCCCCGTGTTCAGATTAGAAAGTGCTGTGCACAAGAGCATTATATTCTTTTCAGACGATTGAATTATCATTATAGAATGACGTCTATACAGTCATTCTATTACGTTCGATTGCAGGATTTGTTCACATCTCTCTCCCTACCTACCATTATTTTGTGACATCCAAAAAAGAGAAAAAGTAAGAGCTACAGCGCTGCCACCGATCATAGATCACCAAATTGCAGAGGTTGGAGATCAATAGCGATACATCTGACAGATGTATTCACTTACCTTACGTCTTTATGTATATCAAACCTATATAAAATGGCAAAAAATTCCCCTATTTTTCTGTGAAAACTATCGATCACTGCAGAATGTCCTCATTATTTCGAAAATTTCATTGGGGTAAGGAGAAAGCGAGAATTTAAACTCCAAACAAAAAAACATATGTTAAGCGATTTCTTTCAGTTTGATGATCAAAATTACAAGGTTTTAGAGCATCCCTGGTGTTCAGATCAGTGTCTGTAAATAAATTGTCATGCAAGTGTGTAATACAAACATTTCAGAGATGTGAAGTAACATTACAGGATACAGTGCTTCACGCTACCTGCTCTCATTTTGAAAAAAAATACACTCTCAATCATTTTAAGTTTTACAATAGCAAGCTATAATTCAAGAGGATGTTGTTGTTTTGTATGGCAAGTTCTGTACAACCAGTGGAATGGTATATCGCACTGGCGTTTACAAAATGTAAAAAGACAAATCGTGGGAGCACGCTTTGTAATAGAACCTCCTAATACTACCTGGTAGAGAACCCTATAAGATTCCACTGATACATCGAAAACAAATACTATCTGCATGGTGACATCTGACATTTTTGATCCCTGTACTGACTTGTGTGTAAAGTTTGTCACCCAGCAGACTATGATTCATAACAGCAACAGATTCTTGCGTTGTAGTTTCATAAGCAATTTGTGCATCACAGAACAGCCTGTTTCACGCAATCTACTCACATGTCAGAAAAAACAATCATTTCTATGTTCAACAACGAGCTATATTTCAAGTGGTGCTTAATACTTTATGAATAGAGGTTATGAAGTATGAAATAACATAGGAATTATTGTAATACATATTTTTAAACACACAATAATAATAAAAACAGTAATGATTCCACCAGAATAGACACAGTCGATTTATATTAGTTTTATAAGCAAAATCAGTTTTGATTGAGATAATTCCATGTGTTCAAATTACAAATTGTCATGCATGAGGGCATTACATTCATGGCAGACATATGAAATACCGATACTGATCAGTATATATACAATAATTAATTACATTTGAGAGCACTCCTCATCGTTATTTTGTAACATTAAGAGTAGGTAAAAACAAAAAACAAAACAAAAACTACGAAATATCTACGTCCAAACTTTAACCAGTTACACCACACCTGGAATAGACCCTCCTATAACATTTCACCGCATCTTTCTCTTTCAGCAGCTCAAAAAAGGTATACCATCTGTGTGATGACATTGGCCATATTAATATACACGTACTGGTACATTGGAGCCAGTTGTCAGTGATCGAAGTCGCTTGCAGAGACTTGTGTAAAGTTTTGTCGTCTGTACTGGTTCAAATGGCTCTGAGCACTATGGGACTTAACTTCTGAGGTCATAAGTCCCCTAGAACTTAGAACTACTTAAACCTAACCTAAGGACAGCACACACATCCATGCCCGAGGCAGGATTCGAACCTGCGACTGTAGCAGTCGCGCGGTTCCAGACTGAAGCGCCTAGAACCGCTCGGCCACACCGGCCGGCCGTCTGTACTGGAGGAAGACCATATCCCATAGACTATTAACCACAAGAGAGGGTCATAATGAGTTGGAATCATTGTATACTGCTGTAGAACATCCAGGCAATGTATGACTACAGCTTTGTACACTTCCATGCATTTTTTTTCTACCATGGCTTCAACGTCTGTGTCAGATGCTAACCCAACATTAACATGTTTTGATTCATTGGCTCTCAAAGAAAGCTGGATATCACATTGTGAAAACTGTGATGTTCCCACAACACACCAGGTGGTAGAAATAAAACACAGAGGCTTTGTTTTTTATTGAAAATGTGGAAGACGTCGCAACACATGGAGACTGGAAGTGTTTGCAGCATTGTGGAGCATTTCCAAACAGATGTCTAAAGGTGATGACCTATGCATTTAATCTCTTCTTCAACAGTGACGGTGTTACATTTCCAGGAGCATTAATTCCTTTGTTGCAGCCATGTACACGATCACCGGTCCAGAGCTGACCATCTCTGGAAGGTGCTGTTCACAGCACACTTGGGGTAATAGAAATAAAAAGAGTACCGTTATCTTAGTGGTGAAAAAAAAAAGATGTGACAGGCATCACAGCATTTGGAAATAGGACGAGACCACAGCATTTTGGAACATCTCCTAACAGCTCTCTGAAGGTGATTACCTCTACATTTAATGCCATCTTCCACAGTGGCAAGTAGCAGATGTCCAATGTTCTGCCAAGACTCTCTCAAAAAAGTGTTGTAAAACACAAGGGTCTGTCAGTACGTGATATGGACACTGAACGCAACATGCTCTATATTCCCATTCTGGTGCTGTAACTGCCATTCCACAGAAATTAGCTCCCAACTCAAGCAGCCCAACCCTCTTAAACTGTGTATCTGCGTTTCAGATTGGATGAATTTGACGGCTAAGGAGTGCTCCTCAAACGACAGTCAATTACATGGGTAATCATCGACGTGTTTGTGTGGATTGATGGATATCTAAAATGCACTGGAAAACGCTAAAGTGCTGTTTACTAACTTCGACTGGGATGAGCACATACATTTACTGTGCTGGTCCGACTCTATTCATTACAGCAAGATGGCGCTGCACTCCTAGTGAAACAGGAGGAGCAAATTTATTCAGACTAAGAATGGTGTCACCTCCTCAGCTGTAGAGGCACTCAATCTCTTCAAACTGAAGAATGGACGAGTCTTTTCAAATGAGTTCCAACAGTTGCGGTACTTTCAGCTACCTAGTTTCGGATACTTTTGAGAGGGCAAATAATCGGTTAAATTCTCACTCTGATTACAATGCAGATCAGTTGGTGAAGTGAACTTGCTGTCACTGTAGAAACTCTATTATAACCTTTTTACAGACTATTACAGACAGGAAGATATTGCTGTCATCATAGCGAGCAACCAGTAAATGGAGGGAGTAGCGGATGTTTTCCTTGTCTTTGTTACTGACCACTGTGGGTGCCCTCTTTGCAACCCCCATCACTCTGTGGACGGGCAGCAAAACGACGACCATTTGTTCTTGTCAGCTGTGGAGAATCGCAGGCGGATCTCTCTATCATGACCTGACACCAGACAAACAATGTTTTCCTCGAGCAATACGGTGGAGTTAGTGGACTAGTGCAGCTGTGAGCTCTTTGTTTCTTATTTGTCACCCCCCCCCCCCTCCCAAAAAAAAGGGTTCAAATGGCTCTGAGCCCTATGGGACTTAACAGCTTAGGTCATCAGTCCTCTAGAACCTAGAACTACTTAAACTTAACTAACCTAAGGACATCTCACACATCCATGCCCGAGGCATGATTCGAACCTGCGACCGTAGCGGTCGCGCGGTTCCAGACTGAAGCGCCTAGAACCGCTCGGCCACTCTGGCCGGCTGTCACCCCCAGCTACACAGAGATGCAGCGACCACTCTAACTGTGGGAGACTATAAATTAAATGCTTTCAGTCAGTCAACTGCTTCTGAAATAGATCTCGGTATTTCTCTTGTAGAAGCGATGCTTCTCCAGTGGTCTGCAGTTAGGGGGAACCTGTGTGCGTGGGTGTGTGGGAGCGCCCTTAACAATGGATTATGTACATATCTTCAACACTAAAGGAAATTCACGGCAGAAGCACTGCACTGAGATTTCTAGACGCAGAATTATATACGTAAGCAGACTACATCGGGCATTCTGATCGAGCAAATTAACTGGTTATGGAGCGCTTGTCAATTACAAGTAGCTCTCATGCTAAGTAGGAGGGATTGCAGCAGCCCCTAACCTCAGATTATTGGTCTATATGTTGGCAGCCTGATCGCGCTTCTAATTTCATCGAATTCAAAGTCTGCACTATTTATATTATCACTTCATATGTGTGGAATAAGGTCTGTTGTGCAATTACAGGGCATAAATTAACCAATCAGGACATGTTCCGGCAAACCAGACACCCCTACTCGCAGCTAGTCTGCTAATTCCAGGGCAGCTCGTCCAATAGGAATGTATTTCACCTACGACCCTACCCCCACCAACCAGCTATCAATGGATCTGTCTCTTGTCAACAGCCACCACTGTTCAATAAGTGAACTTTGTTATTGTTGAGTTAATCATGACTCCAAGTATTTGGTGTAAGTCTCTCTTTCTCCGTAGTTATTATGAATTCCGTGTGTTTCTTCATTCACATACATGTGTAGTTCGAACGACAGTGATTGTGATTCTTTCATCTTGTTCCAGCACAAATTGACGAAATGGTGACGCCAGTCCACACTTTATGTGAATTGGTGTAGTCGAGGAGGAGGAAAGGAGACAATGTCCACAGCTGACATTGTGGAGTTCAATGGAGATAAATAAACTAATTGCGACATCTTCAGTCAGATTATACATAATTACAAATAAATAACGTGCAATGGAGTAACTTTTTTTTGCTTGTTATCCACAGGCGAGCTCTTACATCAGGAAGACGACGATCTGGAGTCAAATCTACTTGATGGTGAGCGCAATACAGTGTTTAATATCATTGAATTTGTTCTCACATGCTTCCCATGTAGTTGAAAATACTTCTAGGCATTTCGAAATACGCAAGTGCTTCAATAAATTGAACAATATATGCATGGTTTCCGTTGTTATTCACAGACAAGGAGCTCTGGACGGAGGTGGACAGTATCGTCGATGAGACTGAGTGTGATGACGAGGATATGGAAGTGGAGTCAGCCGATGGTAAGTGCATAACAGTGTTTATGACTGGAGGGGTTTGACTTGCCACACATGTTGAATGAATAGTCAGATCGGTACAGCAACTGTATGTGCTCGTTTCAGTCGAAGTTAGTAAACAGCGCATTAGTATTTCTCATTGCATTTTGGATCCCTATCAACACACACACAGACTCACTGATTATCGCCCATGTAATTGACTGCAAGCAGGGCCGGCCGGAGTGGCCGTGCGGTTCTAGGCGCTACAGTTTGGAGCCGATCGACGGCTACGGTCGCAGGTTCGAATCCTGCCTCGGGCATGGATGTGTGTGATGTCCTTAGGTTAGTTAGGTTTAATTAGTTCTAAGTTCTAGGCGACTGATGACCTCAGATGTTAAGTCGCTTAGTGCTCAGAGCCATTTGAACCATTTGAACTGCAAGCAGGGTTAATACGAAATTCGGATATAAAATGTTTTCTTTTCTCCACCAACGCCATTGACAACTGATGATGCACTGCATCCTTTCAACTATCGTCTGCAGTACTCTGCTCTCATCTGAGAAGTGATCCCATTCCCAATGCTCTTGACCACTTCACAGACTGCTTAGGAAATGTTCTATGACAGCGTAATGACCACAGTTCATTATATGATTTAGTTCTCGAGTATCCTGATGCAAATGAATGTATGTTAACGGGTTAAACGATCTTCAGCAAAACCTGACGAGTCAGTAATGAAGAAAACGAGAAAACCACTTTCTTACCATTTTCTGTCCAATGTCGTTACTAACAGACACAGCAGAAAATGTTTCCCTGTTGCCTCTGCTGCTGTCATGTCTCTATTGATTCGATTTACTTTAGACTATGACCAAAGGTCCAAAGAAATTTCGAGGATGAACACCGAGCTTCACATATTAACAGTGATTAGTATCGCCTGTGGTCGAAAATCGATCAATTCATTCAATGGACCCGATCTTCACAATTAACTTTCCATTATGACAGCGCAATGTTCCTTTTATCGCGTAAAGTAATATCAAGTGCGAAATTATTTGTATTAAAAAGTCAGCACTGTAAATTCTTCAAACTACAATTATAATCCTTAAATTATTTGCAGTTATGTGAGATGCTCATTTAAATTTATCTTTCATGACAACTATATAATTATTATTGTCAACAACCACATTATTCATATTACTTTGTCTACACAAAAATTGTGAATCTTTAGTTCTTCATCTTTCTGTCCAACCCGTTTGTATTCTTCTACGCGGCATAGCCTAAAACAAATATAGTGTCCGTGTAACAAGGGAAGTCGTGGATGTTCAATAGAGAGGAATTGAGGATTGAAAACTTACTTCAAGATTTGTAGTGACTGCATTAGATGAACACAAAGTTATTTCCGACACTCCTAGACAGAAGCAAGTGAAAGTGACGCTAGTAAACAGCGCATGTGCTGTCCAGGACGACTTCATTACTGTGTTTCATTTTGAAGCAAGAATGTCAGACGTCAGCATGCAGACAGTATTTGTTTTCAATACATCGGTATAATCTTATAGGGTGCTCTACTAGGTAACGTTAGGAGGTTCTTTTACAAGGTGTGCTCTCACGATTCGTTTTTTACGTATTGTAAACGCCAGGATGATACACCATTGCACTGGTAAAGCAGGATCTGCCATAGTGTATACAATAACATCATCATCTTGAATTATAGCTTCATGTCGTTGAATGGAAAATAATTGTGTTTTTTCCGACATATGTGCATGTACTGTGAAGGACTGTATTCTGTAATGTTATTTCACGTGTCAGAAATGTTTGTATTACACACGTGCATGACAATTTACTTACAGACACTGATTTAAACGCCAGGGATGCTCTCAAACCATGTAATTTAGTCCATCAAACTGAAAGAAATCGCTTAACATAGATGTCTTCTTTTTCTTCAGAGTTTAAATTCTCACTTTTTCTTTACTCCAATGAAAGTTTGTAAAAGCACATTCCGCAGTGATCGGTAGTTTCCGCAGCAAAATAGTCGAAATTATTTTCGATTTTACGCAGGGTGGATATTTATAAGAGAGTGAGGTAAGTTAATACATCTGGCAGTGCTAGTTGTGTTTTTAAGATGATATTCTCAATCCCCAGTCCATGTATTGCATTATAACTCATTGGTAAAGAGTGTTGGTTTTTCACGACAATTTCGATGTGCAACTGTAACAGTGAAGTATTTTTCATCAGTTGTGATAGTGTGTATTGGCCTTCTTGAATTTCGAGCACCAGGTTGCAGGGTAATTGTCGAGCTATGCTGCAAGAGGCATCTGTGGCGAACATCGACATGAAACAATGGGACACACATGAGGTCACTAAAAGTTCGTGGTAGTGGGCATGCAAAGTCGTCTCCTGCACTTTGGTTTGACTGGCCATTACAGAAACACAAACAGCTCTAGCACAGGCAATACTTTAGGATAGTACCTTCTTACCATCATGTAGGTGAAGGTATCATCCTAAGTAGAGTTTATTTTGAGTATGACTGCCACTTGTTTCAAATAGTATTGTGAAATTTTTTCCCAACGGGATAACACCAGTTGTATGACATTGTCAATTTTTGAGCTGTATTGTGAGTTTAGGCGTTACTTGTATGTAACTATGCAGATGGTTGAGTAATTAGGACCAATCTTTATGATTAATTATGTAATCAGAAGCAATCTTCACTTCAGTTTTCCAACCAAAATAAATAAAGTACACTAGCCTAACCTTCCTCTCCTGCATCTGGACAGTTTCCCTGTTTTGGGGGTGCACTTGGTCTTTCTGTCCAGGATGACAGTGGTTTGAATCCTGAAAAAGGCACTGCCATTTTTGACTTCCCGCCAACTCCCAGCGGGGGATGTTGGATGGGATGTCAGCAAAGCATTGGGAGAAAGAAATTCCCGCCGTTTTTGAAATTTCCACCATTTTTTACATTTGCTGCCAAAATTCGAAATTTTCACCAAAATTCGAAATTCTGTCAATAGGGCAGCGTGGGAGGGGGAGGGGAGGATATGGGGAGGGAGGAGACCTACGTGCCGAATGGGGAAAACCCACAAAACCCATGATGTCATCTTGAGGTAGGGAAGGAGGTAATTAACTGATCAATTTAATTAATTTTTAAATCAATTTGATATTAAAAATGAACCTGTACTGCCATCATCCCACTACTACCACATACTAAAAATCTGCACTGATGGGGATTGAACGAGGGGTTGTGGACCTATAAAGATATTTTCTTACGTTTTTCTTGAGTAACTCGAAAACTGCTGCTTCTAACGTAAAATATTTCCCAGCACAAAATTAAACTACGTTAAATTCCCTACGATGTAGATCATATTAATGTTTTCCTGGGACTAATAATTTCCTCGGTGCAGGTGATGAAAAAATCACATATTAGTAAAACAGCGTTTTAATGTTATAATAATTATTTTTATTGTTAAATGAAGTGGGTTAAGAACAAATGTTAAAAGTGTGTATTGCATGTAAGTGCTGTAGGGTCGTATTAAGGGAAAAATTGTGTTCTTGAGGTGTAAGTGCGTGGAGTGGATGGTCGCTGGGGGGGAGGGGGGGGGGGCGTGTGGGAAGATAGGCAGTAGGATTGTGATCATGCAGTTCCCTCTGTCATAGGTGTTCTCCAAACTGAAGAGTGACCAGGTGGTTCCCAAATTTACTGAAGAGGGACGAAATGATTCCCCACTCCATCTACCCAACTACATCATAAGAAGCAACTGTTGTGTGCTTCACAAAGTTATAGTTATACCAACCCTTCTGCACTGCGCCTTATCAATCACTTGCAACGCAATGTATAGACACACCCGGTCTGGGGATGTTCGTTGTTCACTAAGTGAGTTAACACTACATGGACTGGAGATATGAGTTACAAATAATATTAACGCAAGAAATGCGTATGGAAAAGTACTGCGTAAATCTCCGCACACTTTGTACACTGCTCGAGGGGGAATTATCTCTTAGTCATCCTGTCAGGCGGCTGTAGTGTTCTTCGGGGAACGGCGACTTCCTTAACCCCGAGAAATGATCCTTTTTCAGTTTACAGACAGATTGTATCTCCACAGCATTTCCTGTCTACTTCTCCAATGCGAGCAGGCAAAATATCTTCACAGCGCTCGTGTTTATACAACGGAACTATTTTCAGTTATGAATACTTATCTGCAGTTGTTAACTGAGATTTTTATGTAAAATGCGTTCCTATTAACAGTGGCTGAGAAGCATATTATTTGTGAATGACCTTTTTAGTGTTTATGAGGAAGTGAATGCGTTGGTAAATATGCACCTTGCTGCTGTTTTCTAGCTTCAGGGTATTGTAAAGTAGTGTACATGCATTTTAGACACTTGGTGGTGTATTAACGAATGACCAGAATGTTACTACACTTCTATCAGCAGTAACGGTGTTACTGATAGACTGCATAAATATCTTCCAATAAGTAATTGTTGGCACTTATAGAGTGGGCTGCACTGAGTAGAGCCACTTACCACATATCCACAGTATATTTGCCAGTGAGGATGTGGAGGTGGCTCAAGGAATCAGACGGATGATGTTCAAGTCTAAAACAGTAATCGGCTGTAATGCATTCCTTGATTGATGTTGAAATATCTAAGGTTCTGTAACACAAAGGTGATTTACTTCTGTTGCAGACGGAGAAAATTTAAGCCTCTAAAACTATTTAGATGTTCTCAGAGCGGATGCTGGAGTGATGCATCTAATACAACTCTTGCTGTGAAAAGTACTCCGGTCAGTGACATAGGCAATAAAATCGACATTCTCAGATATATATTGACAGAACGTTACACTTGGGATAGGCTCTTCGGTGTGGTAGACAGTTCTCTTCTTCTGAGGTCTGCAAACTGAAGAGCGTGCATGGCACTCCCCACTCTATCTTCCCCATACTTCACAAGAAGCAACTGCAGAATGTTTCACAAAGTTATACCGACCCTCCAGCTGTTAAACATTTTTATATAATAATTCACTTAACAACTGCAAATAAGTACTCAATAAACTGAAAATAACTCCACTAAATAAACAAGAACTCAGCGAAGTTGTTGTGTCTGCTCACATAAGAGACCTCGACAGGAAACGAAGGGGAGTTACAGTCTTGCTGCAAAATGAAAAGTGAGCGGCATTCCCAATGAGGGAAATTGCCTTCGCGGAAGAAAGCTACAGCTGCGTTGGAGAACAGCGCGTAGAGGTGCGTTGTAGAACGGCGCGTAGAGGTTTACGTATAAATTTCTTGCGTTAATATTATCAATAACTCGTAGCTGCATTTCATGTCGTGTTGACGCACTTTGTAGAAAAAAAGACTCCCGAACGAGTCTGTCCATTGCGTTGCAAGTGATTCATATGGCGCACAGCGGGAGGGTCGGTATAAGTTTGTGGAACATCCTGCAGTTGCTTCTTGTGACGTAATGGGGAAGCCAGAGTGGGGACTGGCACGCACGCTCCTCAGTTTGCAGACCTCAGAAGAAGGGAACTGCATGAGCACAATCCTGTGATTTATGTTCCCTCACGCCCACCCCGCTGTTACACCCTACACCCCAAGTGCTACACTTAAACGTGGTACACATATTTAATATTTGTTCTTAACCCACTTCATTAAACTAAACATTAATTTTGTACCATTAAAAGACTATTTTTTAAAATAATTTGCGATTTCTTCCATCACTTGCAAGGCGGAAACTATCAGTCGTAGGGAAAAAATTAATATGACCTTCTCTAAGAAATGTAATGGAGTTTAACATTGTAATGGGAAACATTTTAGCGAGAGCTGCTTTCTTTTAGCACGCATATATGGCTAAGAAAAACATTTCCACCAGCAGCATTATAAACACAGATGTCAGAAAATTGTTTGCTAAATCATTTTTATGGAGGACATTGCTCTATGGAAGTGAAAATTTGTCTCTGGGGAAAGTGTAAAGGAAACGCCTTCAAGTTGCTGAAATGTGGATATGATACAAAATGACATGAATGAGCTGGACGGAAAGGAAAACCAACATGGAAATCTTAATGGAAGTCAACAAAGCGAGAAAATTATTAAAGGAAATGGAAAAGAGAAAAACTAAATTTATTGGACGTGTCATCAGAAACCAAACTTTCATCAAATATTCTTGAAGGGGAAGTGCCGAGAAAGGAAGAAAGAAGACGGCCTAGAATGAAGTATTTGGAAGACATCTAAAAGGGGATAGGATGAGACGATCACAGTGAACTAAAAAGAAGAGAGTTACTGCAACGACAAGGCCTTTAGAATATGTAGGTGTGCTGCTTCGGTAAATAATGGATCCTAAGATAATAAGTGGACATTAGAATTGTTCAAATGTCTGTGAAATCTTACGGAACTTAACTGCTAAGGTCATCAGTCCCTAAGCTTACACACTACTCAACCTAAATTATCCTAACGACAAACACACACACCCATGCTCGAGGGAGGACTCGAACCTCCGCCGGGACCAGTCGGGACATTAGAGACTGCGAGGAGTAGAAGATAATAATATGGGACGACGACTAAAGTTCTAGGTACATTTTCCCAGAATGGATGCAACCCGGCTAACGAAGAAGATTTTCAAAGTACTTAACAAGAGACATAAAATTTCCGTTAAATGGTTTATGGAAGAAAAGAAGGATCTCAAGAGTACTGGAACGAAGTAGGAAGACTTCTTTAACCTCTCAAAGCACAAATCACTGGTCAAGAACTTGTCGAATTTCCACGTTGAGCAAACTCAAAACAATCGCTGGACACAGGAGAGATATCAGGCGGCCACAGAAAGAATGCAACGCCTTTCATCAGCAGAAAAAGTCTTGTAGAAGTGCCTTAAAGCTACTTGAAGTGGTCTCTGATGGTCTTAAACGAAAAGATACAGCTGCATTAAATACATTGATCCATTATTTTCTCCAAGGGGAGGATCACGGATCGACATTTGGCGAAAATGCGAGGCACTCACCTCGCATGGTACCCTCGCTCTGCACGATCTCAGCGACTCAGGCAGTTCGGTGGTGATCAGTGTTGTCCATGAAAACGATGTTATAATATGCGAAACGCGGTGACGTTGTGGTTTACCATATGCTTTCTCGTAGATTTCCTCCAACCTGTTACTGATGTGGATCACTGCGTTGAGTAGTGTGCAGTGTTTGTTGATGAAGGGAAGGGAGAAAGGAAAGTCTGGTGCCGGCGTATTGCCTATTTGTATCGAATAACACTAACGAGACCGCTGATATCTCTGGTGCCCGGCTGCGGCTGCGCTCGCAACACGAGTGCGCCACTTATCTTGAGAGGTTACAAGCCACTTGTGGCCTCTCTCTTCTCATTTTCCTCAATTATTTTTGAATTGTTATCACTTTATTAATACATCTCCGTGGGGGCGGACCGAGAAAGGTCATTGCAGTAAATGAAAATGATAACAAGGACTCTGATTTTTATTCGTGATATTTCAAATGGTGTTGGGACATTTCTTACTCTTCTGTCCTTCTTGTGTGGGTGAATTGGGGCTGGACGAAACCGAACCAAGCTGGCTTTCCAGCGGAAGTGGACAACAGTGTGTGCCCGCTCCTCAGGGTGGCTGGCCTGCGGCGGTTCTTGGCCATTGTATCAGATATGAAGCGACAGCGAGTGCGACTTTCTGGAGCCAGCGGTGAACGTTTTATTGCTGTTTATTGCCTGGGCTTTGCTTGGCCGACGACCGGTGTTAGTGTTGTTTTCAGTGGTTCTCGCAAGAGGTCTGAAGCTACGAGATACCCGACACACCGGCGCCCATCGTCGGGGCGATATTATGTACGTTTGGGTTGCGGTTTTCGCAGCTGCTTTCGTACATCCCGCGTAATGCAGGGAGTTTTTGAGCAACTCAAGAAGACCGGAAGTGACATCAGTGGGATCTACTGAGGTGTAACAACCACGGCTGGTACAAAAATGTTACTAGCCAGCTTGGTCAGATTTTGCAGGATGCACTGAACACAGATGACTGACACATTTTCCCACAGCGCCCTACGGTTGGAAACATGCGAGATTGGTTGTGTCATGAAGCACTATTATTCGGTGTCAGTGCACTGTGCACTAGATGGAAGTGTCTCCTCTGGACCGCCAGGGAGTAGAAGCATATGGAGTCCTCTCTGGACCGCCAGGGAGAATAGGTGTACTTATAGTGTCTTTTCCTGGAGATGCTCTAGTGAAAACTTAGGAGTAAGACTGTCTCAGTGATCCGGACAGCAGTTAAGATTATTTCCTGAATTAATCTCACTGGGTTTTATCTGTCGTCATCGATCATCAGAAAGTCCAGTAACACAGAGGCCAGTTCAAAAATGGCTCTGAGCACTATGGGTCCTAACTTCTGAGGTCATCAGTCCCCTAGAACTTAGAACTACTTAAACCGAACTAACCTAAGTACATCACACACATCCATGCCCGAGGCAGGATTCGAACCTGCGACCGTAGCAGCAGCGCAGTAGCGTCATTGTAGTGCAGGGCTGTTTGGTCACACCTCTCATCCCAAAAAAGCAGCACAGATAGAACAAACAAGAATGTCTGACATAGGATTAAATGCAAACACCGAGGGAGACCGGAATTTGAGAACAAGCACTTCTTATCTGTGCTGAAATTTCAAAATTTCTAGGAAAACGGAACTTCGCTCCACTCCAAAATCTCGTTATCGCAATTCACGTATTACCAGTGTCATGGGCATTACAGGTAAAACTGGAATTCAGTTGCAGACGTATCGGCGGCAGAAAAAAAAATTAAAAAATGCGCAGGGTAGTGGCGGCGTACCGATCGATCATATTAGGAATTTGGGGACGTACTGGTCTCAGCCCCCCCCCCCATGAACCATGGACCTTGCCGTTGGTGGGGAGGCTTGCGGGCCTCAGCGATACAAATAGCCGTACCGTAGGTACAACCACAACGGAGGGGTATCTGTTGAGAGGCCAGACAAACGTGTGGCTCCTAAAGACGGGCAGCAGCCTTTTCAGTAGTTGCAGGGGCAACAGTCTGGATGATTGACTGATCTGGCCTTGTAACAATAACCAAAACGGCCTTGCTGTGCTGGTACTGCGAACGGCTGAAAGCAAGGGGAAACTACGGCCGTAATTTTTCCCGAGGGCATGCAGCTTTACTGTATGAGTAAATGATGATGGCGTCCTCTTGGGTAAAATATTCCGGAGGTAAAATAGTCCCCCATTCGGATCTCCGGGCGGGGACTACTCAAGAGGACGTCGTTATCAGGAGAAAGAAAACTGGCGTTCTACGGATCGGAGCGTGGAATGTCAGGTCCCTTAATCGGGCAGGTAGGTTAGAAAATTTGAAAAGGGAAATGGATAGGTTAAAGTTAGATATAGTGGGAATTAGTGAAGTTATGTGGCAGGAGGAACAAGACTTCTGGTCAGGTGACTACAGGGTTATAAAGACAAAGTCAAATAGGGGTAATGCAGGAGTAGGTTTAATAATGAGTAGGAAAATAGGAATGCGGGTAAGCTACTACAAACAGCATAGTGAACGCATTATTGTGCCCAAGATAGATACGAAGCCCACGCCTACTACAGTAGTACAAGTTTATATGCCAACTAGCTCTGCAGATGACGAAGAAATTGAAGAAATGTATGAGGAAATAAAAGAAATTATTCAGATAGTGAAGGGAGACGAAAATTTAATAGTCATGGGTGACTGGAATTCGAGTGTAGGAAAATGGAGAGAAGGAAACATAGTAGGTGAATATGGATTGGGGCTAAGAAATGAAAGAGGAAGCCGCCTGGTAGAATTTTGCACAGAGCACAACTTAATCATAGCTAACACTTGGTTTAAGAATCATGATAGAAGGTTGTATACATGGAAGAACCCTGGAGATACTAAAAGGTATCAGATAGATTATATAATGGTGAGACAGAGGTTTAGGAACCAGGTTTTAAATTGTAAGACATTTCCAGGGGCAGATGTTGACTCTGACCACAATCTATTGGTTATGACCTGTAGATTAAAACTGAAGAAACTGCAAAAAGGTGGGAATTTAAGGAGATGGGACCTGGATAAACTGAAAGAACCAGAGGTTGTACAGAGTTTCAGGGAGAGCATAAGGGAACAATTGACAGGAATGGGGGAAAGAAATACAGTAGAAGAAGAATGGGTAGCTTTGAGGGATGAAGTAGTGAAGGCAGCAGAGGATCAAGTAGGTAAAAAGACGAGGGCTAGTAGAAATCCTTGGGTAACAGAAGAAATATTGAATTTAATTGATGAAAGGAGAAAATATAAAAATGCAGTAAATGAAGCAGGCAAAAAGGAATACAAATGTCTCAAAAATGAGATCGACAGGAAGTGCAAAATGACTAAGCAGGGATGGCTAGAGGACAAATGTAAGGATGTAGAGGCTTGTCTCACTAGGGGTAAGATAGATACTGCCTACAGGAAAATTAAAGAGACCTTTGGAGATAAGAGAACCACTTGTATGAACATCAAGAGTTCAGATGGAAACCCAGTTCTAAGCAAAGAAGGGAAAGCAGAAAGGTGGAAGGAGTATATAGAGGGCCTATACAAGGGCGATGTACTTGAGGACAATATTATGGAAATGGAAGAGGATGTAGATGAAGATGAAATGGGAGATACGATACTGCGTGAAGAGTTTGACAGAGCACTGAAAGAACTGAGTCGAAACAAGGCCCCCGGAGTAGACAACATTCCATTGGAACTACTGACGGCCTTCGGAGAGCCAGTCCTGACAAAACTCTGCCATCTGGTGAGCAAGATGTATGAAACAGGCGAAATACCCTCAGACTTAAAGAAGAATATAATAATTCCAATCCCAAAGAAAGCAGGTGTTGACAGATGTGAAAATTACCGAACCATCAGTTTAATAAGCCACAGCTGCAAAATACTAACACGAATTCTTTACAGACGAATGGAAAAACTAGTAGAAGCCGACCTCGGGGAAGATCAGTTTGGATTCCGTAGAAATACTGGAACACGTGAGGCAATACTGACCTTACGACTTATCTTAGAAGAAAGATTAAGGAAAGGCAAACCTACATTTCTAGCATTTGTGGACTTAGAGAAAGCTTTTGACAATGTTGACTGGAATACTCTCTTTCAAATTCTAAAGGTGGCAGGGGTAAAATACAGGGAGCGAAAGGCTATTTACAATTTGTACAGAAACCAGATGGCAGTTATAAGAGTCGAGGGACATGAAAGGGAAGCAGTGGTTGGGAAGGGAGTAAGACAGGGTTGTAGCCTCTCCCCGATGTTATTCAATCTGTATATTGAGCAAGCAGTAAAGGAAACAAAAGAAAAATTCGGAGTAGGTATTAAAATCCATGGAGAAGAAATAAAAACTTTGAGGTTTGCCGATGACATTGTAATTCTGTCAGAGACAGCAAAGGACTTGGAAGAGCAGTTGAACGGAATGGATGGTGTCTTGAAGGGAGGATATAAGATGAACATCAACAAAAGCAAAACGAGGATAATGGAATGTACTCGAATTAAGTCGGGTGATGTTGAGGGTATTAGATAAGGAAATGAGGCACTTAAAGTATTAAAGGAGTTTTGCTATTTGGGGAGCAAAATAACTGATGATGGTCGAAGTAGAGAGGATATAAAATGTAGACTGGCAATGGCAAGGAAAGCGTTTCTGAAGGAGAGAAATTTGTTAACATCGAGTATAGATTTAAGTGTCAGGAAGTCATTTCTGAAAGTATTTGTATGGAGTGTAGCCATGTATGGAAGTGAAACATGGACGGTAAATAGTTTGGACAAGAAGAGAATAGAAGCTTTCGAAATGTGGTGCTACAGAAGAATGCTGAAGATTAGATGGGTAGATCACATAACTAATGAGGAGGTACTGAATAGGATTGGGGAGTAGAGTAGTTTGTGGCACAACTTGACCAGAAGTAGGGATCGGTTGGTAGGACATGTTCTGAGGCATCAAGGGATCGCCAATTTAGTATTGGAGGGCAGCGTGGAGGGTAAAAATCGTAGGGGGAGACCAAGAGATGAATACACTAAGCAGATTCAGAAGGATGTAGGTTGCAGTAGGTACTGGGAGATGAAGAAGCTTGCATAGGATAGAGTAGCATGGAGAGCTGCATCAAACCAGTCTCAGGACTGAAGACCACAACAACAACAACTGGTCTCAGGAAATGTAAAATCACATTAAACAAGATCATTTTGTGTCCTGACATTCAAGCATTAGAATACAAAACCCCTACAAATGTATTCGAGGGGCTAATAAAGAAAGATCAATTTCTATATGCGCCACACTGCGATAGCGAAATTATAAAATTGTACTTCTCTAAGTTGCCTAGCAACTAGCAACGCACACTCTTCGGAAAATGTAGCACTAGTACAGAACAATTCATTAGTGCACTCTGCGAGCTGGAATTCAGCTTCGAAAAACAACCGGCTGATGACTGAAAGAGGGGCCAGAACAGTATTTTTAATAGCAACTCCCAGGTGCCATAAGGAAACAGCAATGACAGAAGGAATGACCGCGATCGGCCCTCTGGTCGGCAAGATTACAGAGTATAGAATTTCAGACGTCAGGAAAACCGGCAAAGACAGAAGAACAATGAGAGTCAGTTCGAGAGGAACTGGCGCGGCAGCTTACCCGAAGCACGCGTCTTCAGCGCGGCTAGGACGAGGAGGAGCACCCTGCAAAGGCAACTGCCGTGCTCACCAAGGCCGGCGTGCCAGGCAGCCTGGGCCTGGGCGGGCACGTGGCTGGGAATGCCCGAGTGGGGTGACGGTGGCCGTGCGGTGGAAATGGCCCATCCAGGCCAACGGCGGTAAGGAGCTATGAAGAGAATGGTTCTAGTGCCACGCTAATGTCGGGCACTAGCTCTAGTACCTTCTGAGTTCTCGCAAATCACACAGTCGGCACGACTGCGTGGACAAGGCAGTTACGTGCTGCGTTGTTGAGGACCGGCACAGCTTTTTCTATATTTTCTCCTCTCCAAGCGAGAGCAGTAGAAATCAGCAGTCCAAATGAGGACTGCTCTGCTGTCTTTCTTCGTTTGACGATGCACAACTTTCACACGAGTGTGGGATCTCTCCAACTCTCTGAGCAAGGTCATCTTAACTGTCGTCAGACAGCCAGTACTTAGTCCTGCTGAAAATCCCTGATTGTGGCGATCTTCAGAGTCACTAAGAGCCAATAATAATTCCTGCCGCTCTGCCCAGCAGAGCTTTACTTCCATGGTGAGCTGTCTATCGGCATCGGGAGCCTCTCGGTCCAACAAATGATGCCCCTCCCCATCGAGAAGGGTGTATGGAGCTGCTCACTTTTGCTGTTTCGGCCGCTTGCTACTGAGAGATATAAGATAGGAGGCCCTCGCCACTGGTGAAACCTTTCCCAGTAGACATGAAATTGCCTATGCCGGCCCACATTCCATGCTCAACAGACTCCTGCGGAGGAGTCCATGTGTTTAATTTGGTGAGAAGCGAAGTACGAGCGTGACTACTTTCCATACTATGGCTCTGCTTAGGACAGGCCACAGTCCTGAACCAGAATCGCCTCCCCGGTGGAAACATCGTTGCTCACCAAGTTTTTGATTCTGTTTTGTTCAAAAGTGGTTCAAATGGATCTGAGCACTATGGGACTTAAAATCGGAGGTCATCAGTTCTCTAGAACTTAGAACTACTTAAACCTAACTAACACCCATGCCCGAGGCAGGATTCGAACCTGCGACCAAAGCAGCATCGCGGTTCCGGACTGGAGCGCCTAGAACCGCTCGGCCACCCCGGCCGGCCCTTTCTGTTTTGTTATATCAATTTTAACGCCCTATATGTCATCTGTTAATAGAGTAGGGGTCACTCAGATATAAATCTTATTTAGTAAACTTAATTATTTATCCCAATGGTCATGACATTTCTTTCATTTTCGCATAACATTTTTAACGATTTTGTCTGGGTAAATGTTTCTTTGTTCATATTTCACACTGTCCACACAAACTGCTGTGAACAATACGTTACACAACGTCATTTTTCATTTCAAAATTTACCGATTGTTACGCGAATTCTATGTCACATTTAAAATGACCGTATTTAACTGTCTGAGAGAGGTGTGCCTATTACTACAAATTTATGGAAACTGGTTGCATGTGAGATGAAAGGACCATCACTCATCAATCAACCTTGTACAAGTCATATTTCTTGATCAGGCAAACAGTATGACAGAGTGTCTCGGTTTAAATCCACAAGCTTAAAAATATTGTCTACCACTTTGCTGTATGGAAGAGCGTGACTGTATTTGAGTTGGCCTCCAGTCACTGAATTTTAATTGTCCAAGTAAATGCGAAGCTTTCAAAGACCAGATGGACGAATTTCCAGTCACAGCTTCTACACTTTCCGTGATTGTACGATTGTCTCTGTGAATGACTGAGGGGTCTCTGAGTGCGTTTCTGTGTCGGATGCGGTTTGTTTATCAGTCGGAATGAGACTTCCCCTTTTTGCTGTCAGTACTCGACTCGGATTTGTCCTATGTAGTGACATGTTAGTAGCTACTACTCAGATTTTCTTTGAGCGATTGGCAAACTATCGTTACTCTAAGTTAGTCAACCACTGTCGAAAGCAAATAAACTCTGACTGGGGGGTTATAAGAGCTCAGAAGGCAAGTGTGGCCTGTCTCTTCTCATTTTTCTCAATTTTTTTTTTGATTTGATATAATTTTATTATGCGTGTCAGTGGGGGCGGGCAAAGATAAGTCATTGCTGAAAGTGATATTGGTAATGAGGACTTCGGTTTTTATTCATGATATTTTAACAGATTCTGGGGCATTGCTTGCCCTTCTGTCGTTCTTGTGTATGTGAGCTGGGGCTGGACGAGGGTCACTTGCATTGAGTGTGTCAGAAAAACAAGAAGTCGGGCTGGGCCAGGCTGGTTTTTCTGCGAATAAGACGGGGAGTAGACTATAGCATGTGCCGGCTCCTCATGGCAGCCGACCAGCTAAGATTCTTGGCCACTGTATTAGACATGAAGCGACAGCAAGTGAGACTATCTGGAGTCAGTGCTAAATGTTTTATTCCAATTTATTGACTGGGCTTGGCCTGAGTGACGCCAAGAGTTTCTATTGTTTCCAGTAATTCTCACAGTCTGACGTCTGAAGCCACGGGATGCCCGACACACCAGCACGTAGCGCCCTGGTTATACTTTGTTCGTTTTGGACGGCGATCTTCATGTCTCCTTTCGCGTGTCCCGGGAAATGCAGGGAACTGACTAGGCAACTCAACACGATGCGATATGACGTTAGAGAGCCCTACTGAAAATTTGGCGGCAATGACCACGATTGGTACAAAAATGCTGCGAGCCGTCTTGGTGAGATTTTGCGAAGTACCGTGAACACAGCAGATTGACGCATTTTTCCACGGCCTCCTAAAATTTAAAACATTCGAGTGTGGTTGGGTCAAGAAGCACAAATTTTCGGTGTCGGTGCGCTGTGCTTGAGTTGAAGAGTGTCTCCTCTGGACCGTGAGGGAGAATAGGTCTATTGATAGTATCTCCTCCTGGAATTTATCTCATTGCGGTTTTATCCTCGATCATTGATCATCAGAGAGCCCAGCAATACACAGATCAGCGGCAGCGGCTGCTTGCTGTCCACACAGCGCCTGAGATCTTGATCGTAAAATATTTGCAACACCAGCTTGATAGGGAGCTATAATTCTTCTATGAAGCCCTCAGTAGCGAATGCTGTTCTCTTGGCGCTACATTACTCACTATTTTGTACATGAATTTTTCACAGAATTCTCAATTCCGAGTGGCATTCTGTCGCACAGTCTGGGTTTATCATTACCTCTGTTGACTGACCCACTCATAATAGATTCAGTATTCACAGTAAGTGCCCCTTCAAAAAACTTGTCAACTAATTATTCTCAAGACAATTTTTTTGCGCCCTTGTTCTATTTAAGCATTGTTCAGTGAATCGTATATTTATATGTTTATTACATAAAATAAATCTCTTTGTGATATTTAATTTGTTTATTATTTAGTAGTCAGATTTCATTTCCTGCCCATTTTTATAACTATTGAGCTTAGAGACTGATTAGCATATTAAATCATAGGGTGTGTGAAATCCTTTTTTACTACTCATCTATAGGGTCTTTTATTAATCCTCTTAGCGTTCATTTCTCCATCGTGCTTAAGACAAGGTGGTAGTTAAAAGGTGGAGGCTGAGTGTATGAGCGCTCTGATGCAAATTCAGTAGAACCCAGGCGTTGCACACACTTCTCTATCCCAGCAATGGCAGTCTCGTCATGTGACTACACCGGACCGTTGTGTTCCTTGCGGCTGATATTTATATAGCCACCCAGCGAACGGTCAGTCAGTTCTATACTCGTGTCTGATATTGTCGGTTGCTATCATCGGTGTTCGGCGATCTACTGCATAATTAAGTCATGCGAGCTTATACACTGATGGAAATGGAAAATGTTACACCATGCAGCATCAGTCCGATATTTATGAAACATCGTGAAGAAGTTCATCGCATAACGGTTATTCCTTTCGAAATTAATGCCCAGCATCAGTACTAGATTTAGGTTTGACTAACACGGGCACGAATAAAAACGTGTATTTGTTGTGACATAAACAGCCTCTGAATGTCACCTACAGGAATTTCTTGCCATGCTTGAACCACATTCTGTGTCAGTTAAGGAAGATTGCTAGATAGAGCCTGGTGTGAAACTATATGTCTTCCTATTACGTCCCTGACGTTCACTATAGGTGACAGGTTAGGGGAGTGGGCAGGCCAGTCTAGGATTCGTACATTCCTAAAGGTATTTGTGGTGTGACGTGCAGTATAAGGTATGGCAACAGCCTGCTGCAATACACTATTTGGTTTCATGATGATGAATGACAACGGGGTCTCCCATTCTTGCCATATGCTGCTGAACGTTCACCACCCGTTCAACAATTATTACCGGATCCCTCCTGTAGTTGTACACTCAGCCTCACCTCATCACCACATCATGATTCAGGGGTTGCGGTTATATGGAGTTCGAGAACCACTGTATCCTGTGAACTTTCACCAAGTCGTCTAGGCACACGATGGTGTTGTGATGGTGCTGTGACAGCCACAAACATAAGTGAGACTCTTCGCCATACACCACAGACTGATACTCACTGCTCAGATGGCTCTGGTTCTGCATTGTGAAAGTCTCTGTATGTAGTATGATATGAACTGTAAATAATGTATGAAAATTCGCTCGTGGTGTAACGGGAGCCATTGACGTTACTGTATATCTTTATCTATATACACACTGTGCAGCACGATTAAAGGATCACTCAAAAGTGCCTAGAACCTATAGTGGTACAAAAGCGTGGCGCACTGCAGCTTCATCCTGGGTTCAAAATGGTTCAAATGGCTCCAAGCACTATAGGACTTAACTTCTGAGGTCATCAGTCCCCTAGAACTCAGAACTACTTAAACCTAACTAACCTAAGGACATCACAAACATCCATGCCCGAGGCAGGATTCGAACCTCCGACCGCAGCGGTCGCGCGGTTCCAGACTGTAGCGCCTAGAACCACTCGGCCACACCGTCCGGCCTTCATCCGTGGGCTCGGCGACGCTTCCACAGCAAGGTATCGATATGTGCGGAAAAAAGGCGACAAATCAGTTCATGGAAAGGTCGTTACATTCCCTCCTACACACGTTACATCCCTTCTTTTGCCGCCTCTGCGACAGAAGTCAGAACCGCGATGCCCAGCATTGAAATCATGCCGTTTTCTTATGGGTGGCCATGGAAAACATTTCAGACACACCACTGCTCAGAAACGACACGAAAAGTCCTCAAGAGGTACCACAAGGGCGTCACTGAAACCACCACTTTCCTTGTAATGTTGTTTTCTACACATTTCACTGTCGAAAACACCAAGTCCAGTGCAATGAGCAACAGTACCTTGTACTTGACAATGTTCGACACTGATGACCCACCCGGACGATTTAATCATACTCTAGGGACATCATGAGGTATAAACCCCATTGGACGTGATCTGGCCCCTTTGGAATGTAGTGCGACCGTAATTTTTGCTATGTTATGCAGGGTGGAACCACTAGGGACCGTTCAAAAATATTCGACGAAATTTGAACGTGATCTGAAGCAGCTAAGGATGCTCATCCTTTTACAGCCCTCCTGTTTCGCGCGCTCCTGTTGCCTGATCATGGAGGAGTACAACATTAACACATGAACGAATAACACGGCAAAGGGTCTGTCTAAGCCCCCACCATTCCGCAACATACTCGGTACCACACACCCGCCTCTGCTGAGCATATTAAAAATGTACCTGTACACAGACAAATTGTAATGGTGCCTTTGCAGACAGCCAACTCCGTGGCACCATTCTGAGGCTGCATGCCTGCTAGCAAGCACAAGAGCAGCAGGCGCCTAGGACTGTCGGCACAGTTTACTCCCGAATAGGTAATTTTTATAGTGCTCAACAAAGGTAAGCAGACGCCACAGACGGTGGTCTTTTAGGAATTCTCAGACCATTTGCTTGTACGTGATATTCGAAATCGTATTTTGACATTCTGGTAAAATTCTGAAAAAGGTAATTTCTCTGAAACATTCCCTCACATAAAACAATTGGGATAAGCGCGATTAGGACTTGTGCACCGAGGTTTCCGTACAAAGTTAATTGCGTATATAGGTCATTTATCCCAGAAATCTAGAATTTCGACAATTTTTACTTGTTATCAGTATTGATATTGGCAAGATATCGAAGTCATCATGTCCTTAGGACTTTCTCCCACCTCAACGCGGTGTCGGCCCTCTTACTATGGATTTGGCAATGTTAGTGTCAGAGGGTGGCCAGATGCCCTTCCTGACGCCAACCCGTACCCCCTGGGATGGAAGTAGTGTACTCCAGCTGTCTGCGTCTAGTGTAAGCCATCAAATAGTGCGAACGTTTGCAAATGTCTGTAAGCTGTGCAACTGAGGCCCAACATGGGGACCAGCCCGGTATTCATCTAGTGGGATGTTGAAAACCGCATCCAGGCTGACCGACACACCGGCCCTCGCCGTTAATCGGCCGGGCGGATTCGATCCGGGGCCGGCGCGCCTACCCAAGTCCAGGAAGCAGCGCATTAGCGCTCTTGGCTAACCTAGCGGGTCACTGGCAAGTTATCGAAGTATGTGACATAAATGGCTATATCTTGTTATTGCATTGACTTGGAGCTTAAAGGTGTTCATGCCACCAAGACCAAAAACCTTTGTGTGTCACACGAATTTGAACTTTATTAGATTGCCCGTTGCTGTCTTTATAGACAGACATGCACACAGTCGAATAAGAAGTGACAATTTTTGTTTTTCGTGTAAGATAATTACAAATTAATAACTGTCGGATTTATTCCCTTACCTTTAGTGCGAAATATTACTTTTGACCAAATTTCACTATTCTAAGTCAACGGGAAGTACCACGTAAGTTTAGATAAGGAAATTTGCGAATGTCAAAATATGTGATTTAAACGGCCATATATTTCGATTACACTCGGTTATAAGCTTCACTTGTTTACAGCGCCAAGCGATCATGGAAATTAGTGTGTGTATAAATTGCAGGTTGCAACTGGTACCTGTTCCTGAGAGAAAGAATTCTTAACAGTCGGTCAGACAGACAGACAACAAAATCATCCTAGAAGGATTCCATTTTTATTTTGTTGTCCTTCCTAACTTGTATGATGTGAAGGTAGGAGAGCCGCAGACACTTCCACTAGCTCGCGCTTGCTTATTTTGTGGCAATAGGTATTTGACTGTTTCCTCGAAATTGTCTTAAATGATTAATTGTGCTCCTAATATTCTTTTTTTCCTCTTGAGTTGCAGTATTGTTTTATAAAAATGGAAATGAAATTCAAAAAAATCTGAAAGCCCTCTAAAACGCTCCATTCGAGTCATATGATGCCTGTGAAGTCACTCGGTAGCTCGCTGCTCCTACTGTCACAACGCTATTTCACAGTGATGTCTTGTTTTGGAATTTACGTTTTGGAAAATGGGTTACAAATGGTGTGTAGTGCCATACTGTACAAATACATCTACAGAAACTGCTGGAAAGTTGTTTTTGAGTCTTCCAGAGAATGAGAAGTCGCAATGTGGCTGCACGGTAGCAGCAAATTGCCACCACGTCGACGCACTACTTCACTAACTTAAATAAAAATGTGTTACACTGTGAAGTTAACATTAACTTACCTCTAGCTATGCTCTCCCACTGTTACAACGAAGGACAGTGTCATTCAACGAAATTAAACTCTTAGTGAAAATTGTCGTTTTACTCAACCTACACCTCCATTATTCGATAACTCAGAAGTTAAGCACGTTAGACCGTCGGATTATATAAGATGGTGTTTTCGAATCTAACCCGTAAGAACATTTTAACTTATTTGTAAAACGACTCGACAGTCCTCTCATACGGGAACCAAATCACAATTACAAAACTTCACCAGACCGATCAGAAATAGAATATTATTCTATTTTCCTTGCTGTTTACATGCGCTTATATTTGCAGTCGCTGTTCACACGTCACGTTAAAAATTATATTTTCTAGTTAACGTAACCAAACGCTATTTAATTTATTAGAAACAATGTTTTTATCTTCGTACTGTCCTGCTAGAATTCTTAATGCTTAAACTTTTGCAGTTTCATCGTCTCACATAAATACAAAACAGCTCTTACGTTCGTGTCATCTGCCTGTTGTACACGCTTTATATCTCTCCGTGTAACCTTGTCGTCCTAAACCTCGTTGTACTGTTGCCATAAAGTGATATCTTCGTTACTAGCAATTTTTCTACCTGTTACCAACTGTTCGTCTAAAATTGTGAGCCATATGTTTGTGACTATTACAGCGCCATCTATCACAAAACGAAGAAAGTGGTCCAACTAAAACATTCATATTTGTTTACGTACTATACGAATATGTAATAAAAAATGGTGGTTCCTATTTAAAAAAAAAAAAAAACGCAGTTGATATCCGTTTGACCTACGGCAGCGCCATCTAGTGGACCAACCATAGCGCCATCTGGTTTCCCCCTTCAAGTAAGAGAAGTTTCGTTCTTTGTAGTGTTTTCGTTTGCCGCTTATTTCGTGAGATATTTGGCACAGTCACGATCAATGGACCACCGTGTATTGTTTTTTTTTTTTACTTTATTGTTATTGTAAAACCTGTACAACAGGCAGGCTGCGTGTATTGGTTTATTTATTTATTTATTTTTTTCTTTATTGATTTTCAATTCCCCCCGAAGGGGGCGGGCTGGCAGCAGCTTACTACGCTGCTCTACAGCCTACAGACTTTTGTTTAAAAAAGGAAGAAGAAAGAAACAAGGAAAAACAGGCGATAAATGGTGATTTAAAGTGTAAAATGGCGTAAAAATGCGGAAAGTTAAAACAGAAAGCAAAAGGGGTTGGCAATGTTGATAAAATACACAGGAATCAGACAAGTAACGTAGTAGACACACAATTAAAAAACATGGCGACAGTCTGGTTTCCGTTCGCAAGAGATAAAAAAAAAAAAAACACCCAGCGACAGTATGATGGCTGTTCGCTACACTTCCCAAAAGACACAACACAGAGCATGCACTGGAAAAACACACTGTAAAACACTGCACGAAAAAGATGGCACAAAGATGACACTCCCGATCCAAGGCAGATGGGGGGGGGGGGGGCCTGGAGTAGGGGGAAAAACAAGGAGGGAGGAGAGGAAAAATCGAAAAGGGGGGGGGGGGGAACCAAGGAGGGAGAGGACTAATAAAGGGGGAGAAGGGCAGACGTGAGACGGAATGAGAGGAGGCAGAGGAGGGAAATGTAAAAGGACTCGGGGGAGAGAAGGGGGCAAAGAGAGGGGAGGTGGGGAAGAAAGAGGATGGAAGGGAAGGGGGGAGCCCGGGAAAAGGACAGAGGAAAGGAGGGGGAGTGAGGATCAGAGTTGATAGGAGGGATAAATGGAGGGAGAGAGGGCATCATCTGGGAGGGGGAGTTGGTGGAAGCCACCTTGGGAAAGGAGATGTAGGGTATAGAGTGTGTATTGGATTATTTTTTTTTTCTTTATTGATTTTCAATTCCCCCCGAAGGGGGCGGGCTGGCAGCAGCTTACTACGCTGCTCTACAGCCTACAGACTTTTGTTGAAAAAAGGAAGAAGAAAGAAAGAAGGAAAAACAGGCGATAAATGTATTGGTGGTAATATGCAGTATTTATAGCCAGAGTGAACGTAACACAAAGCGAGACTTGTATTTTTGGGATGATGTGTAATGAATGGCGGAGCGCCGTTTGGAACTGACCAGCTTGTCGCAGACGACGACCATGTGGAGGATCATGTTGCCGAAGGAGTCCTGGGCGTCGGGGTCGGCGCCGTGGTCGAGCAGCAGGTTGTAGACGCTCTCGTTGGCGCAGCAGGCGGCCCAGGCGAGCGGGAACTCGCCCAGGTAGGCCAGGCCCTCGTAGTCCGTGTGGCGCGCCGGCCGCGGCCGCTGCTGGTCGCGCGGCAGGAAGAAGCTGCCTGCAAACGGCCACTCCAGTCACTCCTGCGCACGCTAAGTGTATCTCATCATCTGACATGTGACTTTAGTTGGGACACGTCTAGTGCTTCTCTGTCGAGAAGTGTTGTTGGTAGCTGGGAGATTACATGATACAGTGTCTCATTGTAATGTTCGGCCACTCTACTTCGAGGTGACAAAAGTCACGGGATAGCGCTATGCACATACACAGATGGCGGTAGTATCACGTACTCAAGGTATAAAAGGGCAGTGAGTTGGTGGAGCTGACATCTCCGGCAGTACTCCGCAAGGATACCGCCCTTCGATTGTGCCATTCCAACATTAATCGAAGCGCTAGGTTTCAGGTGCCAGCCAGCCAGCCAGCCAGCCAGCGAGCCAGCCAGCCAGCCAGCCAGCCAACGGTCCAGCCGAGCAGCAGCAGCAGTCGTCCCGGCCAGCAGCAGCGGTTCCGGCCAGCAGCAGCAGTCCAGCCGGCAGCAGCCAGCCCGCCCTCCAGCAGCAGCAGCCAGCCAGCCCTCTCGCAGCAGCAGCGGTCCAGCCAGCAGGCCTTCCAGCAGCAGCAGCAGCAGCAGCAGCAGCGGCCCCGGTCCCGTCTGCAGTGGCAGCAGCAGCAGCAGCAGCAGCATTCCTGCCACCCGCCGTCGAGTCAGCGTCAGCGCCAGCGCCAGCAGCGTGGGACTCGTCTTCGTCCGTCTTCGTCTTCATCCGTCTTCGTCTTCGTCTTCGTCTTCATCCGTCATCGTCTGTCCCCAGTTTTTGTCCTTTCTTTTTCGTTCTGTGCGTTTTTGTTTCTCCCTCTCGTCATGTCCGCCCCCACCACCACTACCACCACTACCACCACAGCCATAGTTTATACTTCCCCCTCCGCCGCCACCACCACTATAACATGGTGTGCCCAGTCACACACACCCCCCTCCTTCCATCCCACCTCTTCTCACTCTCCCTTCGCCCTCGCTCTTTGTCGCCCCCTCTCCGGCTTCTTCCTCCCGCTCCTCTCCCTCTGATCCTTTCCCCCCAATCCCCCAGCCTGTCACTGCAGCTCCAGCTAGGGTGGTGGCCCGTCGGGCCACTGTCCATGCCCAACTCTCCCCATCGCTCTCGCCATCACCGCCGCCACCGTCACCGTTACCGTCGCCGTCGCCTTCACCGTCACCTTCTCCGGCGCCGACTGCTGCGTCCACGCCGGGACCTGTCCCTTCCCATTACCTCTCTATAGCTCCCATCCCTCATATCACCACCCGCCCTTCTGCCGCCGTTAAACGCCCTAGTGGCACCACCACCTCCTCTGCTCCCAAAAAGGCTCCGCCCCATCCTCCTTCCCCTCCCAGGGTGCCATGGATGTCTCCCCACCTGGCCCTGCTCCCTCCGCCTCCGCCTCCTCCTCCCCCCCCTCTTTATACAAATACCTCCTCTCCCGTCCCGATCCTTCCCTTCTCGAGGCCCGGAATCTCTCCCTCCTCCCCCGCCAGCACTTCCCTGGTGCCCCCATCTCTCTCCTCACTCCCAGACGGGATTCCGTTCTCATCTCCTCCCCCAATCCAACCCTCCAACCCCCGGGTCGCCTTCCGACCCTCACCGCCATGATCACTCGGCTCAGTCCGTCGATCACAGAGGAGGAGGTGTTGGCGGAGCTCAAGGCGCATCCCACGCTGGAGGTGCGGGCGGTCCGCCACATTTTCCACTCGGCCGGCCCCACCCGCCTTATGCGGGTTTTCTCAGAGGATGCCCCCTCCATTGACCATCTCCTGAAGGAGGATGCCCTCCTCTTCAACCAGCGCTACAAGGTCGACCCCTCCCGTTCCCCTCCTCAATCCCTGCGCTGCCAGAGGTGTCTGCGCTATAACGCGCACCCAACAGCTGAGTGCCGTGAGGCCCCCACCTGCCCGCATTGTAGGCAAGCGCACTTCCTCCGGCAGTGCCCCAACCTTCAATCCCCTCCTTCCTGCAATACCTGCCATCTCCCCCATCCCACCTACTCCCAAAAGTGTAAAGCCCGACCCCCTCCGACCACTCCTGAACTCACCATCCCTGTCCGTCCTCTAGACGCCCCCACCCCTCTTGGCAATTCCCTTCGTCCCCCCCCCCACTGCTGAGAACATCATCAGGTTCCTCACCATCGTCCTTCCGAATGTCCATCCCTTTCAGCGCCCCCACACCCTCCAACAGATATCCCTCGCCGCCCGTTCCATTTTCCAACTCAAAATGTACGCCACCTACTCCAACAACCAGGCCCATTTCACCTTCTCCCGCCTTGACACCCTCGTCTAAATCCCTGTCATGGCGCGACAGCAACGTATCCTTTTCAACAATATCCGCTCCCTTCCCACCAACAAGAACCTCTTCCTGCACACCCTTGCCACCCACCGCGTGGATGCCTTCCTCCTTAATGAAACCTTCCTCCAACCCCACCACACCATTCACACTTCGCCCTATCTCCTCCACCGCTCCGATAATCCCCTACCAATTGCGCGTGGCGGAGTTGCCATTGGTCACCACCGCCAGATCCCCGTTCGGCTCCAACCTCTCCTTCCCGACCCCACCGATCACCTGATCCTTAGTCTCTTCTTCCGCAAATGCCGGGATGGTTCCTTTGAAAGGGCACGGCCGATTTCCTTCCCAATCCTTCCCTAACCCGAGCTTGCGCTCCGTCTCTAATGACCCCGTTGTCGACGGGACGTTAAACACTAACAACCACCACCACCATCTCTTCTTCCCCGGCCTTACCGTTACCTGCGCCACCATCTATGTCCGCCCCAACGCCCCTATTCCCTTCGACTTCCTCTCCCACATCGACCGTACCTTCTCCTCCTACGTGATCGCCGCCGACCTCAACATCCATAGTCGTTCCGCTGCCCAGTTACGGCGGTGGCATCGGTTCCTCTCCTCCCTTCAAGGCGACCTCATCCCCATCCCCCAGCACACCCGTCCCACATCCAACTCCACTCCCGATGTTATCCTCTCCTCCCCCAACCTCCTTGGCCGCATAACGGTGGATGTCCTGGAGCCTATTGGTAGCGACCATCTCCTCACCGTTTCAGACAGTCGTCGCCCCCGCCCCGACCCTCGTAATGACCCTCCCCCTAAGTACGTCCATGACTATTCCCTTGCCAACTGGAATGCCTACCGGGATACCCTCTCCACCCGGGTCGATAGCCACCCTTTCACCTACCACCACCCCGACGATGTCACACATGCCGCTTCCTTTCTCCAGCAGACCTTGTCTGAGGCTGTGGAGGCCCACGTCCCTGCTGTCGCCGTCCACCCCCACCGTCCTACCTTACCCCCGCAGGCCGTCCTCCTCCTCTGTGAATCCCGCCGTCTCTACCGTGCCTTCCGCCGCACACGTGACCCGGACACACTACGACGCCACCGGCAACTACAGCGACACATTCGAAATTTGCTCGCGGCTAAGAAACGCCGGGACTGGCGACAGACTTGCACCCGTTTAAATTCTACCCTCCCTATCAACTCGTCCAAGTTCTGGTCAGCCTTCCGTTGCCTTACCAGAACTAAACCCTCCCCCTACTATCCTCTTCTCCATGATGATCACCCCTTCCCTGACACCCTTAGTAAGGCCAATCACTTTGCCTCCTACCTCTCCGATGTCTTTTCCATCCCCGATGATCCCCAGTTCGATTACTCCCTCTTCCCGGATATCCGCGATCGAACTTACACCTCTGTCCCTCCCCTCGCTCCTGGTTTCCAGTACTTGGACAACATTGCACACACGGAACTCAATGCCCCTATCACTACATCTCCATGCTACACTCCGCACAAAACGCAACACCGCTCCTGGTCACAATCGTGTCACCTACTGTCACCTTCGTGAAGCTCCTGTCTCTTTCCTCTCCACCCTGGCCAGGCTCTACAATGTAGTCCTGTCCACCGGTTACTACCCCGACCTGTGGAAAACCTCCCGTATCCTCATGTTCCTTAAACCCGGCAAACCGCCGTCTGCCGTCTCCTCTTACCGTCCCATCAGTCTTCCCTCAGTCTTCAGCAAGGTCCTGGAATCTATACTCACCCGCCGCATCCACCAGCATCTCCGCCAGCACCGCCTCCTTCCCGTTACCCAGTGTGGCTTTCGGCCGTCCTTCTCTTCCGACGACCTTCTCATTCACCTCACTCATCTCCTTTCCAACCAGCTTAACTCCCGTCGCTCCACAATCTTCCTCTCCCTGGACCTCGAACGTGCTTATGACCGCGTATGGCATTCCGGTCTCCTCTTCAAGCTCCAAACCTTCGCCCTTCCCATTAACTACGTCCATCTGATCGGCTCCTTTCTCTCCCGCCGTCCTTCCTATGTCACCATCCATAACACAGATTCCTACACCTTTTTCCCCTCCGCCGGTGTGCCCCAAGGCTCCGTCCTCTCCCCCCTTCTGTACCTTTTGTACACGGCGGACATGCCGCCACCGTCACCCCCCGTCCACATCCTCCAGTTTGCCGATGACACTGCCTTCCTTGCCCTTGCCCCCACCCTGCAGCGCTCCCAACACCTTCTCCAATCCCATCTTGACCGGTTCACCGCTTGGTGCAACCAGTGGTTGCTCAAGGTCAATCCCTCCAAAACCCAGGCGATCATTGTAGGCAAAACCACCCCTTCCTTCCGCCTCCTTGATTTCTATCTCACCATCTATGGCCGTCCTATCGCCCTCACTCCCACCCTTAAGTACCTTGGCGTCACCCTCGACCGTCGCCTCTCCTGGACTCCCCACCTCCGGACAATCCAAGCCAAGGCACGCTCTCGACTCAGTCTCCTCACTCCTCTCCGGCCGTACGTGGGGTCTGGACCCCTCCACCATCCTCCACACCTATAAATCCCTCATCCGCCCTATCCTTTGTTATGCCCATCTGGCTTGGATCTCCGCCCCCCTACCTTTTATAAATCCCTCCAAATCCCTGAACGTCATGCTCTCCGCCTCGCCTATCGCATCCGTCTCCCCTCCCCCACGCGGATCCTGTACGATCTCATCCCCTTCCCCCACCTCCTCCTTTTCCTTTAAAGGATACGGATCCTGTACACCTCCCGCAAACTCGATCCTCCTCACCCGCTCGTCTCCCCGATGCTCTCCCACCCCCGCCCGCTGTCGCGCCTGTATTCGCACGTCCCACCCGGTCTCCATCTCTCCACCCTCCTTACCCTTTCCCAAGGTGGCTTCCGCCAGCTCCCTCTCCCTGATGATGCCCTCCTCCCCTCCATCTACACCTCCTACCAACTTTGATCCTCCCACCCTCCTCCTGTGCTTGCTCCTCTGGGCACCCTCCCTCCCTTCTCTCCCTTTTCCCTCCCTCCTCCATTTCTCCCCACTCCTCCCCCGGGCTTCCCCTCCCCTGTCCCTCTCCTCCTGCCCCCGTATCCTCAACCATTGGCATCCTTGTTCTCCCCTGTCCCCCACCTCACCCCTGTTCCCCTCTTGGCAGGTCCCTGGACTCGCACACGCTAAGTGGACATTCGCGAGCCGGAGATCACCGCTATCAGTGTCTCGTGTGTGCCGTCATGTTTAGTGTTCAGTGTTCACCGTCACACTCCATCGTTCACCAGTGCCATCGTCTTCTTCAGTGTTTGTGCGTCGTATCAACAGTTTGCAGTGTGGATTATCGTCGAGTGTGAACGGCTCCGTGTTTGTCTTTATGTGTCTACTGTATTATTGCCCACCGTTCTGTAACTTATGTGTCTTCTCAGTGTTTTTTCTCATTGTGTATCCTATGGCTGAAGAGCAGCGTAGACTGCTGCTGACAGCCTGCCTGTTGTACAGGTTTAAAATAACAATAAAGGAAAAAAAAAAAGCGGAGCTGACCTCTTCCCCGATGTCCACGATCGAACTGACACCGCTCGCCCTCCCCCCGCCCCTGTCTTCCAGTACTTGGACAACATTACACCCAACAAACTCAATGCCCCTATTACTACTCAGGATATCATCACTACACTCCGCACGAAACGCAACACCGCTCCCGGTCACGACCGTGTTACCTATCGCCACCTCCGTGAAGCTCCCGCCTGCTTCCTCTCCACCCTGGCCAGACTGTATAATGTGGTCCTGTCCACCGGTTGATACCCAGGCCTGTGGAAAACCTCCCGTATCCTGATGTTCTTCAAACCCGACAAACCGCCATCCGCTGTCTCCTCGTACCGTCCCATCAGTCTTACCTCGGTCTTCAGCAATGTAGCTGTTTCTTTAGTTTAATCTACAGTTCATAACCAATAAATTGTGGTTAGAGTCCACATCTACCCCTGAGAATGTCCTGCAATTTAATACCTGGTTCCTAACTCTCTGTCTTGCCATTATGTAAATGTATGCGTTCAATCCTGTCAACAAGACTATTCCCATCTTGGTAGATCATAGTGTCCACAGCATACTCACTGTGAATGTGTAGAAGAAAGGGCAGCTCTAGATCAACGAGAATGTTGAGGTAAACACACTGGCTCATATTCACAGTACCCTGGATGTTTGGGACCAAGTTATGGTACGAGTAACACCTCCTAAACACCACAGAACCAACTCCAGTCTGAACTTCACCCTCCACACCTCATCAAGTCGTCGGTGTACTCGACGCCCTGCATCATCTGAAAAGAGGGAAAATCACAGCTCGCGGACAGCACTACACGCCTCCAGTCAGCCACTGCCCAGTTTCTGTGCTGCTTCATCCACTGAAGATGTGCACCTTCATGTGCTACTATGAGCAAGAATCCGGTTCCAAATATCCATTCCATGCAGTTCCCTTCGTAATTTTCTCTCGGAAACTGGTTTGGGATAGACCTGCATTTACTGATAATTGCAATTACCGTCGATTTCAAAGCCGATTGTCACAGACAAGGCGTGAACCCGCCTCTGCCCCCTGTCGTTTTGAATATTTTTATAACCACTGCTCTTACGCCGTTTTACATGGCTCCGAGAGGGACACTATTTCTTGTAGACATGCTGGAGAGTCCGCAATAATACACCAACAAATCGGGCAACTTTATTCAGGGTTTAGTGATGGCCACGTCCAAACACGATAGCTCCTTCCTGCTATCCGTCTCGTCTCTACGTCGACTCATGTTACTGTGCTGATGCCAAACCAGTTACACACGATCGGTTTGTTTTTTTGTCATCAATTTTCTGACTGATTTGTTGCGACCTGCCACAACTTGTTCTTCTGTGCCAGCCTCTTCAGCTCAGAATAGCACTTACACCCGACGTTCTGAGTTATTTGTTGGACACATTCCAATCTCTGCCTTTCCCTACAGTTCTTACCCTCTGCAGCTCCTTCCAGTGTCATGGAAGTTACTTCCCGATGCCTTAACACATATTCTGTCATCCTGTCCCTCCTTCTTGTCAGTGTTTTCCCATATTTCTTTCCTCGCCGATTCTACGGAGAATCTCCTCATTTCCTCTTTTATAAGTCTTCCTAATTTTGAGCATCTCTTTGCATCACAATAGCTCAAACGCTTCGGTTCTCTTCTTTTCCCGTTTCCCCACAGTCCATTTACAGCACTCCGAAGCGACCGCTGTGCTTATTTTAAAAGTGTAGTTAATATTTTGGTAGGTGAGATTAAGTGAAAAGACAATGCAGTACCAAAGTGGAATTTTTCCATTCGAATACTTATACGAAAATGATTTTTGATTTTTGTCCGAAAAATAGTGCTTCATTAGTAGTATTCAAAAGCTACTGGATCTTCTACAGCCTCTAGAAATCATTGGGTCTTGCGAATACTGTGGTATAACGGCTTGGAAACACGTAACAATCATAACAAGCAAGTAGGAGTCTGTATTGTGTGCCAGAAACAGTCGATGTAGGCGGAGGACTTGGTTCCATTGGTTCTGCCTGACTGGCGAATTTGGCGCTCAATATTCCAGTCACTGGGCTCGATGCCTCAGTGAGCAAGTGTCAATTTGTCACTCCAAAGTTCCAGGCTTCAGTACCCAGTTGGTCCAGGGATTTATATCATCACTTCCGCTTGTTTCATTTCTAGTATTTATTTGCGTCTCTACGCAACTGAAAAATGACGAATTGCTCTATCGTTCACAGTCCATGGTATACTGTAGTTCCTCTTAGATCTATGTGGACAATTCAGCTGAAAGGTTGGAGGAAGACAAGTACTAGGTCTTGCAAATGAACTCCTTGTTTAAACCAACTTTTAGGATGAGGACAAGTTAATATAAGGTAACATGTAATTATTTCACGTTGTTGACAAGGCTTCTTACGGTTAAAGCTGAACCTTTTCGTTTCTCGTTTACTGAATAAAAATAGGCCCTCCATTTTTAGATTCTTTCGGTTCGTAACTAGAGCTTCACGATGAAATAGGGTTGTCTACTTAGTTAAAAGTCAGAAATAGCAGTATTTGTGCTCAGTTAAGGCTAAAATATGTGACAAACTTCGATTAATTGTACTTTATGTCGGTCAGGTGGATGGGACGCTAAAAAGATTAGGCTGACACGTGTCTTAAAAATATACATAGAGCGCTCGATCACTAACGAAAGAGTGTGATATAAATACTGAGAAATCTGAGTGGAAGGTTTTTTTCTGTGACGTTTCCGGTCCCAACGGTTATTTTATTGTCCATTTCATTTTATGTAAATAACAAGCATTGTTTCCAGTGCTGGACATCGCGCGGGCAGCTGTGGCAGACGCGACAGCTGAGGGACTGCCGAGGTTGTATCGAATGTGAACGCCCTCTGATAACAGCACGAGAGCCAGGCAGCGCTGGGAGGAAACGCGGGGGATCGCTCGCCATAGTAGCGTTCTTATATGAGTTTCTTGGCCTGACACGAAATGGACGCAACGTGGACACAAGGTAAAGCGTCTTGATGTATTAAATTCAAATTAATATCTTTTTTAGAATCTTTATATTATGGCTTAACTTAAGAAACAGTCGAATGTACTAATGTGGTATGAGTCCTGAATGTGCGTATGTTGTACAATGTCGTGTATTAGTAATATTTTCTCAAACCACAGTCCGTCGTTTTCAAGAGAAGTAGCATATTTTTCTGAAACGTATTGTATGGAAATGAAACAGTATTAATAGTCTTTCGACGGCACGATTTTCTGTACTGAGTGTGTGTAAAGGCGTTCTTAAGTTTATTTGTAAGTTAAAACTGCTACGATCAACATCGGCATCACGTTGTTCTATTCAGTAGAAAAATGTGTAAAAATGTGCTATCCTTTGTAAGTGTGAGATGGAAGCGAGACTGAGGGTGCGCTCAATTTTTGGAATTCCTTGGCACCACTCCCCTAGTACAAAATTCTCGTGAGTGAAAGATACGCATTGTAAGTATGCTTTTCAAGATGTGCGATGTCTACACAAGAACTGAAAGCATTGAAACTTGAAGGAAGGCACTAAGTATCTCACGAGGAACTACTTAGAAAATTCCAAGAACTAATTTACATGGTTCAATCAAAGAAAGTAGTCAGTCCTCCTCAAAGAGCACCTTTTCGATTTTTTACTCCCTGTCCTCTCATGGATCTTTTCCTATATTGTGATCTCAGTTAGCGAAATCACCGTGTATATGACATACTTCCAGTGCTGCGAAAGCATTTCAAAACGTCATGCGCAACCATCACATGGGACACATTTACAGCGCTTTAGCAGCGTTGTCTCTGTATTGTCACTGTGAATGGTCATTTTGAGCCCTCACAGTTAAGCAGCAGTGGAAACTATACTATCGGAGGGTGAATACTTTCCATGAACTCACTGTCCACAGACTACTGCTCTGTGTAGAGAGCGCACAGAATGAGGTGGATGGTAAGTGTACAATCGGCAGGGCACAGCTGAGGAGAGCGGTAGCTGTGGAGGTTGCAGGCAGGGGATGTAGGGGAAATGACGAGCGCTGGAAGGGAAGAGGCTCTCTAAACTCAAGCCTACGCTCACATTTTTCGTAAATATTAAGTGGGGCCCCTCCACGCCCACACTTGCATGGTGACCATTCAAAAAGAACTGTCATTTCTGCTTTGGTTAGTATCTAGAAAGAACTTCGCTGAAAATGCAACTAAAGCAGCAATTTATTTTCGTCTGGCTTGTTAATCACTTGTAACTTACAGAGAAGCGTCATGAGTGACGAATTTTGGGTAAGACCTACATTTATCTTGTTGCCATACTAAAATTTGCTTCTTTTGGCAAAACACAGCGGATTTTACACAGTGTCACCTCACCAATATGTTGTGCAGATGCAGCTGAGAGACAATTGTGAAATATTGATTTATTGATTTTATTAAGCGAGAAATGGAGGAAAAGTAAGGTCAATAGCTTGTAAAAGGCATATCCTCGATATAAAAATAAAAGTATAATGTCTTCACTAATGTTATTCCGAAACCCATACCATTTCTGTTTTCACCGACTATCTATGGTCCTTCAAAATTACATTCTTTCATCGAAAAAGTTTATAGTTAGTGCAATAACATGGTAGATAATGAAGCTTTGCATAACAACCATATGGCAAAATACTATCCTCTTTGCGTGCTATCATTTGCCGAAATCTAATTTCGGTTTCTCGGATCGTTTATGAAATATGAGGAATGTTGTAAATATTTTATTCTGACTTTATCGCTGGCATCCGCCATCGGATATGAATGTGCTACATCAGATCAATTTCCTCAAAATTGATGATACAGGCCCCTACCAAACTCTAAAGAAAAATTCGATATGTCAGTTAAATTTAATATGCACTGAAATATTATGTAATATGCACCAAGCATAAAATCATTATGAAACCTATTTTTTATTGCAAACTTTTTCTAATGTCGTGCAGTGTCTTACGTAAGTGCAAACAATAACTGTGATTATTAACGAAATGATAGGCATGTCATCAGGCAGCTGATATACCGGGTGCGTCCAAAAAATGTATACACACTTTGAACTGTCATAGACAATTTATTTCCCGTTCTACAAGGTTAAATATCTGTGAGAAAGTAATGTTATGTTTCTTCAACAGGTGGCAGCAGTGGCAAGGAAGTAACTGCAACATGGGGGACGTGTGTTTGAGCTTTGAAGCGCGGAAGCAGATAATTAAGTGGTACTGGAAGTTTGAGAATGTAGCTGCGGTTCGAAGACAGTGGATATGGTACAGAACCACCTTCAAGGTTAACAATTACACGGCTACGAGACAAATTCGAAATTCGTGGATGTGCAAAAAGGTCGATCAGGGTGACCTCGTACAGCTACAAGTGATGATTCCACAACTGCGGTTTTGGAACTGTTTCAGCGTTGGCCTCAAAAACCTTCAAGGCAAGCGGCACGTGAGAGTAATGTAAGTGCTAGTAGTGTGCTACGCATTGTGAAGAAAGGCAAGTTTCGTGTGTACATTCCAAGGCTGGTGCAACAGCTATGTGACGACGATCCAGATCGAAGGTTAGTATTTTGTGAATGGGTTCAGGAGATGGTGAGAAGTGAACCGGGATTTATGGGTAGCATAATCTGGTCGAATGAAGCCCAATTCAAACTCAATGGAACTGTCAATAGGCACAATTGTGTATACTGGGCTGAAGATAATCCTCACATTACAGTTGAAAAGGCTGTGAATTTGCCTGGTGTAAATGTGTGGTGTGGTTTGTCTGCCAAGGGGACTCATTGGGCCTTTCCGCTTTGAAGGTACTGTTACTGGAGAAACGTATCTAACAATGCTTGCTGACTCCACATTCCCTAACATGCGTGCATTATACGGTAATGATGAGTTTTATTTCCAACAACATGGCGCCCCGCCGCACTATCATAGGGACGTACGAGCATAGCTGGATCACAATGTGCCAGGCCAGTGGATAGGACGCAGGGGACGAATAGAGTTTCCCGCACGCTCTCCAGACCTCACGCCGCTGGATTTCTTCTTATGGGGCACAGTAGAAGATGAGGTGTACAAACGTAAACCAAGTAACCTGGACACACTTTAGAATGAGATTCAGTGGGAGTGCGCAGAAATATCATTGGACGCTTTGGTACGATGTACGGAATCAGTGGTGACTCGTAATCAGAAATGTATTGATGCTGAAGGCCACCAGTTTGAACATTAATCACATTTGCAAAGTACATTTATTTTTCCAATTGGACTTTAAGCTTTCCATTTCCAGAAATTTAACATTGTAGAACGGGAAATAAATTTTCTATGACGCTTCAAAGTGTATATATATTTTTGACGCACCGTGTATAAGGCTGTAAGCAACGAAAAAATGATTTTTTTTTTTTTTGCCGAATAGTTATTGCACAGCCGTTGGAGAAAGATTGCGGGTACGCGCCGCAATTCTGTCATCGTAGCGTGACGCCAACCGGCCGAAACCGCACAAACGATATCGCCCTCCCCCTTTGAACGAACGGATGAACTCGCTCAGCGCTTTGGACGAAAACTGGTCATTGCGCTTCGGCCACCGTATCCTGTGCGGACTCTATCGCACCGAGTTACACGTCACGTCACGTGGGTACGGAATGTCCTGACGTCCTTCAAATCTCTTAGGAGGGGCAGCACTTACCAATGGCGCGCTGGGATACACTGGCGCCCGCCTCCACCAGGTCCTGCACCAGCTCGTTGTTGTTGTACGCGATGGCCAGGTGCAGGCCGCTGGCACCTGCAACACGCCACCGCCTCGTCACCCCGCCGTACCTTACAGTTAGGCATGCCGCAGCCGAGACTCGCCAAACGAGTCACAGCGTATACTAAACGTCTACACTCATTTTAGCTGGAACAAACAGTCAGAAGACAACATAGGACGTTATATAGACGATGGAGCATACTGGTTGCTAGTGTAACTGGGTAACCTCTTTTGATGCTAGTCAATTGTCAGGATGAGCATTACTGCAAAGGACATTTGATTCTAAAGCATTATGTCAGGGTGGAAAACACTAAATAAATTACTTTTTCTCTCTTAAAAACATGTGGGCAGGGTGGGTTCTTCCTTGGCTCGGGTATGAGGTAGAATGAAACAGCATTTTTACATGAGATAACTTTTATTGAAAGATTTGTACAATGGTTTCCTTACTGGATTGTTCTGGCTGGGATAGCGGCAGCTGTGTCGTTCGCAAAGCCTTCTGCTGCGTGAGCAGCGGCGTCTGATTACGCCTGGTGATGTGTATCTCGTGTCGCTGTTTCGCCCAGTTGACTGGAGACGCGCATCGTGAGGTGGCCCGTTTAGTTATTGAGAACGAAGTCGTGAATCGGATGGTGATACCTTGGATGTGGCGTCCAAGTGTTTCTCTTCTCTATGCGGCCGCGTGTGACAGTGTTGTGCGTCGGCCAACAGAGCGGCGCGACCGGGGAAAGGCCAGTGTCCCGGTCTCGAACAACAGACTCCAGCTTGCCAGTCTTTGGCTGTCAGATCTTCATCACCAGTTCACAGGTCTACATCTACATCTACATCCATACTCCGCAAGCCACCTGACGGTGTGTGGCGAAGGGTACCCTGAGTACCTCTATCGATTCTCCCTTCTATTCCAGTCTCGTATCGTTCGTGGAAAGAAGGATTGTCGGTATGCTTCTGTGTGGGCTCTAATCTCTCTGATTTTATCCTCATGGTCTCTTCGCGAGATATACGTAGGAGGGAGCAATATACTGCTTGACTCTTCGGTGAAGGTATGTTCTCGAAACTTTAATAAAAGCCCGTACCGAGCTACTGAGCGTCTCTCCCGCAGAGTCTTCCACTGGAGTTTATCTATCATCTCCGTAACGCTTTCGCGATTACTAAATGATCCTGTAACGAAGCGCGCTGCTCTCCGTTGGATCTTCTCTATCTCTTCTATCAACCCTATCTGGTACGGATTCCACTGCTGATCTGCCTGCTGTTTGCCAGTGTGTAACTCTTCTAAACTAAACAACTTTTTTCATTTATTTTCTAATTTCTACTTCACTTCACTTTGATTTCACTAATTTATTTACCTATCTTAAGTACCACTCAACACTAGCAAATACCTCAGCAAGCACCGCTGGTTACACGTAATGCCTAACGAGAATGGTGAATTGATCAATACCTAATTGTCCAAATTTATTCGAAACCTATTCTTATACATGAATACAAATGTTAAGAAGCGCTGTGTAATGAGAAACGCACTAAACTGAAGCAGGCATGTCTGCTGTGGCTGCAGTGAGAAGAAAAATTGACAGCGCAATACAATGGGGAACATTACTGCTGATGTGATGCCGTCCCCTTCCCGTCTTCACGAGTCACCCAGGTACGTAAAAATCAGTCTTCATATACCTTCTAACTTCTGTCGGCGAGGCTGCTGCTTGCTATTCCATTACAGCGGCGGTGCTTCTGTGTACGATGTAGTCTCTTCCTGCATGACGGTCTTCAGCACCGACTGAACTGTACTGGAACTGAACTCAAACCGAAACTGAACTGAAAACCACTGCTGGGTCCACTGCGTCTCGCTTATTTATTTACTTCACTTCACTGGAGGTGAACGACTTCACGGTCATTGCCTCTTCTGTCACGTTGAAAAGCTTCTCAAAGAATCTTCTTAACGTCGGTATGTGGCTCTTGGAATGTAGGCGACGGCCTTTGATCACATGTGACAATTGAGAAACACGTGAGCCGGTCGGGCGATGCCCTGACGGCTGAATCGACAGCTTCCACTTATGTGGGGAGGGCGATGGCTTCTCCTGAACGTGCTGACTTGCAAGCGCCGGCCGTTGCCACTGCTGATCTGCCTGCTGTTTGCCAGTGTGTAACTCTTCTAAACTAAACTAAGTTTTTCATTTATTTTCTAATTTCTACTTCACTTCACTTTGATTTCACTAATTTATTTAGCTATCTTAAGTACCACTCAACACTAGCAAATACCTCAGCAAGCACCGCTGGTTACACGTAATGCCTAACGAGAATGGTGAATTGATCAATACCTAATTGTCCAAATTTATTCGAAACCTATTCTTATACATGAATACAAATGTTAAGAAGCACTGTGTAATGAGGAACGCACTAAACTGAAGCAGGCATGTCTGCTGTGGCTGCAGTGAGAAGAAAAATTGACAGCGCAATACAATGGGGGAACTGATAAACATAAAGTTGTGTTACAAATTGTAGAGAACGCTGACGGGGGTGCAAGAGTGCTGATTAGAACCAATGTCCAGAAAATAATTTACGAATGATTCAAATGCTTTTGGGACGGAAAGAAAACTTGTTGATGCATCTCAGTCTGGATCGACCATGGACAACAATAATCACATACAACACTGAGGAAGTGAGAAAAATGTACCCATGAATCGGCGATTTTCTCCGACTTTGAAATCGGAGTAATCGGGAAAACAGCGAGTACAATGATAAGACCTGTATACAAATAGAGCTGTTCCTAAATCCTGACACAGAAATTGAATGAGGTGCAGTAGGGAACACCTATAACTGCTGCAGACGTCACTGACTTATGTGACTGAGATCTATCTTTTACACACAAGGTATTATCAACTCTACAAAAAATAAGGTAAGTAACTATCATGGTTGCAATGCACAGCGGTTTGAGTCAGGTTTCGTCGGCTGTCTAATGATGCTGTGCTAAGATTGATTCCAAAAGAAGCATTTGCTGGCAGTTTCCGAGAGGTTTATAAACGCCGACAAAAACATGTTGTGGCCAGAGGAGATTCCTCTGAAGACGAATAGAAGTATATAGTTCCTGTCTTCAACTATTTTAAACTGTTCTGTTGCTTGCATCTCTCTGGATAAATACAGGGTAAGTTTGACGACAACGTGAAAACTACTATTTTATTCTTGGTTATGATTCACTGGGAAGACTTTAAGGAAGTGTAATTTCGTCCACTAAGCAAGTGACTTACAGTACACACGTTCGATCGATTCTTGAGTGTTGTTCATCATTATGGACACTTACCTAGTAGGAGTAAGAGAACAGATAGAGAAGACCTAACGAAGAAGGGCGCATTTCGTCACCGGATCGTTAAATAGGAGGCAGAGTTTACCGAGCCGATCAACAAACAAATTCCTGAGGCAGACTCTACAAGAGATGCGTTGTGTATCACGGAGAAGTTTACTACTGGAATTTCGTGAGCGTGCATTCCACGAACAGTCCACCAACACGTTACCTCCTCCCGAATACGTCTTGCGAAATGATAAAGACGAGAAAGTCGGAGATATTAGATGTCGCATGGAGCTTTATCGACAGCCGTTCTTCCTAAGCGCCGTTCGCGAATGGAACACGGAATGGGAAAACAGATAGTGGTACTTGAAGTATCCTCCACTACACACCGTAAGATGGATTGCGCTGTACACATGTAGATGAAGCTGAGATAAAAACAGGGTTTTGGCAAGTAACAGCATGCTGGTGACGAATATTATACTGTACTCTAATAAGTAATAAATACCCACAATAAAAGAGCAATGTACTTTGTTAACAGAATTTGGAGGTTTGTTGGGAGGCGAATTAGTGACATCGAGGGAAGCGTTTCACATTAAACGGCTGGAAATCTTCTGGCGAAAGAAAAAAATCTTTTACAATAATACCCTTTTTGTACTTTAGTTGGCTAACGCTTGACAGCTTTGGACACATAAACATAGAATAAGATCAAATAATTTGAATAACAGTTTCATATTTGAATGTGGTGAAAGTAACAATATTCTTTCCCCGTTTCAAATGAGAGCTAATGTCAAGAAACATGTTGTAAGCTTGTGACATATTTTCAAAGCAGTCTATTCAAAGCCAGTCTATTTAACATCTTAACTACAAATATTTCTTTCATATATCAGGTCAATAATGCGCTTACTGTTATTTCTGTGAAAGTGTGTGAACGTTTTCTAAGTGTAACTGAGGTGTGACGTGAATACCAGTCAGATACTCAGCGAGTCGGAGGTGGGAAACCACCTAAAAACCACATAGAGGCTGACCGACACATCGGCCCTCAACATGAATACATCGTGGAAACGTAGGTACGGGCATGTCACAAAGAAATATTATAACGTGATTACTATTCACGGTATGTATTGCGTTGGTGCATAAGTTCATAGCGTTCTTTCATAAGTTTAATAAACACAACAGATACACATAACAGAGACTCGAGTCATCAATAATATATTCTCCTTCATACTTGCAACAGTCTGCCAATGCTGGGTAACTTTTCGATCGCGCGACTCTAGAAATCACGTGGTTTTGAGGCGGAGAATTCGTCGAGCCATGTTCGGAATATATTTTCAACCGGAAAGGAAGTTCGTTGAAGGCTGTTCGATAGAGGGCGGAAAAGGTGAAAATCTGAGGGCGCAAAAACAGGTGAATAAAGTGCGTCAGGAATGAATTCCCAACCCAACTCCTGCACAGTGTTTTTTGTCAGTCTAGCAGAATGTGGGTGGGCGTTACGGTGGGGCACCATAACTTCACGCAGTCTTCGTGGTCGTTGTTCTTCGACTGCGTCTGTAAGATGTCTAAATGTCAGCACTGATGAGTACCCCTGGGGGAAGCAATTCGTAGTACACAACACCGTCGCTGTTGCCCCAAATGCATAAGACTATCTTTTGTGGATCCACGGAGAGCTGCTGTTTTTGCTGGGCTCAACCACTCCTTCCTTTCCCATACGTCAGCGTAAAGACACCATTTCTTGTTACCAGTAGCGATAAATGATAGGAATAGTCGATATTGTTCACGAACCATTCGACGACACGCAACCAGAGATGCATCTATGGTCATCCGCTGATTTTTGTGATTTTGGCTTAGAGCATGCGGTACCCACTTACCCGATTTTTGAACCTTCCCCATGCAAATGTCGCACGATGGTGCGATGCTCACAGCTCATCATATTTGCCAGTTCTCGAGTACACTGACGTGGATCATTGTGCATTGATGCGTTTAAACGATCTTCATCAAACCCCGAAGGTTTTCCTGAAAATGGAGAGTGACTAATCTCAAAACAATCCTCCTTAAAACGAGAAAACCATTTTCTTGCCTCGACCTGAGCAGTCGCATTGCCCACATACACGACGCAAATGTTTTTGGCTGCTTCCAGTGCAGCCACCCCTCTTTTGAACTCAGACAGAAGAATATTTGGGAAATGCTTCGATTTCTCCACTTAGCAGTCAATTTTCTAGCCTCCATAGCTCTACTGACTATCTCAAAATGACAATATGTAAGCTGAAATACCAACAACGAACTACAAATAAAAAATGACAACCGACAGCTAAACTCGTAGTAACCGTAATACCAACGTTCAAAATGAAACGCTACTAACTTACGCACCAACCCAACACATAAACGATCTGTTCGGTAACAAGAGCCCGTTCGCAGATGATTCTGTTGCACGGTGTATACGGAACATCGCCAGAAAATTGTAGCGAAATCAGGAGGACCTGCAAAGCGTCGACGCTTGTTGCTGGGACTGGCAGTCGATCCACAACATAAGACAAATGTAGCGTTTTTTTTTTTTTCATCAGTCTACTGACTGGTTTGATGCGGCCCGCCACGAATTCCTTTCCTGTGCTAACCTCTTCATCTCAGAGTAGCACTTGCAACCTACGTCCTCAATTATTTGCTTGACGTATTCCAGTCTCTGTCTTCTTCTACAGTTTTTGCCCTCTACAGCTCCCTCTAGTACCATGGAAGTCATTCCCTCATGTCTTAGCAGATGTCCTATCATCCTGTCCCTTCTCCTTATCAGTGTTTTCCACATATTCCTTTCCTCTCCGATTCTGCATAGAACTTCCTCATTCCTTACCTTATCAGTCCACCTAATTTTCAACATTCGTCTATAGCACCACATCTCAAATGCTTCGATTCTCTTCTGTTCCGGTTTGCCCACAGTCCATGATTCACTACCATACAATGCTGTACTCCAAACGTACATCCTCAGAAATTTCTTCCTCAAATTAAGCCCGGTATTTGATATTAGTAGACTACTCTTGGCCAGAAATGCCTTTTTTGCCATAGCGAGTCTGCTTTTGATGTCCTCCTTGCTCCGTCCGTCATTGGTTATTTTACTGCCTAGGTAGCAGAATTCCTTAACTTCATTGACTTCGTGACCATCAATCCTGATGTTAAGTTTCTCGCTGTTCTCATTTCTACTACTTCTCATTACCTTCGTCTTTCTCCGATTTACTCTCAAACCATACTGCGTACTCATTACACTGTTCATTCCGTTCAGCAGATCATTTAATTCTTCTTCACTTTCACTCAGGATAGCAATGTCATCAGTGAATCGTATCATTGATATCCTTTCACCTTGTATTTTAATTCCACTCCTGAACCTTTCTTTTATTTCAATCATTGCTTCCCCGATGTACAGATTGAAGAGTAGGGGCGAAAGGCTGCAGCCTTGCCTTACACCCTTCTTAATACGAGCACTTCGTTCTTGATCGTCCACTCTTATTATTCCCTCTTGGTTGTTGTACATATTGTATATGACCCGTCTCTCCCTATAGCTTACCCCTACTTTTTTCAGAATCTCGAACAGCTTGCACCATTTTATATTGTCGAACGCTTTTTCCAGGTCGACAAGTCCTATGAAAGTGTCATGATTTTTCTTTAGCCTTCCTTCTATTATTAGCCGTAACGTCAGAATTGCCTCTCTCGTCCCTTTATTTTTCCTAAAGCCAAACTGATCGTCACCTAACGCATTCTCAATTTTCTTTTCCATTCTTCTGTATATTATTCTTGTAAGCTGCTTCGATGCATGAGCTGTTAAGCTGATTGTGCGATAATTCTCGCACTTGTCAGCTCTTGCCGTCTTCGGAATTGTGTGGATGATGCTTTTCCGAATGTCAGATGGTATGTCGCCAGACTCATATATTCTACACACCAACGTGAATAGTCGTTTTATTGCCACTTCCCCCAATGATTTTAGAAATTCTGATGGAATGTTATCTATCCCTTCTGCCTTATTTGACCGTAAGTCCTCCAAAGCTCTTTTAAATTCCGATTCTAATACTGGATCCCCTATCTCTTCTAAATCGATTCCTGTTTCTTCTTCTATCACATCAGACAAATCTTCACACTCATAGAGGCTTTCAATGTATTCTTTCTACCTATCTGCTCTCTCCTCTGCATTTAACAGTGGAATTCCCGTTGCACTCTTAATGTTACCACCGTTGCTTTTAATGTCACCAAAGGTTGTTTTGACTTTCCTGTATGCTGAGTCTGTCCTTCCGACAATCATATCTTTTTCGATGTCTTCACATTTTTCCTGCAGCCATTTCGTCTTAGCTTCCCTGCACTTCCTATTTATTTCATTCCTCAGCGACTTGTATTTCTGTATTCCTGATTTTCCCGGAACATGTTTGTACCTCCTCCTTTCATCAATCAACTGAAGTATTTCTTCTGTTATCCATAGTTTCTTCGCAGCTACCTTCTTTGTACCCATGTTTTCCTTCCCAACTTCTGTGATGGCCCTTTTTAGAGATGTCCATTCCTCTTCAACTGTACTGCCTACTGCGCTATTCCTTATTGCTGTATCTATAGCGTTAGAGAACTTCAAACGTATCTCGTCATTCCTTAGTACTTCCGTATCCCACTTCCTTGCGTATTGATTCTTCCTGACTAATGTCTTGAACTTCAGCCTACTCTTCATCACTACTATATTGTGATCTGAGTCTATATCTGCTCCTGGGTACGCCTTACAATCCAGTATCTGATTTCGGAATCTCTGTCTGACCATGATGTAAGTACCCTCCGCCACACACCGTAAGGTGGCTCGCGGAGTATAGATGTAGATGTAGATGTAGATGTAATTGAAATCTTCCCGTATCTCCCGGCGTTTTCCAAGTATACCTCCTCCTCTTGTGATTCTTGAACAGGGTATTCGCTATTACTAGCTGAAACTTGTTACAGAACCCAATTAGTCTTTCTCCTTTTTCATTCCTCGTCCCAAGCCCATATTCTCCTGTAACCTTTTCTTCTACTCCTTCCCCTATAACTGCATTCCAGTCGCCCATGACTATTAGATTTTCGTCCCCCTTTACATACTGCATTACCCTTTCAATATCCTCATACACTTTCTCGATCTGTTCATCTTCAGCTTGCGACGTCGGCATGTATACCTGAACTATCGTTGTCGGTGTTGGTCTGCTGTCGATTTTGATTAAAACAACCCGGTCACTGAACTGTTCACAGTAACACACCCTCTGCCCTACCTTCCTATTCATAACGAATCCTACACCTGTTATACCATTTTCTGCTGCTCTTGATATTACCCGATACTCATCTGACCAGAAATCCTTGTCTTCCTTCCACTTCACTTCACTGACCCTTACTATATCTAGATTGAGCCTTTGCATTTCCCTTTTCAGATTTTCTAGTTTCCCTACCACGTTCAAGCTTCTGACATTCCACGCCCCGACTCGTAGAACGTTATCCTTTCGTTGATTATTCAATCTTTTTCTCATGGTAAGCTCCCCCTTGGCAGTCTCCTCCCGGATATCCGAATGGGGGACTATTCCGGAATCTTTTGCCAATGGAGAGATCATCATGACACTTCTTCAATTACAGGCCACATGTCCTGTGGATACACGTTACGTGTCTTTAATGCAGTGGTTTCCATTGCCTTCCGCATCCTCATGTCGTTGATCATTGCTGATTCTTCCGCCTTTAGGGGCAATTTCCCAACCCTAGGAGAAGAGAGTGCCCTGAACCTTTATCCGCTCCTCCGCCCTCTTTGACAAGGCCGTTGGCAGAATGAGGCCGCCAATGCTGATTATTTATCAAAATTTAGGCATTGGCGGGGATCTAACCCGGGACCGAAGACAATTTGATTATGAATCAAAGACGCTACCCCTAGACCAGGGGTATAGCACATAAACAGCGGGTAACAACCGTCATCTGGCTGCGCGATTGGTGATGTTAGTAGAAACGGTCCCAACCGTAAAACATACAGAGTGGAGGAGGAGGAGATTAGTGTTTAACGTCCCGTCGATAACGAGGTCATTAGAGACGGAGCACAAGCCCCGACTAGGCCAGGATGGGGAAGGAAATCTGCCGTGCCTTTTCAAAGGAACCATCCCGACATTTGGCTAAAGCGATCTAGGGAAATCACGGAAAAACTAAATCAGGATGGCCGGACGCAGGTTTAAAGCTCCGTCCTACTGAATGCGAGCCCAGTGTGCTAACCACTGCGCCACCTCACTCGGTGATACAGAGTGCCCCAAACCGCTATGCTAGAACCTGCTACTCTATTTTTATACAAGGAACTGATAATAACAAATGAACATTTACTTTTGTACTGGCCTAATGAACATCTATCTTGTAGTAACAACTGAAGGTCATAGCAAAAGCTGACAGCGACGATCGCCGGTCTCAGTGCAATCAATACAATATAATCCAATGACAGAACTGAACTTTGGGCACAAAATCATTAATCACATCAGTTGCATATGTTGCTTACGATATGGATACAATTATGTAAAGGTTTTGTTTTAATTACCGCTACCAGTCACAACATTTGTCAACTACAGTATTAGTTATTTATTTAGCGGCATGTTTCGAGGGAATACCTCATCTTCAGGCTAAATGGAATTACAAAAACAACTTTACAATAAGGTCATACTAATGTTACATAGTCTTTTCGTAAATGCTGTGGTCATCCTGTGGAAGAAGAGAAAACTTAGTCACTTTGAAAGCTGGGCTGATGTTAGCACGTAAATGTTTTGTAACGGTCACTCACTTTGTTCATCTGGCGTGGCAATCTCGTTGTGATGCGCTGGGGTGTTTCCATTTCCGTGGCTCTCTTGGTCACTGTTCACAAATTGTCACTAACGTAACAGTAACTTGGAAACACGATCACAAATAGTTCTGAGGTGCAGTGGACAAGATGGTGGTCGATATAAAGCTGGTTTCGATTTGACTATCAATTTGTCGATCTATGGGGTGCCAGATGTTTACATCTCTTCTGCACGTCTTGTTATCGTACTACAAATGTAGGTTGACGGAATACATTACAAATTGAACACCTGTTACAATATTATTGAACACATCATGATATAAACTATTTATTTTACATATTTCTAAGCTATTGCTGGGGCTAGAGTCAAACGACTGTCATGTTATGTATCTTTTATTCTAGGAGTACTGTAGAGACATTGGAAAAGAATTATGAACTTTTGAAGTCTGTCGAGGAGTCCCTTGAAAAATTAAGCTGATTCCTATGTTATATTGTTGATTGCGTTACATAAACTTATGGCTTGTGTTTTTTTTTGGTTCATAAACATTTTATTTTATCTGTTATTACTTTTATGTTGAAATTTCATGTACTGAAACGTTCCATGACCTGAGAGATATGCTCCTCAGTTTGATCATAAGGAACTAGACGTGTAAAATAAAATCTAAAAAATTAGAGTAAATCATTCAGTTGAAACGTCCAGGTCATCCAATCATAAGCAATAGGCGATGCCCATGGTGCGCGCAGGTTCTTATCAAATAACGTTTCCATTGTTCGCGGCGGTTGAGTTTTCAAGTAGTCTAGTTTCAAGGAGGTAATCTATCATTTTATTTGATCTTGGGTAATAGAATTAGCACCAGTCTAATCTGCAGACTCACAGAACATGTGGAGAGCAAGTAGTCGGTTCTCAGCACAGTCGGCTGCTCCCACATGTGTTTCCATTGTCTTCTGTTTTGAACCATCTGGTACGATCGTGTTCCAGCCGCCATCTTCACGTTATCAAGACGTCTCTTTCCGGGCCTTCCAATGCCTCTCCTGTGGTTCCGCGGTCTCCAGTGAACAATTACAGGGATCCACCTCCTCTGATCTTGTCGAGTTACATGTCCGACCCATTGCCACTTTAGTCTTAGAATTTTCTCTAGTATGTCTGTTACCTTTGCTCTCCATCAAATACAAGGAACAGTCAAATGAAGACGAAGCAAATGGAAAAATAGTAAGTAAACAATTTATTGTCTGATAAGTAATGCCCATAACTGTTAATACATTTATCCCACTGTGAGACAAGACGGTCATTGCCTTCACGGAAAAATGTTTGCGGTTGTCTACAGAACGATTACTGCAGCCAGGGCGCACCTCTTAGTCCAAGCAAATTGGCGGCCACGAATGTCTTTCCTTAAGGCTCGTGCGCACATTGCAAAAATTGAACCGCTCCATCAGATCCAAACGCCCAGAAATGTTGAAAGACGGCATCAGTCTGTTGTAGGATAATGCCCAGCTACATGCTGCCAAGGGGATGCCCTTACACATCCTCTATACAGTCCCGATCTCTCCCTATGTGATTTTATTTTATCTGTTATTACTTTTATATTGAAATTTCATGCACTCACAAGTTGCTTCGGACGAAGAGGTGCCCGCCTGGATACAATGATAGTTCTCTTGGCAAACGTAAACATTTTTTCCTGATGAAGGCATTGACCGTCTGGTATCGCAGTTGGATAAGTCTATTAACAGTTATAGCCATTACTTTTGAAAAAGTAAACAGTTTACTTCCTCTTATGATTCCGTATTTCTATCGGGAAAAACGGAACCCCTATAAGACCACTTCGTTGGCAGTTTGTCTCTCCGAAACCTTTTTTCCCGTGAACGGATAGGCATTTCAAGTTGAAATTTGTGACACACATTAAGTTCTACGGTCCCTTGGCGATGTATAAATTGAAAGTTCTAAGTCAATGCACTCAAAAGATACGACCATTTACGAGTACGTCACATATTTTGATGCTTGTAAATTCACTCATTGAAACTTATAGGTACTTCCCCTTGAGGTAGGATCATGACATTTGCCAAGAAGAAAGGTTTCCCACGACAACTGAAGGAAAAGAATCTGTACATTGCTAATTTGTAATTATATCACACGAAGAAGCATTTCTTTTGTTAGTCCTGGAATCCCTGGGACCGATGTCTTGCCAGTGCCAGTGTCTGCCACAGACAAAAATGATCAAAATCCTCGATTCCTGGAATGGATGATCAGTCTACATACATAATTCAGTTTTTACGGAACCCTCAGTGCGCAAGTCCTCGCGGCTGGCCAATGTTTTTCTATCTATCTTGTTTTCATTTCACTGCCTCTTATATATTTAGACTTTCAAAATCAATAGTTTCTCACTAGAATACTGAAACGGAAATAATTTCAAAAGCAAAAGATCAAACAAAGCAAAACAAGTGTGACCTCGTGCTACCAGAAGGATTAAAAATGGGTAAAAAATGTAGGGTAGCAGACATCATTACTTACTATATAAGACAAGAAACAAGTCCGATAGAAATTAAGTTTGTCTTCTAACGCCCTTTTCCTCAATATTACAGAAATATAAATTTTCTCCCTCTGCGTACTTTCACGATGTAGTGAAGCCTTGGGAAGCAATTAAGCTATGAAACTTTTATCCATTCTGGATTTGGAACACTGCGACTGTCTTGTTAAAGGTTTCAGAAATTACTGCAACCGATCGCCGTTCATCAGATGATGAATCTCCATGCGATTCTAAACCCGTCATGAATAAATAAAAGTTGAAGAAAACACGGCGATTGGTTGCAGTAATTCCTGAAACCTTTAATTAAGCTATGTTTCCACCTCCTTCATTATTCTCTTTACTGTGCGATAGCAGTGCCTGCTACGACCCCAAAAACACTTTTTAATGAGGCGTTTGCTTCCCAGTTTGCATCTTTTGACATAAATTTAATGGTACTACATAGAGTAACGTGTGTCTGATTACGAAGAGATTTTACCGCACCTACAGTGGTCGAAGACTCCGGTGCCATGCTACATACTAAGAGACAGCAATGAGAACGCTCGAAATGTCCAGGTGGGCAGAGAACAGGCAATAGACTCCATAAGGCCATCATTACACAGATGGTTGCGGGTTGACGGCTATTCATTATAAATTGTCGAATCAAAACATCTTCAGCTGTCTAAATTTCTAGTTGTTGTTTTATTTGAGCAATCAGTTTCAGTGCTTCAAAAATGGTTCAAATGGCTCTGAGCACTATGGGACTTAACATCGATGGTCATCAGTCCCCTATAACTTAGAACTACTTAAACCTAACTAACCTAAGGACAGCACACAACAGACAGTCATCACGAGGCAGAGAAAATCCCTGACCCCGCCGGGAATCGAACCCGGGAACCCGGGCGTGGGAAGCGAGAACGCTACCGCACGACCACGACCTGCGGACAGTTTCAGTGCTACTTACGCCATCGTCAGGCCTCATTACTGACATGCACGAAGAATCCCACCTCTGGTCCATTCAAAATAGAGGCCAGTATTCAGTGACTGGTATCCGTAGATCACTTCTTGACACAGCGATCTCTTTGATTATCACTTGCCGAAGCCACTAACTGAATGCTGGTCTCTATTTTGAGTGGAGCTGAGGAGGGATTCTTCCTACCAGTCGCTCAGAAGGCTTGAAGATAGCGTAATGTAGCCCTGAAACTGGTTGCTCAAATAAAATAACGACTTGAAACAGAGACGACTGGAGGTGTTCTGATTCGACATTTTGCTGTCGGTTGAGGCGGTCGCCCATTCGGAACAAAGAGATGGACTCGTCCAGCGCACACGACGAAAATTCGTTTCTGCGCATTGTCCAAGTTATCTTGCCCGAACCTCGAGATGTCAGATACTCAGATCGGTGCCAAACGTTGTACGTCGATAGAGTTTCAACACAAACATCGATGTAGTTCGTGCCACGTACTGTCGTCCAATAGAACACGTCTAAACTGTAATTAAAAATAACACCAGAACTACGGAGCACAGGAAAACCATATCTGTAGATCTCGCGTGGGTGTATTGGTTCGTCGTACCTGAGGTCCCGCTTTCAAGTCTCACTGATGAGGATTTTTTTGAACTGTTTACGCGTGAAATTTATACGGGATAACATTTTCCTGACATGTAAAACGACTTTTCGGAGTTTGCAGCAATGTTCTTTTGGCAGTCTGCTTTCGCTTCGTTAGTTAAAAGTGACAAACTTATAGAGTACATTTGTATAGATAGGTGTGGTGTTCTGTCTGACATGTGCGACAGAACAGACACCACTCGTGATGAATCAGGTAGTGCATTTCTAGTTTCAGAGAATAAACAGAAATAAAAATAATGGGAACGGCAGAGTAAAGAAACAACTACATCACAATTCCGCACGTGTGATGCAATTGATTCTTTATTTTTCCTGTTCTGACTATGTAATCTGTAAAGCTACAAATGTACTCTATAGGATTACTACTTTGAAAGAAATGAAGTGGAAGCAGGCTGTTATGAGAACTTTGCCGTAAGGTCCAAATAACCCTTTTATATATCATAAATATGTTGTTCCATGTAACACTTTTACGCATAATACACTACTGGCCATTAAAATTGCTACACCAATAAGGAATGCAGATGATAAACGGTTATTCATTGGACAAATATATTATACTAGAACTCACATGTGATTACATTTTCACGCAATTTGGGTGCATAGATCCTGAGAAACCAGTAGTACCCAGAACAACCACCTCTGGCCGTAATAAAGGCCTCGATACGCCTGGGCATTGAGTCAAACAGAGGTTGGATGGCGTGTATAGGAACAGCTGCCCATGCAGTTTCAACATGATACCACAGTTCATAAAGAGTAGTAACTGGCGTATTCTGACGACCCAGTTGCGCGGACACCATTGACCAGACGTTTCCAATTGGTGAGAGATCTGGAGAATGTGCTGGCCAGGGCAGCAGTCGAACATTTTCTGTATCCAGAGAGGCCCGTACAGGACCTGCAACATGCGGTCGTGTATTATCCTGCTGAAATGTAGGGTTTCGCAGGGATCGAATGAAGGGTAGAGCCGCGGGTCGTAACACATCTGAAATGTAACGTCCACTTTTCGAAGTGTCGTCAATGCGAACAAGAGGTGACCGAGACGTGTAACCAATGGCACCCCGTATCATCACGCCGGGTGATACGCCAGGATGGCGATGACGAATACACCCTTACGCTTCCAATGTGCATTCACCGCGATGTCGCCAAACACGGATGCCACCATCATGATGCTATAAACAGAACCTGGATTCATCCGAAAAAATGACGTTTTGCCATTCGTCGTTGAGTACACCATCGCAGGCGCTCCTGTCTGTGATACAGCATGCAGCGTCAAGGCTTATCGCAGCCATGGTCTCCGAGCTGATAGTCCATGCTGCTGCAAACGTCGTCGAACTGCTGCTGCTGATGGTTGTTGTCTTGCAAATGTCCTCATGTGTTGAGTCAGGGATCGAGACGTGGCTGCACGATCCGTTTCAGCCATGCGGATAAGATGCCTATCATCTCGACTGCTAGTGATACGATAAACCGCACTCGCGATAGACTACAATCCGACCTTTATCGAAGTCGGAAACGTGATGGTACGCAGTTCTCCTCCTTACACGAGGCATCACGACAAAGTTTCACCAGGCAACGCCGGTCAACTGCTGTTAGTGTATGAGAAATCGGTTGGAAACTTTCCTCATGTCAGCACGTTGTATGTATCGTCACCGGTGCCAACCTTGTGTGAATGCTCTGAAAAGCTAATTATTTGCATATCACAGCAGCTTCTTCCTGTGGGTTAAATTTCGCGTCAATAGCATGTCATCTTCGTGGTGTAGCAGTTTTAATGACCAGTAGTGTATAATAAGAAAAAATCGGAGTTTTGGTTGATGCTATATACACATACAACGTTTGGTACCGATCCGTGTGTCTGACATTTGGAGGTTTGGGTGCGAGAGGTTCATTTCCGACTATACGCTCCACACCTAAAAATACCAAGTTCAGTGTCCTCTACGGCAAGTACAGTTTAAAATTTAAAGATTTAGGACACCCCGTAGGTACAGAGGTGTACTAAAGCAGTGTTGTCGTTACGTGGACCGCCGAGTTGCAGCAGTGGGCACTGCGGTGCAGGGCAGCGCTCACCCAGGTAGTCCTCGCCCTCGACGACGTCGAGCGCCAGCTTGGGGAAGCACTTGATGAGGGTGCGCGCGAGGCGCGTGTGCAGCCGCGTGTCGCAGATGATGAGCACGTGCAGCAGTGTCTCGCCCAGGCTGCCGCGGTACTGCATCTGCCAGCACGCCTCGTGGTCCTCCCAGCGCGCCAGCGGGTCGTGCGCCGACAGCGACGCCTCGATTGGCAGCACCACCTGTGTGTGCGAACAGGGCAGGCGGCTACAGCGTAGCAGGGCCACTGCACTACACAGCCACATCATCACCAGTCTCGTATCCTGGCCAGAAACTGAAGTCTGCAACAGCACAGAGGGCGCTAGTGAGTCCCATTAGCGGGCGTCGTTTTCTTTTTTTCCCCTTAGAATGTATTTACGCTATATTTAGAGTAAAAGAGGATTTTAGTGCACTGAATCTTCTACCCGATGCCGTTTCATGGTATTCGAGGCCTTAGCTACAGTCTCAACAGCAAAAACTTCGGACAACAACTGAAAGACAGAGAAACCAAATAATTCTACGATCGACTGGTTCCTTAAAGGGAAAATGTAGGGCTCTGAGCATACCGGAGCAAAGAAGACTGTCTTGTTGTCTATCAAAAGTGAAGTGATACGTTCCGACAGTATCATGACAACATTGACGTAACTATCAGTTCTCTGGAACAACGGCTTACCTGAGACGTTGTTGTTGTTGTTGTCAACTTAGTCCAAGGACTGGTCTGATGCAGCTCTCCGTGCTACTATATCCTGTGCAACCCTCTTCATCCCCGAATAACTACTGCAAGCTACATCCATCTGAATCTCCTTACTATACACGGTGGTCAATTGATAGTGACCGGGTAGTAGGGACAGAGCATCGAGTGACATTATACTGAGTGCACTACCCGAAAATTACCTCGAGCAATTAAACAGAGAACCGACTCGTGGAGATAACATCTTGGACCTACTGATAACAAACAGATCCGAACTTTTCGACTCTGTAAGTACAGAACAGGGAATCAGTGATCGTAAGGCCTTTGCAGCATCCCTGAATATGGAAGTTAATAGGAATATAAAAAAAGGGAGGAAGGTTTATCTGTTTAGCAAGAGTAATAGAAGGCAGATTTCAGACTACCTAACAGATCAAAACGAAAAATCTGTTCCGACACTGACAATGTTGAGTGTTTATGGAAAAAGTTCAAGGCAATTGTAAAATGCGTTTTAGACAGGTTCGTTCCGAGTAAACCTGTGAGGGACGGGAAAAACCCACCGTGGTTGAACAACAAAGTTAGGAAACTACTGCGAAAGCAAAGAGAGCTTCACTGCAAATTTAAACCCAGCCAAAACCTCTCAGACAAACAGAAGCTAAACGATGTCAAAGTTAGCGTAAGGAGGGCTATGCGTGAAGCGTTCAGTGAATTCGAAAGTAAAATTCTATGTACCGACTTGACAGAAAATCCAAGGAAGTTCTGGTCTTACGTAAAACCAGTAACTGAATCGAAACAGCATATCCACACACTCCGGGATGATGATGGCATTGAAACAGAGGATGACACGCGTAAAGCTGAAATACTAAACACCTTTTTTCCAAAGCAGTTTCACAGAGGAATACCGCACTGCAGTTCCTTCTCTAAATCCTCGCACAAAGGAAAAAATGGCTGACATCGAAATAAGTGTCCAAGGAATGGAAAAGCAACTGAAATCACTCAACAGAGGAAAGTCCACTGGATCTGACGGGATACCAATTCGATTCTACACAGACTATGCGAAGGAACTTGCCCCCCTTCTAACAGCCGTGTACCGCATGTCTCTGGAGGAACGGAAGGTTCCAATTGATTCGAAAAGAGCACAGGTAGTCCCAGTCTTCAAGAAGGGACGTCGAGCAGATGCGCAAAACTATAGACCTATATCTCTGATGACGATCTGTTGTAGAATTTTAGAACATGTTTTTTGCTCGAGTATCATGTCGTTTTTGGAAACCCAGAATCTACTCTGTAGTAATCAACAAGGATTCCGGAAACAGCGATCGTGTGAGACCCAACTCGCTTTATTTGTTGATGAGACCCAGAAAATATTAGATACAGACTCCCAGGTAGATGCTATTTTCCTTGACTTCCGGAAGGCGTTCGATACAGTTCCGCATTGTCGCCTGATAAACAAAGTAAGAGCCTACAGAATATCAGACCAACTGTGTGGCTGGATTGAAGAATTTTTAGCAAACAGAACACAGCATGTTGTTATCAATGGAGAGACATCTACAGACGTTAAAGTAACCTCTGCCGTGCCACAGGGGAGTGTTATGGGACCATTGCTTTTCACAATATATATAAATGACCTAGTAGATAGTGTCGGAAGTTCCATGCGGCTTTTCGCGAATGATGCTGTAGTATACAGAGAAGTTGCAGCATTAGAAAATTGTAGCGAAATGCAGGAAGATCTGCAGCGGATAGGCACTTGGTGCAGGGAGTGGCAACTGACCCTTAACATAGACAAATGTAATGTATTGCGAATACATAGAAATAAGGATCCTTTATTGTATGATTACATGATAGCGGAACAAACACTGGTAGCAGTTACTTCTGTAAAATATCTGGGAGTATGCGTGCGGAACGATTTGAAGTGGAATGATCATATAAAATTAATTGTTGGTAAGGCGGGTACCAGGTTGAGAATCATTGGGAGAGTCCTTAGAAAATGTAGTCCATCAACAAAGGAGGTGGCTTACAAAACACTCGTTCGACCTATTCTTGAGTATTGCTCATCAGTGTGCGATCCGTACCAGATCGGGTTGACGGAGGAGATAGAGAAGATCCAAAGAAGAGCGGCGCGTTTCGTCAGAGGGTTATTCGGTAACCGTGATAGCGTTACGGAGATGTTTAGCAAACTCAAGTGGCAGACTCTGCAAGAGAGGCGCTCTGCATCGCGGTGTAGCTTGCTTTCCAGGTTTCGAGAGGTTGCGTTTCTGGATGAGGTATCGAATATATTGCTTCCCCCTACTTATACCTCCCGAGGAGATCACGAATGTAAAATTAGAGAGATTCGAGCGCGCACGGGGGCTTTCAGACAGTCGTTCTTCCCGCGAACCGTACGCGACTGGAACAGAAAAGGGAGGTAATGACAGTGGCACGTAAAGTGCCCTCCGCCACTCACCGTTGGGTGGCTTGCGGAATATAAATGTAGATGTAGATGTAGAAGTAAGCATCAAACGAAAAAGCTGCAAACAACGAAACTCGTCTAGCTTGAAGGGGGAAACCAGATGGCGCTATGGTTGGCCCGCTAGATTGCGCTGCCATAGGTCGAACGGATATCAACTGCGTTTTTTAAAAATAGGAACCCCCATTTTTACTACATATTCGTGTAGTACGTAAAGAAATATGAATGTTTTAGTTGGACCACCTTTTTCGCTTTGTGATAGATGGCGCTGTAATAGTCACAAACGTAGCAGAACGTGGTATCACGTAACATTCCGCCAATGCGGACGGTATTTGCTTCGTGATACATTACCCGTGTTAAAATGGACCGTTCACCAATTGCGGAAAAGGTCGACATCGTGTTGATGTATGGCTATTGTGATCAAAATGCCCGACGGGCGTGTGCTATGTATGCTTCTCGGCATCCTGGACGACATCATCCAAGTGTCCGGACCGTTCGCCGGATATTTACGTTATTTAAGGAAACAGGAAGCGTTCAGCCACATGTGAAACGTCAACCACGACCTGCAACAAATGATGATGCCCAGGTAGGTGTTTTAGCTGCTGTCGCTGCTAATCCGCACATCAGTAACAGAAATTGCGCGAAAATCGGGAATCTCAAGAACGTCGGTGTTGAGAATGCTACATCAACATCGATTGCACCCGTACTATATTTCTATGCACCAGGAATTCCATGGCGACGACTTTGAACGTCGTGTACAGTTCTGCCACTGGGCAGCACAAGAGAAATTACGGGACGATGACAGATTTTCTGCACGCGTTCTATTTAGCGACGAAGCGTCATTCACCAACAGCAGTAACGTAAACCGGCATAATATGCACTATTGGGCAACGGAAAATCCACGATGGCTGCGACAAGTGGAACATCAGCGACCTTGGCGGGTTAATGTATGGTGCGGCATTATGGGAGGAAGGATAATTGTCCCCCATTTTATCGATGGCAATCTAAATGGTGCAATGTATGCTGGGTTCCTACGTAATGTTCTACCAATGTTACTACAGGATGTTTCACCGCATGACAGAATGGCAATGTACTTCCAACATGATGGATGTCCGGCACATAGCTCGCGTGCGGTTGAAGCGGTATTGAATAACATATTTCATAACAGGTGGATTCGTCGGCGAAGCACGTTTACCGGATCTGACGTCCCCGGATTTCTTTTTGTGGGGAAAGTTGAAGGATATTTGCTATCGTGATCCACCGACAACGCCTGACAACATGCGTCAGCGCATTGTCAATGCATTTGCGAACATTACGGAAGGCCAACTACTCGCTGTTGACAGCAATGTCGTTACACGTATTGCCAAATGCATTGAGGTTGACGGACATCATTTTGAGCATTTATTGCATTAATGTGGTATTTACAGGTAATCACGCTGTAACAGCATGTGTTCTCAGAAATGATAAGTTCACAAAGGTACATGTGTCACATTGGAACAACCGAAATAAAATGTTCAAACGTACCTACGTTCTGTATTTTAATTTAAAAAACCTACCTGTTACCAACCATTCGTCTTAAATTTTGAGCCTTATGTTTGTGACTATTACAGCGCCATCTATTACAAAACGAAAAAAATGGTCCAACTAAAACATTCATATTTCTTTACGTACTACACGAATATGTAATAAAAAATGGGGTTTCCTATTAAAAAAACGCAGTTCATATCCGTTTGACCGATGGCAGCGCCATCTAGGGGGCCAACCATAGCGCCATCTGTTTCCCCCTTCAAGCTAGACAAGTTTCGTTCTTTGTAGTTTTTTCGTCTGACGCTTATTTCGTGAGATAGTTTGCGCGGTCACGATCAATGGACCACCCTGTATTCACCCCTTGGTCTCCCTTTACAATTTGTACCTCCCACTCTTCCCTCTAATACTAAAGTGGTGATTCCTTGATGCCTCAGAACCTGTCCTGTCAAACAATCTCTTCTAATAGTCAAGTTAGTTAAGTCTTGTCTCTCCAATTCTATTCAGTAAATCCTAGTTAGTTACGTGATATACTCATCTAATCTTCAGCATTCTTCTTTAGCATAAGATTTCAAAAGCTTCTGTTGTTTTCTTATCTAAACTGTTAAGCATCCATGTTTCACCACATACATGGCTAAACTCCAGCCAAATAGCTTCAGAAAAGACTGCCTAACACTCGAGTCTTAATTCGATAGTAACAATCTTTTCTTTTCCAGAAACACTTTTCTTGCCATTGCCAGTCTATATTTTATAGCTTCTCTACCGCGAACTTCAATCAGTTATTTTGCTGCCTAAACAGCAAAACCTATCTACAAATTTGTCTCGTTTCTTAATCTAATTATCTCTGTGTCTCCTGATTTAATTCGACTACATTCCATTATCCTTGTGTTGCTTTTAATGAGGTTCATCTTATGTCTTCCTTTCAAGACACCGTCCATTCCGACCAACTGTTCTTCCAAGTCCATCGCTGTCTCTGACAGAACTGCAATGTCATGGGCAAATATTTTTCTTTGTTTTCCTTTACTGGTTGTTAAATGTACAGGGTAAATAACATCTGGGATAGGCTACAGCCCTCTCTCACTTTCTCCTCAAGCATTGCTTCTTTTTCATGTCCCTCCACTCTTACAACTACCATCTGATTCTGTAAAACTTGATAATAGCATTTCGCTCCCTATATTTTATTCCTGCTACCTTCAGAATTTCAAAGACAATATTCCAGTCAACATTGTCGAAAGGTTTCTTTAAGCCTACAAATGATATAAACGTAGGTAAGATAAGTCGTAGCGTCAATACCGCCTCACATATTCCTAAGTTTCTCCGGAATCCAAACTGATCTTCCACAAGGTCGGCTTCTAACGTTTTCGCCATTCTTCTGTAAAGAATTCGTGTTAGTACTTTGCAACCATGACATATTAAACTGATATTTCGGTAATTTTCACACCTGGAAGATCGAGATATAGAGCTTCAACAGTTTTGAATAATTTTTTATTCATCTCAAACTCTCGTACATGGGCTAAATTTGAGTAAAATACAAATTAAATACATGGTTTCAGAATACGTGACGTGATAGTGTAAAATGTTTGAACTAGTGTAAAATGTTAGAATTACTGTCAGTTTTAGATGTCAGTTAAGTCGTTGTTTCAGACAACGTATCAATTACAATTAAACTCTAACATGAATAAATTCTTACAGTTAGTAACTTGATATTTAGAACACGACTGCCTCAGTAGACTTCTAAACAGGAATAGACTGACAACTACATTTTGACAACTGCTGCGTTTGCAAAAAAGTTGTAGCCAAACCGAGAAAAGTGGCGCAGCAGTAAGGCACTGTACATGTATTCACAAGGAGGAGGACGAGGAGACGGAAGAGGAGATTAGTATTGAATGTCCCATCGAGAACAAGGTCATTAGAGACGGAGCACAAACTCGGATTAGGAAAGAGCACAAGCTCAGATTAGGGAAGGACGGAGAAGGAAAGCGGCCGTGCCCTTTCGAAATAATCACCCTGGAATTTGCTTTAAGCGATTTAGGGAAATCACTGAAAACCTAAATCAGGATGACCGAACGCGGGTTTGGACCCTCGTCCTCCCGAATGCGGGTCCAGTGTGCTAAACATTGCGCTGCCCCTCTAGGTCACGTGTTCAGGAGGATGGCGATTCAAATCCCCATCTGACCATCCAGAGTTTGACCGTGATTTCTCTAAATTACTAAAAGCGTTTTCTTGAGGAGGACCAAGTGTATATCGCTCAAAGGAGACGAGCCGAGAAGTAAAGTGAGTTATTTACGAAACAAGTATTTCTTCTCGGTTTTTTTTTTTTTTTTTTTTTTTTTTTTTTTTTTGCCAGACTCAAATATTCGTAAGTTTCTGCCTTGTGGCTAAGTTGCCTGGGAGAGGAAATCATGAGAGTACTCGCCCCTTCACCCTAGGTAGAGAGTAACAACTTTGTCTGTGTCCTGAGCTGGCGACGGACAAGTGGCCCAGCTTGACCGCTGCCAACAGATGGACGTCTCTTGCCTCCTAGAGGACCCTGTCCGTTACGCTTCCAGTTCTCTGGGGAGGAACTTCTGAGACCAGTCGCTGATCTCGACATGAGGGAGCTAATAGCCCGGCACTGCGGCTAGCGATTGCCACGCCAAGGCATGTTCCTCCAGTTCTGCAGAAGTAACTTGTCGGTAGCGTTTCAAGTTTTCTGAACAAAGGGATGCAGTAACAGACTGGCGCTATGCTGGCCGCTTGTCAGCTATCTATCTTCTTACACGGGAATTTTCGGTTGATTATTTTCAAAATTCCTTGTGCAGGGGGATTCGAAGATCTCACTAGGTGATCACTGCTTACGTGTCTTGATCACAGCTTACGTGTCTTGATCACAGCTCACGTGTCTTGATTGGCTGCTGCAAATCTGTGTCCAGATCTTTTTCATGGGGACGCTAGGAAGAGTACAGAAGCGATGTTTTTCGACGTTCTGCCACCTGATCTCGATGAGCACAGACTCTCCCTTCAGCCTCTGCCATCAGATTTCGATGGACACAGACTCTGCCTTCAGACTCTGGCAGCAGATTCCGACCGGCATTCTTTGATTTAGATTATGGTGGCGACTCTCCGTCTGGTATGTTGCTTCGCTCCAGTGATCACTGTAGATAGAAGGTGGATAGTATTTATGGTAGAGGAGGTTTTATTGATCCTTAAGGGATTTTATAGACACGCGTTATTTATTCAGTAGCACATTAATTATTTCATTACTTTCTCACTAGTCAAACAAGCCTATGACCATTCGCACCAATCTTCTACTTCTGATAACATAGCCAAACTCAGTAACCGTAGCTGACTCATTGCAGAACGCAAATACGAGGAGTGTTAAATATATAATGCTACACATTTTCTTGAAAGCAGGTTGGTTTTATTCAGGATTCCAATATACCAAATAATTCCCCACTCTTTTCGCTGCAAAACCTTACTGTTCCATATAATCTTCGTTCAACGAGAGGACTTCACTCCACTTTACTTGAAAGGCCTGTATGCCCGCATGGCACAATTGCTCGACGTCGGAGTCAAAATCTTGCTGCGTCAATAACCTCCCCATCACCCACGTAACGTTTCCCGCTTAGTGCGTCCTTCATCGGGCCAAACACATGGAAGTCGTTCGAACGTTGCAGGAGCCACAGCTGTGTACGGCCGGCCGGCAAGCGGGAGATCGGACAAGTTTGGAGTATTTTATTACGATGATGATAGACGCCTTGCAAAACGACTCACAGCGCGTTTTATATACTGTGTGGTCCATCTGAAGTTTCGGATAAGATTATCTCGAAAACTATACATCGGGTAAACATAGTGGGTAAGGCAAGTTTGTAAGCTCAAAGGGGGACATCAAATGATACTACACGTGATCCCCAGCCCCTGCCCCCTTGGGGGGGGGGGGGGGAGGGCAACTTTTAAATCTTAAATCGAAACACCTGTTTCTTATCACAGATTAGGTTTCTCCATAAAAAAAGTAATAAAGTTTTGTCTGAAACATTTTTTAAACCATTGACAGATGGCGCTGAAATAGAGAAAAATGTGAAATTGGGGGAGGACTCTGATTTATTTAGAATTATCCGAGAAAGACTCATCAGCTCTATAAAAAAATTGGCACCAATTCTTTCGTTACGCCAAATTAAGCTATTTTTGTACAAAATGTACTGTATCCTACTTTTAGCGTTACCCAGGAATAACGACATGGACGTAGTAGAATGATGTTCCCATGGGGTGCTTCATTAGTGTGAGTCCCCTTGCCTCTCACAATTTGGGGTGCTTAATTAATGAAATTAGCCACGAAGAAATGGTTCAAAATTATCCCCATTTGCTTCAATGCATAAAGTCAATCGTCTGCGAAAGTTGTCCACAATTTTGAGCAGCACATCCCATGGTATGGCTGCACACGCTCTTCGAATGCGTTGCTCCATATCGTTTCTGGTTGTGGGCTGTCTTTCATAAACAATATTTTTTAAATAACCCCTCAAGAAAAAATCAAGAGATGTTAGGTCTGGTGAACGTGGAGGCCACTGAATTGGTCCGCCGAGTCCTATCCACCGACCAGGGTACCGTAAATTTAAAACGTTCCGCACATTTTTAGCATAGTGTGGAGCTGCTCTGTCCTGTTGGAACCACATTCGTTGCCTAGTTTCTAAATCAACATCTTCCATTAGCTCAAACAAATCATCGCGGAGAAGTTGTAAATAAGATTCCCCTGTAACATTTCGGTCAAAAAAATACGACCCTATCAAGTAACCGTTTAAAATTCCACAGCAGACCATTAACGACCATTTGTGTTGATTGTCAATGGGTCTGTGCCAATGTGGATTGACAGGGGACCAGTAATGATAATCATAGCGATTTAATCCGCCATTGTTTTTGAATGTGGCATCATCGGTGACCATAACGTATCTAAAAAAATCATTGTCGCCTCTTATCACTTACAACGCCCATTGGCAGAAATGCAATCATATTTGCATATCTATCGTCGTTAATGTCTGTGTCAGTGTGATATCATACGCACGATATTTAGATGCCTTCAGAATCCTCAAAACAGTTGATTTCGGAATCCCAGTTTGTCTCTGAATCGCACGACTACTAATTTCGGGATCCAGTTGAACACAGGCGAGAACGGTAAGGGTACGAGCGTCATTTTCATTGCATTCGCGATGACGAGGTGGACGGTGCATGTATCCATTTCGAGCTCGTTGAGTGCAATTTCGAATAATCTTTTCGTTTGGATGTCGTCTGTTTGGGAAACGATCCGCATACAATTGCGCAGCTTCAGCGTAATTGTTATGGTATTCACCTAAAATTAACATCATATCAACAATCTCTGTAGGAGGATAGTGAGCCATGTTTCGCTAAAGAATAACTTACTTTCGTTAGTTGATGATTACGGTTCACAATCTGACAGTGAAGTGACGTCTGATCGCTTTGCACCTACCTTTATACTGAACCGTAGTTCGCAGTTTGGTCACGGTAGCACCACAGTCGGGTGAGTAATGAAATTGTGAACGGTTCCCTAACGATATTTTAGTACCATTCCGCCTCCCTCCATCAAAAACTGTGGCGGGTAGGATATATTTTGTAAAAAAAAATAGCTTCATTTGGCGTATGAAAGAATTGGTGCACATTGTGTATCGATTTGATGCGTCCTTCTCGGATCATTCTAAATAAATCGGAGGTCTTCACCAATTTTAATTTTTCTCGATTTGAGCGCCATCTGTCAATGGTTTAAAAAATGTTTCAGACAAAACTTGATTACTTTTTTTATGGAAAATCCGAATCTCCAATAAAAAATGGGGGTTTCCATTTAAGATTTAAAAGTTTCACCCCGGCCCACCCAAGGGGGTGGGGACTGGGGGTCACGTGTAGTATCATTTGATGTCCACCTTTAAGCTTACGAACTTGTCTCACCCACTATATGTATAGTTTTCGAGATAATCTCATCCGAAACTTCAGATGGACCATCTTGTATATAAGGAACTGAAGCGGAAAGGAAGAGGAATGACACGAAAAGATGTCACAGAAAAAAATTAAAATGCTTGTTTTTTAAGATCTTCATCACATGAACTAGATATGAACAAAGCAAGCATTGCTCTGTATACGTCATAACTTACTTCGTTCCTTAAAAACAAAGTATCTTCTTCCTAACAGATGTTGACAACCAATGGGTAAATGAAGCGTAATTCTGAGTCTAGTTACGGGCTCTGTACCTCGTCTTCACATTGCTCGTCGAAATGTATCTTTACTGCCGTTGTTAATACACTGGATTAAAATTCCGGTGCATTATGGTTCAAATACCGGTCCAACCATCCAGCTTAAGATTTTTCGTAATTTTCTTGAGTCGCTTAACGCAAATGCCGGGATAGTTCCTTTCATAATGGGATGGCCGATTTCTTCCCACATGCTTCCCTAACCCGAGGTTGTGCTACGTCTCTAATGACCGTCATTGAAGGGACGCTAAACCCTAACCTACCTTCATTGCTTCCTTTTTGTTTCTTTACCGTTGTTATTCCTTTGTTAGGTACATCTCTACTCGATGACCCGTCTTTCACAGATTTTGAATTTTTACCGAATGATCCTTTCTCATAGTTCTGTCCCTAGGATGTCGGTTGTAGCCGCGACGTTCATACTCTCAGAATTCGACGCCTTAGATTCTACGTTGATTCATTCTGTTACTTTACACTGAACAACAAAACTGTAGGATTCCATTATGTTTTTAGGACGTATTGCTACACCCAGTTCATTATATTTCTTACTCGTAAGAATTACGCTTTTCAAATCCTCAAGAACATCAATGAACCTCTCTGTAAGTCCATAAATGGGTCTAGTGTCCATAGTGTTACCTTGGAAGTGCTGACGGAACAAGTTTTTCAATTCCAACACCATGCTGTGGCCAAAAATTCTATAGACGTTTTCAACTCTTTCTGAATAAAACGAAACTATATGGTTCCAGAGACATTTTCAAGTCACAAATAGCTATGATGTATATATGCAGACTGAAGCGACGACTGAAAACTTGTGTCAAGGCCAGGATTCGACCTGTCTCTCCTGCTCACTATGCAGAAGCGCTAACCATTACGCAGCCTTAACACAGTGGATTCGTACAGCTGCAGGGCTGTTTCTATATTACCCTTTACAACGCATTTAAGGACTACGTTTGGTCTTGATATTCACTTGCATAAAACTGTATATACTCTCATGATAGATGCTTCTTCACTAGTTCGACCACAACTGAGTCGTGCGTGGTTCGTTTTCCCGCCATCGTGTATTTTACACCCTGTTTTTGACGTACTTCCACCTCACTACGTTAATTTAAATTACCACTGTCACTGAGTTGCTGCTTTGCCTGACCGTGAGCGGCGTTAGCAGTGCGTATCGATATATCCCCTTTCGTAGTATCTTTGCTCGACTGCTATTACTTCCCGGTCGGGCTGCGAGTCGGTTGGAACGCGTCTGGAGCGCAGTCCGGACCTGCCAGTCGGGGAGTTGCGATGCGGCACTAGTGCAGTCGGGTGGGGCGGCAGCGAGGTGCGCGTCGACACGGCTCGCCCCACCGTTGCCGCCACGCATCACTTGAGCCGCGCCACCGTCTTGGTGGATCGTCTGTCGGTCGTCCTACCGGACGACGTTTTTTGGCTCGCCGATCGTTCATGAGTCGGCTTGTGTGTGTGCATCGACTCCCGCGTGTCTTCGTGTGTGCTTAGTTACTGTTGTGTATCGTTCAGGTCTTCGTGCAAGTGTTTGTCAGGTTGTGTGTGCAGTTGCCGTTGTTTCCATTGACGACGATTTTAGATGTTGTCGGCATTCTGTGGCGAGTCGGTCGGTTGTTACGGACGAGGAAAGTTATCTCCGCGCTGTGCAGTCGGCTGGTGGCACTGGCAGCCCCTGCGCAGTGTCGGAGCGTGTGTGGAGCTGTCCGATCGCTACGAGCTTCGTGGTTCACCGCCCCAGGACGTCAAAGTTGAGTAGTGGTTTCAACTACCCAAGCCACGTCCGTTCATGTTCTAGTGGTTCATTTCGGTGGTTTGCTGTTGGGGAGGTTTTCCTGTGAGCAACACAGAGTGTTTCTACTGCAGAAATTTAGCCGCCTTGCGGAGGAATTAACTATTTCGGTCGACTACAATTTGAGTGCACCCGTGGAATTTTCTGTCTTGTGGCCGTTAGTGTTCTGGTTACCTGCCCTGGGCACTGACGTAATTTCAGGCAGTGTTCTTTTGAGTGAAGTTAACTATATCACCCTGTTTCAAAGTCAAGTGTACCAGCGGAATTTTCTGCCTAGTGGCCGTTAGTGTTCCGGTTACCTGCCCTGGCCACTAACGTAATTTCAGGCAGCGTCCTTTCCTCACCTGTTGTCGCTGTCCAACATGGTGAGTAATTTTCACAGCTAATACATACTCCATTGTGGATTATCACGTTGGTAACCTTTCCGGTTTGAGTTCTCATGTACTGATTGATGGGAAGCAAGTCATAGTGTCGGTCGGTCCGTGGCTGTCCCCTAGTTGGGTTCCGACGGATCAGGTGTAGTTGGGCTCACCACCTGTCTCGCCTAAGCGAACGAGGGCAGACCGACCTCCCTGGAGGCTTCTTAGTGCCACCGGTGTTTAGTTATCTGTTGTCAGCTATTTTAAAATTAAGGCTTATTTTTTATTTTCTTAAAAATATTGCAAAATTAATTTTTAAATTTATCTTTCAAGCTTACACATTGCGGCCTTCTGCCTTTAAAAGATTATGGTAATATATATTAAGTCCGCCCCTCGTGGTCTCGCGGTAGCGTTCTCGCTTCCCGAGCACGGGGTCCCGGGTTCGATTCCCGGCGGGGTCAGGAATTTTTCCTCCCTCGAGATGACTGGGTGTTATTGTGTCGTCTTCATCATCATCATTCATTCCCATTACGGTCGGAGGAAGGCAATGGCAAACCACCTCCACTAGGACCTTGCCTAGTAAGGCGGCGCGGTTCTCCCGCGTCGCTCCCCTACGCTCTGTAAAGAAGTATGGGACTCATCATCATCATCAATATATATTAAAATTTTGAAACTTAATTGTGGCCTTCAGCATTTGGTATTGCACCTTGCATATGTATGTTCTATCTGCTTTCCTCGTAGCCTAGATACGTTTTTTTTATTTATTTCATTTGCCTCTTTAATTTTATTTTAATCTTGTTGATTTTTAAGATTTCTTGTTGTTAAACATTCTGGCCTTCTGCCGTTAAGTCTATCGTAATATATTCTAAAATTTTGAAATTTAATTGTGGCCCTCAGCCATTTGTATTGCACTTTGCATATGTTTGCTGGTTTTTTAAAATTATTTTAGTGCTATCTTAATTGGATTTTTATCTTGTTGATTTGTTGAGATTTCTTGTTTGGAGGCCTTCAGCCGTGAAACAGTTGCATTCGGTAAAGGTCCGACTATGTGCCGCTTTGGTTGTAAATGTTATTAAATTATAATAAATGACAATTAGAAGCAGAAACTGACCTCAACTTTTGGCCCTTTTCACAATCCTATTACCTGTTCTGCCCAGCAGGTTTAGCGGGCGTTTCAACAACATTTACTCATATCTAGCCATTTTCGCTCTACAGATTTAATTAACTTGTCTTCAAGTCTCAGTACACACCGATCTTTGAAGTGATTATAAAGGTGCAGGTAAAGCTATGTGCAAAGCGAAGGTTGGTTCGAACACCAAAGTGCCTTACTAGCCATGCTCCTATCGGAAGTAGTTTATCGTTGCCTTGCCCCATTTGACGAACTGACTTACCGTGCCTACAATTTAACGTGGAGCACGGTGCAACTCGACATTTTTTTTCGCTTGAACGTACATTGCCAGAATTGAAAGAAATGGTTGATTGGCACTTCACTTCGAATCCAAGGAATAAACAAAACATAGGATTCGCACATATTTACCTCTGAAGGTTTTCCAGGAGCATTTATTTCACCATAGCGAAAGACTTCATTTGAGTGACAGACTTTACTAATTTCTCCACTTTTCCTTTTCATTTTAAGTTTTCCTTTCTTTTCTTCGTACACCACGAGTGCCTTTTCCTCGTATGTCCCTGAACAATGCCCCAGTCTACTTTCGCCCTTAATTGTGTTGTGATTATTTTCTGCGTATCTTCTGAGAGTAAACAACAAACAGCGACGTGACGCAGTTCTCAACAATACATTCGTCCATACAACGGCCCGTACCGTTGCTGAGCATTAGTCTGCGACGGGACGATTGGCGAGCGACACGGATGTGTCGGTTCCTAGTCATCAGGGAAGGAAACCGTGCAATACGGTAATAGTACAGAAAGGTGACAGCAGCAGAAGGTAAGCCGCCAAGACACTTCAGAGTTCTGCCTATCCCTGACAACTGAAATACAGACATAAAATCGATTTACCTTTCTGCGTAAGCACAACATAAATTATCACAGCACATATACGTAGCCGGCTGCGGTGGCTGAGCGATTCTAGGCGCTTCAGTCCAGAACCAAGCGGCTGCTACGGTTGCAGGTTCGAATCCTGTTCAAATGGTTCAAATGGCTCTGAGCACTATGGGACTCAACTGCTGGGGTCATCAGTCCCCTAGAACTTAGAACTACTTGAACCTAACTAACCTAAGGACATCACACACATCCATGCCCGAGGCAGGATTCGAACCTGCGACCGTAGCAGTCGCGCGGTTCCGGACTGCGCGCCGAGAACCGCGAGACCACCGCTCGAATCCTGTCTCGGGCATGGATGTGAGGCATGGATGTGAGTGATGTCCTTAGGTTAGTTAGGTTTACGTAGTTTAAAGTCTAGGGGACCTCAGATGTTAAGTCCCATAGTGCTTAGAGCCATTTTGAACATATATGTAATGAATATGGTGCATTTGAATGTGGCAGTTTCATCCAGGGTAGTTTGATTTTACAAGTTACTCATCCAAACTTTTTATTACGGTTTGTCTGAATCAGTTTATGTTGGAGAAAATTATCCGTTCTCCTACGAAGTTACCGTGCCAAGTGCACACACATAAAGCACGGGCAGTCAATCACTCACTTCCGGATCTTCGTTAGTAGTAAAATTTTCTAATCGCCTTCTGGTCCCGCAGTGATGATAATTTATAAAGTAGGGAAATAATTTCACAAAATTCTTAGCGCAGAGTTACAGCAAATTAAAGCATATAATAATTATTATTTACCAAGTGTTTTATGTCAAAACTTTACGAAAACCCAGTGAAAATGTTTTTAAAACCGTTACCGCAGATTGCCCACTGTGCAAGCTGGAACGGCTACTAGTGGGCGGTACGTACCAGATTGACAGCCACTGGCAGGGATCATGTGACCAGTCGAGTGTATCACCACGGCGTCTTGAAAACAAGCTATCTCCACGCACGAATTATAAGAAATAATATTTTTTTGTAAGAATTTCTAAGGCATTGTAGACGGATTTCGTGCATGAAGCTGCATTTCTTCACAAAACTTATTTGACTTTTAAATCATAGGCTTCTTAAAAAGTATGGCTATTAAAGGAATGAAATGCGATTTGAAAGTTTTGCGACTGCGGAAAATAATCACAGTTATGGTCCTTGTATTATGCAGTTCGTATCCTCAATACCAGTACAGTTCGCCCATACTTTTTAGGCTTGTCGTCTCTCTAGTGCTAGATAGGTAGAGGTCGCATGGCAACTTTGGCGATCAGACGATACTGGTCGCAAAAGGCATAAGGCCATAGGCGTCATTGCTAAATGCCGGGTTTCATTACGGTAGTAAATAATTTAAAGCACTTATACAAGACCTCTTACAGTGCTACGTAACCCTTGGTCTTTCACATCGAGTAACGCCGTCGATAACGAGTTCGTTAAGGACCCAACACGCCAACGACGTATCGCTGGCATTCGGCAACAATACGAGCTGCCACAGGTCACTCTCATCGACCCATCACCTACGAGCGATTTGCCAGGCCATTTGAACCACCCCTTCGAAGGCCAGTATGTCGGCTAGTTCTTTCATGTTTAGCAGCAGCGGCACTTGATTTGCGTATGTCGACTCCTGGCAGAGGTACTTTCTTAGGCTAACCCAGAGGAATTATCTACATTACGACGAAAAACAAGTAATAAGAGGTTCCATTTGTGATCGTAGGATGTATCTAAACGCGGAATCGATAATGTGACAAGAACATTAATAATACTACTTGTCGAACCTCCAGATACCGGTATTATCAATACGCGCCCACAGATGGAAATTGTCGCCAAAGATGCTAATATGCATCCGGCTGTCCAGGTTTGCTACATCGCACGTATATCAATGTTGGTAGACAATTCTGCGGAAACGTTGTCCACACTGTAACATTGTCGCTTCCGCCATTTTTCTTGCAATAACACGAGCAGAGTTTTGTTTTGCCGTTCGACTTACATATCACCTTATCCTATGACGCAGAAAACCAGACTCCCCGAAAAATCCTCCCGTACCCTCTCACCAAAAAGGCCGTTAATGTGTACGGGTTACAGGGAAAGTCGTTGCTGTAAGGGCACAAATTATGCCTTTCAAGACATGCAGCAACTGCTGGTAAGGTGTACCAGATTATTTCAGTTGTTGTTGTTGTCTTCAGTCCTGAGACTGGTTTGATGCAGCTCTCCATGCTACTCTATCCTGTGCAAGCTTCTTCATCTTCCAGTACCTACTGCAACCTACATCCTTCTGAATCTGCTTATTGTATTCATCTCTTGGTCTCCCTCAACTATTTTTACCCTCCACACTGCCCTCCAATACTAAATTGGTGATCCCTTGATGCCTCAGAACATGTCCTACCAACCGGTCCCTTCTTCTTGTCAAGTTGTGCCACAAACTCCTCTTCTCCCCAATTCTATTCAATACTTCCTCATTAGTTATGTGATCTACACATCTAATCTTCAGCATTCTTCTGTAGCAGCACATTTCGAAAGCTTCTATTCTCTTCTTGTCCAAACTATTTATCGTCCATGTTTCACTTCCATACATGGCTACACTCCATACGAATACTTTCAGAAACGACTTCCTGACATTTAAATCTATACTCGATCTTAACAAATTTTTCCTCTTCAGAAACGCTTTCTTTGCCATTGCCAGTCTACATTTTATATCCTCTCTACTTCGACCATCATCAGTTATTTTGCTCCCCAAATAGCAAAACTCCTATACTACTTTAAGCGTCTCATTTCCTAATCTAATTCCCTCAACATCACCCGACTTAATTCGACTACATTCCATTATCCTCGTTTTGCTTTTGTTGATGTTCATCTTATACCCTCCTTTCAAGACACTGTCCATTCCGTTCAACTGCTCCTCCAAGTCCTTTGCTGTCTCTGACAGAATTACAATGTCATCGGCGAACCTCAACGTTTTTATTTCTTCTCCATGGACTTTAATACCTATTCCGATTTTTTTCTTTTGTTTGCTTTACTGCTTGCTCAATATACAGATTGAATAACATCTGGGACAAGCTACAACCCAGTCTCACTCCCTTCCCAACCACTGCTTCCCTTTCATGCCCCTCGTCTCTTATAACGGCCATCTGGTTTCTGTACAAATTGTAAATAGCCTTTCGCTCCCTGTATTTTACCCCTGCCACCTTTAGAATTTGAAAGAGAGTATTCCAGTCAACATTGTCAAAAGCTTTCTCTAAGTCTACAAATGCTAGAAATGTAGGTTTGCCATTCCTTAATCTATTTTCTAAGATAAGTCGTAGGGTCAGTATTGCCTCACGTGTTCCAACATTTCTGCGGAATCCAAACTGATCTTCGCCGAGGTCGGCTTCTACCAGTTTTTCCATTCGTCTGTAAAGAATTCTCTTTAGTAATTTGCAGCTGTGACTTATTAAACTGATAGTTCGGTAATTTTCACATCTGTCAACACCTGCTTTCTTTGGTATTGGAATTATTATATTCCTCTTGAAGTCTGAGGGTATTTCGCCTGTCTCATACATCTTGCTCACCAGATGGTAGAGTTTTGCCAGGACTCGCTCTCCCAAGGCCGTCAGTAGTTCCAATGGAATGTTGTCTACTCCTGGGGCCTTGTTTCGACTAAGGTCTTTCAGTGCTCTGTCAAACTCTTCACGCACTACCGTATCTCCAATTTCATCTTCATCTACATCCTCTTCCATTTCCATAATATTGTCCTCAAGTACATCGCCCTTGTACAGACCCTCTATATACTCCTTCCACCTTTCTGGTTTCCCTTCTTTGCTTGGAACTGGGTTTCCTTCTGAGCTCTTGTTATTCATACAAGTGGCTCTCTTTTCTCCAAAGGTCTCTTTAATTTTCCTGTAGGCAGTATCTATCTTACCCCTAGTGAGATAAGCCTCTACAGCCTTACATTTGTCCTCTAGCCATCCCTGCTTAGCCATTTTGCACTTCCTGTCGATCTCATTTTTGAGACGTTTGTATTCCTTTTTGCCTGCTTCATTTACTGCGTTTTTATATTTTCTCCTTTCATCAAATAAATTCAATATTTCTCCTGTTACCCAAGGAGTTCTACTAGCCCTCGTCTTTTTACCTACTTGATCCTCTGCTGCCTTCACTACTTCATCCCTTAAAGCTACCCATTCTTCTTCTACTGTATTTCTTTCCCCCAATTCCTGTCAATTGTTCCCTTATGCTCTCCCTGAAACTCTGTACAGCCTCTGGTTCAGTCAGTTTATCCAGGTCCCATCTCCTTAAATTCCCACTTTTTGCAGTTTCTTCAGTTTTAATCTATAGTTCATAACCAATAGATTGTGGTCAGAGTCCACATCTGCCCCTGGAAATGTCTTACAATTTAAAACCTGGTTCCTAAATATCTGTCTTACCATTATATAATCTATCTGAAACCTTCTAGTATCTACAGGGTTCTTCCATGTATACAGCCTTCTTTTATGATTCTTGAACCAAGTGTTAGCTATGATTAAGTTATGCTCTGTGCAAAATTCTACCAGACGGCTTCCTCTTTCATTTCTCTCCCCCAATCCATATTCACCTACTATGTTTCCTTCTCTTCCTTTTCCTACTCTCGAATGCCAGTCACCCATGACTATTAAATTTTCGTCTCTCTTCACTACCTGAATAATTTCTTTTATCTCATCATACATTTCATCAATTTCTTCATCTGCAGAGCGAGTTGGCATATAATCTTGTACTACTGTAGTAGGCATGGGCTTCGTGTCTATCTTGGCCACAATAATGCGTTCAGTATGCTGTTTGTAGTAGCTTACCCTTATTCCTATTTTTTTATTCATTATTAAACCTACTCCTGCATTACCCCTATTTGATTTTGTATTTATAACCCTGTATTCATCTGACCAGAAATCTTGTTCCTCCTGCCACCGAACTTCACTAATTCCCATTATATCTAACTTCAACCTATCCATTTCCATTTTTTAATTTTCTAACCTACCTGCCCGATTAATGGATCTGACATTCCACGTTCCGATCCGTAGAACGCCAGTTTTCTTTCTCCTGATAACGATTCCTCTTGAGTAGTCCCCGCCCGGAGATCCGAATGGGGGACTATTTTACCTCCGGAATATTTTACCCAAGGGGACGCCATCATCATTTAACCATACAGTAAAGCTGCATGCCCTCGGGAAAAATTACGGCTGTAGTTTCCCCTTGCTTTCAGCCGTTCTCAGACCAGCACAGCAAGGCTGTTTTGGTTAGTGCCACATCAGTCAATCATCCACACTGTTGCCCCTGCAACTACTGAAAAAGCTGCTGCCCCTCTTCAGGAACCACACGTTTGTCTGGCCTCTGAACAGATACCCCTCCGTTGCGATTGCACCTACGGTACGGCTATCTGTATCGCTGAGGCACGCAAGCCTCCCCACCAACGGCAAGGTCCATGGTTCATGGGGGTAGCCCTTCTGTTACAGTTGTGATTTCATATACAGAACTCTACCAACAAACTCCCAGAAGTAATAGTGTGAACGAAATAGAAAAAAAATACCAGTAAAAATTCTCTAAAGTGAATCCCTTAAGAGCTATGAGCATTTGTTCATCTTCGTTATTGTGAACCATATCTCTTCCAATGAACATGTTTTTATATCTCTTAAAGTATGCTTTATGCAACCCATGTTTGCTAGACATATTTCGATCTTTTAGTCCAATCCACCTCCTCCCAAAATATGGAAAGCAAAGAATTTGCACTAGATGAGTTGAAAAAGTGCTAATAACTTTTCAATATGAAGTTTCGACCATAGTCAGCCGTCTTAAGACCACCTCGACCTATTTACTGTGTAACGCGTGAACTTTGTCGTTGCGTATGGTTGTCTCAATATTTTTTTAAAAGTATTTCTTAATGGTGAGGCGTTCATACATAGTGCCGAAATTGACAAGTTACATTATTAATAACCTGAAAACAATCTGAAGAGGCCAACAACGACCGAAATCGGTAATCTCCTGTATTAAATCGTAATTGTGACTTAAACAATAATTAGCTATAATAAGTACCGATAAACACACAGAGCACGTGTGCAGATACCTTCCTACTCTTGGAAGTGCCGAACGCAGTAGAAATTGATGAGCTCTTATGGAAGAGAAGAGTCCGCTTGAGGTTTATTTGAACGGTGAGCTCGGCCACTGCATATGTCGCTTGGCCTTTGCGTACCGCTGTATTTGAACACCACTTTGGTCAATGCCGTGTGGGGCTACATGTCTTCCTCCGACGGCTGTTCAGTCTTTCTACCACTCCTCTCGCAATACACTTCCCCTCTTGAGACACGAACAGTCTCAAAACTTAACCTTTCCAGAAACACTTTTCCCAAAGTTAGCAATCATCTCTTTTTGAAACTTTCTTTAATTATTGTGACCATCTTTATCTTCTGGCTTATTAAAGGTCACGCTGACAGGGGATCTTGCATACACCCACCTTACGTAGCATTAGAACCTCTGTCACAGGAGAGGCTCCTCCCCACAAGTTGGACAAACCAAGACATCAGAGCAAAGTTTTGAATCGTTTAAGCTTTGTCTTAAGAAGCCGGGTCATGGTGTTATTCCGAAGTTCTGCATGTTAATACACTTCATCGAACCGTCTACTATGAATAGAATTTAACAAACCAGCATTCGTGCAAAAGAGAAACATGTATAATAAATATAAATTTAAGTGTTAGAGTGTCTTATCTGAAAGTGTTTATTTGGGAGATAGCCTTCTATGAGCCGAATGTGCAGAATAAAAATTACAGACAAGAGAAGAATTTAAGCTTTTGAATTGTGATGCAGAAGTGGTATAGTAGTTACGCAGATGTGATATATGTAGGATAGGTTTGCGTGGACAACTGCATCAGATCGGTCTGTGTACTGATAGCTATGATAATAGTTATTACAATGGGACCATTAAAGTTTTTTCTATTCACATGATTAAAAATTAGATCTTCAGTTTTTCGCGAGAGGTTGCTTTCAGAGATTAGACCATCCGAGCATTGTATCAGCCCCACTCGATTTACTACTGCGTGCTGAAAATTATTCCTCCGATTTTTATGTGAAAATTCCTAAGGCTTATTAAATAAAGCAAGCATTATTAACATTCTACGTCTTTATTCTTCATCTCTACACATTTATTTCTCCACATACTCAGCCTGGAATACATAAAATATATTCGCAACTGCAAATATGGACAAGCATCAGCCGTATAATTGAATGACGAGAGTGCAAATTTGTGCCGGAGCGGCACTGGAACCCGGATTTCCAGCGCTCGCCTTACCCTCAGGCTGTCCGAGCACAGCTCAAGGCCAGACCCAACCGTGCATATGTCGTCAACCAGTTATATACAACCACTGCATCGTACTTCTTAACAACAGAGGCAGTGCAATATCGTATCGTATAGTCACCCTAGCGGCGAACACTTCTCCCAAGGAGTGAATAGTTTGTTGATAGCGTCACTAGAGAATGTTTGTCTTTCTTGGCGGAACTAAAACCTCACCTCTGCTTGCACCAATCCATCACTACCGAAGTGGAGTCCTCGAAAGTTGTCTTTAATCGGATGTGGCCAAGTCGGGACTCTGTAGAGAATGATCGATGACAGTGAACTCTAAGTGGCGGCTTGTTGTAGACGTCACAGCACTCGCGTGTGGTCTGCCATTGTCATGCTGAAGCAGAGAGTGCTTAATGTGTGGACGAACTCTTCGAATTCGAAACCGGATTACAGCACACTGTTTCTCAACCACCGACATAACTACGTTACAAACCACCATGTTACACGCTACAGTTCGGAGCCTCCTAGCGGCAGAGGGCTGCAAATATGTAGACGTGAAGAATGAAAATGTAGAATGTTAATAACGTTTGGCGGTTTAAAGAATTTCTCTTTTCCATTTGATTAGTGCAGTGCGTTGTGGTGGCGTTAAGCCATCTCTTTCTGTTAACTAATCGATGTAACTGGAGAACTGCTGAGGGAATACATAGCCCTGGTAAAAAAAAAAAAAAGTCCGAAGAAATTCAATAATTTAAAGATACTGGTTCACGTTTGTGAAAAGAACAACAATTTATTGTAATCTACTTAAGTTACCGTCACATTACATTTGGGTTCTATGTTTTCGATAAGAGGCTCTTTGGTATTAAGAGCAAACACCAACTGTCAGGTACACGCACTTTCTGTAGACTGTTGTGCAATGTGGTGAACAAAGTGGGACCTGTAAGAGTGACAAATGATTTCTCTTCGTGTGATAACATTTCTTTGTTTCATTTGTCTAGCAGACTGGTACAAGTAGTTAGTCCGAGTCACCAACGTGATTTCCCACTAAATGTCAGTTCTCGTAAGAAAGACGTGGAGGCTACTTTACTTGTAAAGGTAAATCTGACTGGACATTGGGCTGGCTGCAGGTAGAGGAAAGCCATTGTATCTGCTGCGGCTCTACGAAGGAGAAAGTGGCGGGTGGGAAGTGAGACCGGCCGGTGTGGCCGAGCGGTTCTAGGCGCTTCAGTCTGGATCCGCGTGGCCGCTACGGTCGCAGGTTCGAATCCTGCCTCTGGCATGGGTGTGTGTGATGTCCTTAGGTTAGTTAGGTTTAAGTAGTTCTAAGTTCTAGGGGACTGATGACCTCAGATGTTAAGTCCCATAGTACTCAGAGCCATTTTGGGAAGTGAGGGTGCCAGCGTGCCCTCGCCACGGCCACCTTCTATCCACGGTATAGGTCCCACAGGTTCACCTTTTGATAGCAGCCTCATTGGACCTGGGGACGTCCTGGAGGGAGTGGAAAGAGAAGAAATCCCCAGCCCTATCCAGGACTGAACCGGGGACGTCCAATGCTAGAGTCCAGGTGTCTACCCAGAGACCAACACGACCACTTCTTGAACAGAATAGCTTTGCAATTTAATTTTTAATTTCAGCAAGGGACTTGAGGAAGAGGTACTGTACTGTAATGTACACATGGAATGGCATAGGCCAGATACTGTTTTAATGTATATCATATACACTCCTGGAAATTGAAATAAGAACACCGTGAATTCATTGTCCCAGGAAGGAGAAACTTTATTGACACATTCCTGGGGTCAGATACATCACATGATCACACTGACAGAACCACAGGCACATAGACACAGGCAACAGAGCATGCACAATGTCGGCACTAGTACAGTGTATATCCACCTTTCGCAGCAATGCAGGCTGCTATTCTCCCATGGAGACGATCGTAGAGATGCTGGATGTAGTCCTGTGGAACGGCTTGCCATGCCATTTCCACCTGGCGCCTCAGTTGGACCAGCGTTCGTGCTGGACGTGCAGACCGCGTGAGACGACGCTTCATCCAGTCCCAAACATGCTCAATGGGGGACAGATCCGGAGATCTTGCTGGCCAGGGTAGTTGACTTACACCTTCTAGAGCACGTTGGGTGGCACGGGATACATGCGGACGTGCATTGTCCTGTTGGAACAGCAAGTTCCCTTGCCGGTCTAGGAATGGTAGAACGATGGGTTCGATGACGGTTTGGATGTACCGTGCACTATTCAGTGTCCCCTCGACGATCACCATTGGTGTACGGCCAGTGTAGGAGATCGCTCCCCACACCATGATGCCGAGTGTTGGCCCTGTGTGCCTCGGTCGTATGCAGTCCTGATTGTGGCGCTCACCTGCACGGCGCCAAACACGCATACGACCATCATTGGCACCAAGGCAGAAGCGACTCTCATCGCTGAAGACGACACGTCTCCATTCGTCCCTCCATTCACGCCTGTCGCGACACCACTGGAGGCGGGCTGCACGATGTTGGGGCGTGAGCGGAAGACGGCCTAACGGTGTGCGGGACCGTAGCCCAGCTTCATGGAGACGGTTGCGAATGGTCCTCGCCGATACCCCAGGAGCAACAGTGTCCCTAATTTGCTGGGAAGTGGCGGTGCGGTCCCCTACGGCACTGCGTAGGATCCTACGGTCTTGGCGTGCATCCGTGCGTCGCTGCGGTCCGGTCCCAGGTCGACGGGCACGTGCACCTTCCGCCGACCACTGGCGACAACATCGATGTACTGTGGAGACCTCACGCCCCACGTGTTGAGCAATTCGGCGGTACGTCCACCCGGCCTCCCGCATGCCCACTATACGCCCTCGCTCAAAGTCCGTCAACTGCACATACGGTTCACGTCCACGCTGTCGCGGCATGCTACCAGTGTTAAAGACTGCGATGGAGCTCCGTATGCCACGGCAAACTGGCTGACACTGACGGCGGCGGTGCACAAATGCTGCGCAGCTAGCGCCATTCGACGGCCAACACCGCGGTTCCTGGTGTGTCCGCTGTGCCGTGCGTGTGATCATTGCTTGTACAGCCCTCTCGCAGTGTCCGGAGCAAGTATGGTGGGTCTGACACACCGGTGTCAATGTGTTCTTTTTTCCATTTCCAGGAGTGTATATAAATATATGTTTACTATAGAGGGGATACATTGTTATCGTATATCTCAGAAAATACCTGACCAATTTACATCAAATTTTTCACAATAATGAAGATTCTGCGAGACATGGGCTACATATGTTTATTGTACGGTGTGTTCAAAAAGTCTCTCCGCAGTGCCGTATGATTGTTAGCCGCGCGTGCCGTATGCCGCAGTGAATACACCGAAATGAAACTCTCTGCAGTATCGTTGTGCGTTTATTGTTTCGTCGAAAAATATGGGAGCCACAATCCGACGTGTAGAAACTGCAGTCCAAACTCCTATTTTCACACAATGAAGTGGTTCCTCACGAATACACAATGGATTTACAGTACTCCACATACGAGAATTTGCGAGTTCATAAACCCGGATAAATGAAACCACGCCTCATCAGTGAAAAACGTTTCATTAAGAATATCCCTTCCACTTTTTTGAACGAAATTTTTGAACCATCGACAATAATGCAGTTTCCTGCCATGATCAGTGTTTTTCAGTTCTTGTACGACTGTCACTTTGTATGGGAAAAGTTCTAATTTTTTCCTTACTGTTGCATGGACGTTTCGACACTAGCGTCGATTTCCTGGGCGAGTTTTCTTACTGACTTGTGCGGACTCAAGAACATTTTATCGGAAATATCGAGTTGTTTATCCTCAGACAAAACGCTAGGACGACCACTTCTCGGTGCACCTGTCAGTGAACCAAATCTCGCACAGTATCGCGATGTTGGAGTCTTGTCTCCGGGAAAACTGAATTAAATTTTTGACGAACTGAAACTGTATTTACAGCCAGCTTTGAACCTTTGTTCTACTAAAAATACACGTTCTTCAATGGTTAGCATTTTAACACTGACAAAAACGAAACAAACGAACAAAGGAACTAAACTTGAATGTTCACGTCAACACGTAAGACACACACCAACGATACTACTGACGCTGGCTGAGATAAACGAAACAGTGGAATGTTCGGAGAGTCCACTTGAAGGGAAGTAACCCAGGCAGGCGAACAATCATACGGCACTGCGGAAAGACTTTTTGGACACCCCGTATATAATACATAAATGTATATGTAATGTACAGATGGGTAACGTTGAGAATGAGGAGGTGGAAGAGATGGACAAAGGGAGGAAGAGGAGGAGGGCAGAGAGAGGGGATAGGAGGAGGTTAAGAGTTATAGCCAACCGCGATACATGTTTTGCAATTGCGGAGCATTTCCCGGTTTGCTAGTTAAACTATACAGAATGGTTTTCAAAAACTTTCAGCTTTAGCTATCGGCTTTTGCGCCGCTGGAACGCGATGTACAGACAGCTGACTGACCTCCTTCTGGTCACGGAACTTCCAGCGCAGGTACTCGGCCCTGTTGATGACCTGGCCGCGGCCCTCGCCGTACATCAGCACGCCGAACTGCTCTCGGATCAGCTTCTCCACCTGCAACGAGTCGCACTCTCGTCCATCATCCGTCCAGTGGTAGAGCCGAAACACAGTAGCCGCAGGCAGCCGACTGTGGAGGGAGTCGATCGGCATTGTGAGTCAGGGCTGTTATCATAAGTACGCTAGATTCCCAAGAAATAGGTTTCATTACCATTAAAGAAGATCGTTCAGAACAAGAAAGTATGGGATGAGAAGGGTATGAGAGGTGGGAATAAATAAGAAACATCCAAATTGCCTGATACCCACCTTAACGTCCTTGATTTTTTTTTTCTTTTGTGTATCATTTACCTTTCATCAGCAACATTACTAGATGCTATGGTTTGCTGCCCAGCAAATACATATAACAAGAGGAACTGCAATACAAGAGGTTCACAATGTGATTAAAGGACAAAACTATTAAATCTCCGAAACAAGTCTTAATTTTAAATGCGAATGGTGTTAAAACATGGCTGAAATAAAAATAATAAACTGGCTGCTTTGCTTTTTTAAATTCCGTAATTTCATTTTTGTTGTAACTATTCAGGCCAAGTCCAAAATCGAATAATACTAATTACATGGTGTTAATTCGAGAGCGTTCTGTGGTCATCGAAGAAACGTTTAGACTAATTACAGAGCCATAGCATGGTCATTTACTAACGGAATCAGTACTAGGACGTAAACAGTGTACAAGGAGATCTAAAAAAGCTTTGTATGGTCCAAAAAGTTGCCCATTTTGAAAGAAGAGATTTTTCTCAGATTTCATCAGGATTCTAACTGTTAATATAGTTTAAAACCGTGGCAGATTTATTGCTGAAAAACTTCTTCCATCGACGAATTTTTTGTGAAAAACTTCTCGCATTCCATCCACGAATTTCTTTCTTGAACAACATTATCTGCTTTTAATTTATCTTGTTCATAAGAAGAACTACGCCTCGTCTTTTACAACTGAATTTATGTCGTTGGCTTCAATCAAACATAGTTCACCTAACAGTGTTGGGTATCTGCTGTAGTATACGGAGCAGTAAAAGAAATTATTTTTTGCTTGACTACTAGTATTTTGTTTTGAGAAACGTACTGTTCCATAGCATTATTTTTAGATTACCTTAAGATTCACAAATTTACAAAAAAGAAGCATGTAGACTGAGGACTTACTTTTGTGTCTCCTATGATTGTGTGTCCATTGGTTCGACAGTAAGCATCTTTGGAGCCGAACTTTTTGGACAAGTTTTCAGTTAGCTGCATGTCACAACCTTGCTGTTCTCTGGATTTGGTCATTCTGCTGCAAACCTTACTGTGCACTGCACTTCACCCTGCTGGTACGTTAGTTGAAAGATCGTGGGAACAGTAGAGAGTAGCGACTGAAAGGGATTCTCCACTCCGCAGGGAGATTGGATGCTCCATTCCTTATTAAAACACTGCCAGTTTTGCTCAAACAACAGACCCTCCTCAGTCAGAATGTTATGAATGCCGGAGGATGGTCTACTGTTTGACCAAAACTGGTGATGTTCCAATGAAGAAAGCATATATTTCTCTTGCGGCAAACTATGATTTTTGAAGACATAGTTTCTGTTTACTTTATGATAATCTGTATGAAACTGTCTTCTTGAGAATGACCATGTCCTTTCTTCTGTTATACGGTAGGACTGACATGTGCGATTTATTCCCGTATGACGAATTCCTTGTACAGTATCAAGTGTTCTGCATGTTCTGTTGGGTACATTCACTCTGCAATGTTCTTATGTGTTCCTTTATTAAAGTCTCTAGCAGTCATTGTAATACATCTGGAGTCGCAACTATTACTTTTTAGTTTACATATCCCTGAACCTTTACACTTATCTTTCTCGAGTGTCATTGTTGTTTTGTTTATTTTTAGTGTACTATTTGTGTATTTCCCACATTGTGTTCGTATCAGGATCAGAAACTCAATAAATTCGTAATTTATTAATTAAGGTTTCCAGCAGAGTTCCATAAAATATATTTACTAGTGACTAGCTTCGAACATTTTCGTTCATTCTCAAACCACAAACCTACATTAAAAGGTATAACATTATTAACGAAACAAGAAATACAAAATTTTCAAGTGTTTCGTATGCACAGATTACAGTACTGCAACAAATCTTTTATGACATACCTGCATTTGTAATGTTTGACTGTAATATATTTGTTTTTACACTCATTTTCAGAAAAAAACCAGAATACCTTGAACGACTACAGATAGGACGTTCATATTCACAGGACACGTATATTAATATGTTCTGCAGAAATGATTAGCGTTTCAGTCATCTCGATTCAGCACGTGTCCTGTTGCCTAATAGGCACAGGGTCCGCCATGGGTCCTGATAACTTGTTCCATGCGTGATGGCATCGAAGCGTGTAGGGTCCTGTTGTACAACCATCCATGCTGCATTCGCCTGGTTCCAAAGTTCATCTGTGGTAGCTGTCACTGGGTAAAGGCACTGCACCCATCGTTTCACCATGCCCCACACATCTGCGATTGGCGACAAGTCTGTTGATCTGGCGGACCAGGCTAAAGGCTGACATCCCGTGTCACAAAGAAGGCACCTGGTCGTCCATTGCCTTGCAGAAAAATGGCGTCTGGAGTGTTGTGCAGAGAAAGGGTATTACTGCAGATCGCAATATGTCACCCACGTAAGTCACACTGGTTACAGTGCCCTGGACACGCACTAACTGTGATTTATGGTTGTAACCAATAGCAGCCCACACCATAAAGCCTTGAGCTGACGCTGTACGTCTTGTGCACAAGCAGTCATTGTCATGCCACTCTCCCTGTCTGCGGCGAACCATAATGCTGCTATCATTTTCAAACAAATTTAGAACCTGGATTCGACCGAAAACATTATCTGATGCCATTCTTGACCCCAATGACGTCGTTCCATACACCATTGCCTTCTAGTATGTTTCTCCACATTCGTCAAAGATAGGCGGAGAAGCGGACCTCGCGCACGTAACCCATGCCGTAATAACCGGCGACGGACTATCACCCCTGATAGTGAACGATGAATTACTCTGTTCCATTGTTGCGCCAGGGTCGAGGAGGGCGAAGAACTGTCCTGAAATGCCATTCGGAAGAGGTGTCGATCTTCTTGAGGGGAGGTCTGGGTGATGTGACCTGTCCCATTTTGTCGTGTTCTACGGCCTTCCGTGAACCATTCTGCACACACCCTTTGCTCTGCCTATATACTTCGTCCCACACGAGCACCAGTTTCCCGGATGGATGCATCACATTCTCTTATGTCAATAATGTGCCTTCTTTCAAACTCACTGGTTTCACGGTACGATTCGCGCATACGTCTGGGAGCATCCTACACGTCTACGTCACACTGATCCATTACCTTCGGCTTTCAGCCACAACGAAAGCCGCATGCACATTTTACCAGTAAGTTGTATTTCCCCGCGATATGGATGTTTACCTTGAAACCGGGACCAAAATGATTCAAATGCTAATCATTTTTGCAGAATATACTAATGTAGTTGTCCTGTGAATATGAACGTCCTATCTCTAGTCGTTCAAGGTGTTCTGTTTTTTCTGAACATGAGTGTACATCAGATCGTTATAGCAAATATTATTTGACTGTATTACAGTTGTCTTAGTACATTCAAAATTCGATAGGGGTCTTTAGTTGCTTATACATAAAAGTTTGACAGGCGCCTTCAGTTGTTTATTATGTGTCCATATGCATTGTCTCTCCAGAGGTCATAATGTTACAACTAAATACACAGTTAATTTTTCGAAAAAGGTCACATATATTGTCGAATTATTTTATAAATTACTGACCTGTCATCACTCAGCTGCTTTAATGAATGAAGTATCATTTTTTAAAAAGAGAAGAATTTTGTTAAAAATTGGGACTGCTCGTTCATCGATTGCGCGGCTCGTTTATCTTCCGCTTATATGTTTCCCATTCTTCCGTTATGTCAAACTTTATTCCTTTAGGTGCCACGTGTAAAATATTCATAGTATTTTCAGTACCACATGCTGAATGTTTTGTGTTTCGCAAGTTATGACCGAAAGCAGTCTATATTATTTGACTGATACGTTCCTTGTGTATAGTTATAAAATTGCGACCAGTTTGGTCTATATAAAAACTATCACATGTTCAACATTGTAGGCTATACACTTCAGATGCATTATAATTATTTTCACATTTTAAAATTTTATGTCTTAGTTTAAATGTTAATTGATCTGCTGTTCGAAATGTTATTTTGTACTGCTTAGGGAAATCGTACACTAAGTTAACCGTAATATGGCCATAATATTTAAATTTAACAAACGGGTTTTCTTCTTTACGTGGACTTTTTTGACTTTCGGATTTTTTGAGAGTCTGAGATGTTCATTGATACAGTATCTATGTATTTAGTTGTAACATAATGATCTCACCCGAGACAGAGCATATGAACACCTAATAAACAACTGAAGACGCTTGTCAGTGTTCTATGTATATATAACTAAAGGAGCCTATCGAATTTTGTACCAAGACATCGTAATTCAGTCAGATAACATTTGTTATATGGATCTGATGTAAAAACAAATGACTTATTACTTTCAAACAATAAAAATGGATGCATGTCATGAAAGGTTTATTGTACTACTGTGGTCTGTGCACACAAAATATTTGAAAATTTTGTATTTCATGTTCCGTTAGTAAAATTGTACCTTTCAATATAGGTAATGGTTTCGGAATGAACGAAAATGTTCAACACAGGTCACTAAAAAACATTGTATGCAACTCTGAGGGAAACCTTAATAAATTTCAAATGTACTATTTGTTTTAAAGGCTATTTTTCCTTTTAAATTCAGGTTTAAAGATGTTGCTACATAAGTTGGTTGTGATGTGTTGTGAGCGCCACGTCCTAGAGTGCCCGCCGCTACGCACCTCGGCCTGGCCGCCCACGTTGTAGGCGTCGACGAGCTCGCCGCCCTTCTTGTAGTCGGCGAGCCGGTAGAGGAGGCAGCCGTCGCAGCCGGACGCCTGCGAGATGACGCGGTCCAGCACGGAGCCGTCGTTGGTGGCGGCGTCCCCGGAGCCGCCGCAGCAGCGCGACGCCGACCAGCCCATGCGCTCCGCCTCATCCTCACCTTCCTGCGGGGAAGCCGACTCAGCTCACTGTCCGCCCCCTGCACCAGGCAGCCCTGCTGGGCAGCTGCGCGACAGACACCGGCGAACACTGTGCGCGCGAGGCCAATACACGTTACGAGGTCTGTTCAAGAAATTCTGGAACATTCGTGATTTCGCGCCAACGGTGTGTTGGGGTGAAATGCGGTTGGCATCCCTGCACACCCCTGTGTTCAATGAGAAACTGCCGGAAGTTGTTGATGTCTGTTAGTTATTGTTCAGTGCTGTATTGAGGAGAAAGTTATGTCGCACAGTTTGCGAAATTCGAGATGGCAAATATAGAGGGGCAACGCGTCTGCATTAAATTTTGCGTGATACTCAATACAGTTTTTACGGAGACACACCAAATGATGAATGCTTAAGCCGTACTCGGTGTTACGAATGGTTCACACGGTTAAAAATGGCCGGACGGAAGTTAAAGATGACCCTCGTTCAAGACGCCATTCGGCGTCTACCGACGACGCTCACGGCAGCTACGTCAACGAAATTGTGCGTGCCAATCGAAAACTGACTGTCCGAAAGACTGCAGAACAATGTAAAATTTAAGATGGATCGTGTCATGATATTCTGACACAGCATCTTGGAATGCATCATGTTGCTGCCAACTTCGTCCCACGGCTAATCAACCGAGACTAGAAAAACCTTCGCCTCGCAATCTTGAAGAGCTATTGGATCCCACAAATAAGATGTTCCTTATGAGAATCGTAACTGGTGATGAGACATGGGTCTACGGTTATGATGTTGACACCAAGGTTCAATCTTAACTATAGGTCGGGAAAGGATCTCCAAGACCAATAAAAGCTCGTCAGGTCAGATCAAATGTCAAAGCCACGCTGATAGTTCCCTTTGACTTTCAAGGATAAGTTCATCACGAATTCGTGCCACAGGTACAATATGTTAATCAATGATATCATCGGCACGTGTTGCGACGCCTGCGAGAAAATATGAGAAGGAAGCGGCCTGAAATGCGGCGAGACAATTCATGGCTCTTGCATCACATAACACACCTGCACATTCATCCCTGTTGGTAGGTGACTATTGCACAAAAAGCGAAATCACTGTGGGCCATTCTCCATACTCTCCAGACCTGGTCCCTGCGGATCTATTTTATTTCCAAAGTTGAAAATCCCGTTGAAAGGATCAACATTTGCAGCGATAGACGAGATCATGGAAAATTCGCAGACGGCGCTTCGCACGATCCAGCAAGAGGCGCATCAAGAGTACTTCCGCAAGTGGAAACGGCGTTGGGAGCGGTGTATCAGCTCTGGAGGAGAGTATTTCGAAGGATACCATGCATAATAAGTAAAAGATAAGGGTAGAAAAATTTTGTAGAAAAAGTTCCGGAATTTTTTGAACAGACCTCGTACGCTCCATCATCAAAGTTACTAGACGATCCAAAAGTCGAAGAGTGATTATGGACAGACCTCATGTAGTGCAATTCAGTATAATAGGGAAAAGAGCAAAATGGAAAGAGAATAGGTGAGTCGTCATATGTATGAACAGTGAATGAATGTCACTCTTCGGTTTTCAGGATTGATCTCGGCGCATATTCGTGTGGAGGCAACTGGTAATCGAACAGAACCGAGGTCGGTGAAGGTGGGGTCTTCACTTCGGGAGATATCATCGTAGTTGCATGTGTAACGTTCACTTCGCCATCTTTCCAAAAAATTCCGAACATGATTTTATTCTTGGCGTAGTATTGGCGACAGCGCAGTAACTACGGTGGCGGCTTGAACTAACAACAGCAAGCAACAGATGTACACTCCTGGAAATGGAAAAAAGAACACATTGACACCGGTGTGTCAGACCCACCATACTTGCTCCGGACACTGCGAGAGGGCTGTACAAGCAATGATCACACGCACGGCACAGCGGACACACCAGGAACCGCGGTGTTGGCCGTCGAATGGCGCTAGCTGCGCAGCATTTGTGCACCGCCGCCGTCAGTGTCAGCCAGTTTGCCGTCTCATACGGAGCTCCATCGCAGTCTTTAACACTGGTAGCATGCCGCGACAGCGTGGACGTGAACCGTATGTGCAGTTGACGGACTTTGAGCGACGGCGTATAGTGGGCATGCGGGAGGCCGGGTGGACGTACCGCCGAATTGCTCAACACGTGGGGCGTGAGGTCTCCACAGTACATCGATGTTGTCGCCAGTGGTCGGCGGAAGGTGCACGTGCCCGTCGACCTGGGACCGGACCGCAGCGACGCACGGATGCACGCCAAGACCGTAGGATCCTACGCAGTGCCGTAGGGGACCGCACCGCCACTTCCCAGCAAATTAGGGACACTGTTGCTCCTGGGGTATCGGCGAGGACCATTCGCAACCGTCTCCATGAAGCTGGGCTACGGTCCCGCACACCGTTAGGCCGTCTTCCGCTCACGCCCCAACATCGTGCAGCCCGCCTCCAGTGGTGTCGCGACAGGCGTGAATGGAGGGACGAATGGAGACGTGTCGTCTTCAGCGATGAGAGTCGCTTCTGCCTTGGTGCCAATGATGGTCGTATGCGTGTTTGGCGCCGTGCAGGTGAGCGCCACAATCAGGACTGCATACGACCGAGGCACACAGGGCCAACACCCGGCATCATGGTGTGGGGAGCGATCTCCTACACTGGCCGTACACCACTGGTGATCGTCGAGGGGACACTGAATAGTGCACGGTACATCCAAACCGTCATCGAACCCATCGTTCTACCATTCCTAGACCGGCAAGGGAACTTGCTGTTCCAACAGGACAATGCTCGTCCGCATGTATCCCGTGCCACCCAACGTGCTCTAGAAGGTGTAAGTCAACTACCCTGGCCAGCAAGATCTCCGGATCTGTCCCCCATTGAGCATGTTTGGGACTGGATGAAGCGTCGTCTCACGCGGTCTGCACGTCCAGCACGAACGCTGGTCCAACTGAGGCGCCAGGTGGAAATGGCATGGCAAGCCGTTCCACAGGACTACATCCAGCATCTCTACGATCGTCTCCATGGGAGAATAGCAGCCTGCATTGCTGCGAAAGGTGGATATACACTGTACTAGTGCCGACATTGTGCATGCTCTGTTGCCTGTGTCTATGTGCCTGTGGTTCTGTCAGTGTGATCATGTGATGTATCTGACCCCAGGAATGTGTCAATAAAGTTTCCCCTTCCTGGGACAATGAATTCACGGTGTTCTTATTTCAATTTCCAGGAGTGTACATTCGAACATTCAGTTCTAAGCAGGCGGTGTTAAGTAGTGGACGTGTAGGCGTACCATCTCAGTGTTGTTGCTTAATAAAATCGCGTCGTAGCAACATCTCTAAATGGTGTATTCGAGACATTCTCAGAAATCTTTTGAAGAATATAAAAGTGTGTCCAAAGTTTTTACTGCACACTTTTATTCCAGAATAAAAACGATGACGTATGGATGCCTCTCGCCACTTGATTAGAATGTAAATGGCGAACATTTCTTTTCCGGATAAAATCACCGGTAAGTAGACTTGGTGTTATCAGTGCAAACCTACTACAAAAGGGCAAGGTGCAGAATGTTTCTCTGATTGTTCGCCAACACTGAAGAGGCGCGAATGTGAACAGTGAGCTGAACAATATCTCAAACATGGGTTTTTCTAACAATTTCACGTGTTTGTATTCTCCCCTCCCCCCCCCCCCCCCAGCCGAACGTGGTATTGCTAATATTAAAACCACTAATTTAACTTTTCCATATTTTTTATCGATCCAGTCTCGAAACTTTTTGGACAAACGGGTTGACGCTGCAGCCCAAAGGAATATATAAACCGCACAGTCACATGTACGACTTTTTAAGAAGTAGTATTGGTGCAGGTGATAATAGAGCTGGCCTCACGGATTAGTTTCTCACAGCTTAAGATACCGACAGCATGAATGACCAGCGAAGCCTCTGGATTTGAATAACCTACAACATGTCCTCACGGGTATAGTAGCGCCTCTTCCAGCCCTCCACTCAGCTATTTCTCAGCAGTCGATGGACTGACAACAGAACTCTTAATCACGCAGTGGAGACCATACTTCTTCACCTCTTACACTTTCTTTTTCTACGAGAGTACAGCACCATAAGACATTAGAGCAAAGACAGGCAAAATTAGTCAGCTTTCAGGCGCTTTCAACTGTAGAGTCTGTTAGTGATCGTAATGCTGAGTCTAATGATTTAAGAAAATCTATAACATGCAACTTCTATTTTTGGTTCTTATCACTATAAATATTGAATACTTTGTAAGTAGGCTGTTTATGTTTTCTTATTGGCAACGTTACGTAGCGCTCTGTATGAAAATCACTGGCTGTGCTGTCTGCAGTATGTGGCTAGTTTGCATTGTTGTCTGACATTGTAGTGTTGGGCAGCGGCAGCTGGATGTGAACAGCGCGTAGCGTTGCGCAGTTGGAGGTGAGCCGCCAGTAGTGGTGGATGTGGGCAGAGAAATGGCGGAGTTTTGATATTTGTAAGAATGGATGTTATGAACTCCTATATATATTATGACTTTTGATGACTATTAAGGCAAATACATTGTTTGTTCTCTATCAAAATCTTTCATTTGCTAACTATGCCTATCAGTAGTTAGTGCCTTCCGTAGTTTGAATCTTTTATTTAGCTGGTAGTAGTGGCGCTTGCTGTATTGCAGTAGTTCGAGTAACCAAGATTTTTGTGAGGTAAGTGATTTGTGAAACGTATAGGTTAATGTTAGTCAGGGCCATTCTTTTGTAGGGATTTTTGAAAGTCAGATTGCGTTGCGCTAAAAATATTGTGTGTCAGTTTAAGCACAGTCTTGTATAATTGTTCTAAGGGGACGTTTCATATGTCGACCCTTAGCCGAGGATACCTCACTGAAATCTTCTGATTTTTTTCTTGTAGTTTGTGTAATTAGTGTAGCTATTGTTTATTGCTAGCGCGTAATCATAGAGAGAATTTCCTTTGTAGTTGTAGTTTTTCATTGTTGTACAGTAAAACAGTTGTGGCATGCATGTAGATTTGCACCAAGTATTTCGCAGCTGCAATTAACTAGATATTATTTTCAGTGCTATGTTAATGTGTTCTCTTATTTTTGCTCTTCAAATTGTGCTTTTCTGTGTTATCGTGTGAAATATTGTGACAATAATGGCGTGTGAAAAACGTAACACTAGGCTACAAAGTAAACTGAGAAATAATAGTGACGACGAGCGTAGCTTATCAGCACCACTGTGTAATGAATTAACAGACATTCAAAGTGGTAATTTGGTAATTGTGCATAGGCAAATGGAGCGGGCGGCAAATAATGGCGTAGACAGTGGAACAATTAATGAACAGGGAAGCATTATCGATCGATCGGTCGGCAACAGCTCTCCTCAGGAATCCGAAATGACAGAACACAATATTGCAAATACTGTAGACTCAGGTTTTGGGTCCCCATCGTTTTCTCAAATAAGTCAAGACACATCTTCTGCTCGTCAAAATGTAAATGTTGCCGGTGCAAATGCACTGCCGAAAAGCATAGAGGAACAGATTCCAGACACTAATACATTATTATTGCAATTAATGCAGCAAATGAAACAAAATCAGAGACAAACACAGCAACAGTTAGACACAATGGAACAAAATCTTCAAAAGTTAGACACAATGGAACAAAATCAGAGACAAACACAGCAACAGTTAGACACAATGGAACAAAATCAGAGTCAAACACAGCAAAAGCTTCAAAAGTTAGACACCACACTTGAACAAACATGTGAAGATTTAACTACCGAGTTACATAACATTGAATAGAAATGTCAAAAAGTCTGTAATGACGTAAAAACACAGATTTGTGAGCATTTTCAACCTATTTTTTCGCGGCATGAAAATGCATTACAGAATCACGAAGCAGCCATAAAAGAACTGCAAACTATTGTTCATAAAAATCATGAGACCTTGCAAGCTAAAATTGACTCAGTTGCATCTACCGATTCGGTTACGCAACTTGCAAAAACTCAAGAAAACTTAAAGGACACAGTAGATACTCTGAAAATTGGTTCAGAAAGACACATGGAGGAAATTAGTTCATTATCAGAGAAAGTAGTTGAACTTTCGGATCAGCTAAATAATTTATCTACGAAGGTAGATGATAATCTGAATGACACAAAACCGGTAGTCTTTAATGACACAGAAGTGTGCGAACAAATTAGGAAATTCAAACAAAATCTGAATCAAATTAATACGCAACACCAAAGAGAAATCCGGGAAGTACAAGATCAGCTGACACAGGTAATACAAGAATTACATATTTCAGAGGACACTCGCGCTCCAATACGGGAAGAGGGACATAGAAATACGGAACAGCCACAAAATAATAACATAGGGCACTTCAGAAATTATGAAAGAAATTGGCAAAGTACACCGAATTTTGAGATGGAACCGCTGAAACGACGTAACAACGACCGACATGCGACTCGCCGACATGATGATTTTGACTATAAGCTGTTCATTACTACACGTATTCTGGCAACGACATTCATCCACAAGCATGGCTCCATCAATTCTCTCATTGTTTTCCTCCCAACTGGTCGTTAGAACACAGATTAGAATTTATGTGTGGCTATTTAGAGAATGAACCAGCTGTAAGAATGCGATCGGTCATTCACGATTGTCACAGTGAAGGAGAATTTTACCATGCCTTCCTCTCAGCATATTGGTCTCAAGCTACACAAGACCGAGTAAAACATAGCATCATGATGATGATGAAACACTTTGAACAATCTGAATTTTCCAGTCTTGTGAAATATTTTGAAGACATGTTGCATAAGAATCAGTATCTTTCAAACCCATACAGCCCCTCAGAACTCATCCGCATTTGCTTAAATTGCCTGAACATTTACGACATACTATTTTAGCAGGACGTTGCAAAGACGACATTGAAGCTTTCCAGGGACTGTTACAAGAACTGGAAATTGACACTGACAATCGCGGAACGCGAAAACAAGAGCACAACAATTACAGGTCACATCTGTCACAATTCCGCGATGAAAGAAATAATAACTGGACACGACAAGGCTATTCTCTCGTGACCAAAACAGACACCACCGGTATGACAACCGTTGGCAGAGTAGTAATAATTACAGGGAAAGATCACCTCTCCGCGGTAGTGACTATCACAGAGACAATCAGAGAAACAGACAATTTGGGAACCAAAATAATTATTATCAAGGGAGACTGAATAACTTTAGACGCAACAGTCCAGCGCGCAGTTACGATTCAGGGAGAAATTCTCCACCACGTGACCGACAAGAAAGAAACTATGGAATCTACCGTATGACGACAGACGATATGATCGTAACGACAGACCTGAATTGCATCAGAACTGGCGGGATTCAAATAGAGCAGGGCCCTCTCGACAAGGTGAATTTGTAGAAGTTAGGTCTCCAAATCCCAATAACGACGCGCGCCAACAAAGAGACAATAGGCAATGACTCATACCGCTGGCAGCCACGAAACGTACGTATGAAACTGACGACGCAGCTGCCGTAGCTAGTAATTACGTAAAAATGGAAGACATTAGGGACATCTTACTCCAGGAACACGACGTAAAACAGAACAACATTGCATATCCTGTGATTCACATTACAGTAAATGACGTAAAATTTACGGCAGTACTCGACTCTGGCAGTCCCATTTCAGTAATTAGTGAAACAGCCTTTAGGAAATGTAACAAATCGAACGATTGCCCCACACTTCCGTTACGTAAGATTAAATTACATGGTGCAATCTTTGGAAAAAGTGTAGATGCACGCCAACAAACCAACTTAGAATTCTTTTGTCAAAGCCACAGCTTCTCTATGAACTTTCTCATTGTTCCATTATTGTCGATGGAAATTATATTGGGAGTAGACTTTTTGAATGAATACAAAGCAATCTTAAACTTTCACGATGCTGAAATAAGTTTAGAGAAAGAAGGTAAGTCAATAGCTTTGAAATTTGAAGATTGGCTCTCAAACCATGACGAGGAAATTAATCGGCTTTACCTTCTGTTAGACAACAGTTCGGAATTTTCTACAGAACTAGACACTAACAATCACTCTGCAAGTACTGACAGGGATGATATCGACGACATATTTCATACTAATGAGTTAATTCAGAATAAAATTCGAACAATTGAGAATTGTAATGACACTGATAGGCAAGACCTTTTTGAGATTTTACAAGCACATTCCACAGTTTTTACTCACAAAACAGGAACAATCAAGGGATTTCAATACCAATTTCGTGTTCGTAAGCATACTACATTTTGTGATAGACCATACGTAATTCCAGCACATTATAGGGACCGTGTTAGAACAGAAATACAATCTATGCTTAATGAGGGCATTATTGAGCCTGCAGTAAGCTCATACAACAATCCATTACATGTTCTTGAGAAGAAAAATGGATCGATCAGACTTGTCTTAGATTCGAGACAAATCAATACTATCATCATTCCTGAAACAGACAGGCCGCAAACGATGGAAGAACTTCTTCAAAATTTTAATGGCGTAAAAGTGTTGTCTTCTATTGATCTCAGATCCAGCTTTTATCAGATCGAACTTCATCCAGAATGTAGAAAATACACAGCTTTCCTTTGTTTCGGCGTTTGTTATCAGTTTCGGAAACTTCCTTTTCGTTTGAACATTTCTTCGGCAGCATTCATTCGCGGGCTAAATTCCATATTACCTGAGTTCTTAAAACGTCACATCACCTTATATGTGGACGATATTCTGATAGCAGAAGCCTCATGGGAACAACACAATCGCATCCTTAACAGCGTGTTACATATTTTTGCAGAATCTGGAATTACAGTTAACTTGGAAAAGTCTGAATTTGGTAGGACAAAGGTGAAGTTTTTGGGACATATTATTTCTTCTGAAGGTATTCAGCCGGATCCTGAAAAGTTAGAAGCAGTAAGAGCCATTCCAGTTCCATCCACAAAAAAACAAGTCCACAGTTTTCCAGGTCTTGTAAATTTTTACCGTCGTTTTCTGAATATGCAAATTCTAGTTACACCAAAACTTTGTTCTCTCACTGGAAAAAATACTATTTGGAACTGGGACGAACAAGCACAGTTGGAATTCAATTCTTTGAAAGAATCGCTACTTACTGCGCCAATACTAGCTCATCCAGATCTGTCACAAGATTTCTGCTTTAGCACGGATTCTTCTAAAGTCGGTCTTGGTGCCCATTTATTTCAAGAAGCCATAGACAGTGACACTACCGTTCAGAAAACCATTGCTTTTGCTAGCCGAGTGCTAACAAAATCTGAAAAAAATTATTCCGTTACTGAATTAGAAGCTTTAGCTATCGTTTGGGCATTTAACAAATTCCGTTTCTTTCTTTCTGGTAGGCACGTAAAAGTATACAGCGATCATCGTGCATTACAATTTCTTATGTCTTCAAAATTAAATCATGACAGGTTAAAACGTTGGGCATTGTTTCTGCAAGAATTCCGCTTCACAATAGTCTACATTCCCGGCAAGGAGAACATTGTTGCGGACGCACTGTCACGCGCACCGGCTGGGCTTGAGAAAAGTAACACAGAAGGCAACCTCGAGAAAATTTTCAGTATTCTTTACATTCAGAAAGTCGCCTTTGAAAGCTTCATCACCACATCTTTAAAGGACATTGCTCATGAACAAGATAAAGATCCGATCTGGAAAGACATCAAAAGCAAATGGCATGAAAAGACACACACACAGATTCGGCATTATTACCTGGTTAGAAACAACATACTCTTCAAACGCTGCACTGTTGATGACAAGCTATGGGTACTTTGCATTCCAGACGATTTTGTTAATAAGCTCATTTGGTACATTCATTTCAGCTACGCACATTTTGGTCCACGAAAATGTTATCATATTCTTCGAACGACTTGTTATTTTAACAATATGGAAAAGAGAATTCGAAGAGTCTTGTCTATTTGTAAACTTTGTCAAAAGGCGAAACCATCTACTGTCTCACATCGTGCTCCGTTGTTTCCTATTATTCCTTGTAAATTAAAAGAATTTGCTGCTTTGATCTCTTGGGACCACTTGTCAGAACATCTAATGGATTTTCGTACGTTCTAGTCGCTGTTGAACTTACTTCAAAATTTGTTTCTTTCACTCCGTTACGTAAAGCCACTGGATGGTCTGTATCCAACGCCTTTGTTAAAAATTTCTTACGTGAAGTTGGACACGTTAGTAAAGTCATTTCAGATAACGGACCGCAATTCAGATCTGCTGTTTGGTCACGCATGCTTCGGAATCATAAAATCAAACCTGTTTTTAATTCATTGTACTCACCACATTGTAACCCGTCTGAATGGATTATGAAAGAAATCAATAAGCTTTGCAGACTTTATTGTCACAGAAAGCATCAGCATTGGGACAGATATTTACACTTATTTCAAAACGTGCTGAATGAAATGCCTCACGACTCCACTGCTTTACCACCTACTCTTGTACTAAAGAATGAAGAACCACCAAACAGAATCAGAGAGCTTGTACCTTTCCCGAATACACGTAAACTTCGACACAAAGACATAATTGATTTGGTTATTATAAATATAAAATCTGCAGCAGACAAAAGGAGAAAACTACACGGTAAAGCAAATGCAAAGAAATTATATATTGGTCAGAAAGTTCTCATTAAAGCTCATTCATTGTCACATAAGAAGAAACACTTGATTCACAAATTCTTTCTAGTTTACAATGGACCTTACAGAATCCGACGTATACCACATGATAATTGCGTTGAAGTTGAAACACTGCGTACTAGGAAGAGTAAAGGTTTACACCACATTTCACATGTAAAACCGTTTATTGAAAGATAATCTGCTTTTTAACTTCGTCTTTGCCAAAAAACTTTTCACTTCACATTTCTAGTATGCTTTGTCAGACTTAAGAAACTGTTAACATGCAACAATGTTTGAAGTTAAATATCCAGTCTAGAACCTAGGGAACATTTTTAAACAGAAATTACAAATGCATTGTTATTGTGAACAGACGACACAGTGTTATTGTGTGTGTACATTCTTGCTTGTTAGTTGCTCGATTACGTAACGACTATAAGGCTTACATACTTAGAACATATACTGCTAATGAGATTTTAATGCAACATTTTGGTTTACTTGAAAAGACATTCCTTATTTGAAGTAGTTTGTGTGAGATTAAAGATGACTTAGTATTTGGTTTCTGTGACAGCTACACGATTTTATCACGACGCTACTAATGAGTGACAATTTACAATGTTGCTTTTGCGGTGTATCTGTTTTTATCTGCACAGTTTTTTCTGAATTATTCTGGGAAGTAAAACATGATTTAGTAGTAACTTTTGTGGTATAGCTACAATGAGACAGCCTTTTAAGTAGCACAACAATACGTTACAGCACAGTACTTTCTTCATCACGGCAATAAGCGTAATAACTAAGATATCTATACACAAGGCATTTCACTTTTGTTTATCATGAGGTAAGTACATTGACTTCTGCAGAACTTAGCTTTCGGAGGAGATAACTACGACACTTCCTCAGAGATTATGTTGCAACAAGACGCACATTTAGCGCTACAGGACACGTATTTGAGTGATTAATTTTGCACTTAAATCATTTATTTTTAAAGATATTTGAAGTACAATGATACAAAGGTTTTCCGTGATACATTTCATTCCACTGCTGTAATCTGTAACACCTGAGGGTATAATTACATTAATCCTCAGGGAGGGACACGCCTACTTTGTGTATCATGTGTTTGGCAAGCACAAGGAGCCCTAGCTAATATGGTATTTGCTTATACAACTTTACACATCGGTACCATATTTCCCTAATACATAAATTATACAGCTATCTGATCATTTAACTGAGAGACAAACTTTTTTTTACTACATCAGTGACAGATGTTTACGTAATTACACCATTGTATAACTTCACACTTACAAAATGGTATTTTGTCTGTACTTTGTGAACTGTTCATATTTTTTCAGACCCATTGTGATATTATGAGAACTTTGAATGATATATTTGGTATGGGATCACGATTTTTAAAGTACGTTTGAGGCAGATGACACTTTTGACATGAGCAGAGAATTCTTTTTAATTATTGGAGGAAGCTACGACGATTTTGAGAGTTGACTGAGGTGTTATGATGTTATTATTATGATGACTATGTGTATTATGCTGTTGCGGTATGTTTATGATCAATAAGCTGATGCTATATGAGTTATTTGAGTATGCTACGTATCTGTTATGATGAAATATTGAAAAAGTGTCGACGAATAAGGTAAGGAATAATGAGTAGTGGTTAGGGACTCTGGTTTGTGAAAAAGGTTGTTGGAAACCAAGAATCGTATTTTAAGAGTTATGAAATGTGTGTACATGTGTGAATGTATCACAATGCCACTGAAAATATTTTGGACACTGTTATATTCATAGGATTTTGTTTCTACACATTTGCAACGCAAATCCTCGACCTGTTGAAATATTTTTATATGAGACTGTCACTGTAGCTGAAACTGCTGTCGTAAATATTTCCGTAAGAAAGTTAAGTGACCACCTGCACGTAATGTGTCGTGGGCACCCAGATGGGCGACAGTCGCCTGGAAAGAAGTCATTAGTGAGTGCCTTTCAGAGGCACAGGTGAAAAAAAAAAGGAGGCCATTATCCTCGCTATTGACATTCCTTTGTAGAAAGCATCGCAAAAAACGACACGGTCGAACTTGAAAACATATGATTATACTGTGGAGCTCTTAATTAATGATATTTACTAAAATGTCTAATGAAACAATGAGAAACATTTCACGGCTATTGTCTTGCTAATTGAGAGAAATGCCATATGGCTTGCTTTATGTATTTATTTACTCATTTTGTTTAATATCTAGTTTCTAGCTGCACTGCAGCATTGGTTAAAATAAAATTTTATAGATGTACTAATATAAATATTTTCTGTCCATAGATCGAGTAAATAATAATTTTTTCAAAAAAATGAGGGAGCGCAAAAAGACATTTACCTTCACAGGAACTGCATTCATAATTTTCTTTTCAAGTACTTGGTAATTTATTTTGTAGAATAAGTTGTGGTGCACCACTTTAATGACATAGATATTAAGATGTGAATAGACATTTCCCTTATTTGCATTGTTGTCTTTACTGTAATATTTTTCTGCTTGAGCTCTGTCATGTTTAGATATAATTTATTGCATATGCTTCTGCTGTTTGCCAGGCATAGTACTACTAAATTTCACTTTACATTACTCTGTTAAGCCAGTTTTACTACTGATTTATTTTTCTTGTTTGCTGCTCATTGCGTAATATTAGTTGTAATATTGCTGCTTGCTTGGCCAATTTGAATATTTTGTCATTGCTGTTTGTGTTAATTGTTTTGTACTGCTGCATTGCCTCGTCCCTTAGTTTAGCATCTGAGCTCAGTAGATTTAAGTTAGCTTAAGATGGGGTAGACTATATGAGAGAATGAGTTGTGATGAATTGGAAGAAATGCATTGAGAAGCTGTAAGAAAATGGTTTGGCAAAAAAAAGTATTTTGAAAAAGAATATGAACCAAAAAAGTAGGGTTTAGGGACAACAGGTTTAGGTAGGATTTTCTTGGAAATAAATAATGAGGTAAGAAATATGTGAACATATAAATACAGAAAGCATGCTTGGATAGGATTTTTCTGGTGGAAACAAATGTTGAAATAAGACGAAAGATCTATGGAATGAAGTTTTGGGTTGGACTGCAGTACCAAATGTTACACTGAAAACAAACCCTGTCCTTTCCTCCTGTGTTATTCTGGTATGTGTTTGTGCACTCTTGTGTATATGTGTTTTTCCTGTCTTTATACACATGATGGCAGGTAACGTTCTCCAGGCATTCGACAAACCCAAAAGCTTCCATCGGATTGCCATGGGGTATAGCGTCATTCATCACTCCACTCCAAATCTCTTGTTTCGGATCGTTTGCCGTCCAATGGCATCGCTCTTTACGCCACCTCGTGCATCGCTCAGCAGTTATAACGTCTTCAAATTTTGACATTAAGGACTGCGTCATTTTTGTAACTTATTACCAAAATGTCTGAAATCTACAGTAATTATTTTTCATCAGAGACATAGTCTGAACAGTATAGTTACCATACGTCACGACTGCAGTTATAGATAGTAGGCTAATATCTTTTCTTGTCCTATAAAAGTACCATACGTGACGACTGCAGTTATAGATAATGATATATTTTCTTGTCTTATAAAAGAAGCGGCCGTAGTAGCCGCTACGTCTTCTGTCTGTGCTACTTTTATTTTCTCTGTTCTTGCAGAAAAAGTCTTTTGCGTTGAGAACGTGTGTATGTTATAATTGTTAATATATGTATGAAATGTTAGCCTTGTTGTTATCCCTCACTTCAGTATTCTGAACATTTAAACAATTTCTAGCAATTTATAGCTGTCGCGCCGCCAGGAAACAGAACATCGCTGGCGTGCAACAATCGGCCGCCATTACGCCACAGTTTCAATTGTTATAAAATATTTCGTGTCTTTTCCCACAGCAGCAGCCACAAAACAGTTTAAAACATTTCATTTAATAATAGCTTGCATAGCAAAGAGTTATTTTGTTACAGTGTCACTATTTACAGGCCATGCTGATCACATGTCCCTTCATATCCGCATCCAGTGTCCCCTGTGGGCTGAGGATGACACGGCGGCCAGCGGTACCGTTGGGCCTTCTTGGCCTTTTCGGGCGGAGTTGAGCTGTTTTTTTTTTGTCATAATTTACAATATCATAGATCCAAGTTAGATACAGCAGCTTTTGCCTTGATGATGAACGAAAGTACCTTAAAATATATACATTGTTCAGGCACCTTTTACGACAAAAGTGAACCCACCAACAAAAACTAAATGTAAAGCCTATATTTTTTTCTCTTTACATATTCTTGTTTCATTGGACTGCCTACGGAAATATGAAACATCGTGGCAGATTAAAATTTTGTGCCGGACCGAGACTTGAACACGGGCAAGTCCTCTACCAACTTTTTTTGTTGTTGATTGTACTGTTTCTCCTGGGTGGACATGAATGTGAAATGTATAGATTACATGTTTTTACGGTAACTATTGTATGAGTAACTGCAAGTTTTACCAAGGAACAATATATTATGCTACAATGTATGCCTATTCCTTGGAACTGAGATTCTGTATTTGAACTCTGACCTCTTTTGTCACGATTACTGTTCTTCTTCTTGGCTTATGAACTGGACGCGAACCGTAAGGAGCGTTCAACGAAGGTTCATCATGCTGTATCAGCCAATGTAAGTTATTAACAAAACTGAAAATAGAGTTGTTTGTGACTTAAAAACTGTGTCCGTGTTGAAATCATTTGTAATACTAAACCTTGCTTGTCTAGAGCAGATACGGGCCTTAACAGAAATTCTTCATTGTTAGGCGCCATCTTCAAAAATAATTAAGAACTTTCTTTTAGCCCATCTTAGAGACGCGCCGCCGGTTAGAAAACTAAACCTTTCTTTCAGATTCTACGAGCCTGGCGGTCGCTGCAAATAATTTAATAAGATTCACTTTCAGATTTTCTCAAAGTTGCGAGATAACAGGCCAGAAGGAAGCCTGGTCACAGGATTCCAGTTCTCGTATAAGATTTTATTTGCAAAAGCTACCCTTGTTATATTGGGAATAAAGACGAAACCACGATTTTGAGTTACGGAATTTATTGTTGTACAGTGAACGGACCAGTGAAATATTTTCTGGTGCTATAAGGACACGACTTTTAACTTGACGTCGACTAGGCATATGTTGCGGAATATCTGTGGTGTTTTAATAGTTAAACAAATGAGTATTTACAATTCCGTAATCCCTGAGAACTGAACTAGTTTACTGAGTGCTTATACGTGTCGGGCTAATTTAACAACATATTGCACTGTTAATAATATTCCTACATTAGGTATTTCTCTTTTATGCTGAGCCATTGAATTAATGTGTGTTTCCTTTTTATGTGAGTCACGGCTCATATTTATTCTATTACATTACACTGATAGTATAGAAACAAAGTCACAACTATTTTTATTTTATTACATTACATGATGTCATTTTGTCGTATGTTGTTCGTTGAATTTGTTTGGAGCGGACGTCCGATGACACCCGTTTAGGTTCTTTGTTGACCCGTTCACTCACGTTTCTGTTACAGAAAGTAGCTAATCCTCTGACCAAACACGCTGAGCTACCGTGCCGGCAGACCCGAACACGGGACCTTTGCCTTTCGGGGGCACTTGCCTGCGAAAGACAAGGTCCCGAGTTCGAGTCTCGGTCTTGCTCACAGTTTTAATCTGCCAGGAAGTTTCATATCAGCGCACACTCCGCTGCAGACTGAAAACTTCTTTCTTGCCTACGGAAGTCTGACCTCGATTACAAGCAAGTTTACGTAATTTGTAGGCAGGCTTGGTGTCGGAATATCAATTAACGGACCGTATGAAAGAATAAAATGAAATAACTAACATCCTTATACGTGGGGCCAGAACCAATTGATATGCAAATACACTCCTGGAAATGGAAAAAAGAACACATTGACACCGGTGTGTCAGACCCACCATACTTGCTCCGGACACTGCGAGAGGGCTGTACAAGCAATGATCACACGCACGGCACAGCGGACACACCAGGAACCGCGGTGTTGGCCGTCGAATGGCGCTAGCTGCGCAGCATTTGTGCACCGCCGCCGTCAGTGTCGGCCAGTTTGCCGTCTCATACGGAGCTCCATCGCAGTCTTTAACACTGGTAGCATGCCGTGACAGCGTGGACGTGAACCGTATGTGCAGTTGACGGACTTTGAGCGACGGCGTATAGTGGGCATGCGGGAGGCCGGGTGGACGTACCGCCGAATTGCTCAACACGTGGGGCGTGAGGTCTCCACAGTACATCGATGTTGTCGCCAGTGGTCGGCGGAAGGTGCACGTGCCCGTCGACCTGGGACCGGACCGCAGCGACGCACGGATGCACGCCAAGACTGTAGGATCCCACGCAGTGCCGTAGGGGACCGCACCGCCACTTCCCAGCAAATTAGGGACACTGTTGCTCCTGGGGTATCGGCGAGGACCATTCGCAACCGTCTCCATGAAGCTGGGCTACGGTCCCGCACACCGTTAGGCCGTCTTCCGCTCACGCCCCAACATCGTGCAGCCCGCCTCCAGTGGTGTCGCGACAGGCGTGAATGGAGGGACGAATGGAGACGTGTCGTCTTCAGCGATGAGAGTCGCTTCTGCCTTGGTGCCAATGATGGTCGTATGCGTGTTTGGCGCCGTGCAGGTGAGCGCCACAATCAGGACTGCATACGACCGAGGCACACAGGGCCAACACTCGGCATCATGGTGTGGGGAGCGATCTCCTACACTGGCCGTACACCAATGGTGATCGTCGAGGGGACACTGAATAGTGCACGGTACATCCAAACCGTCATCGAACCCATCGTTCTACCATTCCTAGACCGGCAAGGGAACTTGCTGTTCCAACAGGACAATGCACGTCTGCATGTATTCCGTGCCACCCAACGTGCTCTAGAAGGTGTAAGTCAACTACCCTGGCCAGCAAGATCTCCGGATCTGTCCCCCATTGAGCATGTTTGGGACTGGATGAAGCGTCGTCTCACGCGGTCTGCACGTCCAGCACGAACGCTGGTCCAACTGAGGCGCCAGGTGGAAATGGCATGGCAAGCCGTTCCACAGGACTACATCCAGCATCTCTACGATCGTCTCCATGGGAGAATAGCAGCCTGCATTGCTGCGAAAGGTGGATATACACTGTACTAGTGCCGACATTGTGCATGCTCTGTTGCCTGTGTCTATGTGCCTGTGGTTCTGTCAGTGTGATCATGTGATGTATCTGACCCCAGGAATGTGTCAATAAAGTTTCCCCTTCCTGGGACAATGAATTCACGGTGTTCTTATTTCAATTTCCAGGAGTGTATAAAAAGATATATAAAGGTATTTATGTGTATGTTGTGTATGATTATGTATATGTATTAATTACAACAAAAATTTTCTTTAATGTCCAAAGTACATCGAGAACAAGAATCGAAAATTTTTGAAGAACTGAATAAATTACCCTGAGATTAAAAGACGAAATATGTTACAGACAAATATGAGTAAAGAAAAGCATAAGGTAAGGACTTCTGGGCCTGGACTCTTCTTTTAGCAGGAATTTTTCTGGATGCATAGTGCAATAGATGAGTCGTGATATGTAGTAATATTTCAAAAGAATCTTGCACTGAAATTAATTAGTAATTAAATAAATAGTTCAATTTTTTCCAAAAAATTGTATATCTGATGTTGAATGTTTGTGTTACTGGTCGTTAATGCTATTTTATGTTAATGTATTGCAAGTGATTATATGTATGTAACTCTTGTGAAGTTGTACTGTAATTTTTGATCAGTTATGAATAAGGTTGGACGGAAAATGGATTCACAGTCTAGCTCAGATTTAGTGACGGATGACAATGTGCGAGGATTAAGCAATGTGGGAAACGAAAGTGTAGTCACTAGCGCACCTGGTACCACGCGGAGAGCTAGTGACGGTAATCGGTTACAATCCATTCTACCGATGACTACCGAGGATACAGATCAGGTAGGTCAGCCAGTACACTACTGGTCATTAAAACTGCTACACCAAGAATAAATGCAGATGATAAACGGGTATTCATTGGACAAATATATCATACTAGAACTGACATGTGATGACATTTTCACGCAATTTGAGTGCATGGATCCTGAGAAATTAGTACCCAGAACAACCACCTGTGGCTGTAATAACGGCCTTGATACGCCTGGGCATTGAGTCAAACAGCTTGGATGGCGTGTACAGGTACAGCCGCACATGCAGCTTCAACACGATACTACAGTTCATCAAGAGTAGTGACTGACGTATTGTGACGAGCCAGTTGCTCGGCCACCATTGACCAGACGTTTTCGAATTGGTAAGAGATCTGGAGAATGTGCTGGCCAGGGCAGCAGTCGAACATTTTCTGTATCCAGAAAGGCCCGTACAGGACCTGCAACATACGGTCGTGCACTATCCTGCTGAAATGTAGAGTTTCGAAGGGATCGAGCGAAGGGTAGAGCCAAGGGTCGTAACACATCTGAAATGTAACGTCCACTTTTCAAAGTGCCGTCAATGCGAACAAGAGGTGACCGAGACGTGTAACCAATGGCACCCCATACCATCACGCCGGGTCATACGCCAGTATGGCGATGACGAATACACGCTTCCAGTGTGCGTTCACCGCGATGTCGCCAAACACGGATGCGACCGTCATGATGCTGTAAACAGAACCTAGATTCAACCGAAAAAATGACGTTTTGACATTCGTGCACCCAGGTTCGTCGTCAGTACACCATCGCAGGCGCTCCTGTCTGTGATGCAGCGTCAAGGGTAACCGCAGCCATGGTCTCCGAGCTGATAGTCCACGCTGCTGCAAACGTCGTCGAACTGTTCGTGCAGATGGTTGTTGTCTTGCAAACGTCCCCATCTGTTGACTCAGGGATCGAGACGTGGCTGCATGATCCGTTACAGCCATGCGGATAAGATACCTGTCATCTCGACTGCTAGTGATAAGAGGCCGTTGGGATCCAGCACGGCGTTCCGTATTACCCTCCTGAACCCACCGATTCTGCTAACAGTCATTGGATCTCGACCAACGCGAGCAGCAATGTCGCGATACGATAAACCGCAATCGCGATAGGCTACAATCCAACTTTTATCAAAGTCGGGAACGTGATGGTACGCATTTCTCCTCCTTACACGAGGCATCATAACAACGTTTTATCAGGCAACGCCGGTCAACTGCTGTTTGTGTATGAGAAATCGGTTGGAAACTTTCCTCATGTAAGGACGTTGTAAGTGTCGCCACTGGCGCCAACCTTGTGTGAATGCTCTGAAAAGTTAATCATTTGCATATCACAGCACCTTCTTCCTGTCGGTTAAATTTCACGTCTGTAGCACGTCATCTTCGTGGTGTAGCAATTTTAATGGCCAGTAGTGTGAATACAACGACAGTGGCAACGGTGTGTTCACTACAGCCAGAGTCTTTTGCTGAAATTTTGCGACAGCTTGAAGAGAGAAATCGACAATTAGAACAAAAATTAGCAGAGAGAGAAAAAGAAGGAGCCCATAAGGAGAAGGAAGGAGATAGATTATTAGTACAGAAATTAGCGGAGAGAGAAGAAGAAAGAGCCCAAAGGGAAAAGGAACGAGAGGAAGAGAGAGAACGGCGACAAGCCAAAAGGGACAAGGAAGTTGCCGAACAGATTAACATGCTGTTTGAAAAAGTTCAGTCGGAGATAGCAGACATGGAAAAAGAGTAAAGGGAGTTACCAAATATTGGCCAGTAACCTTGTGAGTAATGTACAACATTTTCAGACCGCCTACACAGTTATTAAGAAGACGTGGAAAGGTTGACTAATCGTTTAGAAAATCTAGAGCATGTGAAGAAGGAAACCACTGAACAGCACCTTACTGAACAAGGAAAGAAGGTAGAAAAGGTATTTAATGTCTGGTTAAAGGAAAAGGATAACGAAATTGCGAAACAAATTGACAATAAAGTGAAAGATGCTCTTCAGAGAGCAGGTAATGGTATAGCTTTAGTAACAACAATGAAGCTGAAGCGAGCAAATCCGATTTAGGACACACTAACGACAAACTTTTGGATGAGCTACCAAGCTAGCAACGTGAGGTGGTACAGCGTATTACAGATTTGGAACGCGCAAGCTTACTTAACAAGAAACCTGGAAATAACTACGGCAGCGCAGCAAGCATTTCTCGTGCTCACGAACAGCCATACGAATCTAATACGGGGAGTTCTAGCCCATAAAGAGAACCGGAGATAACTGATAATATTATGGGAGCAGCTCCGTCTGTATCTAGCATAGACAATCTCAAACATTCAATGCAGAAAAGAAGTCTGTCCACACTGTTATATTTATCAAAGAGTTTAGGAATATTAGGAATATACTACTTTACGCTTGGCTAGTGAAACATAAAATTCAGTTCCCACATGAGGATGATGGATAGGTGTCACACTGTTGAACAATTTGAAAGCCGAGAGAGGTGGCGCAGTGGTTAGCCCACTGGACACGCATTTAGGAGGACGACGGTTCAAATCCGAGTCCGGCCATCCTGATTTAAGTTTTCCGTGATTTCCCTAAATTGCTTCAGGCAAATGCCGGGACGGTTCCTTTGAAAGGGCACGGCCGACTTCCTTTCCCATTCTTCCCTAATCCGATGGGGCAGATGACCTCGCTGTATGGTCCCCTCCCCCAAATCGACCAACCAGTTTGAAAGAGCGATTTTTGCGAAGTACTGGTCGCATTAAATACAAGAAGGCCTTGGGATGGAAGTCAACAGCTCAGAGACATATAGCTCCGAACAGGGAGATTTACGAAAGTACTTTAGAATCGAGATGTAATTAGGGTATTGAAATTACTACTACCGAGTCACATAAAAGATAAATTAGTAAATGTATCGGAGGATAATCTGGAAAAGTATCTTTCTGTGTTAGACGCGATTGACCTGCCACAGGAAGATACGAAAGCAAACAGAGAGCACGGAAATAATTAATCGTCTCCGTGCAAAACATGAAAACCGAAATGCTTATTCCAGCCAAGGAAATGCTAATGGAGGGCAAGGGGGGGGGGGGGGAAAGTAAGAGCAACAACAAGGTAGTGGTGGTCAGGACAGCAAAACGGAGAAGGTCATGCGCAGTTTAACAGAAAACGGCGCTATAATGACAGATTTAATCCTAGTTATAACAACAACAACAGTAATTAGCGAGGGTGAAATACTGGAAATCAATGGAATAATAAAAACACAATAACAGTAATTATCCAGTACAGCGGATCCACAGCACAGGACCATCACCACCACCAAAGGATAATAATCCTGCGCATCTAAATGATAATAGGAATTCAGGACAGAACGTAAATCTCAGCCGATAACCCTGGCCCGTACCGAATCATAACGTAAGATTCGTCGAGGTGACGAACGAAAGCTGTTCGGACCCCTTGCGGCCTTAAACTCGAATCGGCTGCAATAAGCTCCCACATTTTAGGTCGACGGGTAGGGAGAGGGCACAGACAATAGCGCGAATATACAAATGCTGAGGTATAATGACGGTATCAATAAGCAGAAACGTCTGCTAATGGAAACGTAGATACGAGAGCAGCGGAGCTGAGATAGCAGAAGTAATAGTCAAAGCACGTATAGGAAGCATAACTGTGGAAGGATATATCGAGACAGGAGCAACAGCCAGTGTCCTGCCTGAGCTATGATTCGTTTAAAGCCATAAGTAGAGCACAAAAATTGCCACGTATCCAGTGCAGAACTGTAAGGTGACTGGATCCTTTGGTGCACAGGTAGAAGCTATATAAGTACCAGATGAAGGTAGCTGTTTTCATAGGAGAAGAAGCCATGGAATGCTCTTTTCTTGTGGTTAAGGGATTAACGGTGATCCGTGTCCGTGAGAGAAAGATAAATATTGATCTCCCGAACGGAGAATTCAGCTTAGTAAATGGAGGTAGAATTGCTGTGGATTTCGTGCGAGCCAAGGAGATATACGGCAAATACTGTCAGAGTATCCAAGTAAAGTGCAGGGGCTGCAAATGCTACAGATTAGCAGCGACTTAACAGGCCATGAGTTTTATTACTTGTAGACTACGGAAGATGATGCTCTTGGTATGATAAATTTGATTAACTCCAAGGTGCAAGGTTCGGATTATTTGGCGCTGGAACAACAAAAGCAATTGATTCAGCTATTAAATGGCTATTTAGACGTTTTTCCGAGAAACCCGTTATAATAAAGGTTATCTATACAATATTGAGATGGTGCCCCACAAAACATTTTGTCACGCAACTTACTCTGCCCCGTGGACTAAAATGACGTAGTTTCCAAAGAAATAAGAAAAATGATATAATAGCGTATAGGCTAACAGAACCATATTTATCACCATTTAGCAGTCCATTACTCGCTGTGGAGAAGTCGGAAGGAAAACTTAGGTTGGTGTCTTACCACACCCAGCAACGGGTTACACGCCCAACGAACTTACGTTTAATACATTTGAATCAAATGAGTGGCTAACGCCATTGTTAAAATTACCAAGATCAAACAAATCGCCGCGCAGGGTAGCTGCGCGGTCTGAGGCGTACTTTCATGGTACGCGCGGCTTCCCTCCGCCGGAGGTTCGGGTCTTCCCTCGCGCATGGGTGTGTGTGTTGTCTTTAGCGTAAGTTAGTTTAAGTTAGATTAAGTAGTGCGTACGCTTAGGGACCGGTGATCTCAGCAGTTTGGTCCCATAAGACCTTACCACAAATTTCCAATTTTTTTCCAAACAAATGGTTGGTTCAAATGGTTCTGAGCACTATGGGACTTAACATCTGTGGTCATCAGTCCCCTCCAAACAAATGAAGAGATGAAAAAATGAGAGAAGCTCTAATCAGTCTGATTGTTGTGCTCAACAGAGGAAATTAAAATATTATACGACTATGAAAAAGACTTAACTACCAAGTGGCTGACTTAGTCGTCCTTAACAAATAAGAGAAATAAGAAGTGACAAATGGTGCATGCAGGACCTTACAAAATCGTACACAGACCTCACAACTGTAACTACGTGCTAGCAAATGTGGAGATGGACAAGACAAAGGGCTTGTATCCGCATAGGGATCTTAAAATGTATATACGATGAGTTTTGTGCAGTAGATGTAGATTTATTTTTTCTCTTTTTATGTATTAGTATATAAGTATTCAATGAAACTTCATCATTTGACTGTAGTTGTAAGTTCACATTGATTACTGCATTATGCATGAACTGATTTGTGCCAATTGTCTAGTGTATTTGTGCAGATTAGTTTGTAATGGACAACAGGGCATAAGCCCTCATCCTTTTAGAGAGTTAATCGCACATTACGTTGGAGAGTAGTAGTTACTATTGAGAATTAGTCAATAAGGAAAAGTCAATAAGGAAAAGGGATTTTATGTTTGTACTGAAATTTCTTTGCTTATCATTTCCATTTCAAATGTAATTCTAGTTCTTTGAAGCAGCAGGTACAGAAGCTATGTCAGATTTTCATTACTCGTAGTTATAAGTAGTTATGTTGCAATCACTCTAATGAAAACCGAAAAAGACATAAATGAAATCAGTGAAGTATAGTTGTGTCATGCCATTTGAGCACATGTATTTGCCAAGCTGTGGCCTTGTGATCCAAACTGAACTTCACGGTAGGATCCATTGTTCGCTACTTCAGTGCAAAACAAGAACATGCTTGACCAGTCCTATAAAGATAAATGTAATTATAAAAATATGATTTGGTTTGAAAACAAAGTAGAAATAGTTTAAAGTCACGCCAGAGTCTTGTTACCAGTCTTAATGATCAATTGATCACAAAACCATGACAATAGGTGCTGAAAGTAATAACAAAGAACTACGAGGGTAATCCCAAAAGTAAGGTCACCTATATTTTTTATAAGTATATAGACCTGTTTATTTCTACAGTTGTTTACATCAGTTTACAGCTTGAACATTCAGCTATTTTTTGACATAATCACCATTTCTGTCGATGCATTTTTGTAGACGCTGTGGTAGTTTTTGTATGTCCATGTCATACCAGCTCGCCGCCATGCTGTTCAGAAAGTTATGAACCTCTTCTTTCACCTCGTCGTCGGAGCTGAATCGCTTTCCGGTCGAATGTTCTTTTAACCTAGGGAACAGGCGATAGTCACTGGGCGCCAAGTCAGGACTATAGGGGGGGTGGGTTATTATGATCTACTGAAACTGTTGCAGGAGAGCAACGGTTTGCCGAGCGATGTGTGGGCGAGCGTTGTCATGGAGATTGTGTACGACCTTGCTCAACATCCCTCTTCTCCGGTTATGAATTGCCGGTTTGAATTTTTTCAGAGTCTCACAGTACCTGTCAGCGTTAATTGTGGTCCCAGTGGGCATGAAGTCGATCAACAATACCCCTTTCCGATCCCAAAAAACGGTTGTCGTGACTTTACCGGCAGACTGTGTTTGTTTGAATTTCCGCGGCTTTGGGGAAGAAGGATGCCGCCACTGGCGTGCTTGTTGCTTGGTGTCAGGTGTAAAATGGTATGCTCAGGTTTCGTCACCCCTGACAATTGAGTCCAAAAGTTGTCCTGTTCGGCTGCAAGGCGGTGAAGAAATGCGCGGGAAGCACCAACTCGTTACCGCATGTGGTCATCAGTCAGCATGCGTGGCACCCATCTTGCGCACACCTTCCGGTAGTTCGATGTTTCCGTTAAAATTCTGTGAGCGGAGCTTCGGGAAACCTCAGGAACCAACGTGCAGAGATCATCCAGGGTGATCCGCCGATCTTCACGCATGCTTTGCTCAACCTTCAACACTGTCTCCTCAGAAATGGACGGTCTCCCGCTCCTTTGTTCGTCGTGAATTTCGGTCCGACCAGCTGCAAACTCTCTACACCACTTACGAACATTTTAGACATTCATGCACGACTCACCATACACTCCATCATTGGCGATGGATTTCAATCGGCGCAGTGCCCTTTGCGTTCAAAAACCGAATAACTGCGCACAATTCGCAATTGGCGGTAACATTCAACGGGAGCTCCATTCTCAACGGCTGCCAAGCCAAGACTGAGCGCCTCTGCGCGGCGTGCACATGTTTACACACAGCGCGTGAAGCACTCTTCATAATAGCGTGACCAACTGCCACAGAAACAGAGTTCTGTACTTATAAAAATAATTGGAGACCTTACTTTTGGGATTACCCTCGTACAAATAAATATGTACCTAGATATTCACGAACAAGATGTACTAAAAATGTGAACTGTGGTACATAAAGGAACATAACATTGCGAAGTCATTGCAGAGAAACATGCTAAGCTAATATGAACTTTAAAACAAAGTATGTTCTTGAAAGCAATTAAAAAGTCAACATTTTTGGTAACGTTGACTGTGAATTAACCATGGTTAGTGACATGAGACTGTAATACTGAACGTCGGCCGTACTATGTGGCAAGACGTCAGTACCCACGGAAAAACGCGAGACATTAAACCCAAAACTCCAGAACCAAAACATTCCAGTGAATATGTTTGAAATGGACGTGAGTTGCGGCGCATAAACAATGTAAATTTCTGCTTCGCTGCGGTCTCAAGCTAAAATAAACGGCGAGCGGGTGCGAGTGGAAACGTTTGTGGAACCGTGTGTAGGACGCAAACTGTTAACGCTTACTAAATGCCTGCGTAGAGACGTGCATCGTAATTTCATAAACCTAACGAACTAATAACTATTTTACAAACTATTTGTGAACCATTTGCGAACTGATTTATGTAGTACGAATTAAAGCAACCATGTTTTGAAAAATGAAGAGAGGGCCTGTACGGAAAAGTAAATAGTTGATTAACCAAATTCTGTCCAGCAGCAAAATAACATCTGCGATTAGTCAGAATTCTATACCACGTTTAAATTTATTTTCATGAACCCGTTCGTGCCAAACCGATGTGTCATGCTGAGCATAGGAGCGGAGGGCGGAGGCCTACACAGCTCCGACCGGCTACGTTCCAGACCAGCAGCAGCATGTCTGCGGTTTCGGACTTCGAGACCTGAACGCGTGTTCCAGCCCGGCGTTGACATCACCGACGACGTCGGTTTCCATCGGACGCACCGCCACTCCAGTCAGAGAAGACTTTGACGATGTACGACGACTACTGCGACGCATTAAGACAACGGCGTTCAAGAAAATATTTAAAAACATCACTGTGCAGAAGCTCATAGAGAAAATTAGGGACTTTCACCATATAAGAACTTTTGGAAACAAATAATAACAAAAAAAAACTTTAATTTGAAGCTACAGTGATCAGATTTGTGCCCACAGTAACAAATTTTGAATAATCTGAAACACAGAACAAAAACCGAAATCAAGAAAAATTAAATCTAAACATTGTAAACTTTCCGTATGGCAAACAGAATCATAAAATGAAGGAATGAGTGTTATAGTCAGTCTGCTCCGCCGGGGTTTCCTGGGGTGTTCCCGTCGGCCCACGTCCAAATTGAGGAGCGTCCAACGAAAATTAGTACCCAGCATACAGACTATACTCAACTAAACAAACAACTATGTAGAAATATATAATGTTTTTAATCATTGTGATTATGTAACACCAATGAAATCAAACCTAGGTTCGAAGACTATAAACTGAAATACGTTTCAAAAGGTGCGTACGGATATTGTAATGCATGTGAATTTTCGAACTTGTAAAAACAACAACTCATATTATTTATGTAAGAAAGTGACATTGAACGCTTAAGTGGAATGCCACTCACAAAGTATGAACAAGTGTGCTCATGGCATTCCAGAAGCGAAATATAAGGTCTCCAAATTTGGACATTACTAAAATGTCTGAAGTGTACAGTAATTAGTTTTCATCAGAGACCTAGTCTGAACAGTAATTGACAACTGTAATTATAGATGATAATCTTTTCTTGTTGTATAAAATTACCTCGAAGAGAACGGTCTGTTGATATACAGTCAACACGGATTTAGAAAACATCGTTCTTGTGAAACACAAATATCTCTTTACTCACACGAAGGGCTTAAAATTGATTCCGTATTTCTAGATTGTCAGAAGGCTTTTGACACTATGCGACACAAGCGGCTCGTAGTGACATTGCGTCTCAGTTATATGACTGGATTCTCGATTCCCTGTCAGGGAGGTCACAGTTCGTAGTAACTGATGGAAAGTCATCGAGAAAAATAGAAGTGATTTCTAGCGTTTCCCAAGGTAGTGTTACAGGCCCCAAGCTGCTCGTTACCTACTCAGGGTGAAGCGAAATTCGCGCACTCGGGCTTCGCTGCGCGACTCCTCACATGCCAGCGATAAAAAAAAGCTCTCTCACAAAATTTCGTCCCTCGAATACATCCGGCAGAAAAAGGACGTTACAGAGTGGCAATCTGGCAACTCTGTAACCACGTGTATGGTAACTACCTCTGCCAGCACGTTTTAGTTTTGTTGTACAGTTGGTGCAGTGGACAGAGTTTTTGGGTTAGCATGCAGGAGGTCGAGTGTTCGATTCTGGTTTGGGCCGCATTTTTTTATTTGCTAATTTTATTCTGACATTTCACGCTGTAATATACACCGTTTCTTAGGTCAGTAATATACACCGTTTCTTAGGTTCCATGTCCGCAGCTCGTGGTCGTGCAGTAGCGTTCTCGCTTCCCACGCCCGGGTTCCCGGGTTCGATTCCCGGCGGGGTCAGGGATTTTCTCTGCCTCGTGATGACTGGGTGTTGTGTGATGTCCTTAGGTTAGTTAGGTTTAAGTAGTTCTAAGTTCTAGGGGACTGTTGACCATAGATGTTAAGTCCCATAGTGCTCAGAGCCATTTTCTTAGGTTCCATGTATCCTAAATTTACAATACTTTGTAATGCTGAACATAACAAGAAACAGACAGTTGAAGTAAATGACCTGTCGTAGGACAGAATAACTACAAAAACAATATTAATGTCGAGATGCTAAAGATGATAGCACAGTACAACACAACATCTACTTGTGATTTATAGTACATATAATACAAGCGCTCAGATGTCGCACATTAGCAACCAATGATTATAATAATGTCCATATGAATGACCGCATGACCTTCACAACAGAATATGTTGTCCTCATAACAACAGATGCTCAAAGCGACCTCCCTGCACGTCCAAACATTGCGCAACCCGCTGGATCATATAGCTCTGGACCCTTCGGAGCAAAGCTGCATCCACAGTAACAAGAGCAGCGTGAATACGCGCTACCAATTCTTCCACATTCGTCGGCGGGGTACACTGGCTCCTTCGGGCGTCCCCACACCAAGAGATCCAGGGGATTTAGGTCAGGTGAATGCGGTGGACATACAACCGGACCTCCACGACTGAGCCATTTCACTGGAAATGTTCTGTCCAAATACTGTCGCACATTAATTCCAGAGTGTGGAGGTGCACCATCATGTTGGAACCATACCCTCTGTAGAAAATGTAGTGGAACATCTTCCAGCGCATCAGCAGATAGTTTGAGAGGAATGCATGATACCTTCACGCAGTCAACCCGTCAGGCAACATGTAGGGGCCCATACACCTGTTGCCCAATATTCCGGCCCACGTCTTGATACCAAAGAGAACTTGATATCCACGTTCGCGGGTGACGTGCAGGTTAACCTCACGCCAGTGGTGGGCATTGTGCATATTGAAGACACTCTCACAAGTGAATTCTCCTGCATCCGACAATATTACGGTGTTCACGAAGTCATCGTTTGCTTCCTGTCGTTGTTGGAACCATTCACAGAAATGCATCCGCTGATGAAGATCTGCAGAAAGCAGGTGTTGCATGAAAGCATAATGATAGGGGTGTAGCCCACGCTCGTGCAGTACGTTAACGACCGTGCATTGCGAGACACGCAGCTGCCTTGCTATGCGACATGTACTTCGCTGAGGTTTTTGGTGTATGACGTCCAGAATAGCTTCTTCAGTAGCTGGAGTACGGAGAGTCCATGGACGACATCTGTCACGCAGTGGCGGAAGGAGACAACCTGACTCCCGAAGGCGCACCTCCAGCTGACGAATCACATTTTTATCTGGATGGCGTCGAAGAGGATATCTAGCAGCATATTCACAAGTGGCAACACCAGCCCGGTTGTCAGATGCACCAAGGACCAGAAGCATACCCACCAATTCATCGTTTGTGTATGCCATACGTCTGCCCCACTGGTTTAGAGTTTTGCAATGAGAAAATTCGATACGTGTACGCATGTACTTTGGAGTCTGTGACGGGTGTGTTACTCCGCTCGCGCCTAGTTCCAGGCTGGTGGACAGCGCGTACAGTATAAACACGCCGTCAGTCCTGCAGGCTGTTCCACCTAACGTGCATTAGCCCTCTGACAGATATTGTTCTGCATGATTCATCCTGACACTGCTAATTGTGAAATATTCAGTTTCGGATTACACTGTTTCACTAACGGTAATAGACGTGATATTTTCATAATCGCATCGGTAGAATAATAATTATAATGCATTGAAACACGTACTAAACAGCATGCGGTTACCAGACTCAATGGTGAAAGGTATGATTAGTGGGACCAGAGTGATAACACATACAAATAGTAACTGAGTTTAGACATTGATCGAAAAGCACGTAGCTAGTTCTACTGGTAACGTAAGGTCCTAACGAAATGAATAGACCTGAACGAGGCAAGAATAATAGTTGGTACTAATCTATGGGCCCAACGGAGGAGGGTACAAAGAAAACAGGTTTCGCATCTAGTAGACGAAGTGGTGCGAATAAATTCACACCCAGGACGTGGAAAGGGCTTCTTTCAAAGATGACCAATCTTCCATTTCTACGATTGTAGTATGTAAGTGCAAATGTTTTCTAGAGGACGCGCTGCAATAGCTGTTGACGATTACGATGCTGTACTACATTTACCTAATGAAAAACATATGCTTCAACCCAGGATCGAACCATCGACCTCCTGCATGCAAACTCAAAACTTTGTCCACTGCACCAACTGTAGAGCACGTCAACGGTGTCCTAACAGCGGTAGTTACCGTACTTATGGTTACAGTGTGGCCAGATTGCCGCTCTTTAACGTCCATCTGAGCACCGTCTTAAGTTGTCTGCGGACGATGCTGCCGTTTACCTTCTAGTAAACTAATCATAAGATCACAACAAATTGCAAAACGATTTAGAAAAGATATCTGAATGGTGCGTAAATTGGCAGTTGACCACAAAAAATGAAAATTATAAGGTAATCCACATGAGTGCTAAAAGGAATCGTTTAAACTTCAGTCACAAGATAGTCAAATCTAAAGGCCGTAAATTCAACTAAATACTTAGGAATTACAACTACGCACAACTTAAATTGGAAAGAAGACGTAGAAAATGTTGTGTTGAAGGCAAAACAAAGACTGCCTTTTACTGGAAGAGGATTTAAAAAATGTAACAGATCTGCTAAATAGACTGGCTGTATTTCGCTTGTTCGTCCTCTTCTGGAGTACTGCTGCACGATCTGGGATCCTTACCAGATCGGATTAATGGAATACATCGAGAAAGTTCAAAGAAGGGGAGCACATTTTAAATTATCGCGAAATAGGAGAGAGAGTGTTGCTGACATGATACAGGGTTTGCGGCGGACACCACGAAAACAAAGGCGTTTTTCGTTGCGGCTGCTTCTCCTCACGATATTTCAATCACAAACTTTCTCCTCCGAATGAGAAAATATTTTGTTCACGCCGCCCTACAAAGGTAGCAACGATCATAATATTAAAATAGGGAAATCACAGCTCGAACAGAAAGATATACGTGTTCGTTTTTTCCGCGCGCTGTTCGAAATTAGAATAACAGAATTATTGTGAAGGTGGTTCGATCAACACTGTGCCAGGTACGTAAGTATAATTTACAGAGTATCCACGTAGATGTAGACGTAGATAAAAGAAGCGATTGTAATAGCCGCTCATGTGAGTTGAGTTCTATCTTAAGTTACTTGTGTAATCAATCTCTTATCAGCGGAACATTTCCAGACTGGCTAAAATATGCTGAAGTTAAGCTTCTTTACAAGAAGGGGGATAAAGAGGTACCATCAAACTATCGACCAATTTCATTTTCGCAGGCTTCCTTAAAAACATTTGAAAAGGTTATGTTCAAGCATCTGACTGCAAATAATATACTGTTCAAGTCACACTTTGGATTTCTTAAAGGTTCTGATATAGAGAAAGCTTTTTAAACTTTGTACTTAATTCATTACATAATAAATTCGAGGCTACTGGCAATTTCTGTGACCTGTCAAAAGCCTCTGACTGTGTGAACCACAGCATTCTCTTAAGTAAATTAGAATATTATCGTATCACCAGCAACACTGCAAAATGGTTTGAGTCTTATCGATCTAGCAGGAAACAAAGGGTGTCGTTTCGAAATACCTGTGCAGTAAGCAGTCAGTCTTCATCTGACTGGGAATTAATTACATGTGGTGTTCCTCAAGGTTCCATCTTGGGCCCATTGCTTTTTATTATGTACATTAATGACCTCCCATCTGTTACATTGCCAGGTGCTAAGTTTGTTTCGTTTGCCGACGATACAAACATTGCAATAAGTAGCAAGTCAAGTACAGATTTAGAAATAGGTTCTAATCAAATTTTCACTGACATTAATAAGTGGTTTAAAGGTAATTCACTGTCATTCAACTTTGAGAAGACCCACTATATGCAGTTCAGAACGTGTAAGAGCTTTCCTTCCAGCATGTGTATAACATATGAAGATATGCAGATCGAAAAGGCTGACAGTATTAAATTTCTGGGATTACAACTTGATAATCAATTCAGTTGGGAAAGGCACACCACAGAACTGCTGAGGCCCCTAAACAATTCTGTATTTGCAGTGAGAATGATGTCAGACATATACGATATATAAATATAAAAAAAAATTTCACACTTTTCTTACTTTCATTCTATTACGTCATATGGGATCATATTCTGGGGCCACTTATCAAAATGAGCAAAAGTTTTTAGGGTGCAAAAGCGTGTTATAAGAACATCATGTAAAAACCTGTTCAAGGAACTTTGTATTCTAACCAATGCTTCTCAGTATATTTATTCCTTAATGAAATTTGTTGCAAGTAATACATCTCTATTTCCAACTAATTGCTCAATACGTAGTATCAATACTAGGAATAAAAACAATCTACATAAACATCTAAAAATCACTTACCTTGGTCCGAAGAGGGGTACAATATCAGGAACACACATTTTCAATAAATTGCCAGCAACCATCAAAAACTTGATTTCAGATAAAGCACAGTTTAAATGGAGTTTGAAAGACTTTTTGATAGGCAACTCCTCCTGCTCCATAGATGAATATCTTAACAGAGACTGTTAAGCCAGCTTAAGTAAAAATATGTTAGATTTCAGTTTTGGCAGCACTTGGTCACAACAGTGAAGATTAAATATTTTCCGTATGATAAATTTATTAGTAGTGCATAACAATGTTTCAGTCTGACAGCATGTTAATTCTATAAATATTAGCTATTTCAGTTTACCTCATTGTATTCACCTATTTCGACAATCTCCAGACAAATGATCAAGGTAGTAAATATTATATGCAAATGTTTTATGATTTTATGTTGTACTTTCTGACATGTTCCACACCCACGAGAATTATCTCATTTTTTGGGTCTATGGAACGAAAACTTAATCTAGTCTATCAAAGTCTTCTGTCTGACTTATTATTGTTCTTGGAGAAAAAATCATATACGTTGAGGAGGTGTGTATGTTGTAATTGTTAATATATGTATGAAATGTTAGTCTTGTTATTATTGAAAGTAGCCTTCCAGTCCCTTATGCCAGTGTTTTGAAAATTTAAACAATTTATAGCTGCCGCGCCGCCAGGAAATAGAACATCGCTGACGTGCAACAATCAGCCGCCATTACGCGGCAATGTCAAATATTTACAAAATATTTCGTGTCTATTTCTACAGCAGCAGCCGCAAAGCAGTTTAAAGCATTTCATTTAATAATAGCTTGCATAGCAAAGAACTTATTTTATTACAGTGTCAAACGAAATTATCATAACGGCATTGTTGGCCGGGAGGCCCCACCCGGGTAAGTCCGGGAGGCCCCACCCGGGTAAGTTCGGCCGCCGAGTGCAAGTCGTATTTCAGATGACGCTACAGTGGACGACTTGCGTGCCGGTGATGAGGATAAACTGATGATGAGGACAGCAGAACACCCACTCCACAAGTGGAGAAAATCTCCATCCCAACCGGGAACTGAACCTGGGTCAGCTACATTGGAGGCAAGCACGTTACCACTCAGCTAAGCAGGTGGACAGTATTTACAATGTTTTAGATCCTTATTTCATTGGCTTGCCTGTGGAAGTCGTAACTCGATCATATCCAATTTTTCGTATTTATACGGATGCTTGGTGTTGGAATATCAATAATCGGACACGTAAGCAAAAATACTTGTAAAATGAAATACATTGACTACAGAAATGCGTGGCTTACGAAGAGCTGCTCAACCATTCTACACACAATAATTGTGATAGCTGGGCTGCTGGTAGCAGCACGCTCCTCAGTGATCGACTGCCGTTGTCAGTCCATACATGAGATCTGCATAGCACTGGTTTAGCTGAGGATGTTCCACTTCACAGTCGCATCGTGAACAGTCGGCTTGGTCAGATGTAGAAGGAATGAAATATACCTGACGGCAGACAACCTTGGAGGTTGGGCAACCACAGCTGTGAGTCGTCACCTTGGGCATTAGTAACCACTTCAGCTGTATAGGGTGTACATAAATTCCGGCGACACTTTCAATTATTTATTGCACAAGAACTAAACCATGTACAGATGTCATACATATTGCATTTTGATGAGAAACTCTGAAAGTTTTTTTTTACAAACATTCGATGTACGAACCATGATGACCTGATAGACGTCAGTACGATAATCGAATTCTTGCCATACCCGTTCCAGCACGGCGTCGTCCACTGTGGCAGTCACTTCTCGTATTCTCGACCGGAGCTCTGCTACATCACGTGGTAGAGGCGGTACATACACCAGATCTTTAATGTGTCCCCATAGAAAAAAGTCACACGGAGTGAGATCTGGTGATCGGGGAGGCCATTTCATGAAACAGCTGTCCCCTTCTGTAGCACGGCCGACCCATCGATGCGCCAGCTCAGTGTTCAGGTACTCACGAACTTCACGATGAAAATGGGGTGGAGCCCCATCCTCCTGAAAGATGAATGGAGAGTCCGATTGCATTTGAGGCATCAGCCACTGCTGCAACATGTCCAAGTAGGAACATCCAGTGACAGTGCTCTCGGCGAAGAAGAATGGCCCGTACTGTTTTCGACGTGACAAGGCACAAAAAACATTTACCTTTCGGGACTCATGCTCAAATTCAGTGCATTCGTGTGGATGTTTTGTACCCCAGATTCGACAATTAATCCTGTTCACTTTCCCATTAGTGTAGAAAGTGGCTTCGTCGCTAAAAATTAAGCGATCAACAATGCCATCCCCACCCTCATTCAATTCTTGCAACTGAGAACAAAACTCAAAACGCTTGTCTACGTCGTCGTCATTGAGCTTCTGCACTAGCACCAATTTGAATGGTTTCATAGACAGTTTCTGTCGCAGGAATTTCCACACTGTCATTGGAGCCATTCCGAGTTCACGGGTTGCACAACGCACCGATTTCATTGGACTCCTTATGAATGTCTCTCGTACGCGCTTCACATTCATTTCATTCACACTGCGACGTCCGCTTCTCTTTACCGGGTACAAGCAACCCGTCGTAACGAATTTGTTGTTCCAGTGCTAAATGGCCTTCCTTGTTGGTGGCTTCTTACCATACTTGCTTCTAAACATCCGATGAACAGCTGTAGCACACTTCTTTTTGTCGAACTCCAACACACAGAAAGCTCGCTCCGCACCTGAACTCGCCATGTTTGCGACTAGCGCTGACCACGGGAAATTACCAAACTACGCTGTGGCGGTGTACATGAAAAAAAAAAACTTCCAAAACTTTCAGGGTTCCTCTTCAAAATGACATATGTATGATATCTGTCCAACTTTTCGTTCTTGTGCAATAAATAATTGAAAGTGTTCCCAGACTTTATGTACACCCTGTATTTAGTCCTTTATTATTGGATCACTACCGGTTTCGTGGCACTTGGTAGTGATTCAATAATAAAGACTAAATACAGCTGAAGCGGTTATTAATACCAAAGATATACCCGATGGATTTGTTCCTTAGATGACATCCAATGACCAGTCCACGTTCAAAGTCAGTGAGCTCTCCTAGGCGGTTCGTTGTGCTGTTACTGCTTCTCTTCTGCCAACAATACAATCCCCGTCTCCCTTTATACTGGCAGCTCTGACTCTAGTGACATCTAGTGGTCAACTTCGCATTACGCGCGGGTGTCAGAATACTTATGATCACATAAAGTATCTAATGACAGGAAACTATCTGTACTCGTAGTAGGAATGGTGAACTGTTTCATGCTGTTTATAAGACCGCATATGTTTCTAGTAAGTTATTATATTCATATCTACACGTCTTATTCACTATTGCGTATACTTTCATTCTAATTTTTTATGATGGATTGCTCAAATTCGTAAGGAGGCACACTAGCCGTCGTATGTAATGGATACAGTAATAGCAGTAACCAATGATTAACTATCGATGATTTTATTTCGGCAAACCTGTTGCGAGAATGCTGTTCGTCTTTAGTGTATTACTGGATTTCATATACATGGAAATATGGAGAAACGTCTACAGTGGCGCGCCTGCTTGCTTAGCGTTTGTGCAGCTTGGAATTTTTTGTCGGCATAAGGTTAGTTATTTTTACTGTACTCATATGAAAGGAAAGCCTTATGCAAAGTAAATATTCTTTTTTTTTAATATGCAGCTGCGCTAGTAATTCAAAAGGCAGCTGGAGAGGATGCAATATGAGAATGCTTGCTGTAAAGACCTTGCTTGACAAAGAGACGTAAATTCCAGGAGATATAAAATCATGGTTGATGATTCTAACACTTTATTTGCTATCGGAGTAGACAGAGACAAGATATATAATGAAAGCGTTCACTGATGCATGATTTAAGATGGTTCTCAACACACAAATCAGATCCCCATTCTCAGTATGCATTGCCCAAGGTTTTGTGCGTTAGCCCGGCCTGCGCTTGCTGTGACCCAGATTTTTGTAGAGCAACTCCGTAACTTAGCTGCGACAGGCTCGTAATTTAGCCGTCAGAGACGGCAACCGGCGGGCCTTATTGCTGTCTGGGGGGGAGGGGGGGGGGGGGGCAGTTCGCGTGCAGTCGCTTCTGGTACTAATTCCTGGGGTAGGACTCGGCAATCGATCACTGTTGTGGCAGCCTCCTACCCTTCACTCTGCCTCCCTCTCTGCTTGTCTCATTCTCCACGCATCTCTCCACTTTTGATTCTGCTTCTCTCCACTACCCTTCTTCCTCTGTAGCCGATGCCTGCTTGTGTGACGGAGTTCGCTCGACTCCGAAGCGGCCATTTCGAACTGTGGTGCTGGAAGAACTTTTCAAAAGCTGTAGTTATGCGATAAAGAGAAGAGAGTTGGTGGCGTATGCTTCCTAGGTAGTAGAATTGTGGACAATGTCTTGGATTAAATTCCAAAACTCTCTGCCATGTATTATCAAATGACGGAATGTGATACTGTTGAAGTGGATCTGCCAGTCAGTTGGAAATGCAAGGCTCCGCTGTTCCTCCCTGAAGCTATCCTACTGGAGCAGCCTGGCGCCAAGCGGGCACCAAGCATCAACCACTGCTTTCTCACTGACGTCATCAGCAACACGTACATGGCACTCCTGTTCAAACCAGTCATGTGCAATGTGCGGATACACTTTAAACACAAAATTCACATTTCGCTACGGGGAAGTGCCATTGTGCATCCAATTAGGTGCCTGCACCCAAACATGATTCGTGGTTGGGGTTTATAGTTGGGAGGGGTGCGGCGGAGGAGGATGGTGGGGGGGTGGGGCAAGCATCAGCCAGCCAATGATGCCACACAACTTTACGTTCATGTTCTCCATTGCTTCCGCCAATGACGTAATATGACTTCACTCGCCTGCACTCCAGTGCTCAGAGACGATAACACCATATCACTTTCCTGTTCTCTATTGCTTCAGCCAATAAAGCCGCAAGTCTATACTTTCCTGTTCTCCATTGCTCCCAGCCAATAACGCCGTATGAATTTATTTTCCGGTTTTCCAAAAATGGGTCAAATGTCTCTAAGCACTATGGGACTTAACATCTGAGGTCATCAGTCCCCTAGACTTAGAAATACCTAAACCTAACTAACCTAAGGACGTCACACACATCCATGCCCGAGACTCGAGCGGTTCTAGAAGCTTCAGTCCGGAACCGCGCTGCTGCTACGGTCGCAGTTTCGAGTCCTGCCTCGGGCATGGTTGTGTGTGACGTCCTTAGAGGTCAGTTATGTTTAAGTAGTACTAAGTCTATGGGACTGATGACCTCAGATGTTAAGTCCCATAGTGCTTAGAGCCATTTCAACCATTTCATGCCCGAGACAGGATTCGAACCTGCGACCGTAGCAGCCGCGTGGTTCCGGACTGAAGCGCCTAGAACAGCTCGACCACAGCGGCCGGCTCCCGGTTTTCCATTGCTCTCAGCCTATCACTCCATAAGACCTAACTCTCCCTGCAGTGATCGGAATCTGACAAGAGGGGAACAGCTCGAGAATTTGCAGTGACTGGCCGATCGGCCGAGGGCAGCATACAGCGAGCCATCAGAGAGTAAACAGGTGGACAACAACGAAAGAAAGACAAACAACGCAAATGGCACAGTGGGATAACAAATTCAGTGAGAAAACCAAGATCTGAAACTAAGACGTAGCGATTCAGAACCAAACCAATGATGTGTACCCAGATCGGTACAACAGCACAGCGAAATCACAGCTGACTGGCTGAGCAGCTGCACTGCTGGCTTCGAGGGGCAGCCGCGACCGTTGATAGGCCGGCAAGACGGGCATTTCTCTGTAGGCAGCGCCACAGTGGCGACAACAGTGCTCGCAGATTATAGCAATGCCGTCTAATGTATGTCATCGAGGTCCATGCCATATGGCGGGCTTTCAAACTCGCCAACCCAGGATAACGGATACCTCCCCCTCCCCCTACATCCCCCCCCACCTCGAAATAGGCGCGTGGGACTGGATGCACCCAGAATGATGCAAGGGAAGGCGAACTGACCGCACAGGAGTAGTCACGACACTGAAGCACACTGGCTGGAGGAAAGAACCCTGGGCATCTGGAAACACAGGGTCGTGGACGATGACGCCGTGGCCGCCGACGACCATTGGGGTCTACGCCGCAGCGAGAATTCCATCTCCTTTCCCATGACCAAGGAAATGCCACTGGTACCATGAAGTGAAAATTGTACTTGAACAGATGGGGGATGGACGAGGATGGGCATTCAGAGTCCGATTGAGCCCCCGATGGCAGCGCTGTTGGGAAGTGTGGGGGGAATTGATTAATTTGATGGCGCCCCAAAACCCTGAGATTGTCAACCATTGCAAGGTGCCACCCATGGATGCAACCACAGTGGCCGGCATCCACAAAGATTTTGTCCTGTACGAGCAACCCAACACACCTGAGCTTGCCCGGTGTGCCATGTCTGGGGTTCCTTGGGCTGTGGGATGAGAAGATGGAGGAGCGTGTACAGGTGCCATCAATGGAGAAGCTCTAATGGGCTACAGCCATGGAGAAGAGTGGTTGTGGTGGTGCTCTGAAACATTGCGAGTGCAGCTGTGGTGGTTGAAGTGCCCACTGCTTTTGTCATTTGTTGTTTAAATTTCTGGACCATATGCTTCACTTTACTATTGAAGGATGAGTCAAATGGCGGTCTAAACAGGTACGTGGTGCCATTGAGGGGTGCACAACTATTTGAAGGTTGTTGCTGTCAACATGATGGTGTGGGAAAACCCTTTGATGGTAAGAATCTGGACAAGTGCTGTGAGGTACCATGAATGGGTTGTTGGAATAGGTATTGACACAAATCCCTGAAAAGGGCCAGAAAAGTCCAGATGAATGCACTCCCAGAGGTGATGAGGCGTGGGCGAGGGAGCGAAAGATTGAAGAGGAGCAGCCTAGTGCTGGGCGCAAGCAGAACAGCTGTGCACCATGGCCTCCATGTCACTGTTCAGTTCTGACCAGTTGGCATGTCGCTTTGCAAGGTCTATGCCTCTGAATCAAGCAGAAGACCATCAGAGATAACAGAAGTCGGAGAGGCGAGCCCAGACCTGGAACTCTGGATCGGCAGATTTTGACAAGGAAATGGGCCATCCATATAGTACATAGTGAATGACACACCATAAGAGAAGGTCGTGGCATGCATCAGCATCAGTGTAAGCAGCTGCCATGGGAAACCCATCCAAAGCATGCTGTCATTCCACATCGCTGTGTAAACAGGAGATTTTCTGTTGGTCAAACGCTGGGTTGGGTTCAGAGGGGAGACAACATAGAGGACCCACATTTGCGTGCTGTGCCGTGGGTTTGTGCTTAATGGTATAATTATAGGAGCTGAGGAAAAGCCCCCAACGCTGTAACTATTGTGCCATCTGCTCTGGAAGCTGGGAGGGTGGCTCAAAAAGTGCTACCAGCGGTTTGTGTTATTGACGGAAATCGAGGTGCGATGCGACGGCACGGAATCGTTGCGAATAATAATTTGACAAGAGCGCGACAGAACTCGAGAGGAGCCAACTTCTTTAGTGAGAAAAACGTCTCTGGGGAAGCCAAAGAAAGGAATACCGACTGTTGAAGAGCATAATCAGAAACCTGAAAAGTGGTCAAGTTCTGTTTCAGCCGCTGCAAATACGTGTCCCAGAGCTCTTCGGTGTCTTTAAATGGCGGAAAGACTTAGGCGGTTCTCCGCCTGGGACATGACCACAGCCTGAATGGATTGGGAACACTGACCTGCAGTTGATCCTTCAGAAAATGAATTTTCTGCTGTTCTTGTTGAAATTGCTGTTGGAACTGCTATTGCTGACGAAACTTCTGTTGAAATTGCTGCTCCAACTGCTGATGCAGGAGTAGCTGTTGCTGTTGCCGTTCCAAGAGTTGCTCGAGCTTTGGGTCCCTGAAACTCTGCTAAACTTTTACCTCGTCGTGAATTATAGTGAGAGGAATCTAGCAAGACCGGGAAGGTCTCGAGATTTTGCGGAGGTGGGGCTACTGGGCAAGGATGTCAACGAGACACAAACTCAGTGGACAACAACGATAGCCGGCCGCTGGTGGCCGAGCGGTTCTGGCGCTACAGTCTGGAACCGCGCGACCGCTACGGTTGCAGGTTCGAATCCTGCCTTGGGCATGGATGTGTGTGTTGTCCTTAGGTTAGTTAGGTTTAAGTAGTTCTAAGTTCTAGGGGACTTATGACCTCAGCAGTTGAGTCCCATAGTGCTCAGAGCCATTTGAACCATTTTGACAACAACGATAGAAAAGCAGACAACGGAAACAGCATGCCGGAATATCAAATCCAGCGAATAAAACAAGGTCGTAAACCTAAGATGTATCGACTCAGAACCAAAATAACGATGTGTAGCGAGATCAGTACAATAGCGGAGTGAAATCAGGACTGACTGGCTGGCAGAACTTCCGTGTCTCCGTAGCCAGCGCCGCAGCGGCGAAAGCAACTCTCGTAGATTACAGCTGTGCCCTCAGGCGGTTGTTGTAGAGATCCATGCCTTCCGTGCGGCTTTCAAACTGCCCAGGCCGGAACATCAGACTCCTGTTATCCATTGCTCACAGCCAATAACGCCATACGATTTTTTTTCCAGTTCTCCATTGCTCCCACTGGGTGACGCCATATGACTTTACTTTCCCAACTCCATTGCTCCCAGCCCATAACTCAATGCAACTTCACTTTACAGTTTTCTCTTGCTTCCAGCGAATAATGGCGTACGACATTACTTTTCTGGTCTCCATTGCTCCCTACTATCAACGCCAAATTACTTTACTTTCTTATTCTCCGTTGTTCCCAGCCAATGAAGCCATACAACTTTACTTTTCTGTTATCCAGTGTGGCGGCCGGAGTGGGTAAAGGGTCCGCAGGCCCTTACTACTAAGTTTGCGCTCGCACAGGTCGACAGGGCAACTATCGAGTAGTGTGTGTGCAGGTCGCGAGAGCTAGAGGGGATTCACCGGAGTGCCGAGTGCTGCTTGGGTAGATTCCCGCGAGGCGGGAAGAACTGGGCGGAGAGCAGTTAGTGTGGAGATGTGCTGAAGTCAGGGTGTGGTAGGTTCCCGTGAGGCGGGCTGAGCTGTGCAGAAGCCAGCAGTTGAATTAATGTAAATTATCGACAAAGGGAGTGGCCATCGCCGCGGTTTAACCCCTTTGTGTTAGTATTATACGGGAAAGTGAGAAAGTTTAATTATAGAGTGATTTCAGTGATATTAAGTGCCGATATTGAACTTCCGCGTCTACCGCGCCGGCATTACTTGGATTACAGTGATTGGATGTTGCGTGTGACGATTAAGAATAACTAGAGAAACCTGTGCTGAGATTAGCCGTCATTGACAGTGTATTGACGAAGGCAGTGGCTGTCTCCTTATTTTGTGCTTTTGCTAAGAATATAGATCTTGTTTGTGAAACTGTGTTGTGTCCTTCTTACCACCAAACAGTATTTATTACAGTATTTGCGAAGGACAATACGGAATGTAACATCCCCTGAGCAGTCCAATCCGATTGCCAGCCCATTAGGTACATGGTCACATTAATCAATTATCTAATTTTGGGCTGCTATTTTGATCCCGAACGAGCGGATAAAATAAAAGGGCATGTTACACCCTTGGCTTACCGTGAAAGGACAAGTGCAATTTTCGGACGAGTCGTACTAATTTTTCAATGTGGAATCGGGACAGTGCATGAACGATAAAATCGCGATAAGGAACAGTGCATTTTTGAACAATACGAAGTAATAATATCGCACGATAGTGACAAAACTGTTTTTCTTGCCATATTAAATAGAACAATAGCGTCATTAAACTGTGTTGTAAAGTGCAAACGCGAAAATCCGCGCGAAAAACTGTGAAAAGTGGACGCTAAAGAAAGACACGTGTGAACAGTAAAATTGTGAGACGAGCCAAGATTTCGTCACAAAAGTTGTTAGAAAGGTGCTTAATGATAACAAGTTGACTGAAATTGTTTTTTGCATGGTGAAAATCGGACGATTTCGCGTGGACCCACAAACTGTTATGCTGACGGTAATGTATTGTGGCGACGCAATTAGTGAATGACGTCACGCAGCCGTGTAGCAGTTGCACCAAAGAGCTTCGATCCGCGAGGTGATTTCACACGACACCACGGCGAGCGACGCAACTTCGAGACAACGAGCGCAGTTCCGGCATCTAGCGGCCGAACTACGAACTACGCCCGCCTGCAGCGCCACGGAGCGGCCGACGGGGAACTACGTCGCCTTGCAGCTGATCTTCAACTTCACGCGAGCTCCAGCGGCGGCACAGCCACGCCCATCTCAAACGTCAAAACATCGCGGCTCGCGGTAACGTCGGTTGGTGAGTGAAGACGACGGGTTAACATAACAGTAAATTGCAGTGTGCAATATTTGCGATAAATAAACAGTTTTTAACTGATATTTACATTAGGAAAAGTGCTCAATTGCAGTAATTTCAAAAAAAGTTTGTGAAACATACTCTGAAGTATAGCATGCTTACTTATGCACACTGCACTGTATAAATGGTAATTGTTTTGGTAATTTTGCATTTATAGATTCTGTGAGTGTTATGATTATCTTGTTTGAAACATTTTTTACATAAACTGTGTATGTGGAAATTGTTATTGGAAAGTATTAGGTTTTTGAGAGCTGTTATGTTCCGTACTCATGTATGTTGTATCATTTTGGGGATTAACTGAAAGGATTGCAGGTACTGTTTGATTAGTTTCATGATAATTAGGAGTGTTTTGGGTTATTGGAGGTTATTTTGTATTACTTGCCTGGGCATTAAATATAAACCAAAAATGTCTTTTGAAGATAAGCAGGTCTGTGAGGCAGTAGTTGAAAGAAAAGGAATAGGACAGAAAGATAGAGATGATTCGGGATTCAGTGATTGTGGATTGTCATTAGGTAGCCCATTAGCAAATTCAACTAATTATCCCGAAATACCGGGACAAGCGATGAGAGTTAGGCCAGTTTCAGAGGATGCTGATAGGTGGTCGATGTTGATAGACTTGATAAAGAAGAGTTCACAAGAAGCTAGAGAAAGGGAAGAAATATCCCGAGAATCATTAGAGAAAAATCTCAGAAAATCACTAAAGGAAGATTTACAAGAATCATTAGAGAAGAATTCACAAGAAACAAGAGAATCATTAGAGAAGAATTCGCAAGAAACAAGAGAATCATTAGAGAAGAGTTCACAAGAAACAAGAGAATCGTTAGAGAAGCGTTTACAAGAAACTAAAGCATCGTTGGAGCAGGGTTTACGAGAAACAAGAGAATCACTAAAGGTTTTACAAGAAAATAACACATCATTAAAGGAAGAGTTACAAGAAACTATAGCACAAGAGATCAAAACATCACAGATGATGATGGAATGTAATCTAAAGAAGGAAATACAGGAGCTACAAGAACAGTGGAAAATGGATATCAACGAGAGAGAGAATAAGCTGCAGAAGAGCATAGACCAAGTCCAGGAAGACGTGGAGAAGGTGGAAGGAAAGTTAACAAAAAAGATAGAAGACGATATTGAAGAAACGAAGGCCGAGTTGGGAGAAAGAATCAACGAAGTGGAAACAAATTGCAATCATCGAATCGCCGAGGTGACGCAGATGCAGAAACAATGCAATGAGGCGGTTAAGGGGATAGGAGATAGGCAAAACCAACTAGCTGTCAATCTGAGAAATGCTATAGCCGTACAACGAGAAGAGGATAAAAAAAGGGTTGAAATGGAGGTCAAGCAGTTACAACAGGGAGTGCAGCAATTGGAAAGCAAAACAGAAGAAATTGATAGACGAATTAGCAATGCCACATTAGCCGTTGGGGAAGGTAAGGTCGTTACATTGATGAGCAGTGATAATCGGTGCATCCAAAGTAATACAGGGCAGAAATTTAGACCGAAAGGAGGATTGCACCCAATGATATTTATGAAATGGCTAAAAGGTGTTTTCCCAGCACATCTTAAGGACTCAGACAAGATTCAATTTGCAATAGATAGAATGGAAGGTGAGGCCTTCACTTGGGGAGTCAGGAAGAAGGAAGGGACTACTAGTTATGACCAGTTTGAAGAGGAATTCTTGAAGAAATACTGGTCCACAAGTCATCAATGTGCAGCAATTGAGGACCTACTCCATCGCAAATCACTTAGTACATGGAGGGGAACGTTGAGAGAGTTTGCCGAACACTTGTGGGAATTGAACGAGACCTTGGAACAACCCCTGAGTGATAACGTAATGATATCTGCGATAAAAAGAAGATTGAATCAGAGAATGCAAGAAACTGTATCTGGGAGCCTAATTAAAAATAGAGAGGCCTTAATGGAGATACTGGAACAGTTGGAATCTGTTCGATCACAGGGACACAATCAACCTAATGATCAAAACCGAGGGGGAGGTAATGACCCAAGGAATCATTTCGGTAATTCGTCTAATTATAGAGGAAGAGGTGGCAGTCATAGATACAGGAACCAGGGTGGTGAACGTCAATGGAGAAATGATTGGAGAAGGAATGAAGAACCAAGAGATCATGAGAGAAGATGGGATAGGCGAATGAATGACACGGTGCATATAGAAGAGGAGGAGAGACCGGAAAACTGAATGACACTCCAGATGAGGTCCGATCGGGAGTGAGAACTACGAGGACCAGAATAAACCTACTAAGACACGACAATGGTGGAGACCTCAGAGAAGATCTACTGGAGGAAAGAAGTGGGATTCCCAAAGAACCCAGGTTACCCATGATAGGGATCAAATTATGTGGACTGAATATCGAGGCATTAGTGGATACAGGAAGTGAAGCGTGTGCAATATCTGGCCTGGCTGCCTGCAGAGGACGCCCCAGCAGGTTAATGGCTGCTCCTTCCTGCTGCCAGGAACACATCCGACACAATTCGTGAGTCCACAGGTGGAAGCAGCAAAGCGCAGCAAGTTGCGCAAAGCGAGACAGAACGGGGAAGGCCGTCAACAGGCTAAGGGCAAAAAGATCTAGAGAGTCACTTTTTCGCCAAGAAATGGAAGTGACTCGAAAAATCATCATTCCCCCAATTTACACGATCATATAGCCACAGTATCCAAACCTGCATAGTAAGCAAAAGACAGGTAATAGTGATTGTACACCTCTGTTTTGTATCGTATAAATTAAGACGTTGCCCAAGTTGTGAGCGCTTCTTCCAGTTATTGATCTTAATTTAACTTTACTAGCGACCAGCCCCAACTTTACAAGAGTAGCGCTAAGAATTTACGGCTGGACGTCTTCTCTGGCATAGCGGTAATGTCATATACACAAACCTCCTCCGTGAACCAGTCTGCCTATGAGTGGAACAATAAGATAATCCTAATTGTAGTTCCCGAGATAAGCCGACACCTACAGACAGAAAACATAAGTATGTGTATCTGCATCTACACCTACATGATTACTCTGCAATCTGCCACAGCGAAAAACGGCTTTGTTTTAATGACTGCCCTTCCAATTCGTGTGTCATATCCATGGCGCTCTCTCACTTATTTTTCGGTAACACAAAACGAGCTGCCCTTCTTTTAACTGTTCTCTGTAAGTCCTATTTGGTGCGGATCCCACACTGCGCAGCAATACTCCACAAGAGGGAGGACAAGCGCAGTGTAAAAAAGCACTCCGTCTTCAGGCCACAAGTGGCCCATCGGGACCATCCGACCGCCGTGTCATCCTCGTGGAGGATGCTGATAGGAGTGGCGTGTGGTCAGCACACCGCTCTCCCAGTCGTTATGATGGTTTTCTTTGACCGGAGTCGCTACTATTCGGTCGAGTAACTCCTCAGTTTGCATCACAAGGCTGAGTGCACCCCGAAAAAAGGCAATAGCGCATGGAGGGCCGGATGGTCACCCATCGAAGTGCCGGCCCCCGACAGCCCTTAACTTCGGTGATCTCAGGGAAACCGTTGTATCCACAGAGGCAAGGCCGTTGCCCAAGCGAAGAGTAAGCAGTCTCTTTATAAGACCAGTCACCAATAAATCGCTGTCTTTGGTTTGCTTTCCCCACAGTATTATCTATGTGATCGTTCCAATTTAAGTTTTTCATAAGGTTAAAGGTTTTAGATTTGTATGATTTATCGTGTAATCGAAACTTAGCAGATTTTGTTTAGTGCTCGTGTACACGACATCACACTTTTCATGATCTAGAGTCAACTGTCACTTTTTGCATCATATAGATATCTTGTCTAAATCATTTTGCAATTTTGTTTGACCACCTCATGACTTTACATGGCGATAAATGACAGTACTGTCTGCTCAGATTGCCTTCTAAATCGTTTATGCAGATCAGGAACACTTCCCTGGAAAACACCAGATATTACTATTGCTTTACTCCATGACTTTCCGTCAGTTATTACGAACTGTGACCTTTCTGACAGGAAATCACGAATACAGTGATACAACTAGGCAAAAAAGGCACAAAATGTAATTACAAGTCGCCTTTGAGGAACGGTGTCAAAAGCATTCTGGAAATTTAAAAATGTGGAATCAATTTGATGCCCCCGGTCTATTCACTCATTATTTCGCGACAATAAAGAGCTAGTTCTGTTTCCAAGAACGATATTTTCTGAATACGTGTTGACTACACGTCAATAAATGGTTTTCTTCGAGGTTACGCATTCTGACAAGCTTTTCTGCTATCTGGAGCTGTGGCGCGTGTTTACTACTTTAGCCACCAGATACCGTCTCCTCTGTAAATGACCAGCTCGTATTCCCATCATTACCACGAAATATCACTCCACACCGAATTAAAAACGGAACACACGACAATTCATTTATTCCACACTCACTATTACTGTTGTTGTTGTTGTGGTCTTCAGTCCTGAGACTTGTTTGATGCAGCTCTCCATGCTACTCTATCCTCTGCAAGCCTCTTCATCGCCCAGTACCTACTGCAGCCTACAGCCTTCTCAATATGCTTAGTGTATTCATCTCTTGGTCTCCCTCTACGGTTTTTACCCTCCATGCTGCCCTCCAGTACTAAATTGGTGATTCCTTGATGCCTCAGAACATGTCCTACCAACCGATCCCTTCTTCTAGTCAAGTTGTGCCACAAACTCCTCTTCTTCCCAATTCTATTCAATACCTCCTCATTAGTTATGTGATCTACCCATCTAATCTTCAGCATTCTTCTGTAGCACCACATTTCGAAAGCTTCTATTCTCTTCTTGTCTAAAGTATTTATCGTCCATGTTTCACTTCCATGCATGGCTACACTCCATACAAATACTTTCAGAAACGACATCCTGACACTTAAATCACTACTCGATGTTAACAAATTTCTCTTCTTCAGAAACGCTTTCCTTGCCATTGCCAGTCTACATTTTATATCCTCTCTACTTCGACCATCATCAGTTATTTTGCTCCCCAAATAGCAAAATCCTTACTACTTTAAGTGTCTCATTTCCTAACCTAATTCCCGCAGCATCACCCGACTTAATTCGACTACATTCCATTATCCTCGTTTTGCTTTTGTTGATGTTCATCTTATACCCTCCTTTCAAGACACTGTCCATTCCGTTCAACTGCTCTTCCAAGTCCTTTGCTGTCTCTGACAGAATTACAATGTCATGGGCGAACCTCAAAGTTTTTATTTCTTCTCCATGGATTTTAATACCTACTCCGAACTTTTCTTTCGTTTCCTTTGAATAGCATCGGGGAGAGGCTACAACCCTGTCTCACTCCCTTCCCAACCACTGCTTCCCTTTCATGTCCCTCGACTCTTATAACTGCCATCGGGTTTCTGTACAAATTGTAAATAGCCTTTCGCTCCCCGTATTTTACCCCTGCCACCTTCAGAATTTGAAATAGAGTATTCCAGTCAACATTGTCAAAAGCTTTCTCTAAGTCTACAAATGCTAGAAACGTAGGTTTGCCTTTCCTTAATCTTTCTTCTAAAATAAGTCGTACGGTCAGTATTGCCTCACGTGTTTCAACATTTCTACGGAATCCAAACTGATCTTCCCCGCGGTCGGCTTCTACCTATCTTTCCAGTCGTCTGTAAAGAATTCGCGTTAGTATTTTGCAGCTGTGACTTATTAAACTGATAGTTCGGTAATTTTCACATCTGTCAACACCTGCTTTCTTTGGGATTGGAATTATTATATTCTTCTTGAAGTCTGAGGGTATTTCGCCTGTCTCATACATCTTGCTCACCAGATGGTAGAGTTTTGTTAGACATGGCTCTCCCAAGGCTGTCAGTAGTTCATGGAATGTTGTCTACTCCTGGGGCCTTGTTTCGACTTAGGTCTTTCAGTGCTCTGTCAAACTCTTCACGCAGTATCCTATCTCCTATTTCATTTTCATCTACATTCTCTTCCATTTATATAATATTGTCCTCAAGAACATCGCCCTTGTATAGACCCTCTATATACTCCTTCCACCTTTCTGCTTTCCCCTCTTTGCTTAGAACTGGGTTTCCATCTGAGCTCTTGATATTCATGCAAGTGGTCTCTTTTCTCCAAAGGTCTCTTTAATTTTCCTGTAGTCAGTAACTATCTTACCCCTCATGAGATAAGCCTCTACATCCTTACATTTGTCCTCTAGCCATCCCTGCTTATCCATTCTGCACTTCCTGTCGATCCCATTTTTGAGACGTTTGTATTCCTTTTTGCCTGCTTCACTTGCTACATTTTTGTATTTTCTCCTTTCATCAATTAAATTAAGTATCTCTTCTGTTACCAAAGGATTTCTACTAGCCCTCGTCTTTTTACCTACTTGATCCTCTGCGGCCTTCACTGCTTCATCCCTCAAAGCTACCCATTCTTCTTCTACTGTATTTCTTTCCCCCATTCCTGCCATTTGTTCCCTTACGCTCTCCCTGAAACTCTGTACAACCTCTGGTTCTTTCAGTTTATCCAGGTCCCATCTCCTTATATTCCCACCTTTTTGCAGTTTCTTCAGTTTTAATCTATAGTTCACATCCCATAGATTGTGGTCAGTGTCCACATCTGCCCCTGGAAATGTCTTACAATTTAAAATCTGGTTCCTAAATCTCTGTCTTACCGTTATATAATCTATCTGAAACCTTTTAGTATCGCCATGATTCTTCCATGCATACAACTTTCTTTCATGATTCTTGACCCAAGTGTTAGCTATGATTAAGTTATGCTCTGTGCAAAATTCTACCAGGCGCCTTCCTCTTTCATTTCTTAGCCCCAATCCATATTCACCTACTACGTTCCTTCTCTTCCTTTTCCTACTGTAGAATTCCAGTCTCCCATGACTATTAAATTTTCGTCTCCCTTCACTACCTGAATAATTTCTTTTATCTCATCATACATTTCATCAATTTCTTCATCATTTGCAGAGCTAGTTGGCATATAAAGTTGTACTACCGTAGTAGGCGTGGGCTTCGTGTCTATCTTGGCCACAATAATGCGTTCACTATGCTGTTTGTAGTAGCTTACCCGCACTCCTATTTTTTATTCATTATTAAACCTACTCCTGCATTACCCCTATTTTATTTTGTATTACTGTAATTATAAATTGTGCAGGCTGATTCAGCTGCCTCTACCGCATTCGTTTTACACAACTCGCGAGAAGCAAACTATTAGTCCTACAGGGAAATTTAATCCAGATGAATTTTGAGCCGTGTACGCTTTCGCTGGAGGTTTTAGAACTATTCAAGAGAAACGTACAAAAACTACCTTCAGACTCACCTCCACCCCAGACTCATCCGTCACCAGTCAGGATTTCAAGTATGTTGTTCGTGGCATTCCCTTCTACCACTACAAAAATTTCCGAATACACGAACCATTCCAGATATTCAACCGTTTTTCGGTATCTACTGACTGGGCTATCACGCCTCCAGCATGGTTGGCTACGTCGTTGACATTATTAATTTAAACGTGCCCGTGAGGGGAATGAATGAAACAACGCTCAAACTAATTACGTGGACAATTTGATCCATACTTAACGCTTACAAATTTCGTACTCAGATGGGCTAACGAATGCAACGATCTAATTGTTTATTTTATGCTGCTAAAATTCAAAAACTGTCAGGTATAATTTACACAACCGTCAGTTTTACAATATAGTACGGCCAGTCACTGGAGACGAAAGAAAGTCGAATGTGGGAAATAATTTGAGCAGTCGCAAATATTTGAATAATGGTAGGAGGGAGTGCCATCAATAACATACTAGAAATCCTGACCGGTGGGGGCTGAGTGCGGGATTCGGGGTCGCGTTTGAAGGTAACTTTTGTACATTTTTATTGAATAACCTGAAAACTACGACCTCTTGCGAAAATGTATCCCAGTAGAAATTTTAACTACATTAAATTTTCATTTTTTGTATGTAGGGCTAATTGTTTTCAAGTAGCGAGGGAGAAAATATGAAGGTATCGCACGTGCTTTATGAAGGCCAGGTATACCGTTGCGCGTTGCGATAGCGGAAGCTAAGGCACCCTGAATATAGATAGGCCTTCCTAACGAGTCAGTATGTCTATCAGCGAAAACTGTGTCTAAATCCCTACAGTTGCTCCCGAAATTAGTCTTCACATGGAGACAGAAAAACGTTGCAGGGGAATTTATAATATAACTACATGACACATAAACTTCTCAAAATTTTTGGACAAATGTCGTTAAAAGGATATATTTTTCTGCACCGTAATTTATTAACCACAAACGTAAGGGCATTATTTTTTGTAGCTTTGCCTCTTGGTAACAACATGAACTAACTTACATCTTCTTTCTTTCCTCTTTTCTTTCTTTCCAGAAGTTTTCCATTCTTCTCCCATGTTGTTCTTTCCTCTGTCCTTATTACGACTGTCTCTTTGTATTTGTTTTGTTTTTTTTTCTTTTTTGTCCGCAAGCCCTTCAAACTTATTAATATTGCTCTAAAGTTTTCTTTGTCTTCTATGTCTTCCTCCATTATTTCCGTTTTCCTCAGGTCTGCTTTAAATTCTTTGATCAAATGATTGACGCTTTTGGGTTTCTGTCAAAAAATTTAAAAGTTTTTTAGTTATTCGTTTCATTCAGGCTTTTTAGGTGCTCATATAATACGTCTTCTCTTCCACATTGTGTCCAATGTTCATTCTACTCTTTCATAAACTTCTTTATTACTCGTTAATTTCCATTTCCCATTGCCCGCATCTCGTGGTCGTGCGGTAGCGTTCTCGCTTCCCACGCCCGGGTTCCCGGGTTCGATTCCCGGCGGGGTCAGGGATTTTCTCTGCCTCGTGATGGCTGCGTGTTGTGTGCTGTCCTTAGGTTAGTTAGGTTTAAGTAGTTCTAAGTTCTAGGGGACTGATAACCATAGATGTTAAGTCCCATAGTGCTCAGAGCCATTTAAATCCATTTCCCATTCTCGTTAATTTCCATTTCCCATTTGTCAAATTTTGGTCCCAAGACTTTTCTGATTACTTTCCTTTTCTTCTTTTCTCATCAGGGTCGTTCATTGATTGAAAGCAATGACAACTTTTTCTCATCTGCTGGCCTCCTAAGCCTAACGTATCCGAGGATTTTCTTTCAGGGTTTACTCCTCAGCCTTTGAAGATCCCTCTTCACTACAAGGCAGTGGTTCCACTCCTCATTTGCCCATAGGAGGGAAAGGGTGCCTCCTCCGCCAGCTGCGCCGCACCAAAAATGCTCTTCTCCGCCGTAGCTGGACTTCGCCATATTCCTGGCAATGGTTTGATAATGGTAAGGAAAAAGGAGAGGTTTAGGATAGAATGGGATAGGAGACAGGCTAATGATAGGTCGTTGTGGGACACACTTGGTCTGGCTCCTCCCCTTTGGCCTGTGCGGCATGGGTGACCCTGCTTGTAGCTACGCTACCGCCGGCATAGCCCTCTGGATCCAGAGCGCGCAAACCTCCTACCTGCACGGACAGTGCTACGTTAAAGCGGTGTCCCCTGAGGTGGTTTCTTCTTTTCTATTTCAACTAAATCTTTGGCTGTATTTAACGAAAGGTATTCTGAAACATAAAGACATACTGGTCTAATGGTAGTGTTGCAGTGCCAGAATGTTGCATTTACGGATACAGATTTCTTGTTATGCAGGTTTTTTGTTAACTGAAAAATCACTTCCAGTTCCTTGCTCTTGCTAAGTCACCTTCTTTGCCCAAAGCATTTGACTGTATTATTTCACAAAAATATTTTAATATTATACTCCTTTTTATTCTTCCATAATCAGTTTCCATGTGTCTCGTTGGCTACTTCGCATCCTTCACCTAGTCAGTTTTTTCAAAAGATATATATATAGGCCTGCTTTTGATGCTGTCTCTTGTACGATGTTTATCTGCATTGTTGCATCTTCTAATAGATTCTAGATGGCAAAATCGTCTGCAAAACCTAGACAATCAGTTTTCAGATTATCCCCCTTTTTCCCAGTAATGATTTTTAAAATCCCCTGTTGTTTTGTTCTTTTTTCCATTCCCTGATTACATTTCCTAATACACATTCGAACAGTAGAGGAGACAGTCAATCACCCTGTCTTACACCTGTTTAGATCTCAAAAGCCGGTTCCAACTAGAAATTTAATTTTGCCTTTTGTATTTGTTAGCGTATCTTTTGTGATTGCCACCGATTTGCTGTCACCTCCAGAATCTTTTAAGATGCTGGAAAATGTTTCCCTGTCAATCGAATCACTCTCTTTGTTGAAGTCTACAAATATAATATAAATGCTTTTGGCTTTCATTCTTCTATATCTGATTATAAATTTCAGATTTAAAATTTATTTTATACAGGGTCGTCCATTTCTAAACCTTCCTTCGCTATAACCTAATTGCTCTTCCAGTTAGCTTTCCATCCTCTTTTGTAATGCTTTTGAAAGTGTTTTCTAAATCACTGAAAAGAGGGAAATTCGTCTATAGTTGTTGCGGTCCGTTTCATTGTTGTATTTTATAATTACGTTAAAATATTTTATACGTTTTATTCACATTACAATTGAAATCCTAAGCATTTGTGGTACGTTAAAAGTAACGGTGACAGCCAGTTATATTGTGGTAGGAGGGACGTGGGAGGAGGGGGGAATGGGGGGGGGGGGTAGTAAGTGGAAGGAAGATACTGTAACCCCGTCCCACCCCCAAGAACCAAACTCTATACCGGCACCTTTGTAACTGTAACATTACTTTGTAACGCCCTAGGCATTTCCTCTAACACAGAGACGCCTGTATAGCCGACATGTCAAATGAGAAAGACGCATTGCATCGTCACATCCTGTTCTGAGCTACAAGGAAAAGCTATAGACGCATTCCACAGGAAATGAGCCGAATGAAATTCGGACTATTAGTCATGTCTCCGAGGTCACCGAATAACAGGCAGTAAGGGTGGGGAACAGAAGAGAAAGGAGTGAGCAGAGAGGGCGAGGGAAGAGGGAAAGGAAGGGGAGGAGAAGGGCTCGCCAAGTGTTCCAGTGGGTCAGGACGCCGTGCCAGGCGCCGGCCGCTCCGTCGATATCCGCGCTCCCCGCGTCTCGATCCATAGCGCCGCCGCGTCCGCAAAGCAGCACTCACTCACTGCCCTGCGGGCCTCGAGAGCGCAATGAGGGAGACTGTGCCGCCAGTCCGTTCAGGTCGACTTCTGAAACATCCGTCTCTCGACTACGTTAATCCTGGAGCTTGACAGCTGCAGCAGAACTCCTTCTTCGCTCCCCCCACCCCCCCAACCTCCTCTTCACTCTCGTTAAACTAATACACATTTCTTACCCTCTCCCAGTTAAATTTTAGGCGACCCCCCTATGTCTGATCATGAAATCCTTTCTGTTAGATATCTATAGTCCGCTTCTGTAGCTGAGCAGTCAGCTTAGATGAATGTCATGTGGAGAATCTGTGTTCGATTTACAGTACTGCCAAGAATTTCTTCTCAGTAGCAGGACTGGTACGAGGTCCACTGAGCCTCCTGGTACCAACATAGGAGCTACCTGAATGAGAAAGAGAGGGTGCAAGGTCTCAATAGTCGACAAAATGGTCGGGAGAGCGATTCAGATCACAGACACCTACAAGCCGCATTTGCGTCGAATGGCAGAAGACGACATGGCGGCCGATCGACATATCTGGGGCTTCCAGTTACTCGTTTGTCCAGAAGCACACTAAAATAGTACCAAGCAAAAAACAAGTTTCTTGTGGTGGCAGCTGTATATAAATCGAAGTAATTTACAAGGAAAAAACCTTTTGCTTGTTACATAAGCCTATTAGGTTTTTATTTTACTTATGCACACAGACGCGTTTCTACTTTTTAACAAGGCATCTTCAGAGGCTGTCGTGAAATGATTATGTTTTGCAGTTTTTCTTGCGGTCACTCTATTGTTAAAACATAGCACTTTAACTAGCTTTTTCTACATCTAGACTGTTTTTGTAGGTGTTGGTAACTTTCTCAGTTTTTTAACTGTTTTTTTGTTTGACTGAATGTGCGTTTATGTAAGGTTTGTGTATAAGATCTCACTCTCTGTGTGCGTGTGTGTGTGTGTGTGTGTGTGCGTGTGTGTGTGTGTGTGTGTGAGCGAGCATTTTTTTATTCGGTAATCCACTTCCTCTCCTCAAGAACTGTTCAAAAACGTATCACAATGTGCAAGTCACATAAGCATGACGACATTCAAAAACATAAGCAAAAATTTGACTTTAATTCTCGCATGTTAGCACACACTGCAGGTACTGGCACTAACGTTGAAGTCCCTGGGCTAGTAGGACAGAGCGGATGAGGTTATATTTGTGGAAAAGGGCCAAAATAAGTTACTGTCAGTTGCACGCAACATATAACCTTTATTTCTTAAAACAGACAATGACACAAACAAGAATCAAAAACTCTCAAGGTTTTAACGAAAGACCTCGCTTGATTTAATTTAGATCGGTTGAAGGCCACATCGAAAATCCAAGGCACAAGGCCTAAGCGAGGAAGTGAGGTACAGGAGTTCTTCTGGAGGTTTCACTTCTCTAGAAATTTTTTTTTATCTTCAATATAAATAGGCTGAAAGACTTAGCTTAAATTTTTCCCATAGAACTCGGCTGAAGGCCTCACATTATTCAAGAACAGTGTTACGGCTTAAGGCCGAGACAGAGATTTTCAATGTTTAATCTAAATAGGCTGAAAACTCTGCCGAAGGCCGCATATCAACAAAACAATTTAACTGCTTAAGGCCTAGGAAGAAGAGCTTTCAATTTGAAAAGGCTAAAGGCCGTATCTTAAAATATTTCGTGTAAAACTCGGCTGAAGACCTCATACTAAAGAATAACAATCTTATGACTTATGGGCAAGACAAGGATTTTAAATTTTAAATTTAAGAGAGATTAAAACTCGGCTGAAAGCCACATACGAAACCTAAATAATCTCGCAGCTTAAAGCCCAGACAAAGAAATTCCCAACTTTTATTTAAGTTAGAAAACTCGGCTGAAGGCCACATACAAGCTAGAAAATATTTCTTACGACTTAAGGCCTAGAAAAAAATTTTCATCTTTTGATTTGAAAAGGCTGAAAACTCGGCTGAAGGCCACAAACCAAACAAGAAACAATTTTTTTTATGGCTTAAGGCCTAAGAAGTAAAGCCTTGCAATTTTAATAAGCTAAAACTCGACTGAAGGCCACACAGAGTACTTAAGACTAAAAAGGAAATCACTATGTAATACACAAGGAGCGGCGCTCAGAAGGTTCCAAGGATCAGCCTGGGAAGGTAACGCTAACGCACATTTAGGTGAGACAGGCAGCCAGACCAACAACCTCTTAATCGGAAGGCAACCCTACCGAAAGCCAGCTGACGAACCAACCAACAAGATCAGTTTTGCTCCACCCGACCAGCAAAATGACAACAAGATGTCAATAGCACAACGTTCTGGATACTGGTGCCCAATCCAGCCAAGTCAGAATAAACGCCCAAAACTACCACCAACACCTCAGCTGTCGAACTACAACACGAGGAAAATACACTACGTCAACGACCAGGGCAGGTCACCAGAACGTCAATGGCCACAAGGCAGAAGATACCGCTAGTACACTTAACTAATGAAGGAATGAATTAAATTAAGTTAAACACGACACAGGAAGAGGCTGCAATTCTAGTCGACTTCAATGCACACACGTTGTTGCTCGCGGGAATCTCCCAGAAAGCGACAACCAGGATCAAACGAAGAGATGTGATAACAATTGAGGCTTGATAGTAGGTTAAGTGAGCACTCAACTTTAGATCCAAGATAGGTGGGCGACGAACTTCGTAACCCTCGCAAGAAGCGCCTCACTACTCGAATCGCGCGTGCACGCCGCCAGCGGCTCCGGCTTGACTAGGCACCAAGGAGACTTCCTCCCCAACCGACCGACCGCCACACACAGCACAGCACGAAAATATATCTGCCACACCAAAGATGGTACAGCAGTACTAGTATCGATATACGCTGCTTCTGCCACTCACGGAGAGAAGAAAGCAACGTTATGGCGGTAACTGAAGAAGAAATAAGACACCCCTGGCCTGCAGCCAATGATAAAAAAACAAGGCATGACGCGAGCCAGCCACGGCTGATACGTAACTCGTCCACTTGTCGTAGTTGACCATAAGCAAATAGCATCACAAGGAAAAGGCTATTCAGTCAACTGTCTTCAGTTGAAAGCTGAGGGAGCGCAGTGTACACCAAGGAAGACAAGGTAGAAATGCCACTCATCTACGGATTTCTGTGAGATGAAGTATAATCTTTCCGGTTTGCCGATGACATTCTAACTCTGTGAGGGATGGCAAAGGACTGAGAATGGCAGTTCAAAGAAATGAGCACTGTCTTGAAAAGATATTATAAGGTCAATATAACAAAAGTAAAACAACAGTAATTAAACCAAGTGATTGACCAAAAGAAGGGATCGGTTGATAGGACATCTGCTGAGGCGTCAACGAATCGTCAGTTTGGTAATGGAAGGAAGTATGAGGGATAAAAATGGTACAGGAGGACCTAGGTTTGATTGCAGTAGGCAAGTTTAGATGAACATTTTGCTTAAGCGAAAATCAGCAGTATGTACAAACTTCAAAAACCGCATGACACTGTGCTGTCTATAATCATATTTACACCACGTGATCAAAAGAATCCGAACACCTCCAAAAACACACGTTTTTCATATTAGGTGCATTGTGCTGCCACCTACTGCCAGGTACACCATATCAGCGGTCTCAGTAGTCGTTAGACATCGTGAGAGAGCAGAATGGGACGCTCCGCGGAACTCACAGACTTCGAACGTGGTCAGGTGATCGGGTGTGACTTGTGTCATACGTTTGTACGCGAGATTTCCACACTCCTAAATATCCCTACGTCCACTGTTTTCGATGTGACAGTAAAGTGGAAACGTAAAGGGACACGTACAGCACAAAAGCATACAGGCCGATCTCGTCTATTGACTGACAGAGACCGCCGACAGTTGAAGAGGGTACTAATGTGTAATAGGCAGACATCTGTCCAGATCATCACACAGGAATTCTAAACTGCATCAGGATCCACTGCAAGTACTATGAAAGTTAAGCGGAAGGCGAGAAAACTTGGATTTCATGGTCGAGCGGTTGCTCATAAGCCAAACATCACGCCAGTAAATGCCAAACGACGCCTCGCTTTGTTTAAGAAGCGTTAACATTGAACTACTGAACACTGGAAAAACGTTGTGTGGAGTGACGAATCACTGTTCACAATGTGGCGATCCGGTGGCAGGGTGTGGGTACGGTGAATTCTCGGTGAACGTCATCTGCCAGCGTGTGTAGCGCCAACAGTAAAATTCGGAGGCAGTGGTGTAATGGTGTGGTCGTGTTTTTCATGGAGAGGCCTTGCACCCCCTGTTGTTTTGCGTGGAACTATCACAGCAAAGGCCTACATTGATGTTTTGAGCACCTTCGTGCTTCCCACTGTTGAACAGCAGTTCAGAGATGGCGATCGCATCTTTTTTCACCATCGAACACCTGTTCGTAATGCACGGCCTGTGGCGGAGTGGCTACATGACAATAACAACCCTGTAGGGGACTGGCCTGCACAGAGTCCTGACCTGAATCCTACAGAACAACTCTGGTTTGTTTTGGAACGCCGACTTCGTGCCAGGCCTCCCCTCCTCAGCGCAGCACTCCATGAAGAATGGGCTGCCATTCCCCAAGAAACCTTCCAGCGCCTGATTGAACTTATGCCCGCGAGAGTAGAAGCTGTCAAGGCTAAGGGTGGGCTAACACCGTACTGAATTCCAGCATTACCGATGAAGGGCGCCACGAACTTGTAAGTCATTTTCAGCCAGGTGTCCGGATACTTTTGATCACATAATGTATCTGCATCCTTTTTCGGTTTGAAACCATCTTCATGGCCGCTACATAACACAAAAAAAAAAAAATGTGTGAATGAAAATAAAACATGAAATCCACAGACGAAGTAGTCACAACCAAATATATGCAATAAATATTACAGATGTTCAAAAAATGGTTCAAATGGCTCTGAGCACTATGGGACTCAACTGCTGTGGTCATAAGTCCCCTAGAACTTAGAACTACTTAAACCTAACTAACCTAAGGACAGCACACAACACCCAGCCATCACGAGGCAGAGAAAATCCCTGACCCCGCCGGGAATCGAACCCGGGAACCCGGGCGTGGGAAGCGAGAACGCTACCGCACGACCACGAGATGCGGGCTATTACAGATGTGTTCATATTTATTTGTCAGTCTGATGAATTATTTTTCTAACCAGAGGTTCATGTACGTAGCTTGCTCACCACCAAATGTTTGTTAATGTATTGCCAAATTACTGGTTTTTTGTTGCGTTTAATTAATTTTAGATTCACTTCATCTGTATGTTCTTCATTTATTTTATGTTTTTCCAATTGACGCAAGAAGTATGCAATCTTCCTACAAGTTTTGTGACCAGCTTAAATTTATAACATTATTTTATATTTGACATGTTATGTTTACTCAAAAGTTAAAAGTATGTAGTTAGACAATGTCATCTGACAACCACATCATCATTTAATGACAGCATCGTTGGATTGGGTATGTTATTCTTCTTTGAATCTTACAGTCTCTGACTTGTTTTGCGTTCAGCTTATACATGGCTTGCTGCCACTAATCCAATCAGTCCCCATGTTAATTTCCTGTTTGGCCACCTTTGCGCGAAGTGACTTATTCAATGTCTTCAAATGTTAGTGGCAGTTTAGATATTTCTCGTTAAGTTTGTCTCAAGACATGTAGGAGATATATCACATCTGTAATATTTTTGTATGTATTTAGTGGTTCTTAGATAGTTTCGTATGTGAATTTCTTGTTTTATTTTCATTTACACATTTCGTCTATTTTTTGTGTTATACAGCTGCCGTGAAGATGGTTTCAAATCTAAATCAGTTGCAAATAAATATTATTGTAGACATCACAGCGCCACACTTTTTTTTTCAAGTTAAAGTGAATGTAAGTTGCAGTAGTCACGCAGAGATGAAGAGGCTGGCACAGGATACAATAGTGTGAAGAACAGCAACAGACCAATCTCCGGACTGAGGACCACAACAAGAACAACAGCAGAGGCATGAAACACTAGTTTTTCTCTTGGTCAGTGCGCAAAAGGAATAGGAAATAAAACTAATACTGGCACTATATGCTATTCACAGTGCAGTGCTCAGCTGGTTGTGGAATATTTATGCACATGGTCCTTTTTGCAGGTGGTGTGCCGTTGCCTTTCTCCAACCACTGAACTGACGTACCCAGCCAGACAATTAGCACCTACAGTTGAACACACCGCCTGGAAAAAAGGGAGGAACACAGGAGGTGGGGAGGAAAAGAAATGAAACATCACAGGATGACAGTGTGTGTGATTTTAGTTCAGAGATTGTAAACTTATTTTGCTGGAAAGAGTGTCATAACCGGCAATATCCTCTCCTGAGGCAAGGTGGCGCACAACTGTAGTACCTGAACCTTGATATCCTCAATACTATCAGTGAAGCGTAGTTTAAGCCCGAAATGATCCCGCACAAGGATAGCTCTGGCGATGTTGTTGGCCACGGAAGTACCTCAACACTATGCAGGCATTTCATAGAGACACGTGCGTCATTTTGAGGAGCATTGTCGTGTTGGAAAATAGCACCACGATACTGTTGCATGAGAGATAACACTTTAGGACGGAGTACGTTCCGTTGTGCCGTCAGAGTTTCTTCAGTCACTACAAGTCGTGACCCAAAGTGTAACCGGTGCCTCCCCACAGCATGAAACCAAGAATAACATGCTGTACCTCTCCAAAACAGTGAATCAATGAGACCACTAACAAGGCCGTACATGTATTCTGGACATTCAATTTTTTGTGAGACCGTGTACTTGTTCAGTGATAACGCACCACTATTCACGGATTAGGTCATATGTCTATTCGGTCTGTACGACCGTTGCCTATAATGGAATACGAGGAGCCATCTGTCATCGTGGGACCTGTGGTCACCATGTCGCCAGTTCCTGCGGACGTTGTTTCCAGTAGGTGAATCCTGATGACGCCGCTGCTTTCTTCAAACAGTTCCTAGTATGGTCTCACGAGGCTGAGTGGAAGCCGTTACATACCCATCTACATCAGAAAATATCTGAGGAGGTACGGAGAAACAAATCCGGGTATCTTGGCAACGAAGGCAGCACCTTTCACCATTTTGTTACAAAGCTGAACGTTCAATAATATAGCGTATTAAATTACTTGTGAATAATCCAGTGATGTTAACAATGAGCAAAAAATATATTCGGCATATCTTTCTATTTCGTTGAATAACATGTTCACAGTGATTCTTAAGTTAACGCAATTGCTATCATTAGTAGTGTTAAATGATTCTGCCGTACTATATTTAAATATAACGTATATTTTTAATTTCACTTCGAAATCCGAGATAGAAATGAAATTGTGAAGCTGCAAAGGCGATATTGTCCATTAAATTTTCGTAAAGATGGTCATATTTTGTCCTTTCAAAGATTATTGTTAGTCTGGTGAACACTGAAGCCTTCATCTTCAGCCGAGTGGAGAATTCAGTTCGTGTTTACACTCTGTCAGCTTGTTGCACGAGCGCCTAATGAAATTGTAGCCCGTCTCTCAGGCCATAGTAATTTCAAGTGAAGCTGTTTTGTACTTACTGTGTTCTGTTAATGACGCATTAGTGGCTGACGCCACGCACAGCTGAAGAACCTATTACCCTAACGAGTTACCTTTAGAGGATATCGCATTTTTAAGCACCTGGGTGTTGTCCATAGTAAACACTACTGTGAATGGTTCTCACAATTACTACAGCATAATCTAACATTTATATTGACAGCTTTCCACTTTCTCCAAATTCTATAACAAAAATTTGATAATGACTCATAGGAAGAAAGAAAACGCTGCATATCTTATAAATGATGCTAGCCTAACGTAGCGCTGCAACCTGGTATCAGATAATGACATCTTCCTTGAGATGCTGAAGAGTAAAAAGCAACCGTGTATATACGCCAATTCCTGGATAGAATATGAAACATTTGCTGTATTTTGTGTAATACATTTTTATTTCTCTCGCGGTATCAATTTATATGAACGTTTGGTACATCGCCACAGAAGATGGCAAAGATAGGATTTTAAAATAATCTTTGTAACAAACGAGAAATGCGAGGAGAATATTCAATTTTTTTGACAACTTTTGTTTCAAATCTCACTTGAGAGTTCTTATGTTTTAGATATCATGCAAGAAGGACGTGTAATTTTCACTCCTGTGTCAACAATGAGTGTTGTGAATGCTATGTGTGATAAAAATGCAAAAGGAAAAAATATATATTAAGAGTTATAAAAGACGCAAGAATTTTTTTATTTCTACGTATGACTTTAACCTGCAATTGTAAGAAGAGGCAGGAATTTCTCCCATCTGGCAAAACGTCTGTTAATCAGCAAGTTTTAAGGGATGGGCTGTACGATCGGCAACCACAGAATATTAGACGTAACATCAGTGTAACTTAATAGTGACTTCTATTAAATATATATACGTGTAATAACCAGAATAGTTGATTTTTTGTTAAGCACCAAGTTGCTGCAAAATACAGTTTGTGCGACTTTGGTACGTATCATTGTAATTTTTTCTTACATTGCGAGGAAGACAGTTCGTAGCACCAAATTTAGTTTCAAAAAGAATTCATGCTTTAATTCCAGTACTGCAAGTATTAATTATCTCTCATTACGTAAATTTCATGCCGATTCATACACTTTCTGTTAGGTGTTGGGCTGCCTCCAAGCACGGTCATTCCAAAATCAACCAACAAGAGCTAACACAATTTTCATTCATTGGACAGGTGATTACAACAAGACAAGTATATTTTTGATCAATAACGGCTATAAGGTAAGTATAAATATTGATGTTATAAAATATTCTAGTAGATGCACACCACAACCCAAATCTGAGAGCTTGCCCTTTCGTGGGCAAGCGCTCTGTTGAATGATAAGAGGAAGGTCTCAGGCACGGCCGACAGATTCGGCTCATGTTTGGCAGGTCACTTGCGTACAACATAAAATGAAAGACTCTAAGACTAAGATAATTTGATTCAAAACCCCTCTGTTATTGAGAAAACCACTTTTAAAATTTGAAAATATTTCCGAGTAAGAGGGCTGCGAAGACGAGCATTCGACGCACGGGAAAGCGAACCCATGTCGCAGTTGGTAGCATCGGTTTTTCCGAAAGTCTTTCCCTGATTACAAACATTCATAAGGCATAAAGTATGACACATATACAAATACTTTTTATCTTGAAATGCATGTAACATATTCAGGTTTTCCTGTACGTACATACTTACTGTCACTTTGTTACAGGGTCCAGTGACGTAACAAGATGTACTCAAACCAGGAGAAAGCCCAGTGCATCCTTTGATTTCACGAAACACAGTCACCAAATTTCAAGATAGCATACCATAGACAGCCACCAGACGTTGAAACATCAAGATGTGCTATGCGAAGTTTAAGGAAACGGGTAGCTTCTGTGAAGTCCGTAGAACAGACATGTGTCGACTTAGTGCCAGACAATTCAGACAGTGAAAGACGCGTTCGTGAGAAGTCCTGAGAAGTGAGTCCGCAGAGCTACATATGAGATTCTGAAGAAATCAGTGCACCGCATCCTACATAAACAACTTCTTTTCCGTGCGAACAAAGTCCAGATCTACAACTTTCAATGCGATAGGGTCTGCAGCTGCGATGAATTTTTTGAATGATTTCTTGAAGCCTTCAGCTGCAATTTTCTTTATTTCCTGTACGATTGTACAATTTCGGCCTTAGGCCATTTTCAAGTATCGGTTTCCCATGAAATGGATTATCCCATCTTTAACTACAAACTGAGAGTCTTCGTAACCCCAACAATTCCATTTTAACAACTCTTTTTTGTTCCTTGGAATAGCATTCTTAACTTTTTTTTTTTGGTTTTGGCTTAGTGTTTCTCAAAGTTACGCCCACTTCACGCCAATCACTCATTCAACTTTTGTCGCTTCCCGCCTCTTTCTCTTTTGGAGGTTGCGTCGCAAGCGGCGTTCCGTTCATTCGTTGGCTGTCTTCCTTACTTCCGTTTGAGAACATTTTGCCGATCACAGTTCGTTTGTGTATAGCAATGAGACAACTGAACTCTTCGGTCCATTCGTCTCCTTTCACGCGGAATGATGCACAGCCTGTACAATTTCGGCTTTAGGCCATTTTCAAGTATCTAAAACGGAAGTTTCATACATTGGATACATTAGTGACACTTGTGACTTTGATGTAGGATGTGCATCACTCCGCGTGGAAGGAGGAATGGACCGGAGAGTGGGCGTAACTTTGAGAAACACTAAACCAAAACAAAAAAAAAAAGTTAGGAGTGCTATTCCAAAGAACAGACAAGAATTGTTAAAGTGGAATGGTTGGGGTTACAAGGACTCTCAGTTTGTAGTTAAAGATGGGATAATCCATTTCACGGGAAACCGATAACTGAAAATAGCCTAAGGTCGAAATTGTACAATTGTACAGGAAATAAAGAAAATGGCAGCTGAAGGCTTGAAGAAATCATTAAAAAAAAGTCCAGATCGTGTACGCTCCAATCAACGAATTGTAGTGCGCGTTATGACTTTGCTGTTGCCATACTGGTTGAGACTGAAGGAGATCATGACTGTCTGAAAAGTGACCTTTTTCAGATGAGGTGACATTTCATTTGGAAGGTGTTATCAACCGTTACAATGTTCGGAACTGGGGAGTCCGAGAGTCCCCACGCTGCGTTTGACACCGTCAGAGACAGCCCTAAGCTGAAACTGTGGTGCGATATTAAGCACAATAAAATCATACTACCGTTTTAGGGTTTCGTACGTCAATCGGTAAAAATGGGAGTCATATAAGATTGCTTCGTTGTCTGTCCGTTCGTCCGTCTGTATGTCTGTCTGTCCGACTGTTAAAAACCCTTTTTTCAAGAGCGTTGACGTAGAAACACGAAATTTGGCAAGAAGCAAGTGTGCACTGTACCAGTAAAGCAAAGATTCCAAAAATTATATGACATAAAAAAATATTTCCTTTGTCATTCGGTATTCGAATTCAGACTTGAAATTAAAACATTTTTGTAAGTCTTGGAATCCCAGGGACTGGAATCTTACCGGTATCAATGTCGATAACAGGCAAAAATCGTCGAGGTTATCGATTCGCGGGATGAATAAACTGCCTATACACGTAATTAAGTTTGTACGGAACCGTCGGTACGCGACTTCTACTGGCATCTGTACAGTTTTTTCTTCAGTGAAACGACCATTACAACCAATATCTGTCTTGATACGTTGCAGTTATTTGTTGTGCTACAGATTCAGGATATCCCGGACTTAGTTTTCCTACAAGATAGTGCGCCATCTCATAGCAGGTCAGATGTTCGTTCCTATTTTCATACAGCATTTCCGGGAAGATGGAACAGGCGTAGTGTTCCCATCAACTGGCCTCTGCCGTCACCATTCGTAACACTACTAGCTTTCTTCCTTTAGGGTTGTGTTAAACAGGACCAGGTTTACCAGACGCCAGTGAGCGACATTTCAGCATTATTGCGGAGAATTATGGCCGTCATAGCCTCCATCCCTGAAGAAATACTGACCAACACAGGGGTGGAATTGGTGTATCGCCTAAATATCCTTCGGGCAACGAAAGGAGTACGCTTCGAAATTTATTAATTGTATGTATGTATGTGTGTGTGTGTGTGCGTGTGTGTGTGTATATGTTTATGTGTGTGTGTATGTGTATACAAAAACTTGGCGTGGCCGAGCGGTTCTAGGCGCTGCAGTCTGGAACTGCGCTACCGCTACGCTCGCAGGTTTGAATCCTGCCTCGGGCATGGATGTGTGTGATGTCCTTAGATTAGTTAGGTTTAACTAGTTCTAAGTTCTAGAGGACTGATGACCTCAGAAGTTAAGTCCCATAGTGCTCAGAGCCATTTGAACCATTTTTGAACAAAAACTTGGATATATTATAGAAACTTCAAGATAAAAGATGTTTGCCAGTGTATCATATTTTCTGTCTCATGTATGTTTGTAATCAGGGAAAGACTTCTTGAACACCCTATATACATAAAATAACGACAACATGCGTGGCGCAATATTCCATCACAGCGCCTGCAAATTTTTTGCCTAAAGTTGTCCTTCGCTTATAAGAAACTGATGATTAATTTGGTACTTGTGGTGTAGAAGAAGTCAGTCGTTTAAGTGACTCGTTAAAAATGTTTGCGTCTTCGCCTGAAACCAGGAATACCGTCGTGTATCTGAACATGTAGATTACAGGCGTCAGCCGAACTGCACGGCAGACGTAATGCCGCTGAAATACACAACTGGTTGCCAACCAGCTGGTGTTTATTTTTATCGCCAAGTTAAAAACCATTTCGAAGCTTCAAAATTTCAATCTGCTTCTGGAAGCCTAGTGGGAATTGCACAACCGCGTGATGCAATAATTATCTACAACCATTATTCATAATCAACTGCCAGCGCCGACTTTTCAAGCGGTGTTATCGTATTCGTGGTAGCCATCAAAATTAATTCCGATAAAGAAATATTTAAAAATATAATCCAAATCTGTTTTCCTCCGAATATTCGGAAGGAACGATGCAGTGGCGTCAAGATTGTACATTAGATGGTCTTTGAGCTGCGAATATATTTGCTTTGAATGTTTATACGACAATTACTAACCATCTATTTATTCGAAGGGAAGTGAGGACGTATAAAAGAGTTAGTGAAAGAACCATTGTAAAGCGACGCCATTTGATTTTTAATTCTTTAGCAATCAAAGTCGCTTGAGAAGTTTATTTGCTTACCTTATTATTATTCCTTATTGATTTACTTACCTTAACTCTCCTATTCGAATCAGTTTGGAAACAGACAAAAATACGAATAAATATAACGTGCAGATTGCATCTGAGACTCGCAGACAAGTTCTCTGCACCGCAGCCAGATGCTATGGACTCTAGGCCATCGACGCTTTCATAGAACAACGTTTACCTTACTGATACATAAGGGCAGATGTAAAAGTGTCTTTGTCGATTTCTAGGAAAGCAACTTTCAATTATTCGTCGATCCAGTCTATTTTCAATCGATTGCGCGTCTTCAACTTTAGGGATGGTTTTCTCAAAAACTAGGTGCTGTTGAGCCGAAATTTCTTACATTCCTTCATTTTGGGCTACGCGGAAGCGATCTGCAAATGTGAGCCGAATTGGTTGGGCGTGTCAGAGGCGTTGCCCTTGTGATCTTTCGAAGCACGAATCACGAGCTGCCGTCACAGATTCGCTTCCGCCAGAGCATCTGCTCTTCAGAGCACTTGCCTGCGGAAGGTAAAGGTCTCAGGTTAGAGTCCCGGTCTGGCATACGTTTTTAATCTGTCAGGAAGTTTCATATCATCGCACACTCAGCTACAGAGAGAAAATTAATTCGGGGTTGATGATATAATATGTCTCACACAGTAAAAAAACATTAAATAATGTAGTGCCACAATTGGCTGAACGAGATGTTTAGCTGATTGACGGAAAATCGCTTCTAGCAGTGTATGAGTATGAGAACTCTCTAATGAATAAAACCCCCGTGTTCCACATTACAGAGGGGAGCGGACGCCTGTGATTGAATTGCACATTTGCAACTAGCAGAATTTTTCATCCACATTCAGCAGTTTCGATGATAATGATTTCTGTAGTTTAGACACTTTCTTTTTATATTACAACAGTTTAACATCTTGGTCACTCACTCCGTCCCTTCTGTCGTCGGTACTCTTTCTTACCGTCGTCAAAGAACTTAATGACGTCAAGAGCAAACCTTCTCGTATTTCCGTGAAGGCATTTTCCTTGGTGATCCTCTCTGAGTTTATACTGTGGAATGCAAAGACACAGTACTTTGGGCGTGAAGCGACTGTATTGCTTTATATACTAAGCTCATATCCTGCAATGCCCGTAACTACAGTTTGCGTTGTTAGATAATAACTGTATGTCACATACCTGTTGGCGTATGTACGATTAATTGAAGCATTTCAAAACGCAGAGGTAACTTCGAAAATAAATGATTCTTAGCCAAAATTCAGTCGCAAAGACGGACCTCAGTTATAAGAAAATTTGCAATAAAATCTGAAAATGTTCCAGGATCATAAATGTTAGTGAATTCGTATGACAAGGGTGTTGCTAGTTAAAAAAACTCTAAAACAGATCAAAATAATTTGCACAGCATCTGTTTATCAAAATAAGTCAATATGCAATTGTTAATTAATCCAAACAACAATTTCGTGACGTCTGTGCGCCACAACATGTAATTTTTTAAAGTTGTGCATTTTTGTGTGACACAGTGAAATATCAATACACAAATTTCCGTAATTTTTTTGGTTTTCCGTCGTTCCTTAGTTGCTTCAAAAGTCGCGGAAGGGTGTTTCGTCTTTGCAGCTAAATGAAAGGCAATTTGTTTTTTGTCACACACGTTTCCGTTCTATTATTTGTACAATCCTCTTCAGTGGCGATTTCCAATGCTGCTAATTCATGTGTGTCGTCTTGGAGATGTCTTTACTCGATCTCCTTATTCCAGATGGCCGATTTTCGGCGTTATTTCAAAAATGGTTCAAATGGCTCTGAGCACTATGGGACTTAACATCTGTGGTCATCAGTCCCCTAGAACTTAGAACTACTTAAACCTAACTAACCTAAGGACATCACACACATCCATGCCCTAGGCAGGATTCGAACCTGCGACCGTAGCAGTCGCGCGGTTCCTGACTGAGCGCCTAGAACCGCTAGACCACCGCGGCCGGCGGCGTTATTTCGACCACATTTATTTCAACACTCCACTTGCACTTTTCACTCCGTATTGAATGTATGTATATTTCCTGTTTGTCGACACGTTAACATATACGAAATATTAAAATATATGACATGTTTTCCCTCTGTTAAAACTGCAAAGCAAATGCCCCCACCTTCTTCCAGTTGTACTTCTTTCTCTTTTCATGGTTGAGTCACGTCGCTTTCTTTTCTTCTGTCTTCATCAACTGTGTTCTGTCACGTTCCTTTTCTCCGCATCTACGACCGCTTCTCTTGCGTACTGCTGTTAGCGCTCATAGTTTAGATCTACTTACCCATAGTTTGTCGTTATTGTTGTACTTCTCATGCATGAATGTACCTGTGTTCTTTTCTGCACAATAGTAAATTTAATGGAAATTATGTAGAATGCCCGTTCCGATTTAAGAGAGTGACTGATGGCCCTAATCCTGTCAGACTAAATAAATCGATAAAAAATAAACAAAATAATGGAGAAATTCCTATACTGCTTCTTCTTTGAACGACATTCTCGGAATTTTAATAGTAACAAACTCCGTGATGCACAGCGTCCCTTTCGTAGCGCCTGGTTCTGGAGTTCCTCGCGCTAACTGAACAGGACTGTGACGAAGTGCGCCACTTTCGATCGTCTCTATTTCCTCTATTAATCACACCTTGTAAGTGTTCCAGAAAAAGGAGCCATACTCATGAAGCAACCGAAAGTGTGTTGTGTAAGCCACTTCTTTTGTGAATGACTTACATTTCCAAGGGATTCTTTCGATGACTGTAATCGTGGCATCTCCTGATCCTACAACTGATTGTATATAGTCGTTCCGTCGTTATGCATCAGATCATTTATACAGACGGCGAACACGAAATCTGCCGACAAAATTTGGGAAACTGATTAGTGATATTTTCTGAGTATTTCATTATAAGAGGGTCGTGGTCGTCTGTGGATCGTTACAGAGTAATAATTTAATTACAATGTATTTGGTTTATTATCCTACAGAAGAATGCAAAAGATTAGATGGGTAGATCACATAACTAATGAGGAGGTATTGAATAGAATTGGGGAGAATAGGAGTTTGTGGCACAACTTGACAAGAAGAAGGGACCGGTTGGTAGGACATGTTCTGAGGCATCAGGGGATGACAAATTTAGCATTGGAGGGCAGCGTGGAGGGTAAAAATCGTAGAGGGAGACCAAGAGGTGAATACACTAAGCAAGTTCAGAAGATGTAGGTTGCAGTAGGTACTGGGAGATGAAGAAGCTAGCACAGGATAGAGTAGCACGGAGAGCTGCATCAAACCAGTCTCAGGACTGAAGACCACAACAACAACAACATCCTACTTCCAATTATTTCTGTGAAAGTTCTTTTCATCAGTTAAAAAAACCCATAATAGGCACTCACCGAAACATGCAACACAAAAGGTAACGTAACGCCACAGACTTCAGACGAAACACACCTGAGACAGACTGGAGCGGTACTGAATGCAGCAAGACTGGGAACGAAGAGTGAGTTGGACATTACTGTTGTCAACAATAAATATGAGTAGTGAGTGGAACAATTTTGTTTCCGAAGACACACTGCGCGTATCGTCGATATTTGCACTGTTGAGTAGATATTTTTAGTGGAATGCAGCTGCAAGAAGAACTGCGGGTGAGAATTCAAATGAAATGCAACTACCCCTTAATGAGCTATCAAATGTATTCGCAGTTGCGAATATGGGCAACTATCATCTGTACAATGGAATGACAACAATGAAAATTTCTTCCGGGTCGGGACTCGAACCCGGACTTTCTGCTTATCGCGAGCGGTGAATTTAGCTTTTTTTTTCTTTTTCTTCATTTTGTTCGGTATTGCTCGTTGCGTTTGGTCTGGGCGGACGTCACAAGACATCCGTTCAAGTTGATCGTTGATTCCTTTAGTCAGTTTTTTATTACAGAGGGCGAGCAGCCCTCTGACCGATGACGCTCAGCTACCGTGCCGGCACACCATTAGGCTACATGAGCAGGCTCCAGACGCAGACCCATACTTCCATACGTCTACAACCATGTGTCTACAACCTGCATTCGTACATTCATTATGTATACAGTGTGGTCCATTGATAGTGACCGGGCCAAATATCTCACGAAATCAGCATCAAAAGAAAAACTACATAGAACGTAACTCGTCTAGCTTGAAGGGGGAAACCAGATGGCGCTATGGTTGGCCCGCTAGATGGCGTTGCCATAGGTCAAACGAATATCTACTGCTTTTTTTAAATAGGAACCCCCATTTTTATTACATATTCGTTTAGTATGTAAGGAAATATGAATGTTTTAGTTGGACCACTTCTTTCGCTTTGTGATAGATGGAGCTGTAATAGTCACAAACGTGTAAGTACGTGGTATCACGTAACATACCGCCAGTGCGGACGGTATTTGCTTCTTGATACATTATCCGTGTTAAAATGGACCGTTTACCAGTTGCGGAAAAAGTCGATATCGTGTTGATGTATGACTATTGTGATCAAAATGCCCAACGGGTGTGTGCTATGTATGCTGCTCGGTATCCTGGACGACATCATCCAAGTGTCCGGACCGTTCGCCGGATATTTACGTTATTTAAGGAAACAGGAAGTGTTCAGCAACATGTGAAACGTCAACCACGACCTACAACAAATGATGATGCCCAAGTAGGTGTTTTAGCTGCTGTCGCGGCTAATCCGCACATCAGTAGCCGACAAATTGTGCGAGAATCGGGAATCTCAAAAACGTCGGTGTTGAGAATGCTACATCAACATCGATTGCACCCGTACTATATTTCTATGCACCATGAATTGCATGGCGACGACTTTGAACGTCGTGTACAGTTCTGCCACTGGGCACAAGACGAATTACGGGACGACGACAGATTTTTTGCACGCGTTCTATTTAGCGACGAAGCGTCATTCACCAACAGCGGTAACATACACCGGCATAATATGCACTATTGGGCAACGGAAAACCCACGATGGCTGCGACAAGCGGAACATCAGCGACCTTGGCGGGTTAATGTACGGTGCGGCATTATGGGAGGAAGGATAATTGGCCCCATTTTATCGATGGCAATCTAAATGGTGCAATGTATGCTGATTTCCTACGTAATGTTCTACCGATGTCACTACAAGATGTTTCACTGCATGATAGAATGGCGATGTACTTCCAATATGATGGATGTCCGGCACATAGCTCGCGTGCGGTTGAAGCGGTATTGAATAGCATATTTCATGACAGGTGGATTGGTCGTCGAAGCCCCATACCATTGCCTTCACGTTCACCGGATCTGACGTCCTCGGATTTCTTTCTGGGGAAAGTTGAAGGATATTTGCTATCGTGATCCACTGACAACGCTTGACAACATGCATCAGCGCATTGTCAATGCATGTGCAAACATTATGGAAGGCGAACTACTCGCTGTTGAGAGGAATGTCGTTACACGTATTGCCAAAGGCATTGAGGTTGACGGACATCAATTTGAGCATTTATTGCATTAATGTGGTATTTACAGGTAATCACGCTGTAATAGCATGCGTTCTCAGAAATGATAAGTTCACAAAGGTACATCTATCACATTGCAACAACCGAAATAAAATGTTCAAACGTACCTACGTTCTGTATTTTAATTTAAAAAACCTACCTGTTACCAACTGTTCGGCTAAAATTGTGAGCCATATGTTTGTGACTATTACAGCGCCATCTATCACAAAGCGAAAAAAGTGGTCCAACTAAAACATTCATATTTCTTTACGTACTACACGAATATGTAATAATAATGGGGGTTCCTATTTAAAAAAACGCAGTTGATATCCGTTTGACCTATGGCAGTGCCATCTAGCGGGCCAGCCATAGTGCCATCTGGTTTCCCACTTCAAGTTAGACAAGTTTCGTTCATTGTGGTTTCTTCGTTTGACGTTTACTTCGCAAGATATTTGGCCCGGTCACGATCAATGGACCACCCAGTATTCCCGTGCAGGGGAGAAATTTTTATTAAAAGTCACTTGCGCGGTGTCGGCGTATAAATACGATACTGCACTGCATGTCCGAAGGAACTGCATCGTAATTCTAGATAACACAGGCACTGCAATACGATACTTGAAAACAACTCTTTCCTAATATAAATCAAGGGTGTTCTAACTGGCGACTGTTCAGCCATCTTTCGAAGTAGGGCATAGGTAAATGTTAAGCATCAGTGCAATCAAAAGAATGACACACAGATGTGACAGGTCACGAGGTACCGCCTACTATCGTGTCAGACATCCTTTTGTCCGGCGTAGTGCAGCATCTCGACGTAGTTTGGACTCGACAAATCGCTGGAATTCCCCTGCAGAAATACTGAGCAATGTTGCCTCTACAGCTGTCCACAATTGCGAAAGTATTACTGATACAAGATTTTGTGAACGAATTGACCTCTCGATTATGTCATATGTCGGGCGATCTGGGTGGCCAGGTCACTCGCTTGAATTCTCCAGTATTTTCTTAAAACCACGCACGAACAATTGTTTGGGAACATGAATTCCATGTATGGCTGCAACTAGTCTCCACGTAGACAAATACAACCATTTCCAATCAATGATCGATCCAGTTGGACTGGAGGACCCGGTCCATTCCATGCAAACACAGCCCACACCATTATGATGCCACCACCAGCCTGCACAGTGGCTTGTTGACAACTTGGATCTCGTCTGACCTGGCCACGACTTTCCAGTAATCTAGGGTCCAACCGATATCGTCACGAGCCCCGATGAGGCGCTGCAGGCGATGACGTGCTGTTAGCAAAGGCATAATCTGCTGCTGTAGCACAGTAACACCAAATTTCGCCGCACTGTTGTAACGGAATCTTTCATTGTGCGTCCCACATTCATTTCTGCGGTTATGTCACGCACTGTTGCTTGTCTGTTAGCACTGACAACCCTACGCAAACGCCGCTGCTCTCGAATGTTAAGTAAAGGCCGTCGGCCACTGTGTTCTCCGTGGTGAGAGGTAATGACTGAAATGTGGTATTTTCAGCATACTCCTGACACTGTGGACCTCGGAAAATGGAATTCCCTACCGATTTCCGAAATGGAATTTCCCATGTGTCTAGCTCCGACTACGATTTCGCATTCAAAATGTGTTAAGTCCCGTCCTGCGGCCAAAATCACGTTGGACACCTTTTCACGTGAATCACCATACTACAACTGACAGCTCCTCCAATGCACTAGGGATGGCGATTATCACTGAAACAACCAGTTTTTGGTTACATAGGTTTTTTTTCCATTCCAGTTTAAACTGACTGTTGAAACCACTCATAATAACCGGTTTCTGAAATAACCGACTTTTGGTTTTTATTTCTATTATTTTCTGGAATAAATGTATAAATCGGACAAAGTTTAAAAAAGTTTGTGTCTCTCAGTTTCAAGATACATAGAGTCAAAATGTTAAATATGCAAATAAATGAAAAATTAGTCTGTCCACAGCTCGCTGCTTTCCTCGAAAAGTGATAAGTAGTTGAATACTACAAAAAAATCGCCAATATTCTCCTACTGATTCTAATTGAAATTCTGCACAAAAATCATGTTATAATCGGGGATCATACTACTATTTGGGTTATACGAATAGTCAGTGCTAAAGGGTGGAAACTGAGACTGAAGAACTCTGTTTTTCGTGTTAATTAGTCTGTTATCAAGAGCTACGAGCATATAGTGGCATATTATGTAGATATAGGCAGTAGATCAGTTACATTCTATTTTTATTGTATACTGTGATGAATTGTTAAGTTTTTAATTTATTACTGTTACGAGAATTTCCTTTCTTGTTTTATTGTACCATGGTAATGGGAGACACATCCTTAACGTTTTAAAGCAAATGAAGCATTGCATTTTATTGCTGCTTCACTTTGTAAAAGTATTTCCAGACTAGGGTTGGTACCTCCCTGCAGGACAACGGACGTCTGACGACAGCGAGAAACTACCGTACAGACCAGATTGGGACAGTATTGCACACTGTGCGTACACACGTACCTTAAACCACGACACACGACAACAGAAACATTATTGTCTCGACAATGGCGTACTAACTGTCATGCCATATGTTTATTACTCATTCCTGTCGGCATTGTTATTAAAATAACAGTGACCGCTTTTCCTACTTTCAATAATAACGTACTATTCCAAACCAATGCAAATTTTACAGATAAAAAATACTTCTTTTTTAAAAAAGGTTTGTTTAAAAACTAAAACTTTTACTACTGCTTTATGGCTAATTGATATTTCGGTTTTTTACTCGGTTATTGATAAAAAATGAAAACGACCTGTTATAAACGAGACCAGACAAATACCCAAATATACCGGTTACTCAGAACTAAAATATCGGTATCGGCTTTAACCGGTCGGTTTTTCCCATTGCTACACTGCTCTGCCTTCCTATACGCGATACTAGCGCCATCTGTATTCGTGCATAGCCATCCTACAACTTTCATCGTCTCAGTGTAATATAAGTTTCTCATACTTCCCCAAGGGCTTGACAATGACAACTATGTTTACTTTATTAGAACAATTTCTGAAATGAGAAGCAACAATGAGATGCGTGCTGGAACTAATAACTGAAGTAAAAGAAAAGAAAACAAAACTTCTGGCCAGTTACATCATTTCGGGAATGTCTTCTGGAAACGCTCAGATACTACCTAATCAAATTCGAGTGCAAGGTTAACATCACGGAAGTTGATTCGAGAACAGCTGACATCGAACAAGGAAACTGCAGAGGAGGAAACCCATATCATCATCAGAGTGTAGTGCAGATTGTAATGCAATGCAGGAAAGAGTTATCTGCCATTATGAAACTGATGTTAGCAACACGCGATGTGTCAACACAAAAACGAATAGTCGGTTTTTTAGCTAGGCCTACTGAGGAAGTGATAAAGTCTTGTACCCTAGATTTACGTACGAGATGAATGTTATAGGGAGTCAGATTGCATGCAACAATTTAGCTTGAGAAATCAAATTTACTACCTTTTTTGCAAAGCGCTGGGTAAGGTTAATCAAGCAAGCAGATGATACTAAAGACATGTCACACTTACAGAGGTTGGAAGACTCTTTGACGGCATTATGCAAAGGAAGCAATTGAATATTTATGTCAAGGGCGTACTCGGAGAGGGGCACTGGAGGAAAACCACCTGTCTCCCTCAAACACAAAAAAAAAAAATCTCTGCAAACAGAACTCTCATCCCTGCTTGCCCCACCGGCAGGTGTATCAATTTAGTATCAGTCTGAAGATAGCCAAAACATGTAACGGACTTGAGTAACAGCCAAGTGTACCCCGAGCCATTTGTCGAGAATTCTTGTAACTGTTTCGCCGAAGGTCGCTGCTCTCCTTGCAGCAGAAAATTCCAAATGGCGGTGAGTTCTAAAAGCTTTCAGTAGTGTTGTATCGATCTACAACGGTGTTTCATCGCGTTACCAGCCAATGTAAAAAAGCTACAAAACTGTGGTGCAGAAATTTACGAACGTCAGCGGGATGATAGTAAAATGATATGTTCAGATCTCATGCCAGCTATAACGGCGGTTAAATACGTTATCGTGGCAGGTCTCTACTATAAAGTGGGAGCATTATTATGATGAACAAATACAGTTTTTCAGTAGTTTTGCCTTTCTACTTTGTGCGAGTATGTGCTCGGTTCTGCCGCCCCTGCCCATGACTCGGGTCCCGCGTACGCCCTCGACATCTGCTGGCCGTGTGCGGCGCGCCTCACCTGAGCAGCTGGGCCGGTGCGAGCGCAGCGCAGCCCGCCGTCGCACTGCCTTCCGGCGCGCGCGGCCGCCTCCTCGCTCACCTGCCGGCGCTCAGCCGTAGTTCACGCTGGTGCCAGAGGGGCGCTGGCGTCGCCTGCCTCGACCGTGTCAACAATAGCTCTTTCTCATACCGATTGTTTTGTTAATAAAACGATATTGAGCAATACTATTAGACTGTAATGTCATGTCGAAGGTTTACAGGGTTACCCAAGACCCTACACTAAGTTTGCCTCACTTTATTCTTTGAGTCACCCCTCCTACATGGGACTCCCAAAAGCAGATTTCGTAAACCGATTTCCCAGTACTGCTTCTGGGTGGTCAAGTAAAAACTTCAAAATCTAGCCGAGCGGTTCTAGGTGCTACAGATCCAGAAAATAAAGTCGGTAGTTGCCAACCGCAACGTGGAATAATATCTTTGAGTAGGAGGATCTTTGATGCTTAAGAGAGCTGGGCGTGCGCAGTAAAAAACTCGGTCGTCGCAGCTAGGTGCAGACGTGTGGTGACAGCTTTAAGGTATGATTAGCGCTACGCATTTTTCAGGGTGTACACTGAGCAAACTTTAGCACGTTAATGGGAGGAGCTTTAAAATTATTTCAAAACGGTTTTGTTAGACAGTGTTCAGAGTTAGGATTTGTATGTCCAAGGTTTGACGCAGTAAGCATTTTGTAAAGTTTTGTAAGAGTGATTCGTGCTGCAAAAATGTTGGAAATGGTAGTTTTTGTATATGACTTAAATTGTGTTTAAATCTAACAGCGTGAATCATGATCCACATCCTTTGCTTGTATTGAATATGAAAATGAGTACCAAAGTAAGGTTACCCACCAAATGAAAGAACATAAAGAAAATGAGGCCTCTATGCAATATATATGTGCAGTTCATGCTTTGAAATCGAGTTTGGTATAGCTAAAGTTATCAGAGCAAAGTTATTTCAAATAAATAATTTCATGCCATTGCCCGACTGGTATTATTCAAGTCAAGATAAAATTTCATGAAGTAAACATCAGGGCCAAAAGTTAATTTTTCAGTACCAACTAAATGCCATTGCACAAATGGCATTATTCTCTTAAACTTGATTGCTGAGTCAAATACACGTTTCATTACTGGCAAAATGGAGGAGTGTGCGAAACAAGTTCACAGATGCAATCAGATGTGGATTTGTTGAATAATTATTTTGGAACAATTTTATCTTCGATACTTTCACTAATTAAAAGGGAAACAATTTTGGGTTAGATACTTTCACTTTTAAAGGTAATTTTGGACATGATACTTTCAATATAGCATTAAAACCCTGTAGCAGTTCTTTAGCAATTATTTATTTTCAAAAAATCTTTCGCTTACTATTTTACCCCCTTAGCGGTTGCCGCTCCAAAATTGCTGAAACACTTTTTTTTCTGACTGAGAAACCAAATACCAGTTTTCGCAGTTCTAACTTCAAAATTCGCTTAATGGGGACATACTTTCAAAAAGCCTTTGATCCCCTATTTCGCTACTTTAGAAGTGGAGTTTCGGAGAGTCCCTTCTTAAACAATGCTTAGGCTGCGTTCACACTGCCGGCCGGGCCGGGCCGGGCTGACGCGTACTGTCTCGGCTCGTGCCTAGCCAGCTCAGGCCGACGTGTAGGGCATTCACACTGCGCGCCGCGCCGAGCCGGGTCGGCGGAATGGGGGAAAATCCACTTCTCCGATTTTCATGTTCTAAAAATTCTTAGAGGTATATAAGACTGCGCCACATCGTTTTATGAACTCATTTTTTCCTTAAAAGCGTTACTTACGTCGTGAAAAAAGAAAAAGTCTACTTTTCGTTTCGCGTGATTTCTTAGTTTCGTAACGCTTCCCAGCCGATTTTGAAGAAATTATGCGGCTAAAAAATCTGATTTTTGTACACGTGCTAGTGTAACATCTTAGCTTCGTATTGAATCATTTATCTTTTCGTATTTCTTAACAGTCATTGTTAAATGATGCTATTTGTCAACGTTGTGCACTTGATTTACAGATCTTGTAGTGAAAAAGTTATGTAGCGGGTAGCTTACTGTTAGATCCGTTTTAGACCATACATTGTTGCGTATGAAATGTAGCTAAAAGTACCAAAAAGTTTTTGAAATGATAATGACACTGATATCTGTCTCTGGTCACAAGTAATGCGAGGTATTCAGTGGCGTCAGTGGCGCGTCCGCAAGCCACGGAGTTCGCGCGGTTACAGCTTGGTTTAGTGTAGTCATATAATGCAGGACAGCTGAAAAAAACTAATTACTAGTGATCAGCGCTGACCTAGTGTCGGTCCCTCGTATTATTTTAATGGTCTCATTGTCTAGATAAATCCAAATGTGTAAGAATTTTTCCCTCGGTGACTGGACAATCATCTGCTATGCTTTTATAATTGGCTACACGTTACATCACAAAAGACAATTATTTGTCATCAACATCCTACAATTAGTATAATGACATAGGTCTGATAAAATTTGGTGTAAAACTAATCACAAAAACAAAGTGGAGATTTGTGATACGTTTACTGCAGAAACTGAAGCGCAATTCTGTAGTCTCGTTGTCTACTTTGACAGAAAAAATAATGGAGAGTTAATGAAATTACTGTACATCGACACAGATGTGCGTTTCATAATTCTTCATTGTTTTTTTTTTCTTCCTTGGCGGGCTGCGCTGCACTGTCAAGGTAATCCCCACTCTTTGGCTAAATGGATGTCAGCTGCCGGAGGCCAAATAAATAAATTTTAAAAAATCCCCACCCTTCGACAGCTGACAAGCAAGTCAGTAGAAAACGCAGCTGCAGCCAACAGCTGCTCGCCTTTAGCTAGTCTGTGCTGTCGTGTAGAACAATGTCTTCACTCTTTTATTCGTATTGTTTTGAATCTGTTGTAACTCGTCGAGTTTTGAAGTACAGAAGAACTAGGAGGTTATGGATTCATCCCATAAATAGCGACAGACATTTAGGAGAGTTTTTTTCTTTACATCAAGAACTTAAAAACTATCCTGAAAAATTTTATTCGTATTACAGAATGAATCATAATACATTTTAGTATGTGCTGCAGAACATTCAAGACAAAATTTCGAAACAGAACACAAATTTAAATGTAAATACGGTAGATTAAATAAATGAAATAAAAGTAATTTCTCATGTATCATTATAATAAACGTAATTTTTCCTCACTTATTGTGAAATGTGAGGTAACATCTTAAAATAAAAGACGTGTGCAGTCACACTTGTGATGAAAGCAGAAGGGAGACGTGTGATCCGTATACTGCAAAAGCAGTAGTGCTGCTCCACAGGCTCGCGCCTGCGGTCGGCTCGCGCCGGCAATATTAAACATTCGGAATGTCGTCGGCTCGGCTCCGGGAGGCTCACGCCGTGTCGGCGCGGCCCGGCCGCCAGTCTGAACACCGCAATTCAAAACCATGTGTCTGATAGCAAAGCGGGCGGCGGCCCGGCCAGGCTCGGCTCGGCCCGGCCGGCAGTGTGAACGCTGCCTAAGTGGTTTGGGCTGGGTGATGATGAATCAGTGAATCATACTGACCCTATTTTACCCCATTGGGGGTTGAATTTCCAAAAACAGTAAAACAAGTATTTTGTATTACTAACTAAGAAGCCAGAATTAAATTTTCATAGATTTAGCTTTAAAAATGGTTTCGTAATTAACAACATGGAACAGCATAATGCCTTCTGTTATTAGGAAGCTTTAATAAAACATGTGCTGCAACAATTGATACGGGGACTGATTCACACAACCAGATGCATTATTTGACGACACAGATCAGCCTCCTTTGAATACTGTTTTATTTAAAAGTTAACACCCCGGGCATACAAAGAAATGACTAAAGATTAAAACAAACAAAGAAAGAAAAGTTGGCCAGGCGCGAGTAGGACTCGCGCTCTGAGTATTCTGTACGAATTTACACAAATGAAAAAAAGTTTTGCATCACCTCGGTTCCCAGAACTCCTGAAGACAGACGTTGACTGTGGATATTGTATCACAGACACAGTCCCTTTTACTGTCCAGAGATGTTACTAAACCCACCCAAAGATGTAAACAACGATGCATGAGCAGCGCCTATTAGACGGAGAGGGTCCGACAGCCCATCGGTGCCAGTCATTCCATCAGGAAGGAGGCACACGGCTCATGTTGTCAGTAGTTCAACCATGCCTAGATGGTCAGTACTGGGGTTCGATCGCGTCCGCATTGTTACTTTGTCCCAGGAAGGGCTCTCAACAAGGGAAGTGTCCAGGCATCTCGGAGTGAACCAAAGCGATGTTGTTTGGACATGGAGGAGATACAGAGAGAAAACAGGAACTGTCGATGACGTGCCTCGCCCATGCCGCTCAAGGGCTACTACTGCAGTGGATGACCGCTACCTACGGATTGTGGCTCAGAGGAACTCTGACAGAAACGAAGTCACGTTGAATAATGCTTTTCGTGCAACTACAGGACGTCGTGTTACGACTCAAACTGTGCGCAATAGGCTGCATGACGCACAACTTCACTCCCTACGCCCATGGCGAGGTTCATCTGTGCAACCACGACACCATGCAGCGCGGTACAGATGGGCCCAACAACATGCCCAATGGACCGCTCAGGATTGGCATCACGTTCTCTTCACTGATGTGTGTTGCATATGCTTTAAACCAGACAATCGTCGGAGACGTGTTTGGAGACAACCCGGTCAGGCTGAACGTGCCTGACACAGAGTCCAGCGAGTGCAGCCAGGTGGAGGTTCCCAGCTGTTTTGGGGTGGCATTATGTGGCGCTCAAGTACACCACTGATGGTCATGGAAAGCGCCGTAACGGCTGTACGGTACGTGAATGCCATCCTACGACCGATAGTGCAACCATATCGACAGCATATTGGCGACGCATTCGTCTTCATTGACGACAATTCGCACCCGCATCGTGCACATCTTGTGAATGACTTCCTTCAAGATAACGTCATCGCTCGAACAGAGTGGCCAGCATGTTTTCCAGACATGAACCCTATCGAACATGCCTGAGATAGATTGTAAAGAGCTGTTTATGGACGACGTGACCCACCAACCACTCGGGAGGGATCTCCGCCGAATCGCCGTTGGGGAGTGGGACAATCTGGACCAACAGTGCCTTGATGAACTTGCTGATAGTATGCCACGACGAATACAGGAAAGAATTAATGCAAGAGGACGTGCCACTGGGTATTAGAGGTACTGGTGTGTACAGCAATCTGGACCACCACCTCTGAAGGTCTCGTTGTGTGGTGGCGCATCATCCAATGTGTGGTTTTCATGAGCAATAAATAGGGCGGAAATGATGTTTATGTTGATCTCTATTCCAATTTTCTGTACAGGTTCCAGAACCGAGGTGATGCAAAACTTTTTTTGATGTGTGTAATTATGTGTACAGACAGTTCATCCATTAAGGAAATCGAAAATCCCAACGGTTTCTGCCTGTTATCGACACTGATACTGGCAAGATATGGGTCACGGGAATTCCAAGACTCTTTTAATTTTATGTTCAAAGTCGGATTGCCGGCCTTTGTGGCCGAGCGGTTCTAGGCGCTGAGGTCTGGAACCGCGTGACCGCTACGGTCGCAGGTTCGAATCCTGCCTCGGGCATGGATGTGTGTGATGTCCTTACGTTAGTTAGGTTTAAGTAGTTCTAATTTCTAGGGGACTGATGACCTCAGCAGTTAAGTCCCATAGTGCTCAGAGCCATTTGAACCATTTTTTCAAAGTCGGATAACAAATGACGAAAGAAATATTTTTTCAGATTTTTTTCCTTTAGTTGTATTGTGAAACCTTTCTCCTTGCCAAGTTTCATGATTATAGGTGAAGAAATATAGTTCAGACGCAGTTTATACGTAGGGAACCACTTTAGTTGGTATGAATAGGTTCATACAGTTGACTGCAGTGCGGAAAAATAGTGCCCAGTGTACCACGGGGTGTTTGTTTTAACTTGAAACAACTAAATATCTCCAAAAGTGCGCATCGCAGGAAGAAAATGTGCCTTATGAAAAGTTTGTATTTTGGAAAGGGGCAGCTGTTTGTACTTAAAGTGGCCACACTCCCCCCAAGTTACTTGTAACGTAACATAGACTTGTGTTCCATTCAGTTTTGACTTTGGCGAGTCCCTCGATTGCCGTCACCAGGGTGACTGATGGTGTGTCCTCGTGTCCAACCGCCGTGACTCTGCGCTGGGCGCTACGTGGCCACCAGCGGAATACAGTCCACAGCGACTGATAATGATGACGCACGAACACCAAACGACTCGGCACAACTGCTTTCCGGAGATGTTTCTCGCACATTTGAAGTAATTTGGTCTGTAGAAGAGAAAATCGAAGTAATTTTAATTTAAGGCGAGGCTGCAAGAAATTTGGAAGTTGCCTTTGCTCTTGCTCCCGAACGTTTTGGTGACAGGCCACGATCCCGTGGCACGCGAAAAAACTATTCCCTTTCGGATGAGTCCTGCCCCATTTGATTGGTTGTTTTCTGTTAGAAAAGTATCGTAGTATTGGTATTCCAAGAGTTGTAAAATGCTGTTAGAAGATCTGTGAAAGCTTTGAAACAAAACAGTGCTATGTTTCCACGAAGGAGTTCAAGAGGAGATGTAACCCTATTCCTCTTCAAGTTAAAGAAAAGCTAGCCATTTTTCAGCACAGTACCTGAGATTCCTGCGGACTGCAGTAAGGTTATTCAGATTGTTTCATTCAGAATATCTTCTAAAACGTCACAATGGTCAACGCTCGTTTCTTACATGGTTCAATGTCTCGTACTTCCTTGAACTGCTCGGTTTGAAAATTAATCAAAATGGTAACCCCTAATATAACCGCTCATGTCCTCCAGCACTTCTCCATAAACTTTGTCCTGAAGATAAACCCACAACAAAAAATCCGTCAACGTAAGGTCAAATGATCTGACAGGCCATTTTACCGGACCACATATACCGATCCACCGACCGTTGAAAACGCGATTTAATGCTTCTTGGCCTGTTGATGAGTTACGTGTGAGACGGTCATCATTTTGAAACCTCGTGTTCTGTCGTACTACAGGGGTACATCCTCCCAAAAATAAGGAACCAAGTATTTTGTCGCCTACGATACCGCTCCAAATGTTAACAGAACAAGGGCACTAATGATCAATGTCACGTATTCAGAGCGGGTGTTCCACACTGCAACAATGCATGTTATGACGGTTAACTTCGTAAAAGTTGACTCGTCGGAGAACATTCCTCGACGAAAGAATTGCGGGTCTCTTTGTAATTGCATGAGTGCACAATTCCAAAACCCCATTCGATTATGAAAATGATTCCCATGAAGTTCTTGATACATGTATTTGTGACGGTTTAGAACCGCCGAGACACTTGTGTGAACAATTCCTCACCGGCGAGATATTTCTCGGATACTCGCGTGTGGATTAGGAGACACAGCTGCTAGTGTTACAGTTTCATAATTGCTGTTCCCCGCAGCAGTTGCTCTATGAGGTTTTGGGCTTCACACTTTCTGTTGTATCCGTGAGCGGTGCAACAACAAATAACACAAGGCGTGAGTAATCAACGAGGTTTATTCCTCTACAAGTGAAGACAGAAAACAGAATAATGCAGTAGTTTAATGAACGTGCTTGAGCTGTTAATGGAACGTCTATCAGCGAAGTCCGCAGATGAATCCCGTGTATGGAGCGCCCAGTAGTAGAAATCCCTGAATACTCCACATCCAAGTGTAGTCTAAATCGATAAGAGGGGGAACCGAATGGTGTGGCATTAAGGTACCAGCAGCACTGAAGTCCGAAAGCAGACTACCGGCATAAGATGCCGTATACGGTTATAAGGCCCTGGCAGTGTTGGAATACGCCCGCCGTCGGTGTCTACGATGGTGTGGCATCACGTGACTGGCGCGGAACCATCACGCAACCATCTGACGTCTCTTTGTAACGCCGGCCGGTGTTGCTACGTTACCGCGGAGGCAGCTCGGTGCAGCGGTCACGCCTGCATTGTGGGGATTGCGCTTATGGCTGGAACAACTGGTTTTAGGTTATGTCAGTTTTCTTTCAACGCCATTTTAAGCGGACTGTTAAAAACCGCTCAGAAGAATCGGCTTCTGAAACAACTGATTTTCGGTTTCTTTAGTTCTATTATTTCCTGTAATAAATGGAGAAATCGAATAAACATCGAAAAATTTTGACTTCCTCAGTTACAAGATACATAGGATCAAAATACTAAATTAAGTAGGCAAATAAAAGAACTTAGTCCATATACGTCCGCTGGTTTTCTGTAAACGTGATAAGTGGTTGACTAACACAAGAAATCACAAGTATTCCCTTACTGATTCAAACTTTTTGAAGCTCGACTCAAAAAACTCATGTTGTAATTGAGGATCATGCCGTCATTTGGACGTTGCTTATAAACAGTGCTAAAGGATGAAAACGGATGTTGAAGAACCTGTTTTTCATGTTAATTTGTCCGTTTGAAGGGCAAAAAGCAGGTTAAGGCATATTGTGTACAGACAGGAAGCAGATCAGCTGCTTTCTATTTTTATCGTAAATTTAAAAAAAATGATCTGTTAAGTTTTAAGTGTTTTCTAATGTTATGTCGAAAGTTTGTTGTGACCCTTCCAGTTTTTTAAAGCAAATGGAGCATCCTACTTCGCAAAATACTTCAAGACTGCGGGTGGTGCCATTCCGAAATACAACCGATGTCCGACGACGACAGTGAGAAACTACGATATTGACCAGACGGGGCGCACTGCATGTACGCGTGTACTCATAGGCCACGCCACATGGTAACAGGTTCAAAATGGTTCAAATGGCTCTGAGCACTATGGGACTTAACATCTGTGGTCATCAATCCCCTAGAACTTAGAACTACTTAAACCTAACTAACCTAAGGACATCACACACATCCATGCCCGAGGCAGGATTCGAACCTGCGACCGTAGTAGTCGCACGGTTCCGGACTGCGCGCCTAGAACCGCGAGACCACCGCGGCCGGCATGGTAACAGGTACATTATTGTCTCAACAATATTGAATTAAACCTTAATGTAATTTTTTTGTTGCTCGTTTCTGTCGGCATTGATAGAAAAATAGAACTGATCGCTTTTTCCATTTTCTACACTAACGCAGATTTCAAAGCAATGAAATTTTTACGAATAAAAATTACTCTTCTTTAAGGAAGATTTATTTGGAAAAGAAAAATTTTAGCACTACTGTTATGGCTAATTGATATTTCGAATTTATATCCAGTTATCAGTAAAAAATAAAAATGCCTGTTATTACTGAGGCAGACAAATACAGATATACCCGGTTATTCGGAATTAAAATACCGGCATTAGTTTTAACCATTCGGTTTTTCCCAGTCGTACTGCGCTGTGCAGCTGAGCCAGCCGTGGACTGTGTGACAAAGTGTGACGTGCGGACGGGTAGCAACAGGTTCCATGGCGAAGGCATTGATGATACCACACTTTCTTCGGCAGTAAATTGTTTTGTAAAATGTAACCTTTCGCGACCTGGAATGTTACAACTAATAAAATGTTCCGGGCTATGCCGTGGTTGAATGGATTTTACCCAACATTTCATCCCCATCTGCGGAGGACATTGTCAAGGGGAATCTTTGAATGTGCGATTCACACCTTGATTCGCTATTGACTGCAGCAAAATTCCGCTTCCGTGTGCTTCCGCGCAGTGGCGCGGCGTCCCAAGTTTTGAATACCAGAAAGCAATTGGCCATTGTCGACAGACGTCGTCGGCTGTTGCTATCACCCTGTGGTGGAAGACTGGAACACATCTTCCTCAGCACTGGAATCCGGCTTTCATTCAATTTCACGCCCTCCTCCTCCCTACTGAAATTCCTGGGTGTTTTACAACCTCTGTGACCTGTCTGTATAGCCTTTCATGGTATCCGCTTGTGGCTGCCAGTACTTAAGCCCTACCAAACAGAAAGTGCTTGTCACGTAGCTGCAAAGCATGTTCCGCAACAGCTGATCTGCCAAACTAACCTCTTCTGCAATTGCCTTTGTCCTCTTCTAGTCGTTCATTGATCATTTTTTGTAGTTCCCACGTGCACCGCCCTATAGGCACACGGAATCCTATAAATTCGGTTGGCGAGCATCCTTGGACGATTTTAGATGATCTTACATCTTCCGGATGGGTTTGTAGATTACCGCGATGTTCCATCTAGAAGAGCACAAGGGCAATCGCAGAAGAGGAGAGATTGACAGATCAGCTGCTGCAGAACATGCTTTGCAGCCAGGAGACCATTACATTCATTTCGATAGGACTCAAGCGTTGGCAGGCACAAGCGGATACCGTGAAAGGCTATACAGACAGGCCAGAGAGGTTGTAAAACACCCAGGAATTTCAGTAGGGAGGAGGAAGGCGTGAAACTGAATGACAGCCGCATTCCAGTGCTGAAGACGGTGCGTATAGTGCGCGCAAAATGCCGTGGCCGCTAGATGTTTTCAGCCAGCTGGAGTAGCGTGGAGAGAGCGTCAATGGTGCTGGATCGCTCAAAGCGCTGGAGGGGATATGTCGAGCACTGGAGCGGAAGCGCCGCTCTAAACTGAAGTCTAAATTCACATTTTTGGTAAGTATTAAGTGGGTCACCACCATGGTACACTTGCATGGTGACCATTCAGAAAGATCTATCAGCTCCCCTTTGGCTAGTATCTAAAAAGAATGCCGCCGAAAATGCAGCGATTTATTTTCGCCTGGTTTGTTAACCACTTGTAACTTTCAGAGAAGAGTCACAAGTGGGAAATTTTGAGTAAAACCTACACATTTCTCTCGTTGTAATGTTAAAAATTTGGTCTTTTCTCAAACCTCAGCAGAGTTTACACAGTCTCACTTCACTAACATGTTGTGCAGACTCAATTGCGAGAGAATTCTGAAACAATGGTTTATTAAGTTAGGAACTGAGGAAAAGTAAAGTCAGCATCTTATGAAAAAGGACATCCTTGGTACAAAATAAACATCTATGACTTCACTTATGTTGTTCCAAAAACCATAGCATTTCTCATTTCACCAGTTACCGAATGCCCTTAAAACTTATATTCTTTCATCGGAAAAGTCTGTAGTCTGTGGAATAACACGATAGATAATGAAGTTTTTCATAACAACCATACGGCAAAATACTCTCCTCTTTGTGTGCTATCATTTGGCAACATCTCATTTCGATATCTCAAACCGTTTTTGAAATATAAGGAATGTTGTGGATCTATCACTTGGGCTTTATCGCTATCGCGGTGCGATCGCAAATGAGTGCGTTACATCAGATCAATTTTCTAGAGATTGGTGCCAGATAGAGACCTCGAACAAAGTCTAAAGAAAAATTCAATACGCTAGCTAAATTTCATATGCAGCAACATTTTATGTAATATGCACCAGACGCTAAATCATAACGACCCCTATTTTTCATTGCAATCATTTTCGAATTTCGCGCAGTGTTTTACTTCCACAACCGGCCGTGGTGGCCAAGCGGTTCTAGGCGCTCCAGTCTGGAACCGCGCGACCGCTACGGTCGCAGGTTCGAATCCTGCCTCGGGCATGGGTGTGTGTGACGTCCTTAGGTTAGTTAGGTTTAAGTAGTTCTAAGTTCTAGGGGACTGATGACATCAGCTGTTAAGTCCCATAGTGCTCAGAGCCATTTTTTTTTTTATTTCCGCATAAATATCCCACTAACTATAGCTATTAACGAAATGATGGGCATGTCGTAACGGACCTAACATATAAAGCTATTAGTAAAACAAAAATGAATTTTTTTACTGTACAGTTTCTGTAAAACCGTTAGAAACACTGCAGGGCATGCGCGTCGCTTCTGCCATCGCCGGCCGGCCGGAAGGTGGCAAACGCATGTCGGCCACCTCTCCTAAACAAACGAATAAACTCGCTCAGCTTTTTGGACGAAAACTGGTCACTGCGCATCGGCCATCGTATCCTGCGCGACCTATACCAGTCTTCCACCATGAGGTGACAGCAACAGTGCACGTCGGCAGTCTACAAAAGCCAACTGCGCTAGTGTGTTCAAAACACACCACTGCTCGGAAGAGGGTGAAAGCGGAACTTTGCTGCAGTCAGTAGCGAGCCAGGATGTGAATCAAAGTCTCAAAGAAGCTACGAACCCCCTGAAAATTTTATGTTCCAAGGTGAAACCCATTCGACCGTGGCACAATAGCACGGAACATTTTATTAATAGTAAAATGTTTTACAAGATAAACAGTTGAACGAGATAGCGGCCTATCAGCAAAACTTTCAGGCTAAAGAGTAGCAGCGACTTCCAAATTTCTTGCAGCCTCGCCGTAAATTAAAATTATTTCAATTTTCTCTTCTTGCCGGCCGGTGTGGCCGTGCGGTTCTAGGCGCTTCTGTCTGGAACCGCGTGACCGCTACGGTCGCAGGTTCGAATCCTGCCGCGGGCATGGATGTGTGTGACGTCCTTAGGTTAGTTAGGTTTAAGTAGTTCTAAGTTCTAGGGGACTGATGACCTCAGAAGTTAAGTCCCGTAGTGCTCAGAGCCATTTGAACCATTTGATTTTCTCTTCTGCAGATCAAGCATCCTTTACTTCGAATGTGCCAGAAACATCTCCGGAGAGCAGTTGTGCCAAGTCGTTCGGTGTTCTTGCTTGTTAAGGTGCAGCACGTCGCATGGGGGGATGCTGAGCGGTGGGGCGAGCGTTATCACTGTCTTCCTTACAGTCGCTGTGGACTGTACTCCACTGGTGGCCACACAGAAGCCACACAGCGCCCAGCTCGGGAGCTATGGCGGTTGGACGCGAGAACAACCGAAACCAGTCACCCTGATGGTGGCAGTCGAGGGATCCTGCCGAACTCAGTCATCCCCGTGGTGTGAGGAATCGCCAAAATCAAACCCGAATGGAACAGAAGACTAGTTTACGTTACAAGTAGCGTACCTGCAAAAGTTTAAATGTCTAACCATAAAAATTTTACTGCACAATCAAAGTTACAGAATTAAATCAAATTTTTAATGAAAATATCAGCTGTTGAGAACAAAAAAAGTTCACATTCTTATCGCCAATGTAATGGGGAATTAAATTCATCGTTTCTTGAACGCGAATAAACGGAAAAATTGAATTTTGTCGACTACCGTGCCGTCTACCACGAATGGAAAAAAAAGTTTCGGGTAAACCCTAGGTATTTTTTGGTGCACAGCTCTAATCTGCTGAGAGATGTACAAACCAATTCTTTTCACAGATCAAGTCACTCACTGAAATGAACTAGCTCTTTTTCATGACTTAGCATTCAAAATAAATAAAAGGAAGGTACATGTCTTTTTAATTCAGATCACTAAACCTGTATTTTTATCTGATTTGGTCCTATTTTGAAAGACCACATAAAGAGGAGTAATAATTTTGTGCCATATCCCTAATAATTTTCAGATACAAAGTTTTTAAATTTAGTCTGCTGTAAAAATTATAAAGATTATAACAAAACCCTAAATATTTCTTATCAAGTAGACAAATTTTGAGAATGAAGACTGATTCTTGTTATGTTTCGTAGTTTTACTGGAAAAATATAAAAATTATATTAATTATAATTAAAATGTATCTGCAGTGATCATTTACAGTCAGTATTGTCATATACGTTCCCCATAAAGGAAAAATTAATCAGTGTTTTCATTTATAAACAAAATTTGACCCACTTTAATCGATGCAAGTCTCTTTCTCTTCTTAGTGCACAGTTCTCCTGCATTTGAAAATATTCGTTCAAAGGCCACTGACGCTACTGTGATACACAGTACCTTTAGAAACATCTGATACAGCGCTGGCCACAGCAATTTTCTTGTTTCCTTGGGGAAGGACAGCCATTTCAACACAAACCTTGTACTATGACAAGCCGAAACTTTACTAAAAAGCTCACCGCGACGTTGGATGCCACCTGGTAGCGTTGCGTTTACGTGAAGTGGTAAAAAAAAATATATGTAAGTGGAGCAGACACGAACGGGTGATCACCATAGCGAAGATATGAGATGCAAATGGGGAAAGCTATTGAGATTAGCGACTTTGACAAAGGGCAGATTAGTATTACGCAGAGCCTGTAAAATAGTATCTCGAAAACAGAGAAGTTGGTAGAATGTTTACTGTCGACACTGACTATGGAAAGAGTTAGAAGGACAGAGAACCTACCACTAGGCACTAAATGTTTGGGCGTCCACGACCCTTCACACAACGTGGGATTCTGCGGTTTGTCTGCTCTGTAAAATAGGATAGATGGCTATCGGTGGAATCTCTGTCGAAAGAGCAGAATGCTGGTGCACCCAGAGGTGTTTTGGAGGATAGTGAAACGCCTACGAAGAAAGCACGTCTTAGTGATATATGTGACTGGAAAGAAAATGACTTACAGCCAGTTAATCACGCATTTGATGATACGCTGTCGGGACATGTGTGTCAAATAGGGAATGAGTCAAGTATTCTGTCAGTTTTCATGTTATTCTTTACACAAGAACTGATGAAATATATAGCTGACGAAACGAATCGGTTTTATTTACTCATCAAGGAGAATACTCCCGAATCAGTGCATTCTCGAATCTCAAAGTGGAAAGATACTGGATATGAAGAAATGTATTGTTTCACAGCTGTTTGTCTTCTGATGCCTCGCGTGAAAAAACTGAAAATTAGCGAATACTGGACCAGAGATGTTCTTCTAAATACGCCAATTTTTAGTGAACTTATGTCAAGAGACCGCTTTTTGTTACTTATGAGAATGTTACATTTCAGTGACAACTCTGCCAATACTGTAGGAGACAGATTATTCAAAATTAGGAACATTGTCAATAAAGTTCGTGCAGCTTTCCGTTGTGCATTTAATCCACATCAGAAACTCTGCATTGATGGAAGTTTGTTATTATTCAAAGGACGCTTATCTTTCAGACAATTCATTCCATCGAAACGGAGTGATTCGGTGTAAAAACATTTGTGTTATGTGATTGTAAGACTGGCCGTGTCTTGGATTTCATTGTTTATACAGGGGCATCAACAGAAACTGAGTTCCACAATTTGGGGAAAAGTGGTGACATAGTGGTTACACCATTTAGAACGTGGACATACCCTCTACGTCGATAACTGGTACTCAAGCCCAGACTTGTTTGCCTGGCTTCACAGTCATGGGACGAACGCATGTGGTACTATCCGTTAGAACAGACGCAACATGCCGAAACTTCGGAAGAAAATGGAACGTGGAGATATTCAATTTATGTGTACTGATACAATGTTTGCTATAAAGTAGTGTGACAAAAGGGAAGTGTGGATGTTGACAACATTTAACACCACAGATATGGTCGACACAGGAAAGAGTGACAGGAATACTGGAGAAAAAATTCAGAAACCACAAAGCATTGTAGATTATAACTTAAATATGGGAGCAGTTGACCGTTCTGATATGCTGCTTAGCTCTGTCGGATGTATACGGAAAACAATAAAGTGGTACAAAAAGTTCTTTTCACGTTCTAGATCTGTGTGTTTTAAATGCTCATGTCCTACACAGATCACTAACAGGTCGTAAAATGACGACAGCAGAGTTTCATCTGTCACTGGTAAGGGAACTTACAGAAACGTGTGCGTTAGAGCGCAGAAAAGCTGGCAGAGGAAGGTGTTCTGACGATAATCCTCTAAGATTTGTGGAAAGGCATTTTCCAGACATTATAATAAGTGAGCAATCCAAGAAAAGGGCGCTAACGCGTAGATGCATTGTTTGCTGTAAACAAAAAGTGCGTCGAGAAAGCAGGTACGAATGTAAAACTTGCAAGGTACCATTGTGTGTCGTATCCTGTTTTGAAAAATACCACACAAAACAGAATTACTAATTCAGCATAGAACGAATACAATAATGCTATTAGAAAAAAACTTCAAAAACGAAAAACATTATAAAAAGGGAAAAACAAAATAAAAATGCTTTTAACTTCACCAGCGCCGGTCCAAAGCCCGGATCAAAAAGAAGAATGGGAAACATTCACAAAGTGTTAAAGGAACGCCTAAATTTACAGTTCATGACTTAGAATTTTCTCTATAAGTGAATTTAATGTGCTAACACAAAGACAGAGATTTCACAGCTTTCAAATGTTGGAAAATATGTTGAATACTTATGTGCAACAATCACAAGTATTGTACAAATTTCGTCAAAGAAACAAAATTACGCATAATCGGGTAATTACAAAGCGCAACAAATATTCGGGCAATTCAGCGATACAAACAGTAGGCCATGTGAAATTTCTTATCACACCAGAATACGAATTTAACGACGTGAAGTAAAATTGTTCTTACCGTTGCTCACAGTAAATTCCGATGTTGTAGTGCAATATGAAAGATGATCTGTATGTCGCTTTCTCCTATAAACGACGTAATACGATATTCTGAACAACAAAAATAACGTACAGTAATCTATAATCTATGGCTTATTTTATTCGTTCTTGAGTTAGTACGGTGAGGAACGCATAGATAAATGCAGACATTTTAAACGGGTATCCAAGAAAGAACAATAAACTATTGATGTAAAGCTAACGAATCACGTCGCTTTCGGCATAATCTACAAAAATAGTGCAAGAAAACTACAAGCAAGATATCATTCTTGGTGACGGAAAATAGTTTTATCAGACAGTTTGATTGTGGTAATTCACCTGTAGGGCAACTACGTAGTGAGAGCATTTACGAGTATTCTGTATCAGCCGTGAGAGGGCACAATATTTCGCGTGGAGTCGCAGTCACTGCAGAAATATTCAGCACAGGGCGGGTGGGGCAGCGAGGGGCGCTCCGCCCCAGGCGGCAGCTCGAGGGTCAGCCACAGTAGCGCAGATGTACGGGTGACAGGGCAGGCCGCAGCGCCGCAGCGCCTCAGCGTGCCAAGCGGATCGTGCGCCTCCAGCAGTCAAAGGGTTAAACACGTCGAGTTGCTGCTGACTGGAACAGAGTTGAATTACTTTTGGCTGTCAGAGGCGGAAGTCGCTGTTTGCAGACACTCTGGTTGTTGTAAGCTTTCCTACACTAGTAATGTTATTTTACTTCACGAACCAATCGTTATGTAAGGTCTTAGGACCTTCATTTCTTATTTTAAATGACACTGAGATTTTGAAAATATTGACACTGTACTGGGATTCAAGCTCAGATTCCAATATTTCTCTCGATTTGAACCTTTCGAGATGATACTGTCCCATCATTTCATTGTTTCCTCACTATGCCAAACTCCTCAAGTTCCCTGCGAACAGCGCGATCCTAACTGCTAGTGGAAGAGAATTTGACAGTTGACACCGCTTTGTGTAAGATCAACAACGGCGATATGCGTAGGTTGGAGTCTCAGCCAGCACAGAACTATTTGTTGCGTTACCTTTAGCCGAAGACGTGCACATCTCGCTACTGCTGAAGTAACAGTAAACATTTTATGTTTATTTCTAGCTATAGCACAATAGTGAAAGATGCCGGTTTCGAATCCGTGCCAGGCAAAAATAATTTGTATCGTCGTTTCAGGTTACAGTATCACGCTATTGGTGAACATGTTTTATGTCTAACATCTTATTGTGCTTAGTTAACACTTCATATACGTACCGGGTTCTACTCCTCGTCCATCATCACAACTTCACGGCGTTTCACGCATGTGGGTAGCACTTTATTACATAGCTTTCGTGCTTACTTCTCACAGGCAATACAGTATAAGCTTCATGGTGTTCCTGAGCAGTGCTGAATATATTATTTCCAGGTTCGGACATTTGGCCTTGTAAACTGATACTGGTGAACACACCGATATCTTACGTCTCTCGATTGGATACGCAAGCATTTTTGGATAACATTGGGTTCAAATTCAGATCGCGAAAGAAACAAAGAAACTTGTCGTTTCATTTAAGTGGTATGATAAGACTTCTGTAGTGTCACTTATTGTAATGAAGTTTAATTTACAAGAATTACGAACTGTCTCATTTCTAATAACGTGTTTTCTAATATTTGTTGTATCATGGTATTAGTGGTCATTGTCAGACTGCTGATCATCTACAATCACTACTGGTTGGGGACCATTCCTACAAGAGAGTGCAAGAATTCAAATACCTAGGGGCACTTTTCACTGAGAACTCGTCATGTGAAGCAGAGATCAATGCCAGAATACAAGCAGGAAACCGATCTTACCACAGCCTAGCACAACTGCTTCGGTCCAAATCTCTCTCCAGACAGTTCAAGATTCGACTGTACAAAACCCTGGTCCAGCCTGTTGTTCTATATGGCTGTGAGACATGGAGTATCCTGAAACAGGACTTCCATAAGCTCCTTGTTTTTGAGAGAAAAGTGCTTCGGAAGATCTTCGGTCCGGTTCTGGATGCAGATACAGGGGAATGGAGGATCAGATACAACCAAGAGCTTGAGGAACTATACCAGCAGCCCAACATAGCAGGAACTGTCAAAGCCAAACGAATGCAGTGGGCCGGCCATGTGGCGCGGATGGAGGATCACAGATGGCCTCGGAAGCTCCTGGATTTCACACCTACAGGAAAGAGACCGCCAGGGAGACCCAAGAAGCGCTGGAGGGATGGACTCTATGAAGATTTAAATCAAGTGTCAATAGATGTGGACGAATGGCGGATAGCAGCAATGGACAGAATACAGTGGAGGAGGAAACTTGTAGATGCGTGCGGTCCACTGGGCCTGATCACGTAGTAGTAGTAGTAGTAGTAGTAGTATGGTATTAGTTTACATCCTCCATGAAGTGCAGTGTTCTCTAGTGTTCTCTTGTGGTAACAATTTTGTATAGTCAGTCGACTATACCCGTCAAGGCTTCCGTGTTTAGAGGATCTGCGACACAGCTTTGTCATGTTGATTGCATTTTTCCGCACTGCAGTCGACTGGTTGAGTCAATTCATGATAACGAAAGCGATTCCTTGTGTATAAATTGCGCCTTAACTTTTTTTTTCTAACAGAGCTATCTCGCTGGTTTTGTAGAATATTTCACCAGCCAAGTCTGGCACCTCTTCGTGTTTCGGTTCTTTAACCCACGCCGACCACTTCATCATTCTTGTTGTTACACTGCTAGCGATTGCATCAGCCTACGCGGCTGGCGTCCCGGTATCTATAAATGCATGTACAAGTCCAGTTACTGACTCGTTTCCAAATCTGTTTGGATGAGTAAATAATTTTTTACTTGTGTTTATGAAATGTCAGGACATAAACATTGACTTTATATATTTCACTCCTGATATCATAACATATGTGGAATGAAGCATGAGCTCAGTTATCGAACTGCCAGGTTACAGATGAGACAGAATGCATTGGTTAACACAACATTTGCTAATTTACTCTTAAATTTACGCCACTATATTTCACGCAAGACTAGTAAAATGCTGTAAAACGCTTTTCAATAGGCCCTTTTACAACGGATAGGCACAATTGCAAGAACATATTAAAAGTCTTGGGGCAAATACAGTGGCTGATGTGGAAAAGATATGTAAATAATTTCTTTATTTTGTTTGTCTTTGTTACATTAATACACATTGTTGTAACTTATCTATCATGTATAGCTGATTGGAACAAGTGTGAACATTATGGTATAATTATTTGAAATGAAAATATCTAACATTACTCACAAAATGTGTTGTTTATGCAATTAGTAATGGAACTGGACATTGTAGTACACGAATTTTAATGAAGAAGAGGAAACATCAAGTCAGATTTAGTTCGTGTATCTTCAGGTTTTGAGTACTATAAAACTGTCTGCTTATAGGGGCGTTTAGTACACAAGGGAATCAAGTCACAATAAGAAAATTTCGACAGAAATAGAGAAGGATTTTGCTGAATAATTGCTTACAGGAAAACGTTTACACCATTTTAAGCTATTTGAATGACAGAAGAGATTTTGTGTTATGTATTCACATACTGAAGAAGGCTACGTTTTAGTGCTGTTACAAGCTACCTACAAGAGAAAAGTAAAATTTTGGACTTGTTTCTTTTGTGCACTGACTGTATCGTACTTGTATCTTTCTCTTTATTCTAGACTCCATGTTTTATTCAGGAAAAAGTAAAGGAAATCTCTTTTACTTTATATATCGTTATAATTTTATTCCCTGTATCTGCTTATAACAAATATTTCCAAACACAAAATTACACAATTCAGTTTAAAAGTAAAATGTATTCACTTTCGTCTGCTTGCCCTTGCAAAGCTGAGGAAGCTGTTGTGGCAGTGTTAAACCGTAGGTTCTGGAAAAGAATGGCAATGCACAGGTGGAATGCATAGCAGTAAATCCTTCATGTCCTTTTTCATTGCTTTTGTTTTTGGTCGAAGTTTGGTATAAAGACTGCCCTGCTGGATGTTACAAAATATCGTATAAGATGATTGGCCTTCTCGATCTTAGGTCACCTTCGTCAAATGCACATCAGGGTTCAGAATCTGCCTAAACATCAGGGTAAAAGGAGATTCGATTTTATAATGTAGCCACCTCATGGTCAGCTAGTCGTTAGTGTATTCTCCAAGATTCTAGAGCATAAGAAGTCTCATTTAAATGACCTCAAATCTGAGGGATGTTTTCTTTGCTTCTCTAACGACATCTATCCAGTCATTTGTCGTGTAAATGTGCGAAATTGTCTTACTGGCTTTCTCCACTAAACCAAAACCACTTTCGTTAGTTACGTAAGAATGTCCTGATACCAAGAATCTGTGATCAATGGCTGAGACTTCACGTTCGGATCTTTATATAACTTCGTGAGAGACAATGACATTTTAATGTTCCTGTTTTGGGCGGTACAGGAGTCTCAATATAAGATTATTTTATTATGTGAAGATATTACATATCCTTACAGATCTCACTCAAATCCTTAAGAAATATTTGAAGCTAGTGCCTTTAGGATTTCCGGACCAACTCTTTGAGACCTCATAACTGGATCTGACTGAACAAGCTCCCAGTGGTATGCATTTTACCGACTGTGATCTCTAAGTGTCCTGAAGGAGGGAAATATATTTTTCTCTCCTTTTCTTTAACTTGATTTTTGGCTTTGCAACATGCAGCAGGGGGCATTAGCTGCAACACTTACGTTCTTCCTTGTAATATACTCCTGCCCTCAGTTTCACTGGCGTTGTCTAATACTCTTTTCCGACTTCCCAGGATGGCGAGAAGTGTGCTAATATATCACACAAAGGCTGTGAAAGTACCATATAATTTTGTTGTTAGACATTTGAGCTCAACAGCCCTGTCTGGTTATTAAGTCGTTATTTAATTCCAACTTGCCCAATTTACAATATAATTATTATCTTACCTGAGCTAGAACACTAATATTACGAAGCGTTATCTTCAGTATCTTCAGATGAGTCACACATAATCAGTTCGCTTTAATTAGAGCTCACACACCGACAAAATAAGCATCATGCCAACTGTGACAATGGACATGTTCTTGTTGTGTTCTGAGCGCTTCCCTCCGTGCTCTGCTGTGTTTGCAATCCTACAGCGGTTATTTGCAAATAACCGGATATGACTCTTCTTCGCTCTCAAAGCAGTTACATAAATAGTGCTTAAAAGTGGGATAAATCAAAGGTGGACTTGATTCCCTTGTGCTTTGAGAGCCGTATATGTTATTCTGCTACTGTCATTTATTCACATACAGGTTATTCATTTAACACCAAAATTACCATTCAATATAAATAATTTTCATGGTAACAGTGTTCTCATGTTACGTCGATACACCGTACTTTTTTCAGGAGAGATAACATTTTTTTCCAATTTAGAGGCCAGTTGAACCTAGATGTACTCGTACCTGTAATTAACTTATTGGGTACAATAATTTGCTGAAAATTTTGTGTCTAAGATTTTTTATTAATAAAAAATTATCCATCTATTATCAGTTACTCATATAATTCAAAACAACGTAGTTCGACAAATTAATGTAAAATTACACTACAACTATTGTGTATACGTTGGAAACCATTATGAATAGTTGCTGTTTGTAAAACAAAATAATCAAAAATTGGTGTAATCAAGAAAATTTCTCGAATAATGTTGATACTAGAGCCACCTGGGTCAAAACAAGTACACTTATTTTTTATGTCGTTTATATAAAAATTACGGGAATGAAAATATGTAAATATTTACTTAGACACAACAGCATACAAAATCATTTATTGCCATGAGAAATTTGGTTTGAAAAGTGATAGTGTGTAAGATATCCGTCTTTCAGCACAATTGTGCCGTTATCCGTTGGTATTTTTAGTCCGATCATTTTCTTTAGCTTATTAGGACCTTTTTTGCATTATTATACCGTCTGTTATAACTATTTCTGTGGCATCTGCCCCCATCTGCAAGCTCATCTATTGTAGGAGAACACACAGAAAAACAGTAAATGTTTTCGGTGAACCATACTTGCAAGTTAACAATGCAGAACTTCACAAAGCACAATTTTTACGTTGCTGCTGTGTGTTTGAGCACAAATTACATTCACCTCAACAGATGTGTCGCAGATGACTTAATAAATTGTGAAATAGGTGACGTCATCTGCAAAATCGAAAAAACTGCGTCTTCTTATCAGTGTTTGGTCTTAAGACGTTCTTGGCCAGATAACGGCTGTGCTATTTAATCAACTGACAATCACTCTTTCGTCATTGCGACTGCTGTTCCCAGGGAGTGTGCGTTCCTATCGCTATCTGCAGTCACTTATCAACTGAAAGTGACATGTTGTTGTGCACTTTATTCAGGCCGCTTCGGCTGGCGTGTTATCAGCTCTGTTTCGCAGAATTTGTTCCTTATTTTGGACACTGTGGTCAACCTTTCTCTCCAGACTGCTCTCTTATTACCGTCGGTAACATGTCTCATTACACAGCTGTGATTGTGGACACTTGTGACTTAAAGCAAACGAAGCATCAGTCGTACTGAAGGGGATTTTAAATCATAACTCAAAGGCAGACTAGGTCTAGCTATCCTTGTCAAATTCTACATAAAAATTGACAACGAAGACTAGTTACAACTAATGCCATTCGGATCTTGCAAACGTGGCTAAAAGAAGATTTTAAAAAAAATTTGTCATACCGTTATATCAGATCCGGTGAAGTGGCCGTAGGTGAGACATCTCAGAAGAATCAGGTAGCATGCGATTCTATGTGATATGGGGTATACTGATCGGTGTGACAAAAGTGACCTTTAATCCTCACAAAAGGAAGTATGTTAGTAACGTAGTACATTCTTTAAACCGTATAAAGAAAAATTTATACACTATTAAAGTACAAAACGATTCACGTAACACGTGGAACTGTTCTTTATCCTGTACTAAATAAAACTTCACTGTTCCACTACGTGCATCACCCGTTTTTCTGAGTTTCATACTTCAACGCTCCATCCTCTTCTCCCATAGTATTTAGAGAGCCAACTTGTATGTAAATTACAACTTAGTTTCTCAAGTTAACGACCATGAAAGATTGGCATTCTGTCATCTGCAGACAGCCTGCTACTACTCATTTATAACAATGTCTCTCAATGCTGTCCATTGCCGCGGAAGAGCAAATAGACTGGATGAGGTACCGCTGAGATTCTACAGAGATTATGCGAAAGAACTTGCTCCGCTACCAACAGTGGTTCATCGTATGTCGCTGGAACAACGAAAAGTATGTACCGATTGGAAAAATGTTCACATCATTCTCACTTGCTAGAAGAGTCGCCAGATAGTTGCTCGTGATTATCGGTGTACATCGCTGATGTTAGTTTGTTATAAAATTACGGAACACGTTTTATGCTGAGCGATTGTAGCGTTTTCGGAGTATGAAAATCTCCTCTGGGTTCTGTAAACAGAGACCTTGCGCAACTCTGTTAGCTCTGTTCGTCCATGAGATCCTGATCATCTACATCTACATCTACATCTTCATCTACATCTATATTTATACTCCGCAAGCCACCCAACGGTGTGCGGCGGAGGGCACTTTACGTGCCACTGTCATTAGCTCCCTTTCCTATTCCAGTCGCGTGTGGTTCGCGGGAAGAACGACTGCCGGAAAGCCTCCGTGGACAAACGCGTCCGGATGAATGTCGTGTACTTTAGCTTCTGAATGACACTCGATGCAGTTGCGCACTGTCTTTTAATGAAGAAAACACGAGCTTACCGAGTATCGGACTGGATTCGTGACTGGATTCAGAATTCCTTGCAAACAGGCGGCAACATGTCTTTCAAAACGAAACAAACTCGACTGGTGTAAAAGTAATTTCTATAACACGCGAAGGGTGTGTTATGGGGCCATCACCGTACACAACAGACATTGATGTTCTAATGCATAACGGTGGAGGCTCGTGAGGCTATTCACGAGCGATACTGTTGTCTGCTAGGGAGTAACGACGCCTGAAGACTCCTGCGAAATGCAGGAAGACATGCAGGGCATCGTCTAACGTGGAATATATTAATAAGTGAACATCGAAAACTGAGTACCGATTTTCAATATTTTGTTTATTTATTAACTGATCTGATTAGAGCCATCAGTCCCTTTCTTACATTGGACCAAGATTGAACACACAGAGTACATTTTCTTCATCATTGTTTCCTAAGTAATAACAATTTTGATATGACAGATAGTATTACAATGATTTGAGTGTCTGCAGTGGCAATGTGGTTAAATAATACTGACTATAGACTAATAAAGTTAATATTGGCAGTACTTGTACTATTGCAGCTGCTGCCACTAATAGTGGTAATAGTAATAACAATAATAATAACAGATATAAAAAGAAGTTACTGATTACAAGATAGATATTTTCTGACATACCGAGTTCTGGGGAAAGGAAATTTAAGCAGACGGCACCGGCTAAGAATACTCGGAAATGACGAACATCTGGTTGGAAAGAAGGATATACAAGGCTAACGAGCGCGTACAGGAACAATGGTAATCCTTACTGTTGCTTTACTAGATACATTAATTGTCTTCTGAAGCTGGAAATGTTATTTAGTTGCGGGAGGTTGTTTCAGAGTCGGGTTCCTGTTACTGAGAATGACTTAGAGAAAGAGGCTGAACGATGGAGTGGGACGGAAAGGATATTGCTCTAATGTTGATCAGACAAGAGCGTTAAGGTCGACGAGAGATTTGGTGTATAGTGTACGTCGATAGACAGCAGAGAAGACAAAAGGCATGGACACCTCTGCGCTAGTCTGCACGCAACCAGGATAGCTATACATGTGATGGTGAAATGCGATCAAAGAGTCGAGCATCACAGATATAACGAACACAGGAATACGCAACAAGTTCCCGGCGCCCTGAGCTTTCCTGGGAAAGGCCTTGCGAGATAACATCGCTGTAATCAGTAATTGGAAGCATAAATGTTTGTACAAGTTTCTTTTTCAAGTCAAGAGCAAAGAGCCTTTTACAGTTTTGTAGGGAACGGAGACATGCTGATGTCTTCTTGCACATTACAGTTACGTGCTCAGTCTAGTTAAGATTTTCATCTGTTATTATTCCTAGACTCTTTGCTGAAGAAGAGAAGTTGATATTGGTCCCATTTAGAGTTAAAGGTTGTAGGAACTCCCGATATTTCGGGCTAATGAGCCTAGAATGGCCAGTCAGTACCTCTTGGGTTTTGAATACGTTGAGCTTTATACCGTACGTGCACACAGGTCGGTACTGAAATTTTAGATAGCTGTCTTCAGATCTACTGCTTTTGCACTTACATGCAACTGGACGTCATCAGAGTAAATCTGGTGTTTCCAGTAGCACAAAACGGATGACATGTCATTTGCGTACAGTGAAAAAGAGTATAGGACCTAATACAGGACAGCCGCGCGGGTTTAGCCGAGCGGTCTTAGGCGCTGCAGTCATGGACTGTGCGGCTGGTCCCGGCGAAGCTTCGAGTCTTCCCTCGGGTATGGGTGTGTGTGTTTGTCCTTAGGATAATTTAGGTTAAGTAGTGTGTAAGCTTAGGGACTGATGACCTTAGCAGTTAAGTCCCATAAGATTTCACACACATTTGAACATAATACAGGACAATGGGGGACACCAGATATTGACTCCATTGTGGCTTCTTGGTGCCGCACATGATGCGATGCTGGCGAAGCCATTGCAATGCAGTTGGCGAGAAATTTAGGCTGCAAGTAAAATGTCGAAGTTAACAGTGTCAAAGACTTTGCTGAAATCTAAGAAGCGCACGACAGTTGGCACTTGTGCATCCATGGCAAATTGCAGGTCATCTGCTACCTCAGTTAGGGGAGCTGTTGTGCTCCGATATTTACGGAAATGTGATTGGTATTCGTCTAGTAGATTTTTTATACTGTAGTTAGGTAGTTTGCTAGCTGGTTGTGGACTATATATTCTAAGGCCTTGAACAGTGCAAGAAGAAAGCAAATAGGTCGGTAATCAGAGAGTGCTGTGGCAACGTCCTTTTTTTAGGTTAAGGATTGGTTGAAAATGTGACGGCGTGTGTTTATAGTGTCTGCTTCACAAAAACCAGATCAAATCACAATCTTCTCCATTCCAAGAATGTCTGAAGTAACTGTGTTTTCTTACCCACCATATACATTGCTTTGAAACATTAGTACAACCCTCAGTACATACCGCAGCTCGTGGTCGTGCGGTAGCGTTCTCGCTTCCCGCGCCCGGGTTCCCGGGTTCGATTCCCGGCGGGGTCAGGGATTTTCTCTGCCTCGTGATGACTGGGTGTTGTGTGATGTCCTTAGGTTAGTTAGGTTTAAGTAGTTCTAAGTTCTCGGGGACTAACGACCATAGATGTTAAGTCCCATAGTGCTCAGAGCCATTTGAACCATTTGAACCTCAGTACATAATTTGTTTGTAGTGGGACGTATATGCCCGAGAAAAGATCATACAATGTAGAAAACATTGGTAAGTGGTATGTCAAAGTCATCTTCGAATGTTATGTTGAAAACTTGCGTTTTTCGTTGTGTTTTTCATTGTCAGTAGAATAAAGGAGCTTTCGTACTGACTTGTTATTTTTTCTTTCGTAATTGCCACCCTATCAATCTAAAATGAAAAAATTACCTCTGAAGAGCCTAAATTCACATGAAAACATGGATCGAGTTAGGTTTGTGGGACACATGTGTCCCACTTCACCGATTTTCAAAAACGGTCAGCTTAAATTTGTTTTTGGTACTCAAAGTGTATCATTTATCACAAAGGCTGGCAGCTTTTTACCTTTTATTTTTAGAATATATATAAAACTAATTTTAACCATGAAAGAGTTAAGGAATTTTGCTACCTTGGAACCAAATAACACATGATATGAAGCAAGGACATCAAAACAGATTAGCAGAGCCGAAATGGTCATCCCTGGCCAAGAGATATCTCTTAGTATCAGACATCGGCCTTAATGTGAGGAAAAACTTTTTTGAGAATGTACGTTTGGAACACAGCATTGTATGGCAGTGAAACTTGGACTATGGGAAAACCGGAAAAGAAGAGAGTAGAAAGTTTGAGATGTGGTGCTATAGAAGGATGTTGAAAATTTGGTGGACTGATAATGTAAGGAATGAGGAGGTTCTCCGAACAATCTATGAGAAAAGTAATGTATGGAAAACACTGACAAGAAGAAGGAGCGTGGTGGAAGGACATATGTCAAGACATCAGGATATAACCTCCGTGACATTAGATGGAGCTGTGGAGGGTAGAAGTGTAGTGGAAGTCAGAGATTGGAACGCACCCAAGGAATAATTGAGGACGTGGGTTGAAAGGGCCACTCAGAGATGAAGTGATCGGCGCAAGAGAGGAATTCGTGGCGTGCCACATCAAACCAGTCAGAAGACTGACGATTCTAAAAAAAATTGCAATTAACGTTTTTAAACTTCGTAAACTGGCGATGTCAGATCTCTTATATTGAAGGAAGAAAGGCAGGAAGGAAGACTGGAGTTTAACGTGCCATCGACAGCACGGTCATTAGAGACGGAGCACGAGCTCGGGTTAAGAAGGAATGGGAAAGAAAGTCTGCTGTGCTCTTTGCAAAGGAATCATCCCGGCATTTACCTGGAGCGATTTAGGAAAAATTACGGAAAACCTAAATGTAGATGGGCGCCACCTAGCTTAGTTTTATAAATTTAATCATTGAATTGTATTGCACTTAAATTAAATGTCTATCTTTGACTTCTTTCCAAATCCCTGAGACCTCTGTCTGCGGGATCCGTGGAATATGCTAATTTGATGATTTTTCTTATCATATGGCTCATTATTTGGGATTACGGTATGCCTCGAATGGTAACAGATCATTAAAAGCATTACGTACACTTTTCTTATGATTTCCGTCAGGGCACATGACATATTTTTGTTTCATGCCTTTTCTTCCACTGGCACTACATCGCAGGATGGGATTTGGCCTCTTCGATAATTTTCCGCCATTTATGTCTGGACTTCGCTTTAGACCTCCAGTTAAGACAAATAACTGTGGTTCTTCACCCTCGTCATTCCATCTCAACCTGGGTCGTCCTCTCGCTCTTCTTCCTCCAGGTTCACTGCAGCAGGCTTTCCTTGCAGGATCTGTCTCATCGAGTCGTATTACATGTCCAGCCCGTCTCGATCCACACAATTTTGTGAACTTGACCACATCACCCTCCTTACTTCTACTTCATTAGAGTATGGAAGTATGGGCTTAACACAATCGTCAATTACGTATTCTAATTGTCCCAGAAAAGTGTTTCAATGTAGCCAATGTTTCTTTAGATTGATTTTCATTCAATTGATTGAGAACCCAGTAGTTCAAATTTCTAACGAGCCACTTTAAATGATATTCTGTGTTATCTGGAAGATTTCTGGTGATTGCTTCTTAAGAGCTGGACCCCGGAAACTTTTATAGTTTGCTTGAGTACATTCTCGTAAAACACTGATGGATTACAAAATAAACCTCTATCAGATGTCACATTCCTTATCGCTGTTTATTTGATTGACACGATGTTCTGGGCTCTTAAGAGCTCTCAGATCACACTGGACCACGGTCATTTTCTTGCATCTCAAGCCCTCATATCAGTGGCGAATTGGATCAACTTCTATGGCCGGGGCCGTAAACGTACGCTTCTGCAGTGATGTTCTATTCAGAAATAGCAGGTTCAAATTTTAACCACCAGCGTTTGAAAGGTGAGGGGAGAAGAGGTGATGGCGTAAAGTGTTCATCACCATACTTGACCCAGTTTCCTGGTTTAAATTCCTCAGCTCTCTGCTGTGTCTAACGGAGCATAGGAATGAAGCTCTGTCAGTTGTTTCCAGAATGAATTTTCACTCTCCGGTGGAGTATGCGGTGATTTGAAACTTCCTGACAGATTGAAATGTTCCAAGTCCCCGCCCAACACACAGTTTTAAACTGCCAGGAAGTTTTAAAACAGCGCACACTTCACAGTAGAATGAAAAATTATTCTGGAAACAAATCCCAAATTTCACAGGAGTTCTCCTTCATGCCTTATTATGCTAGAAGTCCTGGAACGAAGGATACAGCGGAGAAATATCTTAGCCACAACCTAGGGGATTGTCTCCTGAGTGCATTTTCATTCTGCAGCGGAGTGAAACTGTGAGGAATGTTCGTGAGCGGTGTGTGGATACATCAGTCGGTAAAGCACTTGCCCGCAAGAGACAAAGGTCTCAGGTTCGAGACCCGGTCCAACACAATTTTAATCCGCCAGGAAGTTTTGCTACCGTCTGTTGAATGGGGACGTTAAACTGCAAACCCGAGTTAGTGCTGTTCAAGACGAGTAAGTTTAAAGCACTGGCCTCGACTTCCACCCATTCCCTTCCAATCTATCGCCATCAAAAACACAAACACGACGTTAAAAGCTCTACACACATTCATGAAAATCAACTACACTGGTCACGCACAATGAGGAGACAACATCCATATTTCGCAAATGAAAAGTATCTACCTGTTTGAAGATAGAAAACTTGTCCAATTAGAGACTTTTTAAGCACAAGATATGTACTAATTCATATACGTGTGGGCACTCATTTATGTTTAGTCCTAATAACAGATGCTGCCACATGCCGGCCGAAGTGGCCGTGCGGTTAAAGGCGCTGCAGTCTGGAACCGCAAGACCGCTACGGTCGCAGGTTCGAATCCTGCCTCGGGCATGGATGTTTGTGATGTCCTTAGGTTAGTTAGGTTTAACTAGTTCTAAGTTCTAGGGGACTAATGACCTCAGCAGTTGAGTCCCATAGTGCTCAGAGCCATTTAGATGCTGCCACAAGATACAAAGAGCGTCTGGAAAGTTCAATGAATAATCTCAGAAAATAAAGGTACCAGGAGTTACGAACAAAATACCTTCACTTGCCGTCAAAGTAATGAATATCAGTTGCAACACATTTCTGACATCGGTTGTGAATCTGCTGGAAACTGTGAGGAAACGCTTGCTGTGGAACCGCTCCAAGTTCTGTGGTCACATCTTGCTGGATATCAGTGACGTCACTACGTGCTCAGTTTTCTCGCACAACGCTAGGTGACTGTTCAGCACCCTCCTTATTCTCCAGATTCGGCGCCACCAGACTCCTTTTTGTTTCCTTGTCTTAAATAAACCCCGAAAGGCTCACCGTTCGCAGACGTTGCAGACGGTGCTTCATCAACATCTACGTCTACATGGATACTCAGCAAATCACACTGAAGTGCCTGGCAGAGGATTCATCGAACCACCTTCACAATAATTCTCTATTACACCAACTCCAATCTCTAACATAGCGAGGAAAAAACCAGCACGTATATCTTTCCGTGCAAGCTCTGATTTGCCGTGTTTTACTATGATGATCGTTTCTCCCTATTTTCGTATTTCAAGGAGAAAGCTGGTGATTGAAGTTTCGTGAGAAGACACCGCCGCTAGGAAAAACGCCTTTCTTTTAATGATATCCACCCCAAACTCTGTATCGTGTCAATGACTCTCTCTCCCCTACTTCGCGATAATAGAAGACATGCTGCTCTTCTTCGAACTTTCTCGGTGTACTCCGTTGATCCTGTCTGGTAAGGATCCCAGACCACGCAGCAGTACTCCAAAATATGGCCGACAAGCGTAGTGTAGGCAGTCTCTTTAGTAGATCTGTTACATTTTCTAACTGTTCTGTCAATAAAATGAAGTCTTTGGTTTGCCTTTTCCACAGCATTTTCTATGAGTTGTTTCCAATTTAAGTAGTTCGTAATTGTGATTCCTAGGTATTTAGTTGAATCTGCGGCCTTTATATTCGACTGATTTAACTTAACCGAAGCTTGATGGATTCCTTTTAGCGCTCATGTGGATGACCTCACATTTTTTCATTTTTTAGGGCCAATTTCCAATTTTCGTACCAACACACATCTTTTCTAAATCGTTTTTCAGTTTGTTTTGACCTGCTGATGACTTTACTAGACGCTAAACGCCACCATCTTCTGCAAGCAATCTAAGACGGCTGCTCATATTGTCTCCTAAATCGTTTATACAGATATAGAACAGCAGAGGATCTGTAACACTGCCTTGAGTAACACCAGAAATCACTTTCGTTTTACTCGATGACTTTCCGTCAGTTATTGAGAACTGTGACCTCCCTGAAAGGAAATCGCGAATCCAGTGACATATCTGAGACGATATTCCATAAGCCCGCAGTTTCGCTATAAGCCGCTTCTGGGATACAGTGACAAAAGCCCTCCGGAAATCTAGAAATACGGAAGCAATTTGAAATTCCTTCTGGAACGTTTATTTCGTCTTCTTCGGTAAAGTAATTTCGGAAGGCTGTGTTTAATAACTCCGCTTTAGCAGCACTGTCGTCCATTGCCATCGTGCAGAGAAGGCGTTGATTGTTACTGCCGCTAGAATACTTTACATACTACCAGAATCTCTTTGGATTTTCTGCCAGGTTTAGAGACAAAGTTTCTCTCATTGAAGTCCGCGCTAAATTTCGAGCTTCTGTAAAAATATATCGCCAATCTTGGAGACTTTGCATTCGTTTAAATTTGGCATGCTGTTTTCGTTGTTTCTGCATCAGGGCTTCGAGCGATTCCAAGAATCGTTTGCTGACTGTTTCCAGCGGCTTTACAACTGATGTTGTAACAAATTGTGATTACTTTGAAGGCCAATAGAGGTGTTTTGTTTGTAACTCTTGTCTCCTTTATTTTATGAGAACATTCACCGGACTTTTCCTAAGAATCTTGTATTTTAATTTCATTTTCTTTTCTTTCTAAGCTGTCGTTCACATAACGTTGGAACTCTAAGCTAGCTCTGACCGTGGGAGGAAAATCAGATCATGAATTGGCATCGACGACGAAGTGATCAGAGAGGTAACACAAGCTCTGATTAAACAAGGACGCGGAAGGAAATTGGCTGTGTCCATTTTCTGCAAACCATTTTGGAGTTTGCATTCTTTACCACTTTATTCTTATTCTAGATTTCCTGTGTCGCGGCGATATTTCCTGCATTCTTCCATATTTCAACCTGGCCTACCGACCTCTTTACGAAAAATGTTGGGTCATCTACAGGTTATCAGTTGAAACAAGTCATGAAATAAATGAGTAAGTAATTTTCCTATAAAGTTTCGTGCATAGTTCAACTACTTTTTAAATGAAGAAGGATCTTTATACGTTTTGGTCTGATTTATATACAGATATATCACCATGAAACACCATGAAACTATTTCAATCATAAATAAATATTAACATACAGCAGAAGCGGTCTTTTTCATCGTGTGCAATACAAAATTTAAACATACACGTCTACCTCCTCACCCAACCTTTTCTCATTCCCCCGAGAGTTATCTAGGGCAGTATACGCAGGCTTAGAATTCGGCCAATACAGTCGCACAAAGACTCCTATCAACACGACACGCAACAGTTAAATAGCTACAATGTTGTTTCGACTTGTGCTGACTTCCACTTACTTTTTATTCAATGGTCAGTACTACGAACAGACTGATGGAGTTGGGAAGCCCGTTGTCACCTATTGTGGCCAATTTGTTTATGGAGGACTTTGAGGAACGTTCATTGGAGTCAGCGACCTTGAAACCTGCGTGTTTTTTTTCAGATATGTACACGATACTTTTGTTGTGTGGCCACATGGTAGTGAGAATTTAAACCGATTTTTGGAACATCTGAATTCAATCCACCCGAATATTCAGTTCACTATGGAGGTGGAAAAGAATGGATGCCTTCCCTTCCTTGATGTGTTGATCAAAAGGAAGACTGATCGTACGTTGGGACATTCTGTTTATAGGAAGCCCACTCACACTGACTTGTATCTGCGAGCTGCCGGCCGCGGTGGTCTCGCGGTTCAGGCGCTCAGTCCGGAACCGCGCGACTGCTACGGTCGCAGGTTCGAATTCTGCCTCGGGCATGGATGTGTGTGATGTTCTTAGGTTAGTTATATTTAAGTAGTTCTAAGTTCTAGGGGACTAATGACCACAGATGTTAAGTCCCATAGTGCTCAGAGCCGTTTGAACCATTTGTATCTGCGAGCTGATAGTTGTCACCATCCAGCTCAGCGTGAAGGAGTACTTCGCACCCTGGTTCACAGGGCCCACGTTATCTCAGACCCTGAAAGTTTGGCAGCTGAGCTAGCACATCTCGAAGTCACCTTTCGTCAGATTGGTTATAGCGAGAGGCAGATCAAACGGGCGTTGCGCCATCAGCCTTCTGTGCAACGGGTGAGTGACGATAGCAACGAAGTGGCACCTACGTCTACGGCCTTTTTGCCTTACGCGGGAAGCATTTCCAACAGGATTGGCCGTATTTTGCGGAAACATGATGTGAAATGTGTTTTTCGACCACCTTCTAAGGTTAAGGCCCTGTTGGCGTCCGTAAAAGATGATCTTGGTTTACGTAAGGCTGGGGTCTATCGTATTCCTTGCAGTTGTGGCATGTCATATATTGGTCAGACAATCAGGACTGTGCAAGACCGGTGTATTGAACATAAGCGTCACACACGCTTACAACAGCCGAGCAAATTCGCTATTGCAGAACATTGCCTTGACACCGGTCATCCTATGGAATACAACAACACGGTGATTCTGGCTTGCACGTCCTGCTATTGGGATAATGTTATTAAGGAAACTGTTGAAATCAGCAACCTTATTAACAGAGATGGTGGATTTTGTTTAAATGCTGCTTGGAATCCGGCTCTGTCTCTCATCAAAAAACAGAGGGACAGAATTAGTGCTACCTCATCTGTTGAGTAATAGTAACTATCGATATTTCTGATGTTGGTTATCTTTGGTTGTGTTGACACTTGTTCTGTGTGTGGTGTCTTCCTTGTTTCTCCTCTGTGAACCGAGGTATTAAATTTGCTTGCACATTTTTTCTTCCTTGCATTTGTGCCTTGAGAATGGCAGGGTGTGCTCCTGTCGAAATATCGGCGGTGTTCGACGACGTCACCCGGCAGCACACCCGTAAGTTATTTGAACATTCGATTCGCCGGGAAAAGTTAAGGTCTCAGATACAATGCTTTTGAAGTTTTTCTTGGACCAGCGTTCCCGCATGTTACCAGTATTAGAAGACACTGGCGGCCTCTGTTATCGATACTAACACGTTTAGTCGCAGAAGCCTCAATGCTAAATGAATTAGCATTTCGTAGACGAGTAATGGAGCGGCCGCGCTAACTACGTGCACACGCTTACGGCACCGTCGTTGTACCTCGCCTTCTACACTGGGAACACCTACAACCCAGCTGTGTATCGCCATCTACGGTACTTGTCTCTACACTTTAGCTCTTCTCAGATCAGAATGCGCAGAAATGGCGGCAGAGTGATTCGTGCCACTTGCTGTGTCGTCATCGTGTGCATCACACTGGAGCTATACCTGCTGCTGCCCGCCTCTCTGGTCTGCCTTTCACCTAAATCGGAACACGTGAGTACCATCCTAAGTCAATCGTGAAGTAATGTTCTGACGGCCCTTGCCATACCGGCACCAGGCGGCAGCAGGACACAGAAGGATAACATAAAAGAAAACGTGGCAAACCTATAGCGTATGATCACAACCCTTTTTACACAGTGAAGACTACGATCGAAAATTATCGTTATCGTGTGCGTCTTGACAATCATAGTGCACGTCTTCGACTTTAACATTTTCGACTTTCCCATACCAGTTGGCGTCATCCTGAATGCTTTCCTATCTCCTATAGCACTAATATCGATTTTATTTAACCTATGGAAAGTTTTAGATTTAAATAATACTTTCATTACGAATTGTGCATTAAGCAGTCTTCCTATTGGCTGCATAAGACACAATGGGCAATACTTCGACTGACAACACTTCACTGGAACAACTGCAGAAGATTTGTGACTAATACAAGACTTAATGTGATCAATGATACATGAATGGCACGTGTACTGCAGTACATTTACCGAATACAAGCAACTACTTTGTGAGAAGTTAAGTGCACAGTATTAAACTGACACGGTATTGATGAGGGATGATCCAGCCCCGATGTTATCATTAACTATAAAGGCAATAATGTATGACAGGATGCAAACTATGTAGTAGTGTGTACGCATGTAATCAGCAACGGTTTCGCATGTGGTACGCCTCATCGGCGCCTCCTAACAGGACCACATGTTTCTCACAAAGACTGATAGGGGACTGCATATAACCCAATTTCACAGCTTGAAAACACACACTTGTAAATGATGTTCATTCCTTAGGGCATTCCACTCATTTGTAATGTTTAGTTTGTCAATCTGTGTCGAAATCTGTGAACTTAGTATTCTGGCGAGATGGAAATCTTGTAAGCGTGGCGCCTCCATTGTCCAAGGACGCTACGTGCCCAGTACTTAAGAAACACACTGTACACGCATCCGGGAGGTCGGCTGTTCAAATCCCAGTCTGGTCATCTAGACGTGGGTTTTCCGTGATTTATCTAAATCACTTGTCGCAAATCCCGGGATGCTTCCTGTGAAAGAGTGCAGCCTATACTGATATTCGGCTTCATTTCAAATGACCACGACGTCGACGGGACGTTTAAACCCAATCTTTCTTCTTCCATTGTGCACTATTGTCCTTACCAGCATACGGAACAAGCGTATTTTGTTGATTAGGTGTCAGTGAGGAATCATACCGAATACCTAACGGAAATCAAGGAAAACATCACTACCTGGCCGCCGGTGTGTACCGCCTTCTGGATCTGGACAAACAGAACGAGTAAAGTTTCACGCGATCCTTGTTTTCGGAACCCATTTTGATTCTTACAGAGGAGATTTTCATCTCCAGAAATGTCGTAATATGCAAACATAAAACATGTTCTAAAGTTCTACAACAGACCGATGTCAGAGATACAGGCCTATAGTTCTGTGCGTATGTTCGACGACCCTTCGTGCGTTTTTCCAATCACCAGGAACACTTCGCTCCTCCGGTGACCTACCGTACATCGCTGCTAGAAGAGGGGAAAGTTCTTTCGCGTACTTTACATAGAACAGAACTGGTATCCTGCCAGGTCCAGTGGGCTTCCCTCTGTTGAGGGATTTCAGTTGTTTTTCTACCCCATGGTCGCTTACATTGAGGTGACAAAAGTCATGACATACAACAGTTCCTCCTAATGTGCTGTGTGACCTCCTTTTTCCTGGCGTAGTGCAGTACTCGACGTGGCGTGGATTCAGCAAGTCGTTGGAAGTCCCCTGCAGAAATACTGAGTCAAATGGTTCAAATGGCTCTAAGCACTATGGGACTTAACATCTGAGGTCATCAGTCCCCTAGACTTAGAACTACTTAAACCTAACTAACCTAAGGACATCACACACATTCATGCCCGAGGCAGGATTCGAACCTGCGACTGTAGCAGCAGCGCGGTTCTGGACTGAAGCGCCTAGAACCGCTCGGTCACAGCAGCCGGCAAATACTCAGTCATTCTCCCTCTATAGCCATCCATAATTGTGAAAGTGTTGCTGGTTCAGGATTTTGTGCATGAACTGATGTCTCGATTATGTCCCATAAATGTTCGATGGGACTGATGTCGGGTGCTCTGAACGGTCAAATCATTCGCTCGGACAGTCCAGAATGTTCTTCCAACTAATAGTGAACAGATGTGGCCCCGTGACATGGTGCATTGTCATCCATAAAAATTCCATCGTTGTTTTGGAATATGTAGTCATGAATGGCTGGAAATGGTCAGCTCCAGTCAATGTTCGGATCAGCTAGACCAGAGGACCGAATCCGTTCCGTGGCTCGAATCCTATCATCAGCTTTTACGAACTGAAATCGGGACTCATCTGACGAGGCCACAGTTTTCCAGTCTCTAGGGTCCAACCGATATGGTCACGAGCCCAGACACTGGAGGCAATATCGTGCTCTTAGCAGAAACATTCGCATCGGTCGTCTGCTGCCATAGCCTATTAACGCCAAATTTATCCACACTGTCCTAACGGATACGTTCGTCGTACGTCCCACATTGATTTCTGCGGTTATTTCACGAAGTGTTACTTGTCTGTTGTCACTGACAACTCTACGCAAACGCCGCTGCTCTCGGTCGTTAAGTGAAGGCCATCGGCCACTGCGTTGTCCAGAGTGAGAGGTAATGCCTGAAATTTGGTATTCTCAGCACACTCTTGACACTGTGCATATCGAAATACTGAATTCCTTAACGATTTCCAACATGGAATGTCCCATGCCCTTAGCTGCAATTACCATCCCGCGTTCGGTTCAAAGTCTGTTTACTTGTGGGGCGGCCACAATCACGTTGGAAATCTTTTCACATGAATCAATGCACTGGCCTTTTATACCTTGCGTACGCAATACTACCGCCATCTGTGTACATTCATATCGCTGTCTCATGACTTTTGTCACCTTGGTGTATTTCGATACTCGCCATTTTGTCACTTGTGCGACGACTTGACGTAGGCACTACAGTGCGATCTTCTTCTGCGTGAAACAGTTTTGTAAAAATACATTTTACATTTCGAATCTTGTGTGTCCTTCTCCACTTCAGTTTCATTATGGTCACAGACTGCCTGGACAGATGGCATCGATCTGTTTGTTGATCTAACGCAAGACCAAATCGTCTAAGGACTTTCTGTCAAGTCGTCAAATAGAATTTTACTTTCTAATTCATTGAACGCTTCACATTCGACTTTCCTTACTGATCTATGGTTAAGACTGTAACGCTATCAATTTCGGTCCATAATGGCTGCGGTATCGACGATGTCTTCGGCGATCGTTTTCGGTGCGTCGTGCGCCGCTCTCGTCTCCGCAGAAGAAACACTTAAATCGGCCGCCGCAAGCCATCGGTAAAGAGGGCTTGCCAAACGCCACCGTGTGTCGCTACAAATGAAACCAGAGGACTTAGAATTCGCAATTGTGATTTCTTCGCGCGTCTTTCTTGACCGCCTTCCTCAGAGCTCCACCTCAGATTTTGCTCAGGCTTCTCTCTGATCTCATCGACCCTAAGGATGACAATGCAGTGCGAACTTTACAATCCTAGCAAGACGCTAGTGCTACAACGACTGCTAGTGAATATTGATAATCAAGACTAGTGGAACAGAGAAAGAGAGAGGGACTCCAAGACTGCAGAGAGACTCAAGGATACAAACTTAAATTTGCTTCATACAGAACATATTGAACATAAATACAGTTATGTTTTAATGCTTCTATAGTGTTTGATGTGTTCTAGAGTGTCCAACACCTCGTTAGACCGCTGGACAGAACAAACCCATCATTATATAATATATGAGGTCCCATGCTTCTTTACAGAGCGTAGGGGAACGATGCGGGAGACCCGCACCGCCTTACTAGGCAAGGTCCTAATGGAGGTGGTTTGCCGTTGCCTTCCTCCGACCGTAATGGGGATGAATGATGATGATGAAGACGACACAACAACACCCAGTCATCTCGAGGCAGGAAAAATCCGTGACCCCGCCGGGAATCGAACCCGGGACCCTGTGCTCGGGAAGCGAGAACGCTACCGCGAGATCACGAGGGGCGGACAAACCCATCATTAGATTTCATTAAAATAGCGAAGCCTTGCAAATTCTAAGAAACATAAATAAATACTCGACGGACCACGAAGAAATTATCCGAATTGGATGGAAAACGGTAGATGTAGCGTACATGTTGAGAGGCACCCACATGCCTTGCTCATACTGTGGCATCAAGCAGTCAGTCCTGCAAGATGAGTGGTCCGCCAAACGAGTGGATTCATTCTTATTTATCGAATAACATGAACTCTCGTACTCACAATTAAGTTACAAATTATCCTCCTGTATGGATAATACGCAACGGAAACGCACATCTGACTATCAGTGATTTACAGAACTCTGACTGTTCACTACGCACTGGCAATACCACATTTTCTTTTTGTCTTTTATTTAACGGCTTTTATCAACACGTGGCCACCGCACTGAATATGAATGGCGCACACATTATAAATTCGAGACATCATGACAACATACAATTCGAAGGAAAAGTCCACCAATCTTTTTCTTTTCACTATCTTATTTATTCCGATAACTTCTATAACCTAAACACACAAATTCTATAACCTACAACAATAACACATGAGAAATTCCGCCCAGTGCGCATGGCTTTACATTGGTGAATCTCTATATTATGGTCTCGTAATTATTTAACGCTACAGTGCACTTTCTGGATAGGATGGTGGTTCTTTTATTATATCTCACACTTCGACTCTCACAATCATCATCACGAAACTTTCCTCCAGATCGAGCGGTACAGAAGGAACAAACATAACCCACTAATCTGTTGAAACTACCTTGCTACTCTCCCATGCAAACCACACATACCCAAATTACATGACATACACCACACTACAATATGAAATACTACACAGAGAATAGTCACAACATTATCACTTTCACCTTTCCCACTTCAATTAATATTTATCCCAGTTTCACATGACAGTGCCCCACTTCGTAATTCTACTTTCCTACTATGAACTCTGGAGATGCACGTCTTCCTGTGCAATGCAAGCCAAGTGGCGTTGCTGGATAGACGGCCGACTCACCTTGTTTCTCTCTCAGAGTTTGAATCTAGCGTCACACGGAATCATATCACGCAAAGTAATATTAAGAACGTATTCATCACACACGCGAGTCCTCAACTGATACCATGGACGAGTACTTCTCTTTATCCTTTGTCTCATACACAGATTGAGACTCGCACAGTACTCACCACGTGGAAGTACTCGTCTCTAATTTCAAGTCCTGCACACGCCATTTCTTAAATATTTCAACTTATGGTACACACGCTATTTCTTACATATTTCAACTTATTGTACACACGCTAGTAATTCAGCTTAACTTAAGCACACGGAAGTATTTCAACTTATTGCTACATGTGGTTTCATTGTGACCGTTGGTCACTTCCGAAGATTACTATGATCCCATTAATATTACCTGCCTGACATTTAATTCTCCCCACAAAAGTTCCTGAAATAGAGAAATTATTATTTCAAACTACTCTTAAATATTCCACATGCATACCATGTCTCCACTCTTTTGTCTTTACGGAGCACAACTAAAACAGGTCTTAACAGCACAAGATCCAGCGGCAGAGTGCTGAAACATGGCCATTCTTCAGGTCCTCTCGCACCTCTGCTGAAGTGGGGGAGCACCTTGCTACTGTATTGGTCAGCCACATTTCAGGCGCTCAAAGCTCAGGTAAAATTTCATCTCTTTGGTCCCACCAAAGGTGGCCAAAGGATCGTCTCAAAGATGATCATATATTCACATTCACTATCTGCGGTTAGCAGACGACCATACATTCATTCATTTCACAGATCTCACCAAACTGGATGTAGGGATTTATTTTGTGGGAGTGCACATGTGATAAATTAAATAAATAAATTGTCATTCTTTCCCACACTGGTATCCAGCTTCGCTGTATTAATTGAAATTGAGTTATTTTTACAAAAAAAATGTGTTGTTCTGACAAGAATAATGAAGTATGTTGTACCTATTTTCAATGTCGGGCGGTACTGTACCCTTTCACCACCGGCTACCCATGCAGAAAAAAATGGCACGGTACTATCCTTGCAATGCGCGGGTAGTTGCGAACATTTTTTTAAGAATACTGTATTAGAACAAACGTAGCAAGTCATCAAAATAACCAGGAGGTGACCTTAGCTCCTGGTGACCTCAAATAGACGACCAAATGCTGTTACTTTACCAAATTATTGACACAGTTGTTGTATTATTGTACTCTCCACAATCCGGAGTAACGTACACATACAATTTACAACAATCCAAATGACAAATAAAACATTACATCATACAAATAAAAAATAATGGTGAGATAAAAATTTGCTTAGTTACCGGGATCTCCGTTATTTTTAGGAGTAATCCAAACTCCACTAATTCTATGACAACTAAGAAAAATACTAATTGTACTCATGAAATTTTAAATAGCTCACTGTCCAAACACAGAACAAGTAATCTGACATTCATAAATTGCGTTGTAAAAACCTTTACACAGCAAAGTCTAAATACAAAACAAAATCAACAAAAGAAAAAACTTGCGTACACTAGTTACACGTAGAAGTCAGGCTCCATATCAGTACTCTAAAATATACATCAAACCTACAGAGAAATAAAACTGAGAAGAAAAACAATGAAATATACCACAAGTTACATACTGGTTACGTAATATAGTTCATCTAAGACATCATGTCATACCTAATTAACTATCATCACTTAAGCAATTGCCACAACTACTCAACTGTGAGTTTAACCTTATCCTTGTCGACCAGTACAAATACCTGCTGCTGAGCTAGTCAGTCCATCAACTTTGATCAATACACGCAGTAAATAGTTTAGCAATAAGTGCTTGAATCCACCAGTAGCTCTCATATCTTACTCTACTGCTCATTCCTCTGTTGTTACACATTTAGACGACAAGAACTTGCATTTCGACTAGCCTTCATTACACTTTAATGTGAAATACCACCACTGTGATAGTGCAAATAAGTGGCTCCAGTCAACACACCAACAAGATCATTACTGTCCATGACATCAAAATGCATCAGTTAATTCCGATATTTGTTGTGCAATGCAAACTTTTGTCCCCTGTGACAACCTTACTGACCAATGCAACAAGAGCCGTTACGTTAGTATTATGCCACTGGCTAATAATTAAAGCATCATTGTACCAAATATTCTAATAAACATGCTACGTGAACTGGTAACCCAGAACAAACAAAAACAAAAACACTAACTATTCTAAACACAAATGTTAATGAAATACAATTACACTTGCTGTCCCTTCAGGAATGAAACATATAAAAAAATTTACACAATTACAAGTACAAACACATTATTCCCTATCTTGCGAGTCACACGGAATCATTTCATTCTGTGATTTTCTTGGGGTCAAAAAAGTTGCTGACAGGTTCCCTAGAAACACTGTCTCGGTGTCAAAGCTCTCCCATGGTTACCTGGACGAAAGTATTTAAGTCACTCAAATCGGCATTTTGAACACACACTGAACAGTAAACTGTATCTCACATTAAACACAAATGTCATAGTCACTCTCAGAGTACCATCCACACGACTCTGGTCGTCCAGAAATGGCCCTACAACTACTATTACCCACGGTTCTGTCCTTTCAGTTCATGGTGTAATTAAAAGTCGTAAGTTCCAACAAACAGCACTTATTCCCGCACCAATTAAAGAAATGTCTCCCACTACAAACGCAAATGTCAATGTCCCACTCTAGTTTCTTGCGTTCATACAATAATTAGTCACCAAACGACAACTGTCCTCTTTAAGCATACCAAACGTCCCACATGCAACTCACAAAGCACACTTAACAAGTCACTGCCAAAAGTTTATGGATCCCACCGTTCAGTGGTCAAGACAAAACAAAACAATCGTCCTGTCTGCTAAAGACAAAATCTTTTTCACCACTCACAACGTGGAAACACCAGTCCTTCACTTTCCACCTTATGGAGACATACGAGCAGTCATCTTGTTTCACGGCTCCACAGTCCAGTACTAGTTAATAGTTGCTGGTAAAAAATGCCCGCCGCACTCTGCCGCGCGTCGTTCATTCTGCCGTGGCGCCGCTGCCGCGCGAGTCGTTCAGCAGAAATAAACCACCCGCTGTTGCCTCCGCGGGATACTTTCCCCAGTCGTAAAGGTGGCGGAACTTATGAATGGCCAGTGGTACATGCGTGTCGCCCCCGGCCGTTGACCTGCTGTAGCGGGCGCGTGGAGTGTACCCCGACCGGCAGTGGAGTGGGGAGCACACCGGCTCTGTTGCCGATGTCTGTTTGGCTTATGTGGTACGGTCGCGTTCTGTGTAGCCCCTCGGCGCTACGACACCCAATCAGTCAGACCCTTCCGTGCATCTCGCAACATTACAGACAAAAGGATATTCTTACAGTATTTAAATGCTCATTGATTACATGTATGATCTATTAGATACATTGGTAATAAAGGAATCTTTGTTCTAAAAAAAATAAAATTATACACCCTAGTTTTCTACACATACAACATCAACATTTATCCCTTTTCTATATACAGCCCATACCTGTGCTACTGATTGTACCTGTCGTCCCTCATACAAAACATGAAAGTGTTAAAAAAAAGAAAGGAATAAGAAACAATCTATACAGCTCATAATTACAATATCAAATAGTAGACTACTTTAACATCCTATCACAGTGAAAATATTAGAAACTGTTGATCCTAAAACTACAATATACAACACACCTTTGTGCTTGTGACAGACTGAAATTAATACCGCTTGAAAGTGTTCTCACAAAAAAATAAGAAATAATCTACCCAGCTCACAATTACCTACCACATGTTATTAAATAGTAAACTACTTTAACATCCTAACATAATAAACATTTTAGAAACTGGTGACTAAATCTACAACATACAAGCACCTTTGTGCTTGTGACAGACTGAAATTAGTATGTTTTTATATATTTTACCTTTTTATTATATATAACAACATTTCTAGGACATGTATGAACCATACACATGATGTCAGATCCTGACCTGCCATCGAGGTTCATCCAAATCAAACAATACACAATAATGTTTTAGTTACGGATCGGTAGCATCCCCTTTACAGGAGTGTGCGCATTGATCACACTACTCTACGACTCTCACTCACCAGACATCACATTTTCCTTCTCATTCAATCCATTAATACACTAACAGAATAGGTCTAGAAGTCAGCTAACCTTAACACCACCACACTCACGACAACATACAATACCTTTGCTCTCTTATACTCAACCACATAACACATGAAGCTGCTTCGGAGATAGCTTTCCAGTCTCCGAATTCGTCCTTTCACTCTGGCACCTCTCTCCATCGGCTTACCTCCGCATTCACTTTACCGATTATTCATCCTGCTAAATATCAACTTAGAATTGCGACATTTCATCTAAGAACAAAAAGTACACAAATTATTCATCCTTCAAAATAACTGTACACATTCTTGGTACCGTTTTGATTAGTTATACTGGTACCAGGCTTCAACAACAACAACAACAAAAATTATTTTTTTCATACAGCAAATGTTATGGTAAGAATTAGATTTACACTTATATTACATCTTATGTCAGTATTCCACAACGTTCACCATCTGGATCTCATACTCCCTTTATGTCCTTTCACGTTGTGCAATTGTCCTCATCTCTTCATTCGTATTTCGGCTCTCCGTCCGTCGATTACTCCATCATTTCCTGGTCTTCCTTCGCGATTCGCATCAATCTCGATTGCAGCATACACAGGCCTCTCTGTAACATACCTCTAAGACATCTCCACATTATTAGTTCTACTCACCTTTATTTACCACTGTTTCATCACGTCGAATCTCTCTTTATTAATCACACTGCTTCACGTCGCTTCTCTCCTTAAATGTCACCTTTATCCACTACTATTTATCACGTCGCTTCTCTATCTACCATCTTTATCCACTCATTAATCATCACGTCATTTCTGCTTGATCCTTATTCATATGACAAAAAATACGTACATACACCACACTGTCGACTCCCGTTCATGACTCATTCGACCAGTCTATTCCGTCATACTTTCTGACATCCCGCCTGAAAATTCTTATGTTCGATTTGACCCTGCACAACGTTACACACCACAAATAAATACACTGACTATCTACCATAACGTGCCTACTTTCGATCTATCCTTCACTTTTCCATAATTTGATGTTAGAAATGTGATGAAGCCCACGAGATTGTTTTCCCTTGATCGTCTCAATCAGTACAGCATTTTCATGGACAATCCGCCTCACTCTGAATGGTCCACTATACACAGTAAAGAATTTGCTAGTTAGGAATCTAAGCTTACATGAAAATTAAATGTGTGCAGAGAATATACAAGCTGGGAGAGATGGGACAGCCCAAGTGTTAGAAACTTTGGTGCTAGTGGCCTCTTTCACTAACACCAGATTCTGAACAACCATACACAGCACCTCATTATAACTGTCACCACGACTATGACGTACTATAGATCAGATGGCATCTGATTTAAAAACTTCACATTACTGATGTTACCCGTAACAGCAGTATAAACGTACCCTATTCCATACAGATCACAATGTTTACTTTTTACATTACGTGTTAAGTACCTGCAATAGTCAAATCACACTAATTAAACTGGACTCATTGGCATTATTACATAACATTTTTTTTAGCAACTGGTTTGTTTTGAGGAAACAGTCCTTTTACTTTAGTGTTCGTAATAAAATTTGCAAATTTTGCTCTGAGAGACCAGCCTAACAGATGCCATTACTGGTGTTTTATTCTCTGATCAGAAGTATGGTATATGCATTCCTACATGTCAGTAGAGTATGTCTGCTACATAGACAATTTTCAGTGCCAGCTGCATGTGTTTTAAAGCAAGATGTTAAGGGCTGATATGTTGGATTAGTTTCTCCTATCCTTCAATCTATTACGACAAGAAAGAAATGCCAGGATTCCATGCTCTCCTGTCATTCTGATAGTTTCTGCCGTTCCTATCCTCGACTCTGTCTGACCTATGAGTCGTGGCTCCGTTTACGATGTTGCTCTCATTACCAAGTTCCTGTAACAAGTGCTGAAATGACGAAGAATCGTCTAAGCCTCTGCCTGCTATCACTATATCTCTGCGCAATCTCACTGGCAACTTCGTTATACCGATTCTAATGAGCTCCCCAGTTTCGTATGGCACATCCAAATACCTATTTCGTCTCAGCATTTCCTGACAGCACGACACTGAATCCCTTATACGACCTTCGTTACAATTTGGCATCATCAATATGCTTTGCTTAACCTGGTCCTGCTTACTTTTCGACCAGAATTCATTTAAAAACTTGTCACAAAAATTCTTGTAGCTACTACAGTCTTTAATAACTTCCTGCATTTTCGCTCTAGCCTCGTCCCTCAAATGGTTACACACAAACTTCATTTTGAGGAGCGGTCCCCATGATGAAGGTAATGAATCTTGAAATTGAGACAGCCACAGGCGTGGATGTTGGTAATTATCAGGATCCGGAAAACAAGTGTACGTTTGTACCGACACGAAGTGCCTCCTACATTCTTCTTCCGCATTTATGTTTTCCGACCTTGGACTATACCCAGTTGGGTTTGCCACTTGTTTTATCCGACACAACCGTTCTTCTAACTCTCTGAGTTCGTCTTCCTCTTTCTGCCTATTTTCGTTTTTTGAATTTATCTCACTCTCCCTCTGCAGTCTACCTGGTGGTGTTTCACCTTCGCTTCTGCACGCTAATTGCAACTGTGCTAGTTCTTCCCTATGTTTCCTATTTGTTTCTAATTGTGCCTCTTTAAACTGTAATAGTGATTGTATCTGCTCCTGGTCGGCATAAACCTCTCGCTGCGTACTTTCAGAGCCCGTTTCGCCTCTTATACTGATCTTTTCTACATCTGCGCTAATCGTATTCATTCTGACCACTACCTCCGCAACTTCATCCCTGTGTTTATTTAGTGCCACTTCCTGCCGGGTGACTTGAGCTTCCACGCTGTCTAATGCCCCTTGTTTATCTGCAAGTAAGTCCTCCACTATCTCTTTGATTCGCTCATCCGGCAACACGTCCCTACGTTCTGTAATACCGCTCTCTATTGCACTTATTCGTACCTCCAAATTATTGGCTTTTTCTTTCACGGCATCACATTCTTGCTTCACTGCATCCAGATCCTTCTCCCCCTCATCTAACCGATTATTAACTGCAGAAAGACGCTCATCGATAACTGTGTGTAGCTTCCTCATTGCCTCTTTATTTCCCTTATCCATTGCCTCCAATCTTTCCTTATTTGCCTCCAATCTTTCCTTATTTGCTTCCAATCTTTCCTTAGTCTCCCTATCTCTCTCCTTATTATCTCTATTCATCGCTTCCAATCTTTCCTTAGTCTCCCTATCCATCGCTTCCAATCGTTCCTTATTATCTCTATCCATCGCTTCCAATCTTTCCTTATTTGCCTCCAATCTTTCCTTAGTTTCCCTATCCATCGCTTCCAATCTTACCTTATTCTCCCTATCTCTCTCCTTATTATCTCTATCCATCTTCTGTAAAAACTGCAGTAGCACATTGTCATTTGCTACTATCGGTGCGCTCACCTCGTTCGCCTGAGAAACCGTAGCCTCGCCAAGGGTAGCTTCACTTTCACTGCATACCTGACCTAGTCCCGGCTCGCCCGCGTCGTCTGGAAAAGCCCCCGATTGTGAACAAAGCCCGCCGCTCAAAGGATCACCTAGCAGTGGTCCACTGAACAATTCAGCCCATTCCGAGTGTTTGCCGTTCCCGCTCATTAGCCCATGGTCGACACCTACTTCCTGCTGTGCTGCTACGTTCACCCCAGAGTCACTATTCTCCATGGTGACTACACTTTTCGACTGCGACCTAGTTACTACGGACATTACGCAAAAAAAGTTATGCAACGATCTTACAGCCATGGACGATATAGCAATTAATCACATAAAAAATTAAAGGTCCTCACCAATCCAGAAAGAAATTGCAAACAAAAAAAATTTTACTTCTTAGGGCTATCACCATATATTCCATCAAAAAAATCTTAACAGCAAGCTCTAACAGCAAAATCCTGGCAGGGTCGAAATTATGAGAGGCACCCACATGCCTTGCTCATACTGTGGCATCAAGCAGTCAGGCCTGCAAGATGAGTGGTCTGCCAAGCGAGTGGATTCATTCTTATTTATCGAGTAACATGAACTCTCGTACTCACAATTAAGTTACAAATTATCCTCCTGTATGAATAATACGCAACAGAAACGCACATCTGACTATCAGTGATTTACAGAACTCTGACTGTTCACTACGCACTGACAATACCACATTTTCTTTTTGTCTTTTATTTAACGGCTTTTATCAACACGTGGCCACCGCACTGAATATGAATGGCGCACACATTCTAAATTTGGGACATCATGACAACATACAATTCGAAGGAAAAGTCCACCAATCTTTTTCTTTTCACTATCTTATTTATTCTGATAACTTCTATAACCTAAACACACAAATTCTATAATCTACAACAATAACACATGAGAAATTCCGCCCAGTGCGCATGGCTTTACATTGGTGAATCTCTATATTATGGTCTCGTAATTATTTAACGTTACAGTGCACTTTCTGGATAGGATGGTGGATCTTTTATTATATCTCACACTTCGACTCTCACAATCATCATCACGAAACTTTCCTCCAGATCGAGCGGTACAGAAGGAACAAACATAACCCACTAATCTGTTGAAACTACCTTGCTACTCTCCCATGCAAACCACACATACCCAAATTACATGACATACACCACACTACAATATGAAATACTACACAGAGAATAGTCACAACATTATCACTTTCACCTTTCCCACTTCAATTAATATTTATCCCAGTTTCACATGACAGTGCCCCACTTCGTAATTCTACTTTCCTACTATGAACTCTGGAGATGCACGTCTTCCTGTGCAATGCAAGCCAAGTGGCGTTGCTGGATAGACGGCCGACTCACCTTGTTTCTCTCTCAGAGTTTGAATCTAGCGTCACACGGAATCATATCACGCAAAGTAATATTAAGAACGTATTCATCACACACGCGAGTCCTCAACTGATACCATGGACGAGTACTTCTCTTTATCCTTTGTCTCATACACAGATTGAGACTCGCACACGGAAGTATTTCAACTTATTGCTACACGTGGTTTCATTGTGACCGTTGGTCGCTTCCGAAGATTACTACGATCCCATTAATATTACCTGCCTGACATTTAATTCTCCCCACAAAAGTTACTGAAATAGAGAAATTATTATTTCAAATTACTCTTAAATATTCCACATGCATACCATGTCTCCACTCTTTTGTCTTTACGGAGCACAACTAAAACAGGTCTTAAAAGCACAAGATCTAGCGACAGAGTACTGAAACATGGCCATTCTTTAGGTCCTCTCGCACCTCTGCTGAAGTGGGGGAGCACCTTGCTACCGTATTGGTCAGCCACATTTCAGGCGCTCAAAGCTCAGGTAAAATTTCATCTCTTTGGTCCCACCAAAGGTGGCCAAAGGATCGTCTCAAAGATGATCATATATTCACATTCACTATCTGCGGTTAGCAGACGACCATACATTCATTCATTTCACAGATCTCACCAAACTGGATGTAGGGATTTATTTTGTGGGAGTGCACATGTGATAAATTAAATAAATAAATTGTCATTCTTTCCCACAGGTATCCGGCTTCGCTGTATTAATTGAAATTGAGTTATTTTTACAAAAAAAATGTGTTGTTCTGACAAGAATAATGAAGTATGTTGTACCTATTTTCAATGTCGGGCGGTACTGTACCCTTTCAATGTATAGACAAACAAGTGATTACAATTTCAGAAAAATTGGGTGATTTATTCAAGAGAACGAGCTCCACAAATTGAATAAGTCAACAATGCGTTGATCCACCTGGTCCTTATGCAAATAGTTATTCGGCTTGGCGTTGACTGATAGTTGATATCGTGAGTGATATCGTGACAATTGCTATTGGCGCGTTAGATGGTCAATATTCTGAGCTTATTGGAAGGCGCTACCCTTAAAGCTCCGAACGTCCTCAATTGGGGAGAGATCTGGGGACATTGCCGGTCAAGGTCAAGATGGCATTTGAAAAGCACGAAGACAAGCAGCAGAAAGTCTCACAATGTGTACCCGCCCATTATCTTGTTGAAATGTAAACCCAGGATGGCTTGACATGAAGGGCAACAAACAGGGCGAAGAAAATCGTCGACGTACCAATATGACAATCAAAGTAGTCCTGTTGTGAAACGTAATATTACCACAGACCATCACTCCCAGTTGTCGTCGGGCCGTATGGTACGAGTCAGGTAGGTATCCCACCGCTTTCCAGGGAGTCTCCAGATACGTCTCCAGTGGTAATCGAGGCTCATTTCGAAGTGGGACTAATCACTGAAGACAATTCTACTCCGGTCAATGAGATTTCAGGGTGAAGACATGTCTGGTGACGTCCTACACAGTGGTGGGAAGTAGTACGGAGCTGGTTGCGTGAGGTCACTTTTGATATCAAATTGATACCCAAATTAATTAAATTGATCAATTAATCACCCCCGCCCCCGCCCCCCCCCCCACGCCCCCTCCCAAGACCACGCCCACCCCCATTTCCGGATGACGTCACGTGTTTTTCTCAGGTGCACGTGTTTTCTCGCTTTGGTAGAAGGGGACCTGTGATAGTGTACAAAACAGCTACATTCTCGTGAATTATGGCTTGTTGTTGTCGAATGGAAAATGACTGTGTTTTTCTTTTTTAATAGTTGCTTTACTATAGGAGTCGAGTTGATGTTAAATAGTCCAGCGCAGAACGGCGGGAGAGTTCCCTACGAGGCTGTAGTTCTCCCTTGGTCGGGGTAGCGGTCATTTATCGCGGTTCTGAGTGATGACAGCGTCCTGCTATGTACTGAAGACACTGTAGTGTGAGGCTGTGCTCACTTTATGCAGGAGGGGCTTCCTGTTTCGCAAACAGCCGACTTTTGAAATAGCCAACTGGAGCGTCCTCCGGATGTGTGGAGTATGGTACTTAATTTCCCTTTTGTGTTGTCTAGGATCGCGGGTATGGGCGGGGGTGACCAGGGGCGGGGGTGATTAATTGATCAGTTTAATTAATTTGCAAATCAATTTGATATCAAAAGTTTCCTCGCGCCGCCAGTTCCCTACTATTGTGGGATGGCAAGCCTAGTGTTGCCCACCATACAGCCCGACAACAATGACTAATGGTCTAGGGTGGCATTTCATTTCGTAGCAGGACACCTTTGGTTGTCATCCGCAGCACCCTTACAGCACAGCGGTACGTCGACGACATTCATCGCCCCGTTTTGTTCCCCTGCATGTCAAACCATCCTGGGCTTGTATTTCAGCAAGACGCACGATGAGAGTTTCTACTGCTTGACATCGTTCTTGTGAAACCCTACCACGGCTAGAAAGGTAGCCAGACGGTTCTCAGAGTGGGAACGTTTGGAGCATTATGGGCAGGGGCGTCCAAGCAGTTCTGGACCTTGACGATCTAACGCGCCAGTCAGACAAATTCACGCACTACATCCCTCAGGAGGACATCCAACAACTTTATCTATCAATGGAAAGCCGAATAACTGCTTTCATAAGGTTCAGAGGTAGAACGTTATTGACTTGCTCAATTTGCGAAGCTCGTTCAGTTGAATAAATAATCCTATTTTTCTGAAATTGTAGCCATTTGTTTGTCTATATATTTACATCACATCCAATTCGCACAATTCTTTCGTGATTAGTCGCTTTTTCTTATATTATCATAACATAATTAAGCCACAGTTACATCGGCAATACATATAAACAACGCCCAGGTATTTTTCTTTATATCTAGACTGATGAGCCAGAATATTATGACCACCTGCTTAATAGTTTGTTTGTCCGTCTTTGGAACGAAATAAATCACTGATATATCAGGGATCCAATAGTTTGTTGGTAACTTTCTGGAGGTATGTAGTATGTGTAGGCACTGGTCACGTAATTCTTGTAAATAACGGGCCACTAATTTGCGTACTCGGTAATATCGCCCGATAGCGACCCAGATGGGTTCCATAGAATTTACAGCAGGCGAATTTGGTCTTCGAGACATCAACATGAGTTCACTATAATGGCGCTGAGGCCACTGTAGAACGGTTCTGGCTTCGACACACGGTTTTACTACTGACAGATGACAAGGCCGAGGGGAAAGAAATCAAGCATCAAGGGATGCAAGTGGTTCGTAGCTGACAGCGTGTCTTCGATTATTACTACAGATCCCATGTAAGTGCAGGTGAATGTCTCACATAGCATAATACTGCCCCCACCAGCCTGGGTCCGTGGTGGATTGACGTTTCGAGCCGCCGTTCACCTCGTTAACAACGTTTGTGCAGACGACCATCGAACTAATGTAGCAAAAATATGATTCATCCGAAGAGCTGATGCGTTTCAATTGATCGACGGTCGAATCACGATGATCCCGTGCCCACTGCTATCGGAAGTCAAGATGTCGTTGCGTCAGCATGTGAACACGTAGGGGTGATCTGCTGCGGTGCTCCATGTTGGACAACGTACTATGAACGGAGTAGTCTGAGACACTTGTGCGTTCAGAAGCATTGTGCTCTTTCGATACAGATGCCACAGACTACTATCTATCCTACTTTACAGAGCAGACAAGCATCCGAACCCCACTTTCTGTTAAGTGTCGTGGACGTCCAACCACTTTGCACTCAATGGTAGTTGCACTGTCCTCCTACATTTTTCCGTGGATTCTCACGAGAGTAGCACGTGAACATTTGACCAACTACGCCGTATTCGAGATACTAATTTACAGGCTCTGCATAACAATAATCTGCCCCTTGTCATAGTCGCTTATCTCAAGTGTTTTCCCCATTTTCAGCCCATATCTTCCCTAGGGTGATCCCCCGTGCGTATCTGCTCCGCTTACATACTTCTGTTGCCACGTCACGTGCCCGGAACGCCAACAGGCGGCCCCCAACGTCGAGATGGGCAGTGGTCATAATGTTTTGGCATATTAGTGTATTGACGATGCCACTTTGACTTTATCATATTAGGATAATACAAGGGTTCGTCTTTTTTAAATAGATCTGAAGATGGTCATTATGGCCCGATTCTAATAGTATGAAGACATTTTTGTGATCGTAGACTGTAATTAAAGAAACAAATTCCCTCTGGTAGTGTCGCAGATCCTCGATGAACTGTCATTGTTTGCTAATCGTATATCTCAGACTCTGAATCACTGTCGGGTACAAACGCCAGTGCCGATTTCAGTTTTCTTGATTTACCGTCATACTCACCGAATGTCAACGCTGTTGATAAAAGACATAGCGAGACGGAGAAATAAATGACACTTTTATAATAGCCAATAATTACACTGAAGTCACCGCGATCCATGACGGTCTCTTGGATATTACAGAAGGCGGGACGTGGTTCTTATTAGGCTGTGTGATCACCACGGACGGCAACGAATGCTCTGAAACGTGTTCCCATGTTGGCCACAAGGTTGGTAAAGGAGTTATTCTCCTCGACCATCACTGCTGACAGCTGCTGAAAAATCTTTGGTGTATATTGACATGTTGTAATACGCCTCCCCAACGCATTCCACACGCGCTCGATGGGATTTAAGTAAGACGAACGGGAAGTCCAGTCAACTCGCCGAATATTCTCTCGTTGAAAGCGCTTCACCACCTGCGCAGTTCGATCAGGTTGCGGATTGTTATCCATAAAAATGAAGTCAGGGCTGAACACATACTTGAAGAGACGCACGTGAAGGAGTAGTACAGTGTCACAAAAACGTAGAGGGGTGAGTTCACCGTGTTAAAAGATTTGGAGGTCAGTACATACGCGTAACAACATACCTCCCTGCACGATAGTACATGGACCACCCCTCGCCACATGAGGATACGTGCATTATTGATCTAGTGGGTAACGGTGAACGGTCTGTGAGACTATTCACAGGCTATCTGGTTGTCCACAGGACGTTAACAACACCAGAAGACTGAAGCGAAATGCACGAAGAAGTGCAGAGAACCGACGATTTGTACAGGGACTGGAAGTTGACCCTGAACGTACAAAAATGTAACATGTTCTTTATAAATATGCGAAGAGATTCACTAATCTTCCATTACACCATTCGAGACAAAACACTGAAAATGATAACTACCGTAAAATACTTAGGAATAACCATCCAGAGCAACCTGAAACGGAAGACCACATCAAATACATTTTAGGAAAAGCAGATGCCTGGCTGACATTGACTGGGAGAAACTTCAAGACATGTAATTTGTCCAAGAAAGAAGTGGCTAAAGTAACATTTGTTCAGTCCATTCTCCAGTATTGCTTACCACTATGAGCCCTTACCAAATTGGGCTATTAATTGAAACAACAAGTTTACTATTACCAGTTACTGTTTATTTATCTCCACGATACGTTTCGAAGGTTTAAACCTCCATCATCAGGTGGTTTTACATTTGTTATTGTGACATTTGTGTGCGTGTTGTGTTACGATTTTTTGGAGGAACTTGCGCCACTGTCTAGTGGAGGAACAAAACACTATTTCAGAACATGGGTTTGGGTGTTTTTTGACAAAAAATCAAACGTGTATCTAATGGTAAACGTAAAATAGGGAAAATAAAGTACATCCAGTGGTCACAGGTTTCTTTCACTATCGTAACATATCACATGTATGCTGCAATATTTTGTAAACAAATATGGCGTCGGAAACAACTGGGTGCATGGATTGTAAAGCAGAGGAGAAAACATTATCACAAGGTACAAAGAATATACGTCCTACCAACATTATTACAGAATAAATTTTAAAGGATTGGGAGGTGTCGAATACATTTGTTGAAATAAATACTTCAGGTGGTATATAAATCCGATTTTGACAAGCTGAAATAGCTTTAACTGCATACTCGTTTATACAATCAAGTGAAGTGTTACAAACTGTAAGTACAATAATCATATTGGCTCCAGTGGTATAATTATACATAAATAACAATTTTGGTTGGGATTCGTAGATAGATACGAAAGGCTGGAGGCAGAGGGGGAGAAAGAGAAAGTGAGAGGGATAGAAAGGGTGGAAACAGTGATTTTATGAGAGCAAACTTTACAAAGCAAGGGGTCAAAAGATTATATCTGTTACATGTAATAACTGCCTAAAGATTGGTGTAATACATTGTTTAATGCTTCAAAATATGCAGATGGATGTCTAATTTGTGCCAGTAGTTGATGTACATATAGTTTCAAGCTGACAAGGGGTACAAACTGTTGGTGTGATTATATATCTGTAAATGAGGTCAATCTCTTGTACACTGGACGTCAGTGATGGTAACATAACTAAATATTTATGGTAAATATTAAGATGTAGATGTGTGTGTGTGTACATTGCAATTTTAATGACGTACGCAGTTGCTGAAAACAGAGATGACAGTATTTTATTATTGTCATTTTTGTCATTTAAGATGGATTCAGGTTGTTTTGTTTGGTGTCTGTATATTTGGAGTGTTTCAGGGATGTCTAGTTTCCTGCCTTTTGGTTGGATGTGTAGGATGCTGATACTTGTGTTGTTAACATGGAGTTTTTTTTTGGGCAGCTATTGCTGACATGTGACATTTTTTGTTTTTTATTGTTGCCATGTGTTCCTTGAATCTAATCTCAATTGATCTGCCTGTCTCGCCTATGTAGAAGCAGTCACAGTCAAAACGTTCAATTTTGTACACATCTGTGTGATGAAGCAGGTTACGTGTGCTGATGTGGGGTAACTTCTGTCCTATCTTATTGTCTGTTGTAAAGGATGTGCTTATGCCTTTTCGTTTGAAGACATTGGCAATCTGATATGAAATGTTACCTAGAAAGGGGATTGTAAGGAAAATGTTATTTTCTTTTTGTTTTTTGTGTTGTGATTTCTTTGCCATTATTGAGTGTTTTAGGGTGTCTACTATGGAGCTGTTATAACCATTTGCAATTTCATTTCATTTATTTCAATTCCTTGATCACATTTGTCTTCAGAGAGTGGTAGTTGGATAGCTGTATCGATCATGTAAAGGAATGCTGCCATTTTGTGGGTTGTGCGGTGATAAGAGGAGTTGTGGATTGTAGTATGTGTCGTGGTAGGCTTCCGATAAATTTCGAAGTGATCTCCGTTATTTTTTATTCTAATGTGAGAGGAAGTAATGTGTTGCCCGACTCCTCCCGGAACACACTCTCTCGGAATTTCCACGGTAAAATTCTCCTCGATCACAAGGCCTCTCTTGTACTATTTCAAATTCTTTGAGAATTTTGAAGAGAAGCACACACATTCAATAATGAGAGAACACTTAAAAACGCAACAGAATTTACACATGTGAAAAACATAGAAGTACCTATTGGTGCCACACTAGCCTCATTTGACATACAAAACCTTTATTCCTCTGTGCCAATAGATCCCACACTACAGATAAACAATGCCAACCTACAAAAGCACAAAAAAATTCCTTCAACTCACATTACTGAGCTAATGGACCTGCTTGAATTCACACTTTTACACAATTATTTTAAATTTAACAATAAAATTTACAGACAAACAGATGGTATGGCAATGGGCTCGAATCTTTCCGGATTGGTAGTTGAAATATTTATAAGTAACTTAGGAGACAAAATCCTGAGTTCCAATCACCACCTCCTCAAAAATATCATCTACTACTACAGATATGTAGATGGTCGCGAAATGACCAAGACGAGAAAATCACACAAATTAGAGCTTATTCGGACGTTTACCGGCAGTGATTCTTCCCACACATCATTCGCAAATAGTACCCTCCGCAACACACCGTAGTCTGACTTACGAAGTATAGACGTAAATGCAAATGCAGAAGGCAAAACGCACGGCATCTGCTCCTCAGTCAGAAATGACTGAATAATGTCTATTACAACAGACAGTTTTTGGACTCCATACCGTTTATCGCAGCAAATATGATTCAGCGACTTTTGCTTACATTACTCCTCTTCCCAATCCATGCTCCTTCCATCCCCTCTTCTTGATTGAAACTTTACACTTATAAGACACAATATATAAATTCGCATGCAAATAAATACTTCACTATAATTTCGCATATTAGTTTTAAATAGGACAGAGTGTAGTCTGATAAATACTGGAGAGCCAAGGAAACGGGTACACCTGCCTAATACCGAGTAGGGCCCCCGCGTGCACGCAGAAGTGCCCAACACGACGTGGCATGGACTCCACTAATATCTGAAGTAGTGCTGGAGCGAACTGACACCATGAATCCTTCATGGCTGTCCATAAATCTTACGGAAGAGTACGAAGGGGTGGAGATCTCTACTGAACAGCACGTTGCAAGGCATCCAAGATATGCTCAATAATATTCATGCCTGGGGTGTCTGTGGCCACCGAAAGTGTTTAAACTCAGAAGAGTGTTCCTGGAGCCATTCTGTAGCAAAATTCTGGACGTGTGGGGTTTCGCATTGTACTGCTGGAATTGCCCAAGTCTGTCGGAATGCACAGTGGACATGAATGGATGCAGGTGATCAGACAGGATGATTACGTGTGTATCACCTGCCAGAGTCGGATCTAGATGTATCAGGGGTCCCGTATCACTCCAACTGCACACGCCCCACACCATTAAAGAGCCTCCAGCAGCTTGAACAGTCCCTTGATGGTATGCGGGGTCCATGGATTCATGTGTTATGTGTTGCCACACTACTTTGTGTTCCTGGTCTTCAGAACTCAAGTTGTACATTTTTTCTCGGACATATGTGGTACTGCTTCGTTCAAGTACAGTATACTGGGTGATCAAAAAGTCAGAATAAATTTGAAAAGTTAATAAACCACGGAATAATGTAGATAGAGAGGTAAAAATTGACACACGTGCTTGGAATGACATGGGGTTTTATTAGAACCACCCCATATTGCTAGACGCGTGAAAGATCTCTTGCGCGTGTCGTTTGGTGATGATCGTGTGCTCAAGCTTGGCCTCCCAGGTCCCCAGACCTCAGTCCGTGCGATTATTGGCTTTGGGGTTACCTGAAGTCGCAAGTGTATCGTGATCGACCGACATCTCTAGGGATGCTGAAAGACAACATCCGACGCCAATGCCTCACCATAATTCCGGACATGCTTTACAGTGCTGTTCACAACATTGTTCCTCGACTACAGCTATTGTTGAGGAATGATGGTGGACATATTGAGCATTTCCTGTAAAGAACATCATCTTTGCTTTGTCTTACTTTCTTATGCTAATTATTGCTATTCTGATCAGATGAAGCGCCATCTGTCGGACATTTTTTGAACGTTTGTATTTTTTTTGGTTCCAATAAAACCCCATGTCATTCCAAGCATGTGTGTCAATTTGTACCTCTCTATCTACATTATTCCGTGATTTATTCAGTTTTCAAATTTATACTGACTTTTTGATCACCTGGTATATCAATACAATTTAAAATAGTTATCGTAAGCCTTTTCTTCGAGAGTTTTCGTTAACTCTACAAAGGCCGTATTCAACACCTAGAGCTTTATTCTTTGAACCGATTTACTGCTATCTGATTCTTACCTCACAACTGACGGACTATTCTGGTCTTCACATTTTACAGAACGCTTGGTCCTGAAATTTTTGGTAGTCACATTCTATGTTTTGCCAACGTTTCAGCAATTATGCATCGGATACACACAGTAAATGAGTGCGTGTCTTGAAATACTCGACTTCCAGGTAAGTAAAAAATGCTACATCACTTTATTTGTAGACTCACTGAAAAATAAAAATTTATCGATGATAATTTTCCAGCAGTATCGAAGGCTCTGAATGAATTAGAAGCTGCTTTTAGGACAAGTTTGTTTTTATTAGTCACGTGGCCAGTTCAGAGATATTGTAAGTGGTTCATTTTGTTGAACAGCCAAAAAATTTAGTCGTTTTTACAGTACAGCTGAATGTAATTAAGCTACTTACTCACTGGTCATACCGGACTTGAGAGTCCATTACCGCAGCAACGTGTTTTCGCCATCTGTCCCTGTCTTGGGCTATTTCCTTCCATTCACCTTCAATACCTAGGCTCCTCAAATCAGCCTTCGTATTGTCCTCCCATTTACGCCTCGGTCTCCCCACAGGACGTTTTCCCTCTAGGTGCCCTACCAGTACTCTGCGCGCTGCCCTGCCTTCATCCATTCGAGCTGCGTGGCCCGCCCATCGCAGCCTACGTGATTTAATAACACTGATTATGTCAGGGTTTGAACAGAGTTCGTGAACCTCTTCGTTATGCAGTTTTCGCCACTCTCCGCTAATGTCATCCCTTTTTGCTCCGAAAATTTTCCTCAAAATTTTGTTTTCAAATACTCGAAACGGCTTTTCATTTTGCACAGTGAGAGACGAAGTCTCACACCCATACAGCAAAACTGGTAGAATAATAGGTTTTTATATTCTAATCTTTAAATTCCTAGTCAATATCCGTGATGAAAGTAATCTGTTCAGTGAGAAGTAGCACGCATTTCCCGCCCGTAATCTCTTCTTCAGTTCGGATTCAATCTCATTCCTCGAAGTGATGTCCACGCCTAGATGCTTAAATGTGTTCAATTTTTCGAACTTTTTCCACACTCTCTGAATTATCTGCTGCCATCGTACAGTATATTCTAGGACTAAATTAAAAAGTAGCGGAGAGAAGGCATCTCCCTGGCAGCGTGGGATTAGCCGAGCGGTCTAAGGCGCTGCAGTCACGGACTGTGCGGCTGGTCCCGGCGGAGGTTCGAGTCCTTCCTCGGGCATGGGTGTGTGTTTGTCCTTAGGATAATTTAGGTTAAGTAGTGCGTAAACTTAGGGACTGATGACCTTAGCAGTTAAGCCCCATAAGATTTCACACACATTTGAACATTTTTTTGCATCTCCCTGCTTAGGTCCGTTCTTTATTACAAATTCTTCTGACTCCAGTTTCCCCACGCGTACTCTACCTTTTGTGTTTTTCAAACTCGCTTCTGTAATTCTAACATACTTCTTTGGTATTCCAAGTTCCAAAAGAATTCTGTACAATTTGGATTGCAATACTGAGTCATATGTAATTAACCTACAACCATTAATATTCCCGAACTTAAAACTAGCGGTATCTCAAGTCTTTCATGATTCATGACATAACTTAGTTTTAATATTCGGAATAAGAAAGGTTACAACAAGAAAGGTGCGCTCAACTGCACTGTGCCACTTTCTGTAAATTATTACACATATTTCTTCAAAGGATGAAGATGCTTATCACGTTAATACGTGGAGAGTTATTACTTGTACTTCTGACACAAAAATAAACTTGGACTAATTTTTGGCTATCCAACGTAACGACCCTCATTTGACAATGAGATTGCTCACGAAAATAAACGTTTTCTCTGGGCAAATATCAATAATTGTCTTGCACAGTTTTCAGGTGCCCAGCGACTGCAGCCAATTTACGGCAGCGCGTTTACCGTAACTAAATCTCCTTCCAGTGACACAGGTCTTTCTGGTGCAGGTATCGGCACCGGAGAAGTACCGCGTGCGGCAGTTCGTGTCGGTGGGCGACCGCTGGCAGCAGCTGCCTACGTCAGCGGGGGACTGGACCACGTGCCTGGCGCTGCACGCCTCGCTGTCGCACATGCACCACGTGGAGCGCCAGGCGCGCTCCTGGAGTGGGCCCCTCTCCGTCGCGCTCTTCGCCGCCGGGGACGACGTCCACCTGCTGCTCGCCTACGTCACGTCCCTCAGGCGCTGCCGACGACACGTGCGGGACCGGGTACGTCCTGCCACGAACTCCGCTGTTCTGCAACTGGGTGTCTGTCGCATATGCTCCTGGGATGTTGTCACCGTCAGGGACTTTTTTGAAACAGATTTTATGGACCTGTTAAACACAAGGCAGTGGAAGGCCATTCACAAAAATGTTAGAATTAAAAAAAAAACATGATTTTCAGGATGTCCTTTACAGTGGATACAGGGTCTTTGTAACGTACGAGGTCTCTTCAAAAAATACCGGAACATTCGTAATTTCGCGCCATTGGTGTACTGGACCGAAATGCGGTTGTCATCCCTGCACACGCCTATATTTAATGTGTAACTCCCGGAAGTTCGAAACTTCCTGGCAGGTTAAAACTGTGTGCCGGACCGAGACTCGAACTCGGGGCCTTTGCCTTTCGCGGGCAAGTGCCTTACCAACTGAGCTACCCAGGCACGACTCACGCCCCGTCCTCACAGCTTTACTTCGGCCAGTACCGCGTCTCCTACCTTCCAAACTTTACACAAGCTCTCCTGCGAACCTTGCAGAACTAGCACTCCTGAAAGAAAGGATATTGCGGAGACATGCCGGCTGGTGTGGCCGTACGGTTCTAGGCGCTTCAGTCTGGAACCGCGTGATCGCTACGGTCGCAAGTTCGAATCCTGCCTCAGGCATGGGTGTGTGTGATGTCCATAGGTTAGTTAGGTTTAAGTAGTTCTAAGTTCTAGGGGACTGATGACAATAGATGTTAAGTCCCATAGTGCTCAGAGTCATTTGAACCATTTGAACCATTGCGGAGACATGGCTTAGCCACAGCCTGGGGGATGTTTCCAGAATGAGATTTCCATTCTGCAGCGGAGTGTGCGCTGATATGAAACTTCCTGGCAGATTAAAACTGTGTGTCGGACCGAGAGTCGAACTCGGGACCTTTGCCAGGTTTGGAAGGTAGGAGACGAGGTACTGGCAGAAGTAAAGCTGTGACGACGGAGCGTGACTCGTGCTTGGATAGCTCAGTTGGTAGAGCACTTGCCCGCGAAAGGCAAAGGTCCCGAGTTGGAGTCACGGTCCGGCACACAGTTTTAATCTGCCGGGAAGTTTCACATCAGCGCACACTCCGCTGCAGAGTGAAAATCTCATTCTGGAAACATCTCGGAACTTTCATTGTTGTATATCTGTTAGTTATTGTTCAGTACCGTATTGAGTAGAATGCTGTGTCGTACAGTTTGCGAATTTAGAGATGACAGAGTTAGAGGAGCAACGCGTCTGCAGTCAATTTTGCGTGAAACTCAAGAAAACCTACACAGAAACTAAACGATGCAGGAAGCCTACGGTGATATGTGCTTAAGCCGTATCCGGTGTTACGAATGGTTCACACGGTTTAAAAATGGGCGGAAAGAAGTTAAAGATGACCCTCTTTTAGGACGGCCATCGACGTTTACTGACGACGCTCATGTCAACGAATTTGTGTGTGCCAATCGAAGACTGACTGTCCGAGAGATTACAGAAGAATGTAACATTTCAGTTTGATCAAGTCATGAAACCCTGACACAGCATCTTGGAATGCATCGTGTTGCCGCCAAGTTCGTCGCACAGCACATGAGTCAAGACCAAAAAGACCTTCGCCTCGCAATCTGTGAAGAGCTATTGGATCCCGCAAATGAGAACGAGTTCCTAGAATGAAATTTTCACTCTACAGCGGAGTGTGCGCTGATGTGAAACTTCCTGGCAGATTAAAACTGTGTGCCGGACCGAGACTCGAACTCGGGACCTTTGCCTTTCGCAGGCAAGTGCTCTACCGACTGAGCTACCCAAGCACGACTCACGCCCCGTCCTCACAGCAAAGGTCCCTAGTTCGAGTCTCAGTCCGCCACACAGTTTTAATCTGTCAGGAAGTTTCGAAAACGAGTTGTTCCTTAAGAGAATGATAATTGCTGGTGAGTCGTGGGTCTACGGTTATGATGTTAAGACTAAGGTTCGATCTTCACAATTGGTAGGGAAAGGTTCTCAAAAACCAATAAAGATTGTCAGGTCGGGTGAAATGTCAAAGTCATGCTGATAGTTTTCTTTGACTTTCAAGGATTAGTTCGTGCCATAGGAACAAAGTGTAAATCGATGGTACAATCACGACGTGTGCGACGCCTGCTTGAAAATCTGAAAAGGAAATTTCCTGAAATGTGGCGAGACAATTAATGGCTCTTGCATCACATAATGCACCCGCACATTCATCCCTGTTGGTGCGTGACTATTATACAAAGAAAGAAATTACTGTGCTCTCTCATCCTGTGTACTCTGCAGCCTTGGTCCCAGTGGACGTTTTTATATATTCCAAAGTTTATAGCCCCGTTGGAAGGACGAAGATTTGCAGCAATAGACGAGATACAAGAAAATCCGCAGACGGCATTTCGCGCGATCCAGCAAGAGGCATACCAAGACTGCCGGCCGCGGTGGTCTAGCGGTTCTAGGCGCTCAGTCGGGAACCGTGCGACTGCTACGGTCGCGGGTTCGAATCCTGCCTCGGGCATGGATGTGTGTGATGTCCTTAGGTTAGTTAGGTTTAAGTAGTTCTAATTTGTAGGGGACTGATGACCACAGATGTTAAGTCCCACAGTGCTCAGAGCCATTTGAACCATACCAAGACTGCTTCCGGAAACGGAAACGGCTTTGGGAGCGGTGTATCAATTGTGGAGGAGAGTATTTCGAAGGATGTCATGCAGAATAAGTAAAAGGTATGCACAGTTTTAATCTGCCAGGAAGTTTCATACCACTGTGTTATTCGCTAAGTTTTCAGGCAAGTTCCACTGGACCTAATTACGGTCTATGACACGCACGCTACTAGATTGCATGGTCGCTCCTTTTCTAAATTCAACTTTTTTGTCACATTCAAACAATAAATGTTTAGACTTGTCTCCAAATTCACATTTGCACATTTGTGGCTTAATAATCTTGTAAACCCACAGTCAATGTTCGCCCAGTACCGCCAAAACTTTGCTTACGCGACGGCAATTTGATCCTGATTGCTGTATAGTCGAATTAGACGGGAACTCCGTCAGTTTTGTTTCCATCTTACGACTGAACTAATCGACAGCATTGAATGATGTAAAAACAGTGCGAGGGATCGATCTTTCCTCTTTCAATTGATATATAATACTTCATGCAATCTCTAACAGAAGTGATGAAGTATTACGAATAGCTTAAGGCTACGCTACACGGCTCTCACTCGTGGAAGTAGAGAACGACTTTGAAAAGCGGTACGGTTCGCAGCCGTGGAATTAATCTAATAGTTTAATTCCAAATAAATATACAAGATAGGGGCCATGGCTTGTCAAAAAGTAACGTCGTCACAAACAAAAAGTTTCGTCCTCTCGAGACTTCAGGCTGATAACGTGTAAGACAGTCCTATCTTATATTGCGGCCGATACATTTCCACCGTTCCAGATAGCCCCAAACATTTTAACAGCATTACGATCGGGCGAATTAGTGTGTCAGTTGATGGAAGATGGGTTGCGTTCACCAAACCAAGAACGGGTGCATGCACGGCTGTTGGTGTACTGGAACACGGGAAGAGTCCACTGCATACCTAACACGAAGATGAAGGAGCAGTGTTTGGTCACTGAGAATATTGATATAAACATCCTAGCTCCAGCATGAAGTTTTAATCTCTCAGGGAGTCTCAATTCGGCGCACACTCTGCTGCAGAGTTAATATTCATTCTGGTAATAATCCCACCCAGACTATAACTAAGCCATTCTCCCAATATCCCTTATTCCAACGGTGGTAGACCCTCAAGTCTGCAGGGGATGTTCTGTGAAGTTTGTAAGGCAGTAGATGAGATACTGGCAGCAGTAAAGCTCGTGAGTCGCGCTTGGGTAGTTCAGGCGTCGGAGCACTTTCGCCAGAAAGGCAAACATCCCAGGTTCGAGTCCCCGGCACACAATTTTAATCTACCAGGAAGTTCCATACCCCTACATCTTCATGATAGCTTAAATGTGCGGATCCTAGCCATGGTACAATAAACACCGCGGAAACGTCCGGGCTGAACTATAATCTCCACACACTGCGCGTTAAACATCACATTGGGCCGACGCTACATTTGTCATTTAGCATAATTTCAAATGAGGCAAAATCGAGACTCTTAGGAGACACTACATGCCTGCAGTAAGCTACTGCCCCGTTTCTGTGTCTTTTGGCCCCATAGATAGGTGCGGAGTTTTGCGCCGCTGAGGGCAATATCCTTTTACAAGGTACCAGACTCGAAATATCCACAGCATGTAGTCCTGCCTGCAGTGTTCATTCTGAAACTGGTGAGATGGACCTGCATTCAGAAACAGCAGCAGTTCCTGTCGGGTTTAAGTCATTGACGAGGAGTGACACTTGTCTCCGGTCGCTGTCGGCTACAATGTCTTTACGGCCTCTGTTCTTACCCCGTGTTATACGGCTACGAGTAATACACCGTTACTTTTTCACGTGCGGGACAACCCGCGTTGATACGACAACAAATGTGGCAGCATCATTCACAATGTGGTCACTGACACGTCCAAACACTACAGCTTCTGTCTTTCCGCTGTACTGCTACGTCTATACATCGATCAGTCTTACTGCGCTGGTTCCATACACATAAATCACTCCATTGCGATGGCTTGCAACGATGGAGTGTTACATGAACACCTGGTACCAGTCCTACACCATTCGCAGTTATTCAAAGCGACCACTGTGCTCTTTTAAGATGGTGGCTAATACGATATCTGGTGAACTTATTTCATTCTTGTTAGTGGGATGATATAGTTTCGTTGCAATCGTTCACGGATCTTTGAGAAAAACACAGAAGCCATCGTGCTGCATTTCTCATGTCTTAGACGTGACATGCATTACTGACGTTGTTTCATGACAGTGATGTTCTGGTCACTAAAATCACTTTCGCTAGAGTGCTAGTGCGTTACGCTAATAATAATAATTACATGTGGTTCAATGGCCACATATTTCAATTGTACGGAACTTCGGCCACACGCATCTTCCTAACCTACGCCACTACTGCCGGGGAAAGACGACCTACTGTCTGACGCGCATTCCGAATCACGTGTCGTTCCTGGCTAATTTCAGATTATTGAGAAGTGAAGGCTATGTTAAAGACAGAGTGAAGTATTCCGTGTTCGACCCTGAATCTGATTCCTCTACCTTTCGGATTCCCGACCGTGCGTAACCGATGACTAGCCTCTAGATACCACACATCTATGTCGATGACGCAAGAGCTTAATGTCAAGGGTTTCTCAGCCTTTGTACTAAAAGCGCCCGTCAGTACGAGCTGTATTTCTCTCTGACTATGTCAAGCAACTTGACCGCAAAATGTAATTTTTAGTTGCATAAAATGTGAATGTAAAAAATACATTACTGGCCATTAAAATTGCTACACCAAGAAGAAATGCAGATGATAAACGGGTATTCATTGGACAAATATATTATACTAGAACTGACATGTGATTACATTTTCACGCAATTTGGGTGTATAGATCCTGAGAAATCAGTACCCAGAACAACCACCTCTGGCCGTAATAATGGCCTTGATACGCCTGGGCATTGAGTCAAACAGAGCTTGGATGGCGTGTACAGGTACAGCTGCCCATGCAGATTCAACACGATACTACAGTTCATCAAGAGTAGCGACTAGCGTATTGTGACGAGCCAGTTGCTCGGCCACCATTGACCAGACTTTTCAATTGGTGAGACATCTGGAGAATGTGCTGGCCAGGGCAGCAGTTGAACGTTTTCTATATCCAGAAAGACCCGTACAGGACCTGTAACATGCGGTCGTGCATTATCCTGCTGAAATGTAGGGTTTCGTAGGGAACGAATGAGGGGTAGAGTCACGGGTCGTAGCACATCTGAAATGTGACGTCCACTATTCAAAGTGCCGTCAATGTGAACAAGAGGTGACCGAGACGTGTAACCAATGGCACCCCATACCATCACGCCGGGTGATACGCCAGTATGGCGATAACGAATACACGCTTCCAATGTGCGTTCACCGCGATGTCGCCAAACACGGATGCGACCATCAGGATGCTGTAAACAGAACCTGGATTCATTCGAAAAAACGACATTTTGCCATTCGTGCAACCAGGTTCGTCGTTGAGTACACCATCGCAGGCGCTCCTGTCTGTGATGCAGCGTCGAAGGTAACCGCAGTCATGGTCTCCGAGCTGATAGACCATGCTGCTGCAAACGTCGTCGAACTGTTCGTTCAGATGGTTGTCTTGCAAACGTCCCAATCTGTTGACTCAGGGATCGAGACGTGGCTGCACGATCCGTAACAGTCATGCGGATAAGATGCCTCCACCTCGACTGCTAGTGGTACGAGGCCGTTGGGATCCAGCACGGCATTCCGTATTACCGATTCCATATTCTGATAACAGTCATTGGATCTCGACCAACGCGAGCAGCAGTGTCGCGATACGATAAACCGCAGTCGCGATAGGCTACAATCTGACCTTCATCAAAGTCGGAAACTTGATGGTACGCATTTCTCCTCCTTACACGAGGCATCACAACAACGTTTCACCAGGCAACGCCGGTCAACTGCTGTTTGAGTATGAGAAATCCGTTGGAAACTTCCCTCATGTCAGCACGTTGTAGGTGTTATCACTGGCGCCAACCTTGTGTGAATGCTCTGAAAAGCTAATCATTTGCATATCACAGCATCTTCTTCCTGTCCGTTAAATTTCGCGTCTGTAGCAATTTTAATGGCCAGTAGTGTACACTGGGATATACAGGGTGTCGATAGTCAAACTTCTAGTTTCAGAACGTTGTAGAAAGAGAATCACTGCTCAGAATGGCGACAAATTTGAACTATTGTTGACTGGGGGAAACGTCAAGTAACACTCATAATTTGATGAGTAGATGGAGCTGTAAGCTACAGAATATGCATACTAAAAGGCGCGCGGCTCACTGCTGTGCCTTAATTTGCGTCCGAGACGCCCATCACGGCTGCCTCCATGAACGACCGCTGGCTGATGGATGCGCTGTTTTATAAGAATGGTGCTGTGCGCCAGTAGCCCTGCAGAAGTTCCGGATACTCAAAGGTATGAAAATAGGCATTGGTCCGATGTCTGCTAAGTGACTGGAGAAATGATTATAAAATTCGAAGAGACAGTTTCTTTTGAAGTGCAATGTGGCAGAGGTCCGAAGCCAGTTGATCCGATGTCAGTTGAAGATGTGGTCACAGCATTACAGAAGGGGTCGAGTTGTGGTGTGTAAACATACAGTGCACAGGGAATTGCCCGAATGCTGGACATGCCTGTGAGTACGGTGCGCAAAATCCTGCGAAATATCCTGCATAGATATCCACAGAAAATCATCCAAGTTCACCAGTTCCTTCCTGCTGACCTGCTGGCAAGACGAACGTTCGGTGTGTAATTTCTTCGTCGCATGGGAGTGGACAATGCATGGCCATAAAAGATTCTGTGGACAGACGAAGTCCACTTCCATCTCCAAGGACATGTCAATAAGAGGAGATACAGAATATGGGAAATGGAAAATCCGCACGCACATCAACCAGTACCACTACATTCTGCAAAGCTGACTGTGTGGTGCGGTTTGATGGCATTGTTTATAGCAGAGCTGTAGTTTTCGAGGAAATGAGTCCTGCGGGTATTATTACCTGTACTGTCACTGGTAAACGCTATGGGAGTTTTTTTCTGCGCCAATGCCATTCCAACCCTTCGACAGCATGGATGTGCGAGTAGTATCATTTTTACGCAAGGTGTCGCTCCGCAGCACATTGAATAGTCTGAGAAGCGGCTGCTGAAGTAGTATTTCGGAAATGCTAGAACAGCCAACATTTCCCTACAGCTTGGCCGTCCAGTTAACCTGATCTTAATCCTTGTGACTTGTGGCTGTTGAGTTTTCTGAAAGATGTTGTGTTCAGTACTCCATCTACATCTACCGGGTAATCAAAAAGTCAGTATAAATTTGAAAACTTAATAAACCACGGAATAATTTAGATAGAGAGGTAAAAATTGACACACATGCTTGGAATGACATGGGGTTTTATTAGAACCAAAAACAAAAAACAAAGTTCACAAAATGTCCGACAGATGGCGCTGGACAGCAAATCGTCAGTGACTGCGCATGACAATCGTGTATAAAAGGAGCTGTAATGAGAGAAAGAACCATCTAGAGGGTTGAATCCCCTCCTTCGAAAGCGTCAGATTGCAAAGCCTGGGCTACTCTCAGGGTGGAATCTCCGTCTTCGAAGATTGTGTCTGTCTGTCTGTCTGCCCGCCCGCCCGCCCGCCGCTTGCTGCTGTAGCTGTTCGTCCGTCCGTCCGTCCGTCCGTCCGCCTGCCTGCTCGCTGTCCGTCGCCGTTGCCGCCGCCGCCGCCGCCGCCGCCGCCGCCGCTGCTGCCTGCTGTCCATCCGTCTGTTCGTCGCCGACCATCGCTGCCGCCGCCGCCGACGACGACGACGCCACCGCCTGCTGCCCGTCCGCCTGTCCGTCGCCGTTCGTCTGCAATGAGTACTCCCACCTCCACTGTCATCTACACCTCCCCCTTCCCCTCTCCCACAGTCACTTCATGGAGTGCCGCCCCTGGCCTCCCTCCTTACACCTCCTCTCCCCTTCCCCCACTTACTCATCCCCCTATCTCCTCCCCTGCTGTATACCCACACCTCTACACCCTTCCTCCAGCCTCCACACCATCAACAGCTCCCACTACTACCCCCGCCCTCACGTACGCCTCTGTTGCCGCCTCTGCTGCCGCCCCTCAGGTAGTCGGCTTCCCCTCTCTCACCCACCCCGTCACTTCGTCACCTGCATCTCCCGCACGCATCACGTCGCGCCGAGCCACCATCGCCACCACTGAACCGGCTGCTTCTCCCGGCGCCTCCACTACGCCACAGGGATCTGCCACCCGCCACCTCCCTCTCCTCCCCGTCCCTCTCCCCTCCTCCCAGCCTCCAGTCTCCAAAAAACCCCAAAAGCGCGTCATTACCGACTCTGCTCCCACCACTTCGCACAAAAAGTCAACACCACCCCCCCTCCCCCTGCCGTCTCCATGGACACCACCCCTCCTCCTACCACCCATACCTCGGCCCCCACCATCCACACCTTTGTCCTGTCAACTCCCGATCCTAAGGTCCTCGACGCTCGTACCCTCACCATGGAGATAAGAAAGTACTTACCTAGTGCTCCCATCTCCCAACTCATTCCCCGCAGGGACTCAGTCCTTATCAAGTCCCTGTCCCCATCCTTTCACACCGACCTCCTGCAAAAACCCCCATGAGTTATTTTTGGCCCCCACACCTCTCTGACACCCTTCCTTTCCACTTCCACTCCTCGTCAGCCCCAGTCTCCCCGTCGGCCCCCCACCTACACTGCTGTGATCACCAAGCTCAGCCCGGTGATCACAGAACTGAACTCCCACCTGGACTTGGAAATCCGCTCTGCCCGCCGTATCCACAATACCTCTGGTCCCACCTACCTCATGCGGGTATTCTCTGAGTCCGCCCCATCCATTGACCATCTCCTCACCCAGGGTGCCCTCATATACCACCGTCGCCACCCTGTTGAATCCTCCAAATCCCCTCCCCAATCCTACCGTTGCCAGCGGTGCCTGATGTACAATGACCACCTGACTCCCAACTGCAAAAACCTCCCCACCTGTCCCCATTGCAAGGCCTCCCACTTTCTTAAGAACTGCCCCAACCTCGCTGCTCCTCCTTCCTGTAATACCTGCAATGGCCCCCACCCCACCTACTCCCACAAGTGTAAAGCTAAACCCCCTCCAGCCATCCCTGAGCTCACAGTCCCAGTTCGTCCCGTCGATCCCCCTGTCCATCCCAACAATTCCATCCGTCCACCCCCCACGGCTGAGGACATCATCCGGTTCCTTACCGTTGTACTCCAAAACATTCACCCTTTTCAGCGCCCCCACGCCTTCCAACAAATCTCCCTTGCCGCTCGCTCCGTTTTCCACCTGAACACCTTCGCCACTTACTCTCACAACCAAGCCCACTTCACCTTCACCCGCCTCAACACCCTCGTTTAAGTCTCTTCCCTTCCCTCTCTTCCCCCCCTCCTTCCCGCCATGGCGCGGCACGAGTATCGCATCCTCTTCCAGAACATTCGCTCCAACAAATACCTCCTCATGCACACCCTCTACCACCACCAGGTCGACACCTTCCTCTTGAACGAAACCTTTCTCCAGCCCCACCATTCTATCCGCACCTCTCCCTATATCCTCCACCGCACTGGCACTCCTGGTCCTCGTGCGCAGGGTGGAGTCGCGATTGGCCACCTTAAGCATGTCCCCGTCCGGCCACAACCCCTCCTCAATGACCCCACTGAACACCTTATCCTTAGCGTCTTCTTCCCCTCACTCACCATTACCTGTGCCACAATCTATGTCTGCTCCACTGCTCCTCTTCCTTATGACTTCATCTCGCACATTGACCGCACCTTCTCCACCTATGTGATTGCCGCCGACCTCAACATCCATAGCCGCACTCCTGCTGCCCTTCGGCGGTGGCATCAGTTCCTCTCCACAATCCAAGGTGACCTTGTTCCCCTTCCCCAGCACACCCGACCCGAAAGTGACACCACCCCCAATGTTGTCATTGCCTCCGCCAACCTCCTCGGGCGTATCACTGTCGCCGTCCTTGACCCCACAGGTAGCGATCACCTCCCTGTCCCTCTCACCATAACGTCTGCTCACCGCCCCCCTCCGGCTCCGCACCCTGCACCCCCTCCCAAGGTCGTCCATGACTATCACCGTGCCAACTGGGATGCCTACCGGGACTCCATCTCCACCCAGGTCGAAAGCCACCCCCTTACCTATCGCCATCCTGACGACATCATCCACACCTCGTCCTTCCTTCAGAAGGTAATTACTGACGCCGTGGAGGCCCATGTTCCTACTAAAACCATCCACCCATACCATCCCACTCTCCCTCTGCGGGCTGTCCTCCTCCTCCGTGAATCCCGCTGCCTCTATCGCTCCTTCCTGCGCACTCGTGACAGGGATACACTCCAACGCCACCGGCAAATACAGCGACACGTACGGAACCTTATTACAGCAACGAAACGCCGAGACTGGCGCCAGACCTGCACACGACTCAACGCCACCCTCCCTATCAACTCCTCCAAGTACTGGTCCGCCTTCCATCGCCTTACTGGCTCCCTTTCCGCTCCCCACTACCCCCTCCTCCATAACGATCGCCCCGTTCCTGACAACCTCAGTAAGGCCAACCACTTCGCTTCCCACCTTTCCGAGGTCTTCTCTATCCCCGATGATCCCCTCTTTGATTATTCTCTTTTCCCCACTGTCATGGAACGTGCCGATACCTCGGTCGCTCCACTTGCTCCTAGTCTCCAGGACTTGGGGCAGTTGCCCCCCTCCAACATAAACACTCCCATCACAGCACAAGATATTAAACTTATCCTCCGGTCCAAATGCAACACGGCCCCAGGTCACGACTGTGTGACCTACCGTCACCTTTGAGAAAGCCCCTATTCCTTCCTGACTGTCCTCGCCCATCTCTATAATGTCATCCTCTCTACTGGCTTCTACCCTGACCTGTGGAAGACCTCCCGCATCCTCTTATTCCTCAAACCCAATAAACCCCCTTCTGCCGCCTCTTTCTATCGTCCCATCTGCCTCACCTCCATCTTCAATAAAGTCTTTGAATCCCTCCTCTCCCGCCGTATCCATCAGCACCTTGCTCAACACCACCTCCTCCCCCTTACCCAGTGTGGCTTCCGACCCTCCTTCTCTGCTGAAGACCAACTCCTTAACCTTGTTCACCTTCTGTCCCTCCAGCTCAACTCCCGTCGCTCCGCCATTTTTGTTTCCCTTGACCTCCAAAATGCCTATGACCGTGTATGGCATCCCGGTCTCCTCTTTAAACTCCAAATCTACGCCCTGCCTATCAATTTTGTCCATCTGGTCGCTTCCTTCCTCTCGCACCGTCCTTCCTATGTCACCCTCCACTACACCAACTCCCGTATCTTTTATCCCACGTCTGGTGTTCCTCAGGGTTCTGTCCTCTCCCCTCTCCTTTATCTCTTGTATACAGCTGATATGCCCAAGCCACCCCCACCAGTCCACCTTCTCCAGTATGCTGATGACACTGCCTTCCTGGCTCTCTATCCTACCCTTCAACGGTCTCAACGTACCCTCCAAACCCACCTTAACCAGTTTACCACTTGGTGTAACCAGTGGTTCCTCCATCTCAACCCCTCCAAAACCCAGGCAATCATCATAGGCCGCACCACTCGCTCCTTTCGCCTCCATGATTTCTACCTCACCCTTCATGGTCGTCCCATCCAGCTCACCCCCACCCTGAAATACCTTGGCCTCATCCTCGACCGACACCTCACCTGGACCCCTCATCTCTAGACCGTCCAGCAGAAAGCCCATTCCCACCTCCGCCTTCTGAAACTCCTGTCTGGCCGGACATGGGGATTGCATCCTTCTACCATCCTCCACACCTACAAATCCCTCATCCGTCCTATCCTCTGTTATGCCAGCGTTGCCTGGATCTCCGACCCCACCCACTTTTACAAGGCCCTCCAAATCCTTGAACGCCATGCACTCCGCCTAGCCTTCCGTATCGCCTTCCTTCCCCCACACGGCTCCTGTATGAACTGATCCCCTTCCCCCACCTCCTCCTGTTCCTCCAACATCTCCGCATCCTTTACATTGTCCGCAGGCTTGACCCCCCCACCCTCTGGTTTCCTCCTTCCTCTCCACCCCCCGCCCATTGCCGCGCCTCTATCGCTGTATCCCTCCCTCTCTCCACCTCCACACCCTCCATCTCCTTCATCAGGGCAATTTCCAACACCTCCCCCTCCCGGATGACGAACTTCGCCGTGACATCTACCCTTCCTTCCAACTATAACCTGGCCTTGTTCCCCGCCCCTCCCCAGGGCCCCCTTTTTCCTCTTCCCTCCTTCTCCCAGAGCGGATTTTCCTCCTTCCCCCCCCCCCTCCCCTGAGACCCTGCACCCCATACTTGCCTCTTTCCTTCCCACATCCCTCCCTACCTGGCTCTCCTCAGCGCGCCCCCCGCTCTTCTCCCCCATCTCTTCCCCTCCCTCCCTTCTTCCGGTCTCCATCATCTCCTTGCGCCTGGCAGATCCTCTGTTTTGATCATCGTCAGTGTGCCACATCAGTGTTGTGTTTAGTGCCGTTTCTCTTGTGCGTCAAGAGGTGTGATTTTAATTGTGTACTGCCTTGAGGTTCACTGTCAGTGTTTGTTATGTGCTACGCAATCCGTCGATACCTTTTATGCTCCAGTCATACTGTGCCTTGTGTTCTTTTAATTGTCGCAGTGTGTGGCTTTTTGTGTGTGCTTCTTTTAACCAGTTTTTCATCTCCATTTTACAGTCACCCCGTTTTTTGTCTATTGCCTTCCATGATGTTCCCCCTTTTTTTATATCTATGTTCACCATATTCTCTCCTTTGTTATAGTTTTTTAAATGTCTTCTATTGTTTGTTCTATGTCTTTCGGCTGAAGAGCAGCGCATATGCTGCTGCCAGCCCGCCCCGATGGGGAATTGAAATACAATAAAGAAAAAAAAAAGAGAGAGAATCAGATGCGCCAGCAGTCGCAGCATGTTGACGTTACCTGAAAAGACGCTTTTAGTGAAGCTGTATCATCAGAATGTGGAATGTGCTAGTTCAGCGTTACGATCCTATCGCCATAGGAAGGTCCGTTGACAAATGCAGCTGTGGCGAGAATGATTTCGAAGTTCGAAGCCACGGGTTGTTTAGACGATAGGCCCCGTAGTGGCCGACCGAGCACAAGGCATAATGCTGCTGAGACAGTTCAGGAAGAGATGGAGACTGTAGATTGTTCGTCTATGAACGGGGAAGTCAGCGCTCGTTCAGTCGCACGTTGCACCGGCATTCCATACACTACTGCTTGGTTGGCACTTAGGCGTACCCTCCGATGCTATCCGTACAAAATCCATCGGCATCATGAACTGTTACCTGGCGATTTAGTGAAGCGGAGGGCATTTGCGGTGTGGGCGTTTCAAAAGACGGCGGAAGGTGACGATTGTTTGAGTAACGTGTTGTGGACCGACGAAGCTCATTTCACGCTCCGAGGGTCTGTCAACGCCCGCAACTGCAGAATTTGGGCTACCGAAAATCCTAGAACTGTCGTGGAAACTCCATTGCACGACGAGAAAGTCACGGTATGGCTCTGAGCACTATGAGACTTAACATCTTAGGTCATCAGTCCCCTAGAACTTAGAACCACTTAAACCTAACTAACCTAAGGACATCACACACATCCATGCCCGAGGCAGGATTCGAACCTGCTACCGTAGCAGTCGCTCGGTTCCGGACTGAAGCGCCTAGAACCGCACGGCCACCGCGGCCGGCAATGTCCAACTGCGACTGTCCGCGTGTAGTGTGATTAATGAGGAAATGTGCGAACGTTTTCTAAATGTTTGAATGTTTACGAATGGTGTAAATGAGTCACGACTTGGATGTGGATAAACCGCCTATAAACCATATCCAGACTGGAGACTGGCCGGCACACCGTCCCCTGTCGTTAATCCGATTGGTCTGGGGCCGGGGGCCGGCGCACCTCGCCGATCCGGAAACGGCGCTTCAACAAGCGCGGCTATTCCGGTGGAAATGCAGTGTGGGATAGCATATATTTCAACATCAGAGTCCTAGGAATTATATGTTTATTTTTTGTCATTTTGCCCCTGGATTCAATCCACGATCATTGAACTTTGCACTGCGTTTTTTAAAGCAACCCTAGCATAAATTTGATGGCCTTGATTCATGGTCTAGGAATATATCATAGTATCTAAGATACAGCTGTGTCTAGTGAAAACTGTTTGCTCATGAGTCTTAGTTTCCTATACAATTCCGGCCACAGCTATATCAGAGATTTGATGTTTTTCCGGATTCCTGATATTCACAGTACACTCGTGAAATGGTCGTACGGGAAAATCCCGACGTCGTCGCTACCTCAGAGATGGCGTGCCCAATGGTCGTGCGCGGATTTAAATTTTAATAAGCTGCCATCGTAGCAGCAGTAACCGATCTCAAAACTGCGCCAGACACTTCTTGTCTTATGTAGGCTTTGCCTAACGCAGCGCCGTATGCTGCCTGTTTACATATCTCTGTATTAGAGTACGCATGCCCATACCAGTTTCTTTGCCGCTTCAGAGTATACAGGGTAGTCCACTGATCGTGACCGCGCCAAATATCTCACGAAATAAGCGTCAAACGAAAAAACTACAAAGAACGAAACTTGTCTAGCTTGAAGGGGGAAACCAGATGGCGCTATGGTTGGCCCGCTAGATGGCGCTGCCATAGGTCAAACGGATATCAACTGCGTTTTTTAAAAATAAGTACCCCCATTTTTATTACATATTCGTGTAGTACTAAAGAAATATGAATGTTTTAGTTGGACCACTTTTTTCGCTTTGTGATAGATGGCGCTATAATAGTCACAAACGTATAAGTACGTGGTATCACGTAACATTCCAGCAGTGCGGACGGTATCTGCTTCGTGATACATTACCCGTGTTAAAATGGACCGTTTACCAATTGCGGAAAAGGTCGATATCGTTTTGATGTATGGCTATTGTGATCAAAATGCCCAACTGGGGTGTGCCATGTATGCTGCTCGGTATCCTGGACGACACCACCCAAGTGTGTGGACCGTTCGCCGGATAGTTACGTTATTTAAGGAAACAGGAAGTCTTCAGCCACATGTGAAACGTCAACCACGACCTGTAACAAATGATGATGCGCAAGTAGGTGTTTTAGCTGCTGTCGCGGCTAATCCGCACATCAGTTGCAGACAAATTGCGCGAGAATCGGGACTCCACACACGAGTATTGTTTATTGGCGTCCACTTTCTGTGATGGGAAATGATTTGTGGACTCCAGCATGATGAATTATTCCTGTATGCAGGTGAGTTTCCACTTGCTGTGGCCTTCGGAGCAGCCACCCAACGATACTGTCGTCGCGGCTGGGGACCAGCTGGAGGAAGCAGACTGCGGAGAGGACGACGAGCAGGTGCTGCAGCGGCTGCTGTGGCGCCAGGCGCACCCTGTGGGGGAGCAGCTGTCGTACCCACAGAACCTGGCCAGGAACACGGCCAGGCTCGCCTGCCCCACGAAGCTCACGCTCTGCCCAGACGTTGACATGCTGCCCCCTGCAGGCTTCGATGTCAACGCTGCACTCACGGAGCTGTTCAGCCGCCAGCCACCCTGTATCAGGTATCGTCATAAGAGTTCACAACCTTGAGTTACTTTGTTATGCTACCACTTGCAGCTGAACCACCTGGAAGTGCTCAACAGGTATTCACAAATCTTCAGAAATGTCAGAAACCAAGTCATGAGCATGAGCCTATAGTCGTCGATGGATGTATTGGGAGGATTCACATAATCCACCTGTCAGTATCCAGAGTAGTTCCTATTTGCAACTAGACCCTCTGGAATTACCTCATTTGGTATTTGTCGATACCTAGAAACTATGAGAAACCGTGCCATCTGCACTACTTCCACAGCTGTTGATGGATGTATCTTGGGGGACTCACACAGCAAACACGGCCATCGAAGTTTTCTCAGATGTCGATCTGAGTTACAATCAGCGATATTTCTGGACCAGGAATGTACTTCCAGCTCGTGATCGTACACTTCCAAACATGTGTGGACACTTCAATCAGCACGACAAGCTCCACTGTACGCGTATTGCTGAACGATCCTATCCTCCCAAAGAAAGTCAATCATTTTGGTCGGATGAACATGAACATTGAGCACGCACAAACGTTTCACGTGCATTAACGATCTAGAGAACTCAATGAAACTATTTTGTAGAGCGTAACGATGAGACCAACAACTTATGCCATTACAGAAATGCTTACAGATTCTTAAGGCACGTCCATCGTACAACACACAAAAAAGTAACTCGTCGAACAAGTCTACAACAGCACAGTTTCGATACTGTTGAACAAGTTCAAGTCTTTCTGGCCAATACACCATAGCCAACACTAATACAGAGACATCAGTCTAGTTTGGAGCTCCATGTGTACCAGGGTTAATTAAAACGTTGAAGGAGACATATGTCTTTTCAGTGGTTTGTTTGGATGATGAGCTGTTTCATTATAACATGGAGATCGGTTGCCAAAGGAGCTCGATAACAGTTTACAGAATTTCACGCTAGGTCATTTAGCTTACTTATCTTATACTAAAGCCATTCAAGCTCAATAACCGTTTACAGACTTCGCCGTTTCAGAAATCCTGATCTATGTATGAAAGCACATTATCATCCAAGCTTTGGAATTAGGATGATTCACTTTCTTTATTCTCAACGGCAGTAGACGAAAAACATGCAGTAAAAATGTAAGTCCTATCATGTTAGCTGAACTAAGTCATGATCATAGATTGCCACATGCCAGGGACTACACGCTGCAGATGCAGAACTATGATGTGCTCATAATAAGGTGACCCAACAGTGTAATGTCTGTGTCTTGTAAGCTGATATGTCGAGATAGTCTAGCTGCCGGCCGGAGTGGCCGAGCGGTTATAGGCGCTTCAGTCTGGAGCCGCGCGACCGCTACGGTCGCAGGTTCGAATCCTGCCTCGGGGATGGATGTGTGTGATGGCCTTAGGTTAGTTAGGTTTAAGTAGTTCTAAGTTCTAGGGGACTGATGACCTCAGAAGTTAAGTCCCATAGTGCTCAGAGCCATTTGAACCATTTGATAGTCTAGCTCAATAACTCCACTGTTCAGACAATTTTTATCAACTAGGTATCGTCTAGTCCGAAGCCTAAACACATTCTTTTAGCAGTTGTTTTTAATCACTATCTGCAAGTAGAAAACTGTCACAGCCATTTACGTATTCAGACCCATGTAAAAAAATAATTGTTATTTACTGTGAAAATAAAGCGAAGTTAAATTTTGTTCCTTTACTGTTATTCAATAACTCTAATGTGATATAAAATCCAGTTGAAAGTGTAATGACGAGTTGTAAAACAAACCTGCATACGTTGTGACAACTGTGAGGGTTATTGCTCGATAATACTTTACTAAAGGGGATGATTATTGAACGGAATGGACAGTGTCTTGAAAGGAGGGTATAAGATGAACATCAACAAAAGCAAAACGAGGATAATGGAATGTAGTCGAATTAAGTTGGGTGATGCTGCGGGAATATGATTAGTTAATAGATCAATAACGAACTTAAAACGGATGTCTTACGACGTCCGCCCCGAGCAGATGCAACGAACAAAAGCGAACAAAATGAGATTTAACAAACAAAAAAAGAAAAAAAAGTGGTCAGCGTGACGGATTGCCGTCCTACGGGCCCGGGTTCGATTCCCAGCTGGGTCGGGGATTTTCTCCGCTCAGGGACTGGGTGTTGTGCTGTCTTGATCATCATTTCATCCCCATCCGGCGCGCAGGTCGCCCAATGTGGCATCGAATGTAATAAGACCTGCACCAAGGTGGCCGGACCTGCCTCGTAAGGGGCCTCCCGGCCAATGACGCCAAACGCTCATTTCCATTTCCAATGAATCACCGTCTCCGAACTGTTTCTCAGCTGTATGCAGTACACAAGCTGAAAAATGTGTGCATATCCTTCAGCATTTAGTGTTCTGTTAAAGCAGTAAGAGGACCACACTTTGACTACGAAAAACACTCTCACACCATAACATCACTTCCTTCCTATTTTACTGTTGTTATCACGCATTATGTCAGCTGAGGTGTTCCAGGTATTCGCCAAACCCAAAACCTTCCCTCTTATTGCCACAGGGTATAACGTGATTCATAATTCTAAATCACTCGTTTCCAGACCGCCGCTCTCCAGTGGCGTCGCTCTGCTTTTGATTGTCGACAGGAATGTGCGGCTCATGAGGAGCTGCACAAACACTGTACTCCAAGCTTTCCAACTCCCTACGCTGAGTCACTGTGCTGGCAGCACTTCAGAACTCACGAGTGACTCCTTTCTCTGATTTCACGCTATTTTTTACTACCGCCCTCTGCAACACTCGACGATCCCTGTCCGTCCGTACGTGAGGCCTGCCTGGTGTAGAGTTATCTGTGATTGTTACTGCCCTTTGGACTTCACAATCACATCACCAACAGTCACCTTGGGAACCTTTACGAAGGCTGAATTCTCCAGGAAGGATTTATTACTCAGGTGAAATCAATACTAACGAGGCTACCTTCGACATTGCCAAGTTCTCCTCGCCGGCCCAATCTTCTTCTCGACTTATAACACGATACTCCCCGGCTCCGTGTACACTGATAGCGCCGCCTCTCTTGAGACCTAGTGATCTATTACTGCACATTACATAGTGTGCTCGTATACTAGTCAGATCACAAATTGAGTTCGCCTTGATGCAAACACCGTGTTATTTCTTTATTTCTTTACTATCCCAAACTAGTTTCGGCGACAAATATCACCATCATCAGTGGGTTTTTTTTTTAATCTAAAACATTCAGAAAATGGTATGGTTGTACAAACACAGTAAAACATAATTACACTTTTACAAATCGTCTTTTGTAATATAGTTTTATATTGATACTTTTATACCACCTTATTTATTGTATGCTACAGCATGTTTTAAGCTATTATTGGCGCTGTTTGTGACATATTTTCTATGCTCTTTTTCTATTGCCGTCTTTTTATACTTAGCGAACATCATGTCATCTGCAACCATGTGAGCGGCTGTTAGTAAACAAATAATCAAAGGTGAACGTTTACATACGAAGTTCACCTTTGAGTATTTGTTTACTAACAGCCGCTCACATATTTGCAGATGACATGATTTTATTTCTGCCGATTGTTCAGCAGAGCTTGTACTTTTGCGAGTGAATCCGATTTGGAATTTGGGTTATTTGCACTGACTCTGATTTCTAACTCAGTTTACCAATGGGCACTTCGATTATTTTCGTCCTTGATTGACACTTAAGGTGAATTCATCGTGTTGAATTAAACTACCACTTATTTGTGTTAGTGTCGAATATGACTTCGATTATTTTGCCGGCCGCTGTGACCGAGCGTTTCTAGGCGCTTTAGTCCGGAACCGCGCTGCTGCTATGGTCGCAGGTTCCAATCCTGCCCCTGGCATGGATGTGTGTGATGTCCTTAGGTTAGTTAGGTTTAAGTAGTTCTAAGTTCTAGGGGACTGATGACCATAGATGTTAAGTCCCATAGTGCTTAGAGCCATTTGAACCATTTTTCGGTTATTTTAGCTGTGAACGCCGCCTGCATTTTCCAGCTAATTTGGTTATTTTAATTACATAGCTGTTCGCCAACCTGTACATTGGGGGATCGAGCTAAGCTTCAATTTACTCAGTTATGTAGAGTTTCTCGCCAGCCTACGAAATTTTGTGTGTTATTAATAACAATATCTTCATTTCTTAAACTTAAAATCTTTGTGGGTAATAACATTCCTGATATGGACAGGCCTGCTCATAGTTCCGACCTGAACCCAATGGAACACCTTTGGAATGAGTTAGAACGCTAACTTGGCTCCAGACCCCAGTGTCCAACGTTACTACCTTCTCTGGTTTCGGCTGCTGAGAAGGAACGGACTGCCATTCCTCCACAGGCATTCGGGCCCCACATTTAAAGTGACCCCAGCAGAGAACAGGTGAACGATAAACACATTTGATATTAATATCCAATAATTGTTGCCTGAATACTTTGGATAGAGGCTTGCGTGCCTCAGCGATACAGATGGCCGTACCGTAGGTGCAACCACAACGGAGGGGTATCTGTTGAGAGGCCAGACAAACGTGTGGTTCCTGAAGAGGGGCAGCAGCCTTTTCAGTAGTTGCAGGGGCAACAGTCTGGATGATTGACTGATCTGGCCTTGCAACACTAACCAAAATGGCCTTGCTGTGCTGGTACTGCGAACGGCTGAAAGCAAGGGGAAACTACAGCCGTAATTTTTCCGGAGGGCATGCAGCTTTACTGTATGGTTAAATGATGATGGCGTCCTCTTGGGTAAAATATTCAGGAGGTAAAATAGTCCCCCATTCGGATCTCCGGGTGGGGACTACTCAGAAGGACGTCGTTATCAGGAGAAAGAAAACTGGCGTTCTACGGATCGGAGCGTGGAATGTCAGATCCCTTAATCGGGCAGGTAGGTTAGAAAATTTAAAAAGGGAAATGGATAGGTTAAAGTTACATATAGTGGGAATTAGTGAAGTACGGTGGCAGGAGGAACAAGACTTTTGGTCAGGTGAATACAGGGTTATAAATACAAAATCAAATAGGGGTAATGCAGGAGTAGGTTTAATAATGAATAAAAAATAGGAGTGCGGGTACGCTACTACCAACAGCATAGTGAACGCATTATTGTGGCCAAGATAGACACGAAGCCCATGCCTACTACAGTAGTACAAGTTTATATGCCAACTAGCTCTGCAGATGATGAAGAAATTGATGAAATGTATGATGGGGTAAAAGAAATTATTCAGGTAGTCAAGGGAGACGAAAATTTAATAGTCATGGGTGACTGGAATTCGAGAGTAGGAAAAGGGAGAGAAGGAAAGATAGTGGGTGAATATGGATTGGGGGAGAGAAATGAAAGAGGAAGCCGTCTGGTAGAATTTTGCACAGAACATAACTTAATCATAGCTAACACTTGGTTCAAAAATCATAAAAGAACGTTGTATACATGGAAGAATCCTGGAGATAATAAAAGGTATCAGATAGATTATATAATGGTAAGACAGAGATTTAGGAACCAGGTTTTAAATTGTAAGACATTTCCAGGGGCAGATGTAGACTTTGACCACAATCTATTGGTTATGACCTGTAGATTAAAACTGAAGAAACAGCAAAAAGGTGCGAATTTAAGGAGATGGGACCTGGATAAACTGACCAAACCAGAGGTTGTACAGAGTTTCAGGGAGAGCATAAGGGAACAATTGACAGGAATGGGGGAAAGAAATACAGTAGAAGAAGAATGGGAAGCTCTGAGGGATGAAGTAGTAAAGGCAGCAGACCATCAAGTAGGTAAAAAGATGAGGCTTAGTAGAAATCCTTGGGTAACAGAAGAAATATTGAATTTAATTGATGAAAGGAGAAAATATAAAAATGCAGTAAATGAAGCAGGCAAAAGGGAATACAAACGTCTCAAAAATGAGATCGACAGGAAGTGCAAAATGGCTAAGCAGGGATGACTAGAGAACAAATGTAAGGATATAGAGGCTTATCTCACTAGGGGTAAGATAGTTACTGCCTACAGGAAAATTAAAGAGACCTTTGGAGAAAAGAGAGCCCCTTGTATGAATATCAAGAGCTCAGATGGAAACGCATTTCTAAGTAAAGAAGGGAAAGCAGAAAGGTGGAAGGAGTATATAGAGGCTCTATACAAGGGCGATGTACTTGAGGACAATATTATGGAAATGGAAGAGAATGTAGATGAAGATGAAATGGGAGATACGATACTACGTGAAGAGTTTGACAGAGCACTGAAAGACCTGAGTCGAAACAAGGCCCCGGGAGTAGACAACATTCCATTGGAACTACTGATGGCCTTGGGAGAGCCAGTCCTGACAAAACTCTACCATCTGATGAGCAAGATATATGAGACAGGCGAAATATCCTCAGACTTAAAGAAGAATATAATAATTCCAATCCCAAAGAAAGCAGGTGTTGATAGATGTGAAAATTACCGAACTATCAGTTTAATAATTCACAGTTGCAAAATACTAACGCGAATTCTTTACAGACGAATGGAAAAATTGGTAGAAGCCGACCTCGGCGAAGATCAATTTGGATTCCGCAGAAATGTTGGAACACGTGAGGCAATACTGACCCTACGACTTATCATAGAAAATAAATTAAGGAAAGACAAACCTACGTTTCTAGCATTTGTAGACTTAGAGAAAGCTTTTGACAATGTTGACTGGAATACTCTCTTTCAAATTCCAAAGGTGGCAGGGGTAAAATACAGGGAGCAAAAGGCTGTTTACAATCTGTACAGAAACCAGATGGCAGTTATAAGAGTCGAGAGGCATCAAAGGGAAGCAGCGGTTGGGAAGGGAGTGAGACAATGCTGTAGCCTGTCCCCGATGTTATTCAATCTGTATATTGAGCAAGCAGTAAAGGAAACAAAAGAAAAATTCGGAGTAGGTATTAAAGTCCATGGAGAAGAAATAAAAACTTTGAGGTTCGCCGATGACATTGTAATTCTGTCAGAGACATCAACGGACTTGGAAGAGCAGTTGAACGGAATGGACATTGTCTTGAAAGAAGGACATAAGATGAACATCAACAAAAGCAAAACGAGGATAATGGAATGTAGTCGAATTAAGTCGGGTGATGCTGAGGGAATTAGATTAGGAAATAAGACACTTAAAGTAGTAAAGGAGTTTTACTATTTTGATAGCAAAATAACTGATGATGGTCGAAGTAGAAAGGACATAAAATGTAGACTGGCAATGGCAAGTAAAGCGTTTCTGAAGAAGAGAAATTTGTTAACATCGAGTATTGATTTAAGTGTCAGGAAGTCGTTTCTGAAAGTATTTGTATGTAGTGTAGCCACGTATGGAAGTGAAACATGGACGATAAATAGTTTATACAAGAAGAGAATAGAAGCTTTCGAAATGTGGTGCTACAGAAGAATGCTGAAGATTAGATGGGTAGATCACAAAACTAATGAGGAGGTATTGAACAGAATTGGGGAGAAGAGGAGTTTATGGCACAACTTGACTAGAAGAAGGGATCGGTTCGTAGGACTGTTCTGAGGCATCAAGGGATCGCCAATTTAGTATTGGAGGGCAGCGTGGAGAGTAAAAATCGTAGAGGGAGACCAAGAGATGAATACACTAAGCAGATTCAGAAGGATGTAGGCTGCAGTAGGTACTGGGAGATGAAGAGGCTTGCACAGGATAGAGTGGCATGGAGAGCTGCATCAAACCAGTCTCAGGACTGAAGACAACAACAACAACAACAAGCTAATGTTGTTTAAATCTGGATGTAAAATATGTTGTTTACAGGGTTATATACTGCTGATACACTAATTGAAAGCTTATTGGAGAAAAAAGATTACAGCATCCACAATTTTAATTAGACGGAATTGCTGGTGAGATTAATGTATTAAAAGTTGTATCAGAGGAGTTGTAGAGATGTAGCACAATACATAAACATTGACACACCAAAATGGAAAGCCAGTACAGGTAGTTTGCTCACGTCTTCTTATTGTGTAGGTGCTACATTTTTTGCTTCAAGTGCGGAAATTTATCTACATCTGCTGCTTAGAGTGCAAATCGCCGTAAAACTGCTTAGGAAACTGTAGTTTTCGTTGCAGCATACATTAAAAGTTCTTTCGGTTCCCTTCGTAGATGGAGCTCAGCAAGACCAGCGTGAGTTGTAATTAACTTAATCTTATCTTTTCGATGTAGCGCTAGTACTTGATACACGACGGATGTTCAATAAATAATGCTACACATATTTTTTCCGAAAGCAGGTTTGTTTTATTCAGATTTCAGCGCACCATATTATTCCCCACTCTTTTGGCTACAAAACCTTATTTTTCGGCATAATCTCTGCTCAACGCATCGGCTTTACGCCACGTTACTGGGAGGGCCTGTACCCACGCATGCATCCGCTCAGCCGCGCGGGTTAGCCGAGCGGTCTCGGGCGCTGCAGTCATGGACTGTGCGGCTGGTCCCGGCGGAGGTTCGAGTCCTCCCTCGGGCATGGGTGTGTGTGTTTGTCCTTAGGTTAATTTAGGTTAAGTAGTGTGTAAGCTTAGGGACTGATGACCTTAGCAGTTAAGACCCATAAGATTTCACACACATTTGAACCTTTTTTTTTTTTTTTTTTTTTTTTTTTAACCGCTCTACTGGTGGACGTCGGAACCAACGTCTTGTTGCATCAATAACCTCCCCATCATACACATAACGCTTCCTGAGGGGTGCATCCTTCATTAGCCTCAGCAGAAGGAAGTCGGAAGGTGCGAGATACGGGCTGTAGGGTGGAAGAGGAAGAAGTGTCCATTGAAGTTTTGTGAGCTTCTCTCTGGTGCCCAGGCAAGTGTGAGGCCTTGCGTTGTTATGGAGGAGAAGGTCTTTTGCATTTTTGTGGCGACGAACACGTTCAAGTCGTTTCTTTAATTTCCTGAGGGTGGCACAACACAGTTCACAACTGATCGCTGCACCATGAGGAGGACATTAAACAGAATAACCTCCACAGAATCCCAGAAAATCATCGCCAGGACTTTACCGCCTGAGCATGTGGCTTTCAACTTTTTCTCCGAAGGAGAGGTGGTATGGCGCACACCGGTTCGTAGTGATGAATCCCTGTTTCATCGTCTGTGACACTGTTCGACAAAACATTGTCACGACTAGCCTCGCAAGGCGCATGCAACTCCGCACAGAAGATCCTTCGTTGCTTTTTATGGCCTTCTGTTAGGCGGCGAAGAACCCAGGGGACACACACCTTTGAGTACCCAAAATGGTGTAGGAGTGGGTAAGCACTATTAACAGATGCCCAGTTGTGCAGCGAGGTGTTTGTAATCCGACGATCACACTGTCCGCACGTTCCAACATTTTACGAGTCAGCTCTGTTCGACCGACCAGCACATGGAAGGTCGGACAGGTTTGCGCTACCTTGTTGCGATGATGACGAACGCCTCGTCATCGTGCTTTTGTTCACTTCCAGGTCTCCGTAGATATTCTGGAAGCTCCCATGAGTATCTGGTCTTCCGCAAAAAGAAACTCAGTGACACCTCTCTGTTTGGAACGGAACTCCGGTACAGACGCCGCTCGGAAGAATACGTATATCGCCGCCACCTATCGGAACTTCATAAAACTGCTGGGGCTGACGCGGGAGTTTTCCACAATGTCCCACAAGAAATCCAGCATTTTTTCAACAGAAACTGGCCGAGAAAAAGGAGTGTTGTATTACTTATTGAACGCCCCTCGTATTTGCATTCATCATTGAAAATCCGTTCTTGCAATGTAACAAGTAGACTCTTACGACACAGTTTGCATATTAGTTAGAACGTTGACCTTTCAGAATTATCAATATTTCCAGTATCCCTTCCGTCAGTTAAATTAATCAGAACGTTCTACGAGGGTCACTCCAAAAGAAACGCACACTATTTTTTTAAAAATCCATCTTTTATTCTACATGTCTGAAAGTTTTACAGTGTGTAGATACATCCTTTAGGAACAATATTTTCATTTCTCCACATAATTTCCATCCCTCTCAACTGCCTTACGCCATCTTGGAATCAGCGCCTGTATACCCGCACGGTAAAATTCTGGAGCAACCGGTTGGAGCCACTGTTTGGCAGCGTCCACAAGGGAGTCATCATCTTCAAACCTTGTTCCAAAAAGAGTGTCTTTCAGTTTCCCAAAGAGATGATAGTCACATGGAGCCAAGTCAGGACTGTAAGGCGGGTGTTTCAGTGTTGTCCATCCGTGTTTTGTGATCGCTTCCATGGTTTTTTGACTGACATGTGGCAGTGTATTATCGTGCAACAGCAAAACATCCTGCTTTTGCCGATGTGGTCGAACACGACTCAGTCGAGTTTGAAGTTGCTTCAGTGTCGTCACATATGCATCAGAATTTATGGTGGTTCCACTTGGCATGATGTCTACAAGCAAGAGTCCTTCGGAATCGAAAAACACCGTAGCCATAACTTTTCCAGCAGAAGGTGTGGCTTTGAATTTTTCTTTCTTGGATGAATTTTCATGATGCCACTCCATTGATTGCCTCTTCGTCTCTGGTGAAAAATGATGGAGGCATGTTTCATCACCTGTCACAATTATTCCAAGAAATTTATCTCAACCATTCTCCTATTGTTCCAAACGTTCGCTGCATACCATTTTTCTTGTTTCTTTGTGAGCCACTGTCAACATCCTGAGAACCCACCTGGCCCAAACCTTTTTTAACGCTAACACTCTCAGTATTCTGCAAACACTTCCTTCCCCTATCCCAACGTAGCGTGACAATTCGTTCACTGTGATGTGTCTGTCAGCAGTCACCAATTCGTTAACTCTCTGGAGTGTGTGCAGTACGAGACCTGCCACTGCAAGGACAATCCTCAATATTGCCGTGCCCACTTTCATCACGTAACCTGCTTGCCCACCGACTAACTGTACAGCGATCGACAGCAGCATCTCCATACACCTTTTTCAACCTCTTGTGGATGTTTCCCACTGTCTCGTTTTCATAGCACAGGAATTCTATGACAGCACGTTGCTTCTGACGAACGTCAAGTGTAGCAGCCATCTTGAAGACATGCTGTGATGGCGCCACTCACGGGAACAGGTTGAACAAAGAATGAGATTTTCACTCTGCAGCGGAGTGTGCGCTGATATGAAACTTCCTAGTAGATTAAAACTGTACGCCGGACCGAGACTCGAACTCGGGACCTTTGCCTTTCGCGGGCAAGTGCTCTACCAACTGAGCTACCCAAGCACGACTCACGCCCCGTCCTCACAGCTTTTACTTCTGCCAGTGCCTTGTCTCCTACCTTCCAAACTTTACAGAAGCTCTCCTGCGAACCTTGCAGAACTAGCACTCCTGAAAGAAAGGATACTGCGGAGACATGGCTTAGCCACAGCCTAGGGGATGTTTCCAGAATGAAATTTTCACTCTGCAGCGGAGTGTGCGCTGATTTGAAATTTCCTGGCAGATTAAAACTGTGTGCCGGACCGAGACTCGAACTCGGGACCTTTGCCTTTCGCGGGCAAGTGCTGTACCAACTGAGCTACCCAAACACGACTCACGCCCCGTCCTCACAGCTTTTACTTCTGCCAGTACCTCGTCTCCTGGCAGAAGTAAAAGCTGTGAGGACGGGACGTGAGTCGTGCTTGGGTAGCTCAGTTGGTAGAGCACTTGCCCGCGATAGGCAAAGGTCCCGAGTTCGAGTCCCGGTCCGGCACACAGTTTTAATCTAGACCTGAGATGACCTCTTGTAGCGTAATAGATGTTTTAAAAGACCATAGCACAAAAGTAAACGATGACGGATTGGACAATGAATTCGCAGCGTTAAGAAGTCTCATCGAAACTTTTAAAACTACAGATTTATAAACAGACCAATAAATGAGTTCATTTGTTTGGTAAAATTGCAGCCTCAAATTTATGAAAGAGAGAGAAATTTGTGTTTTCTATTCGCGCTCGTAGAACAGGTGTTTTCCCTCATGAGAAACTTGTGGACTGATGCGTGAAACAAACTTAAGCTGAAATATGTGGAAAGTAAGCTTCTTGTTAAAAATGAATTACTTGAGCTGCTCTGAATTCTATCGGCATGTTCTGCACGAGAAGAAATTTCAAGGCCGCTACATCACAGAACAAGTACTTCTACAAGATCCAGCCCGAATCCCCTAGATTTTCGCCGGTATAGGGCTCTTAGGTAAGGACTTAACTTTTAGATATTTTTAAAATTTCAAGCGTGGTATCTATGGTTTAGTTTGCCGTGAGGATAAAAACTGAGGAACGTTGGTAAGACCTGAACATTTCATGTATTAAGTGCAACCTTCTGTTTGACATGACCTGACTTTTGACTTACCAAAGGCGGCAGCGTCCCGACTTTTGAGTTGCCAAAGTCGCAAACCTAGACTTCAGCAAACGGCGCTGGAAGATGATGGAGGACTATACCCATCGGTATAATTATGTTCATCTTCATGAAGAATACCTTAGGCACTGACTGTACGTCACTATCTGCCGTAAGCATATTTCTTTGTATCCTGACAGCACAATTACTAGGATTTTAAGGTACAAATTATGATCCAAAAAGAAGAAGGTTCTGAAAATAAATACAAAAAGATACAAAAGAGGTGGTGCTGAAATTACTTTATTTGGGTTTAAATCATCTTCGTCTTTCTTTGTTCCATTTACAGGATTCTTTTATACTTGGTTACACATATCATGTCAATATTTTTGACACTAAGTCGCTGGCGCTTTGAGATCAATAGGTCCTTACACAAGAAGAAATTTCGCTCGACATCTACAGAAACCAATGGAGCATATCTTTTCAGCACCCATAAAGCAAATTTAGTCACAGTTAAAAAAGTTTCCACGTCTTCATTGTTCTTCAAATTTAATTTGAACTTCTGTTTAGCAAATCCATCAAGGATGTCCCTAATACTCAACAACTTCTTCCACTGTTCCTCCTCCGTATCTTCTTCTTCCAAACTCAGAATGATACCAAGCAAATAGCTGTCGCCATACACTGCCAAAAGTTCCAACTCTAGGTCTTTGTTGTTGACTACTTGTTGAGCTTGATTGATCGCTGCTAGGTCCATCGATTCTAGGGCACATATGAAGTGTTTGATTTCATCAATGTTTTTTCACGAGAAAATTGCTCATCTTATCCAAGTACATCACCTTGTGATGACAGAAAACTGTGGAAGATGGAGCTCTGTCATTTCTTGATACAAAACTTGACGACTGGGAGCGTTTACCAGTATCTTCTTGAGACCAGCGGTGAAGTCAATTACCGCACAATAATTCTCCCTCACTTTTTCGAAAACACGATTCAGACCATGTGCAATACATGTCCCTTGGTTGAGGTTGGAGTACATGCCCTTCAACTGTTGGAAAGCTGAAAGTATGGAGCGTGCTTTGTCAGTCACCACAAACCTGACGCTTTCGTATTGTATGCCTCGTGGCCATAGGTTCATACATGATCTTTGAATGATTGCAGTAGCTTGCAGGCATATGTCTTCTCGAGTTGGTACATTTTTAAAAGCATAGGTTTTACACATTCACTAGATGGTGGAAAAACCAACACATTTAAAATATATCTTTTCAGCTCATCAGTAGTTTCATCTAAAACGAATCCCACTTCATGTCTCCCGACCGCTCATTTATTTTCTCTAAACCCTTGACATACATTGGCTGTATGTAACTTTTACTCAGAGTGCTCTCATCCGTTAATGACCTTTGTGCTTACTTCTCAAGAAATGATGTGAGTGCAGGATTGTTTACTTCGGGGATTGGAATTCCTGACTGGATTCATGCCACGGCAAGATTGGCACTAAAACCGTTCAATGATCGCTGCTTTCCAGATCCTCAAGTGAATGCGTGTATCAGATTAGTTTGCTCAGGTTTCGTCTTATGAGGTTCCGTGTTCTTTAAATATTTGTTATTCTCCATGTACTAGTTTATTCCGTTTCTTTGAGGCTTGTTGTCGACTGCGATACTTATTTCACACATGGCACATCGCAGAATGATGCCATCAGTTCTGATACAATAAGCGTTGAATTCTTCTGAAAGAGCACACAAAATCCCCTTATTAACCTCTCTCACAATTTTGTTGTGAAAAATCTGATGTGGTAAAACACTAGCACCGGCGACTAAACAGTACACAGTCAGTAGATAGGAAACGCAAAATTAATGCTAGCTCTAACTGAATTTAGGTTCAACTGTTGCAGCATCACTGTTTATTTGATTTAACAGCTACTGCTTTACAATTGTTACTGAGTTTGACTGTTGCTGCTGAGGTTAGGCATTGCTGTTGAGGTATGAATAATTACAAATATTTTCCATAATTTATATTTATTGATGATTTTTGACGTACGATTAAACAAAATCTTAAAATCCTGTTCTAGGAGAGAAAAAAATTCTGTCTAATTTATTATCAACGCAGAAAACGGGGGGAAACGTGCCTAAGCATGGAACACAAGGAGAAAGGTGCATAAAAATCGTGGAAAAATTTAAAGAACTACTTTTAAAGTAAGTGAAAATTACCACGTTTTAGAAGAATGGGTTTCTTAGGGTTACATCCATGAAACTTACATCTTAATGTAGGAGCATGTTTGTGTAAACATTTTTACGTAACCATATTAGTGTTCAATTTCTGTGATATCTGTAACAGTAAGAATGATATATTGCGGTGCCATCATTTAATTCCATCGCTATCTGATGTCTTCTTATGCATATAATATTCATTGAACTAGAATTTTATTTCAGGCTTCAAATAAGAGAGACTGGTGCCGAATTGTTGGAAACCGAACGACTGAACACATCTAGATGACGGCGTTTGTGGTTCAAATGGCTCTGAGCACTATGGGACTTAACATCTGAGGTAATCAGTCCCTTAGAAGTTAGAACTACTTAAACCTAACTAACCTAAGGACATCACACACATCCACGCCCGAGGCAGGATTCGAACTTGCGACCGTAGCGGTAGCTCGGCTCCAGACTGTAGCGCCCAGAACCGCTCGGCCACTTCGGCCGGCGATACGGCGTTTGTGGAGACGACTATCGAGGAGGTGTAGCAAAAATGTGATTCGCCCAAAGAACCGCCACGTTTCGACTGATCGAAATCCTGACGGTCCCGAGGCCACTGGAATCGTAATTAGCAACGTCGTTGGGTCAACATGTAGGGGTGGCGTGCTGCAGAGCTTCATGTTCAACAATGTACAATAAGCGATGTGCTCCGAAACTCTTGTGCATTGTGCTCTTTCGGCAGACAAGCCTCCTGACCGCACCGAGCGAGGTGGCGCAGTGGTTAGCACACTGGACTCGTTTCCTGGAGGATGACGGTACAAACCTGCATCCGGCCATCCAACTTAGGTTTCCCGTGATTTCCCTAAACCGCTTCAGGCAAACGCCGGGGTGGTTCCTTTGCAAGGACTCTGCACACCTTTGGAGAGAAGAGGATCTACAGTTTCGATTACTGCCCCTTCAGTGGTGACGGTTGCGCAATGCAGATAATCACGAGAGTGCTCGTGGCATCAGACATTCAGCTCACGTCAGTTGTGACCATCTCGTAGCATTAGGTCTTCTACAATTACATGCTTGTGTTAGGAAGAAGCGCCTCGGCATTTTCACTGCAGGAGGCATTTTGTCCGACTCGGAATTGAACCACGAACCAAGTAAAGGAAAAACCGTCCATGTGTACAATTTCGACAGTCCGAACAAAGGACGAAACAAAGGCCCACTTTGTGTACATAGTTCAAGTAAGTCAACGGATACAGCTAGTAGAGAAGTAGGAATCTCATCTATTGTATGGTGATTTCTGAGACAGCTTTGGCCCACAAGCCATACCGCTTAATATTTGTACAGGATTTTGTTGAAAATGACAAAGTAAGGCATACTGAATTTTGCGGCTAAATGGGAACGTAGATGGCGGATTAAAACGTTTCTCCTGCACTGAATTTTTGAAGACAAAACAAGATTTCAACTTAGTTGAAGTGTGAAAAGACTCGTTGTTCGCATGTTGGGCTGAAAAATCCTTATGAAACATTGTGACTTGAGTCTCAGTGAAAGTAAATGTGTTTGTTTCGTGCCTTTTCGTAAATCAAAGTTTAAGGGCCACAAAATTTTTTTGCGGAGCAAACTGTTATTAGAATAACATACCTGAAAATGTTGGAAAAATAGTTCTTTCCTAAACTTACCAAAGAATCGCAAGACTTCATTTTTCGACAGGTTTGGAGCTTTGCCCCACTGGCGTTTTCATGTCTGCGGATTTTCGAATGAGTCTTTTTCTCAAGAAAGGGTAGGTTACAAGGAAAAGGAAGACCGATTCTCTCATGTTCTGGTCACCGAGGTACCCTGGTCTCTCTCCATGTGATTTTTTCCTCGGGGTTCTGCAAAAGAGGCAGTTCACGTTCCATCTATACCAACAACTCCATCCTGCGGAACCGTATCACAGCTGAGGTGAACTCTGTAACACAAGAGGTGACTCCTCGTATGTGAAACGAGTTCGGCTACTACTCAGATGTTTGCTTTGTAGCAGGAGGGGGTTACAATGAACGTCTCAAACCTGCGTTTGTTAGCTTTAAAACTTCCTGTTTCCAGATGCATGTAGATTATTCATATTCAATTTATATTTTATGAAATAAAAAAAATGAATTCGTGAATAATACTGTACAACAGAAAAGAGAGCCAGTTGGCCAGTCGAGAAACCAGTTTTAGTAAAACCGTATATTAATGAGTTTCACAAATTTCGTTGTAAAAAACTTTCCCAACGTACAAATAATCATATTGCTACTCAAAGTGAAAAAAAGAAAAAAAGCTAAAGAGATCATCGTCCGAAGAACTGTCTGAAAACTTTATGTGAAGTATACAGGGTGATTCAAAACTGCTATTACAGTCTTCTAGTGGTTGTTGAGGGGACTTAGTACATGAAGTTTTCTAAAAGGAATTCATGTCCTGAAATGTAGCGTTTGGATGTAAAATCTGTATGAGAATCGGATAACTTTCAAACCTCCCGGTACGCAAACAGCGGAAACAATGAGCTTTGACCTGTGTACTGTAGCAACTTCTCCTCGGGTTCTCTTCTGTGAGATGAAGAACATCTTCTTCTAAGCTAAGAGTGCAGCGTGTCCGTGGAGCACCTCCTAGTTTCCAACTTCTCGCAGGCGTTGTTGCACTAGACGAAAGAGTTGCGTGATGTAATTACAACAGGGACCGAGGACGGTGTCCTCTTCTCGGCTTGTGGGCGTCCCCTGAAGTGGAAGTTTTGAAAATCATCATATCTTTAAACTGATTTTATATCCAAATGGTACATTTCCGGACATGGGATCCTTATCAAAACTTCATCTACTAAGTCCGCTTTACAATTCCTGAAAGCCTATAATAGAAATTTTGAATCAACCTATCCACTTATTCTTATACCGACATTACGTTATATTTTTATATAACTGTAAAACGTCACTTTGACAGAATGTGAAACAAACTGGAAAGTATTGTTAAGGTGTACAAGTATGACATGCGGATTTCAGAGAACAGATGTCGCGCCAATGCAGTTTGAGCTATAAAGATCTGACACTGCGCCATTTTGTTGTGTCATCAATAAGTGACAGACGCGCACAAGTGATAAATTGGACAAGTGTGTGCATAGTGTTGTGTTGTTGTGTTCAATATGTCCAAATTTACCGCAGAAAGAGCATTAGCGGACAGCATTAATTTTCTGTTTTCATTTGAAGAAAACCGCTGATGCATCATACGATTACTTCGAGAAGCTTATAGTGAACGTGCTCCATCGCAAGATACCTGTGAAAGATGGTTTCGACGGTTCAAAACTGGTGATTTCGATGTTGCAGCGACGAGCTTGGTAATCGCCAAAAACATACGAAAACGTGAAACTGGAAGCATTGTTCAATGAAGATGATTCGCAAACACCAAAAGAAATATAGATGGGTGTCACACGATTTGAACGATAGGCAAATGGAAAAGCGCAAAAACACACGCGACATTTTGCTCGCTCGGTACGAAAGGATGTCATTTTTCCATCATATAGTTACAGGGTATGAGAAGTGGATTTATTTTGAGTAACACAAGTGCAAAAAAAACTTTGGGTAGACCCAGGCCCACCATCTACATCGACCGCAAGACCGAAAAGCTTTGGCAAAAAGATGATGCTCTGTGTTTGGTGGGATCAGAGGGGCGTGGTCTATTATGAGCTGCTGAAACCTGGCAAAACGGTTTGAGCCGTGGTAAAAATTGCTGTTTTGAAGAGCGCGCCGCAGCGTGTAGTGTGAAGCAGTCGCCCTCCGTTTCTGGCGGTGGCGCCGCTGTGGCAATCGCAGCTGTGGTGTCTCCCTCTGGTGGGAAAGGGGAAAGGTTGCCTGTTCACGAGCATTTAAAGGCGCTGTTAGCTCGCCAGTCGGTCAGTCTCTCGTCCTCAGCTTGCTGTCTCTCGCCCGCATCTGTTAGGCAATTAGTGTCTGTCTGTCGTTCGGATCAACCTTTAAAGCCGGCAAAATGAGAGTCTTTCCACTCCGCCAGTAAGAGAACTCAGCGAGTGGTTGCCCGGTCGGGGCTTAGTCCCTGCATCTGAGTCTGCGCGTTAGGCCGCCAGTCTGCTCGAGTTTGCTCAGGCAATGGTCACTGGCGGTTGGATCGATCGGTTGGTCGGTCGCGCACTGAGACACAAGATGACTTGTCCGTCTTGAGCGTCGGCGCATGTGAGGTCGCCACGTCAGTCCAGTGGGCCGTGGCGTATAGCGAGGGGTAGTGACTTCGCGGTCGACACGAGAGCAACAGGAGTCAACCCACGACATCAGTCTGGCCGGTGCGAGCTGCGACGCCGTGAGAAGGGAGATCGGCACGCCTTCCTGCGTCCGTTGAAGCGGCTGGCAGCGGACGGTTCGGGAGAGCGATTTGGGGGTGCTGCGCCAGGTCTTCTCGAGAAATCGCAGTTTATTAGAAGTTAAGTTATTGGTGACATGTTGTTTGATTTACTCTTGTTAAATTCTACTTGTTTTCTTGGTGAGGTCACCAGCCATTTTGCTTTCGAGTCGTCCCATCATTCTTCTCCGTTTGCCCACCCGCGGGAAGGTGGTTGTTTATAAATTGGGTGGTCCGTTTTTCCCTTGTGGAGTAGGGGCGGGTTAGAGCAACCTGCGGTTCGGGTTGTTCGGCAATCTCCCTATCAATCTACCGTACGTTAGTAGCTGCCTCTGTCATGTGTGTCGGATTTGGTGTGTTAACGAATTTATTGATTGGAGTGTAACGGCCTAATATCTGAAATATGTTTTGATCTTTGGAAACTTTGATATTATTGCCTATGATCTTGAGAGGCGGTATCTGTGTACTGTAGAGCATCTTAACTATTGTTTGGCCAACCTTGTACAATTTTATATAAGATTGCATTTCATGGGCTTTTATTTAAATGATCATTTTAGTACATAAAGTTGCCAGCCTTTCACCGTAAGACTTTTCTTAGAAGTTAAAATCAAGTTGCACCTTCGGTGGCAAGGTTAATATTTTAATTGTTACTGTTTTGTGCCATTTCCATCCCTCCTACGGGGGGGGGGCATAGTTTGTGTGCTTGTGTAAATTGTTAAAACTCTTAGTTAGAGTTATCTGGTGGGTTGCAGATTTGCACCAGTTTAGTCTTTCAGAGGCTGTTGTGAGCGGTCGTAACTACGGCCATGTCAAAAGGGAGCGGCAAGGTTCTCTGCCCGAAAGCTCATACAGTCAAAACTTGTTTCTTTCTGCCTCTGAATAAATTGTAACTTTGATGTTTAGAGGGTGCTTTCTGATTATAATTTTAAATCCGTTTCTTTTAAAAAATGCTTTTAGGCACTATTAAAGTGAATAAAATTCCCATTTGTTAAAAGGAATTTGGTTATGATTTCATCAGTTACTCCCTGGCAGTTACTTCCATGCTTACATAGTGTGATTAAATGTGTTAATGTTCTTGATGAATCGCTAGTAAATAAAATAAATTCTTAAGAATATTCTTTGAAAATAAATCACGCTTTAGGTTAATATTAAACGTTATCAACAACGATTGACCGATCTGAACCGTTCGCTGCTTGAAAAAAGGCCACAATACCGAAAGAGGCAACACAGAGTCATTTTTCTTCATGATAATGCCCCTTCACACGGGGGAAAACCGGTTCGCGACACGCTGGAAGCACTCGGCTGGAAGTCCTACCCCATACAGATTACTCGCCAGACTTGGCTCCTTCCGATTACCACTCGTTAGCACCGATGGATCGCGCACTTTCTGAGCAGCGCTTTGGTTAGTAAGAAGATGTGAAGAAATGGTTCGATGAGTGGTTCGAAGCAAAAGGGGAAAATTTTTACTGGCGTGGTATTAAGAAATTGCCCGAAATATGGGAAAAACGTATAACAAACGATGGAGCATACCTTGAATAAAGCACTATTTATCATTCTTCTGAATTCAACATTTTTTAGAAAAAGATACCCGGATTTCATTCTTGTACACCAACTACACACTCACAGACTTGTGATACGTCATATTTAAACTTTTGCATCACCTATCTCGTATAACAAACAAACATAAACATGAAGTACTACAAATATTGTAATGGAGCATGTGCAGACAAAGACGCCGGTGAAAATCACGAATAAAGTGCTGACATCCGCGAGACAGGTGCCTCACACAAGCCTAGGGTGGAAGCTCTCGGGGATACCGTTAGAGACGAGGTGCCTTCCGCTGCTCGCTCCGGCCGTTGCAGCTGCCTTGCCGGATAGTGTCCAGGCGCCACCATGAGGGACGCGCGTCGCCCTTCAGGGCCGCTTCCTCCTGAGCGAGTACCTGCGAGCCAGACGGAGAGGGTCTGAGCCGCCTTGGACGGCGACGCGGTGCGCCCACTTCCTCAGCAGGCCGTAGTTCTGGGCCATCTGCCTCTGTCGCCACTTCGGCCGCTGCTTCGTAGACTGGAATCCGGAGTGTACCAGGAAGGCGTTGTCCAGCACTAAGAACCGCCAACCAGAAGCGAACATCTCGTAGGCCTGTGTACAAAAACAACACGTTTCACTTCTAATACAGTAACACACTAGACAGAGGAAATATTCCGCCGAGACATAGCAGCACGGCAACATTGTTGTGTGTCTCTATTAAACTGGTATTACTATACAGAGGGGTCCAAAAAAATGTATCCACTCTTTAAAAGTCCATAACTTGCAAACTAATTGACGGAGTTGTCTAATTTTTGGTGAAAGTGTAGCTTAAAGTCCAACTTAAAGATATCACTGTAGGTGTTCGAAATGGTCACCATTAACAAACGATGCCGCCGAACTGCAGCACGAACTACTGACTGTAACGTGTTCAGTTGGATATTTGCACATGAATGTACGATGGATTCTTCAAAGTTCATTCAATGTGCGTGGCTTTTGTCGATAAACGACGTCCTTTACTGTTCCCCACAGGTAGAAGTCCAGAGGAGTTAGGTCTGGGGCACGTGGTGGATACTCCACAGCACCTCTACGGCCTATCCATCTTCCTGGTAGATTTTCGTCGAGATACGCCCTAACACGATTTTGGTAGTGGGCTGGGGCACCATCCTGTCGAAAGTAAACTTTTCCGTCTCCATACAAGTCTCGGATGGCAGGTAAAATGGATGTCTGAAGTTTCTGAAGGTACACCTCAGCGGTAACAGAAGGATGGGCCAATTAAGCCCCGTTAAGACAACCCACACCACAAATTTACTCCTGGCAAATTCACGGGTTTGTCTACATGGACGTTCGGATTTTCAGCGGCCCAGTAGATGCAATTGTGGCGATTTACTGTACCGCTGAGTTTGAACTGTGCCTCATCAGACCACACAATCATCTCTGCAAACTCTTCATCGTTGTGCACCGTGTTAGTAAACCACTCGCACTACTCCATTCTACGATCTGGGTCGTCCTCGTTCATTGCGTGTAGCAATCGTGGGATGTAGCACTTCCACTTTGCTGTCTTCAAAATTCGCCGAACACTTGAGCGAATCACTCCAGTTTCACGGACACACTGTCTCACAGACTTCTGCGTACATATTTAACACAGCCCTCGGCTTCAAATTTGTCTCGAATGCGACGAATCGTTAAACGTGTCGGTGGCTCTGTTTGATACTCATTTCGCCATTGCCGTTGAACCTAATTAATGTTTTCGTACTTAAAATACCGCTTCAAAACTGACTTCCTTTCATCGAATGTAAGCCTTGCGTCAGCCATGTTTACTCGAGTAAGTAGGTGCAACTAAGATCAGAACCATGACTATCTGGCGACTGTCTTCTGACAAAACTAAACAACGCAATACAACGCTTGCGTGCCGATTGCCGGAATTACAAACTATTACACCACCAAAGATGAGACAACTCCGTCAATTAGTTTGCCACTTATGAACTTTTGAACAGTGGATACATTTTTTTTTTGACCCCTCTGTATACCATACTGGAGATAGCGGGAAAGATCTATTTTAAAGAGCAAGCAACTCTTCCTCTTCATATCTCTGATGTTCGTTGTTTCCCAAGTCTTCAATGAAGAAAAAAGGAAGGAAGAATCATTAGAGAGGGAGCACGATCTCAGATTTTGTCAACAGTGAGGAAAGAAATAAAAAATGGTTGAAATGGCTCTGAGCACTATGGGACTTAACTGCTGCGGTCATCAGTCCCCTAGAACTTAGAACTACTTAAGCCTAACCAACCTAAGGACATCACACGCATCCATGCCCGAGGCAGGATTCGAACTTGCGACCGTAGCAGTCGCGCGGTTCCGGGCTGAAGCGCCTAGAACCGCTTGGCCACCGCGGCCGGCGGAAAGAATTCGGCCGTGTCCTTTCAAAGGAACGATCCCGGAATTTTCCTGGAGCGATTTACGGAAATCGCGGAATACCTAAATCGGAAACAGGTTTGAACCGTCGTCCTCCCAAATGTGAGTCCAGTGTGCTAACCAATGCGCCACCTTGCTCAGTTCTTCAATGAAAGTACGAAGAACTGTCTTGTAGCGTTTAAACTGACCAGTTACTAACGTGGTGCAGATTTTAGAAATCGTTACACTTCTGCTGCAGTTCTACCTTATATGCATCAAATATAGACAACCACTGTCGATGAAAGGAACAATCGTGAGAACAATACGCAGTCTCTACCTCCTATTCGTTTCTCTCTGTACATTTCACTTATTGTCATTTAAGAAGAGTTTATTACTGAATGCTCTCTCCGAAACGGCTGGGTGTCTGTACGAGTTATAAAGTGGCATATTTCTTTTACAACTTCTATCTAGAAAACCATGACCGCCCCTCTACTGTGGCGATGAAGTCGTATGAAGTGTTTTCAAAGGTGTGTAACATTCAAGGGAGAGGCAGAAAAAGCATCATACGTACATAAGGCCACTCAGGCCTTATTTAGAAGGTGCTCGTTCGAGATCTACGCTGTGAACGTCGAGTTAAGGAAGCACAACTTTGGGTTGACTTACCTCGGACGTCCGTTCTTGTCCCCATCGTGACTAAGCTGGAGTCAGCGCTCCTACAGATTCCAAGAGAGCAGCTGCAGGGGTTTGAACAGATGAAACTTCCATATATAAAGAGCGTTGCTATCCGATGTAGTTGGATCCAAAATCCTATCAATTTGCCGAGTACAGGCCAGTCCATTACAGGGATGTTATTCGCGTATAAACACTCCGCCACACGCCGTGCATTATGAACAGGTGCTTGATCGTGTCAAAAGATGCAATCGCAATCCCCGAATTGCTCTTCAACAGCGTGGAAGCAAGAAGGTGCTTACAACATCAATGTAGACCTGTGCTGTAATAGTGCCACGCAAAACAACAAGGGGTGCAAGGCCCCTCCATGAAAAACTCGTCCACACCATACAACCATCGCCTCCGAATTTTACTGTTGGCACTACACACGCTGGCAGATGACGTTCACCGGGCATTCGCCATACCCACACACTGCCATCGCTTCTAGGCGCTTCAGTCCGGAACCGCGAGGCTGCTACGGTCGCAGGTTCGAATCCTGCCTTGGGCATGGATGTGTGTGATGACTTAGGTTAGTTAGGTTTAAGTAGTTCTCAGATGTTAAGTCCTATAGTGCTCAGAGCCATTTGAACCCATTTGAAGCATCAGCCATATTCCCACCAAGCGCCGGACGGGTGATAGTTGTTAATATTTACATCATAGAAGCCAAGAGATCCGAGCTCTCGGGGACACTGACAGGAGACAACCGCATTTCGTATAGTTCCGTGAACGTAACTGGCCACGTATCCCCACCTCTTGAGACAACTGAAAAGAAGGACCCTAGCTCATAAAACATCTTTCTACTTTTAAATAGAGGACCCTTTTCGGCGCCACGAAATTTTCGCCGAATGTGTGATAGTCGACTCCCGACCAGTGGCTTGTAAGACTTCGCAGTACACGTCGCACGTCTCCTCAGGTAACACTGGTACCGCTGTACCTCAGTAGGACTTGTTTGTGTAGCCCTTCTGCACCACCTACACACTTTCTGTATTGCTGTTTGTAATTAATGACATTTCTAGCTAATTACTAGGCATACGTTTTAGTTCCTGAGAATTTTCCTTCCAAAATTTCTTTACTAGGTATAGTTTAATACAGATGTCCCTATCACAGAATACATTATTACTTCGACCTTTAGCGTTGACCTAGAGGAGACAGGTGCTGGCCGCTCACAACGCCTAAAAGTGTCTCAAAGTCCTTCCTGTGATAACAGATCTTGTATTCAGGGAAGTTCAATCTCGCCACCTAAAGTTTGTGTGGCTGTAGTTTATACAAACTCGTAGAAGTGAATATTGTCCTTCCTTCTACAGAACCACAATGACTATTTCCCACATAATTTCGAACAGAGTCAGTACTCTCTCTCTGACCGGAATAAGATAGTGGTGCAGACAAGAGAATTCAGATTAAACAATTCAGAATGAAAGAAAACAATTCAGAATGAAAGAAAATCCGACGTCTAGTGACATATGTCGTATTCCGCAAGATCTGTTCAAGTGACGGATGTGCAGCCATACCTGCGTGTTTCTGGTGAATCCGTAGCCGACGAACGTCTCATCGAAGAGAGGAAGATCTTCGCTGGTTGCGACAAATACTGGTTCGGCCTTCCACTCGTACGGCATCTCGTATGCTATGTTAAGCTGAGAGGCATTCGATTCGTGGAACAGCCAGCGTGTGGGCTGCAAGCACCTCTGGTTACGCCTGTACACTGCCCAGTGGTAGGGGCGCACCTGCTGCCTCAGCGCCAGTTGCCGCAGCTCAGTCTTGTCCCTCGGCACGTGCTTCAGCCTCGAGTCCATCTCGAATACCGGCAGCACGTACGCGCACCTGTTTGACAGAAGGGACGGCATCGAGAAAATCGTAAAGAGACTCAACAGTTTTCAAGTTCATCTTGACTATCCAGTGGATGGTGGGAACGCTGCCGTGTGTCGATCAGCAAATATACACTACTGGCCATTAAAATTGCTACACCACGAAGATGACGTGCTACAGACGCGAATTTAACCGACAGGAAGAAGATGCTGTGGTATGCAAATGATTAGCTCTTCAGAGCATTCACACGAGGTTGGCGCCGGTGGCGACACCTACAACGTGCTGACATGAGGAAAGTTTCCAACCGATTTTTCATACACAAACAGCAGTTGACCGGCGTTGCCTGGTGAAACGTAGTTGAGATACCTCGTGTAAGGAGGAGAAATGCGTACCATCACGTTTCCGACTTTGATAAAGGTCGGATTGTAGCCTATCGCGATTGCGGTTTATCGTATCGCGACATTGCTCCTCGCGTTGGTCGAGATCCAGTGACTTTTAGCAGAATATGGAATCGGTAGGTTCAGGAGGCTAATACGGAACGCCGTGCTGCATCCCAACGGCCACGTATCACTAGCAGTCGAGATGGCAGGCATCTTATCCGCATGGCTGTAATGTATCGTGCAACCACGTCTCGAGCCAATAGATGGGTACGTTTGCAAGACAACTACCATCTGCACGAACAGTTCGACGACGGTTGCAGCAGCATGGACATTCAGCTCGGAGGCCATAGCCGCAGTTACCCTTGATGCTGCACCACAAACAGGAGCGCCTGCGATGGTGTACTCAACGACGAACCCTAGTGCACGAATGGCAAAACGTCATATTTTCGGATGAATCCAGGTTCTGTTTACAGCATCATGATGGTCGCATCCGTGTTTGGCGACATCGCGGGGAACCCACATTGGAAGCGTGTATTCGTCATCGCCATACTGGCGTATCACCCGACGTGATGCTATGAGATGCAATGGTCTCGGACACCTCTTGTTCGCATTGACGGCACTTTGAACAGTGGATGTTACATTTCAGATGTGTTACGACCCGTGGCTCTACCCTTCATTCAATCCCTGCGAAGCCTTACATTTCAGCAGGACAATGCACGACCGCATGTTGCAGGTCCTGTATGGGCCAATCGGAATACAGAAAATGTTCAACTGCTGCCCTGGCCAGCCCCTTCTCCAGATATCTCACCAATTGAAAACGCCTGGTCAATGGTGGCCGAGCAACTGACTCGTCACAATACGCTAGTCACTACTATTGATGAACTGTGGTATCGTGTTGAAGCTGCATGGACAGCTGTACCTGTACACGCCATCCAAGCTCTGTTTGACTCAATGCCCAGGCGTATCAAGGCCGTTATTACGGCGAGAGGTGGTTGTTCTGGGTACTGATTTCTGAGGATCTATGCACCCAAATTGCGTGAAAATGTAATCACATGTCAGCTCTAGTATAATATATTTGTCCAATGAATACCCGTTTATCATCTGCATTTCTTCTTGGTGCAGCAAATTTTATGGCCAGTAGTGTAACTAAGGCAACGGCCTTGCCGCAGTGGATACACCGGTTCCCGTGAGGTCACAGAAGTTAAGCGCTGTTGGGCGTGGCCGGCATTTGGATGGGTGACCATCCAGCCGCCATGCGCTGTTGCCATTTTTCGGGATGCACTCAGCCTCGTGATGCCAATTGAGGAGCTACTCGACCGAATAGTAGCGGCTCCGGTCAAAGAAAACCATCTTAACGACCGGGAGAGCGGTTTGCTGACCACACGCCCCTCCTATCTGCATCCTCAACTGAGGGTGACACGGCGGTCGGATGGTCCCGATGGGCCACTTATGGCCTGAAGACGGAGTGCTAGTGTAACTAAAATAGACAATGGCTGCAAGGATAGCTTATTATTTCTTTAATGTATAACTGATTTCGGGACAGCGATCCCAGCATTCAAACGGACCTTAAAATACATCTAACGAGGGTTAGGTATCAATCTTCCACGATAACAGCTGGCAGTCATCATCAGTAGCAGACGTACAAGACCCGTGTCCACAACAGTACACAAACTGAACCCTCAGTGGTCGGCAGCAGGCACATACGACAGTGAATCGATTTTCATCCAATTGTCGTACCCCAAATTATAAGCCATCCTTGCAGCTAGAGGCTATTTAATTCATAATTGATAGGCTTCGTGATGCTGTTAATGAGGCTTAGTTCACCTCTCCCAGTGTGTCATTTCTTACAGAAATCCAAGAAAGACGGGTATAACGCCCAATGTACCTTTAACAACTAAGTCACTACAGACCATGAACACGGTCGACTTGGACGAGAATGGAAGTCGGCGACGTTTTCAGACGAAGCGTCCAGGTATTGGTCTTCAGTGATATTGTAACGCTCTTTATAAATGTGTAACGCTTTTTATAAAATTTTTGGTGTGTTTGTTTGTTAACGAATATGGAATGCGTAATGTTTGTGTCATGCAAATTTACTGTGCGATGTTTTGTTGAGCAAATGACTTAATCTGCAAAACCAATAGACAACTTTCATAATGAAAACACTCCCTCTGAAATTTACCCAGTCTCGTGAGCACCGAGTTCTGGCTCTGAGCACTAAGGACTTAACATCTATGGTCATCAGTCCCCTAGAACTTAGAACTACTTAAACCTAACTAACCTAAGGACATCACACAACACCCAGTCATCACGAGGCAGAGAAAATCCCTGACCCCGCCGGGAATCAAACCCGGGAACCCGGGCGTGGGAAGCGAGAACGCTACCGCACGACCACGAGCTGCGGGCACCGAGTTCTATGGCCCTGTGCAATAAACTGAGAAAATTCCTTATGAAAATAAATAATGAAATAAATTTTCCTTACTTCTAGAGTCGGAACGAATGTAATCTTGATATTCTGTTCTTTCCACAGTAGGCGTAGAAAATATTCAATCTTGTCACAGCGAAGTGCAATGCGGGCCGTAAAATAGCTTCATACAAATAATGTCAGTAGATTGGTTGATAAATGAATAACCTTGCAAATGTTCAGTGAAAATACTGGATTGTTACTTGACAAAAAGTCTGACATCGTTTTACAAAATACACTCCTGGAAATGGAAAAAAGAACACATTGACACCGGTGTGTCAGACCCACCATACTTGCTCCGGACACTGCGAGAGGGCTGTACAAGCAATGATCACACGCACGGCACAGCGGACACACCAGGAACCGCGGTGTTGGCCGTCGAATGGCGCTAGCTGCGCAGCATTTGTGCACCGCCGCCGTCAGTGTCAGCCAGTTTGCCGTGGCATACGGAGCTCCATCGCAGTCTAACACTGGTAGCATGCCGCGACAGCGTGGGCGTGAACCGTATGTGCAGTTGACGGACTTTGAGCGAGGGCGTATAGTGGGCATGCGGGCGGCCGGGTGGACGTACCGCCGAATTGCTCAACACGTGGGGCGTGAGGTCTCCACAGTACATCGATGTTGTCGCCAGTGGTCGGCGGAAGGTGCACGTGCCCGTCGACCTGGGACCGGACCGCAGCGACGCACGGATGCACGCCAAGACCGTAGGATCCTACGCAGTGCCGTAGGGGACCGCACCGCCACTTCCCAGCAAATTAGGGACACTGTTGCTCCTGGGGTATCGGCGAGGACCATTCGCAACCGTCTCCATGAAGCTGGGCTACGGTCCCGCACACCGTTAGGCCGTCTTCCGCTCACGCCCCAACATCGTGCAGCCCGCCTCCAGTGGTGTCGCGACAGGCGTGAATGGAGGGACGAATGGAGACGTGTCGTCTTCAGCGATGAGAGTCGCTTCTGCCTTGGTGCCAATGATGGTCGTATGCGTGTTTGGCGCCGTGCAGGTGAGCGCCACAATCAGGACTGCATACGACCGAGGCACACAGGGCCAACACCCGGCATCATGGTGTGGGGAGCGATCTCCTACACTGGCCGTACACCACTGGTGATCGTCGAGGGGACACTGAATAGTGCACGGTACATCCAAACCGTCATCGAACCCATCGTTCTACCATTCCTAGACCGGCAAGGGAACTTGCTGTTCCAACAGGACAATGCATGTCCGCATGTATCCCGTGCCACCCAACGTGCTCTAGAAGGTGTAAGTCAACTACCCTGGCCAGCAAGATCTCCGGATCTGTCCCCCATTGAGCATGTTTGGGACTGGATGAAGCGTCGTCTCACGCGGTCTGCACGTCCAGCACGAACGCTGGTCCAACTGAGGCGCCAGGTGGGAATGGCATGGCAAGCCGTTCCACAGGACTACATCCAGCATCTCTACGATCGTCTCCATGGGAGAATAGCAGCCTGCATTGCTGCGAAAGGTGGATATACACTGTACTAGTGCCGACATTGTGCATGCTCTGTTGCCTGTGTCTATGTGCCTGTGGTTCTGTCAGTGTGATCATGTGATGTATCTGACCCCAGGAATGTGTCAATAAAGTTTCCCCTTCCTGGGACAATGAATTCACGGTGTTCTTATTTCAATTTCCAGGAGTGTAGATTCCAAAATTTAACTTCTCTGTATCAGGATTACAAAACACACAAAATATTACAAATCGGGTATACCTAATCAACCTATACATTAAATCTGATGGAAAATACTTGGTTTCTACATTCAAGGGTGAGCGCTGTAAAAATTAGCCAAATCCACATTGCGTTGCTGCATACTTAAAACTAAATATACAAAATTTCATTACCTTAGAAATTTGTTCCAATTGCTTTACTTTGATTTACAGTAACATTCATCACTTCATTTTATAAAAACTGTATTATGCTGTGACCATAGACCAACAGCTAAATTCTCACAGCTAGCCACTAGCTTTAAGTCTTACATTGTACCTGTAACAGAGTGCAACGACAACTGCAACTGCGCTCCGCACGTCCCTACTTGCAATCGATTCTGCCACTCAGGGAACATCTTTGGTTCAGTGGTGTCAACAAGACCATCTCTTCTACATATGACAATCGTTTCATGTCATTTTTCATGAATTATATTACAAAATCTGGCTCCACGTACAAGTGGACCCCTCACAATATAGAAAAACCTAAAGCAGCGTGCTGATCTGGACATGGATTTCAAATACACTTCGCTCGGATGCGAATCCAGTACTCGACCATTGCATCATTTCACTGTGTCAGGTGTTCACGAGGGGATCACGAGGTGGACCAAAAATATCCATGATATACCAGAGATACTTCTATAATTTGGGTTGGATTCCTCCCACTAAAAGAAGAGGAAAAATGTCATTTGGAAATACGTTCTGAAAGGTATCGTTAATAAGTTATTACAGGGATAATATTTCGTTGCGACTTTTGATCTGTAGCCGGCCGAAGTGGCCGTGCGGTTAAAGGCGCTGCAGTCTGGAACCGCAAGACCGCTACGGTCGCAGGTTCGAATCCTGCCTCGGGCATGGATGTTTGTGATGTCCTTAGGTTAGTTAGGTTTAACTAGTTCTAAGTTCTAGGGGACTAATGACCTCAGCAGTTGAGTCCCATAGTGCTCAGAGCCATTTGAACCATTTTGATCTGTATCTACGTATGTACTCTGAAAGTCACTGTACAGTTTATGACGGGGGACACTTCACATTATTACTAACTTTCTGACCAATTCCATTCGTATATTAGACAAGAGGGAAATGTCTCCTTACCTCGGTACGTAGCTAATCTTTCTTATTTTATTGTCATGATTCACTCACGGGATATACGATGGACACATATGAATTGTCGCACAGTCTTGCTAGAATACGAGTTCTTTGAATTGGCCCAGGAATGTTCCATAAGTACCACGTGCAGCTTCATCCTCAGATTCCCATTTAAGTTCCCTGAGTATTTCGGTTACACTTTCGTATGAGTTATCCCAACCTGTTAAGCTTCTAGGAGAACGTCTCTGAAACCGACGTCTGCTATGAGGACTCCTATCATTCTAGAATTGCTCACACATGCGTGTTGCATGCGATTTCCTGTACACATGCACTGTACTCTTCGAGAACCCTACCAACAAAAGGCTTCCATTTGGCTTTCCTACTACTGTTTTATGTTCATATAATTTCATATGGCCTCGTGGTATTAATTCTAGATATTCAAACGGTAGGAAATTCCCCAGACGTTTACTATTGATCAGATACTACAGGGTCCTTTCTCTTTATTGTAATGCTCGTATTTTGCCTTTCTCTCAATTTCAAGATAGCTGTCATTCAGTACACCAAGCTACGCAGTTCTGCATTTCATTGCACGATCCAGAGAGGGTACGATCCCGTAGACGTCATCGTCAGCAGAAAAATCGAATAGCGCTGGTAGCCTATCTGACATACAGTACTATTTGTGTGTACCGCTACTAAGCATGTCAACAGTTCTACTGCGCTCTCTTCAGGAACACTTAATTTTAAACTCGTTTCTGTTGATAAATTGCCGTCTGTTATGACCCATTGGGTTCTATTAGTAAGGAGTTCTACTCACCAATCACGTGATCAACTGTGTCATACAGAATCGTCCAGTATGTCGTAAACTTCCGCGGCCCCTGCCGTCGGAGGTTCGAGTCCTCCCTCGGGCATGGGTGTGTGTCTTGTCCTTAGCGTAAATTAGTTTAAGTTAAGTAGTTTGTAAGCTTAGGGACCGATGACCTCAGCAGTTTGGACCCATAGAACTTACCACAAATTTCCAAATTTCGTAAAGATTGATATGAGGAATAAATGGGGTGATAAACATCATGGAACAATTTTCATGGGAACAGACGGACCAGTAGAGGATACAAACTGTAGGGAAAGACTGAATTTCTTCTTTTCGTTAATTTTCTCCAACTAGTAGGGCTCCGCTGTACTTAAGATCTTCTTTTATTTACCTTTGCACCCGGATGGCCTCCTTCCCATCGCATTCGTCAGTTATCTAAGACTACTTTGTTCTGTGTTTGTCCGTACTTTAGCTGTCTGTGAACCACATTTTCTGAGGCAGAGTGTGGGGACCAGCCCAGTATTTTCTAAAACGAGCGTGGGAAATCCCCCGTCAGCCTGACTGTGATTTTTAACCACCGTCAGGCCGGCAGGGAAGTTGCGGCGGTGCACCGCATCAAAATAGTCAGAAGGCTGAGGGGAAAGAAGAACACGGAATATACACCGTCCAGTTAAATTAACGTGACCGTCTGTCAAAAACCTGAATAACCATCTTTTGCAGTACAGATCGCCGAGACCGTGCAGGAAAAGAGTCACAGAGGTTCTGGAAGGTGCCGACACGGATTGGAGCCATGCCGTCCCCAAAGCCGTGACCGTCTGCTCCATGTTTCTCTGTTGAGGATCCATGGCGCTAACAGCCCTGTCGAGATGGTCCCACAGATTCTGACTGGCCTCAGATGTGGAGAGTTTGGTGGCCAGGGGAGTACGGTAAACTCATCGTGGTGCTCTTCGAATCACGCACGTCCGCTGAGAACTGTGTGACGCGTTGCATTGTCCTGCTAGTAGGTGTCGTCCTGCCGAGGGAAATAAACTACATGTAGGTGCGGACATGGTTCCCAAGGATAGAGCATACCTGTGTTGATCCACTGTGCCTTCTAGAATGACGAGATCACCCAGAGAACGCCCGGAAAACATTCCTCGTACCATAACACTTCCTCCTGGTTGCAGGGTGTATGCTTTCAGACGTCTCTCGTCGAAAACACCAAAGGCCATCTGTCCAGTGCAGCATAAAACGTGATTCATCTAAAAAGTCCACGTCCCGCCACTGAAATGAAATGTCGTGTGGCTAGGGCCTCCGGTCGGGTAGACCGGTCGCCTGGTGCAAGTCTTTTGAGTAGACGCCACTTCGGCGACTTTCGTGTCAATGTGGATGACTTGACGATGATGATGACAACGCAACACCGAGTCCCTGAGCGGAGAAAATCTCCGACCCAGCCGGGAATCGAACCTGGGCCCCTTTGCATGGCATTCCGTAGCACTGAGCACTTTTTTTTATCTTCTTTTGTTCGTTATTGAACATTATATTTGTTCGGGGCGGACGTCCTATGACGCTTGTTGAAGGTTCAAAACTGGCTCTGAGCACTATGGGACTTAACATCTTTGGCCATCAGTCCCCTAGAACTTAGAACTACTTAAACCTAACTAACCTAAGGACATCACACACATCCATGCCCGAGGCAGGATTCGAACCTGCGACCGTAGCGGTCGCGCGGCTCCGGACTGAGCGCCTAGAACCGCGAGACCACCGCGGCCGGCCTTGTTGAAGGTCATCGTTGTTCCATTAACTCAGTGTTTTTTACTACAGAAGGCAGCTAACCCTCAGTTATCGAGGCGCCACTAAGTGGACGTCCATTGCGATATTGGCGTGCAAATTCCAGCCTTTGTCGCTCGTGGAGAGCAGTCAGCCTGGTCAAATGAACCGGTCGCCTGCTGCAGGCGCCCATACGCAAAAACGTTTGCTGAAAGGTCGTCGAGGAGACACTGTCGGTAGCCCCTTGGTTCATCTAGCCAGTCAGTTGCCTCAGCAGCTGCACGTCTGTTCGCCCGTACACAGTCCGTCACCCGGATCTGTTCGCTATGGAAGACATTCTCGATAAATAAGAGCTATGAAAAGAGTTAGATTTGGAGCAAATTGAAAGTAAAATGTAAATAGGATTTTTGTTGGGTCCTGGTGCCTTGTTCGACTTTAGAGTGAAAACAGTTATTTAAGTTTCTCTTATTTGAGAGTGTCAATGGCACTGTAGTAGCATCCTCATTCGTGAACGCATTTGTAGAGGTGGAAATAAATATTTCGGTTACCGATGAAAGTCGATCTGCCGAAGAACTCTTGCGGGCAGTAAGAATAATTATGCTATTTTTGCGACATGGAACTTAGGCACATTTTATTATGTGAGGCATACAGGACTCTGGATATTTATTCCTGAGGATATTTAAAGGAAATAGTTTGTTTAACGTACATTCCAAGTGCAGGGACGCATTATCATTATGGCAATGTGACCTCTGTCACCGTTAGAGATGTTTCGAAGTTCATAGATCTGACCAATAGCAGTGTAGAAGTAAGAGGAAGACATTTAGAATGTTATATGTAAGTCTAAAGCTTTTCGTGGTCATTGTCATTTAACGTAAAGTCTTCTAGGTTGCTAGGCCGCTTCATGACGCCTCTTCAGATTTCCTTCTCGCAAATCAACGGTTCACCCCTTTGCTAGGATCATCTTCAGGATCCTGTGATATCCCGGGTTAACTAAGCAGTTAGCCAGGCACACGAGAATACCCTGAATATGATACTAGCAGAGGGTCGAAACGCCAGTTTGTGAGGAGGAAATCTGAAAAGGCGTCATTAAGCGTCCTAGCAACCAAGAATATTTTATCTTCAATTTCGTTTGAATGTTGTCTACGACAATATACTGTATGAGTTGAAGACATTGTAGAATAGATTGTATGAGTTAGCAACAGTACAACGTCCCTTCAATAAAAACTCAGAACCGAAGCTTTTTTAAAAATATATTTATTTTCGTCATTTTTCCTGTTTTCTGTCGTTCCATAGTTGCTTAAAAAGTCATGTAAAAAGAGCCCTTGCAGTCTGAAAAGAAAGTAATTAATGACCAAATCAATATAAGCGATAACTCACTGATCATGTTAGCCCCTAAAACAATAACAAACAGTAATGTGAAACATAACCAGAATAAATAATTAATGAATCCTCCTTCCCCTCCCCCCTCCCTCACTCTCTCTCAGTGACACACACACACACATACACACAAACAAAACCCACTAACACAGAGAATGACGCATTGACACATAGAAAAACACACACACGTTTTCAACACACAGTGAAAAGTGGAAGTGAGGTGTCGTAAAAAATGTTGGTGAAAAACTCCGGAAATCGCCATGTTGAGTATGGGGAACGAGTAAACACACTTCGTAACTACACAAACGGCCACTTGAGGCAGTAAAGAAATGTCACCGTAGTGCCACCGAATACTAAATTTGCACATGAAATACCTTTTTTACAGAGTTCAGCATGCGACAACAGCTGTCTGTGCATTCACATTCTTTGTGCTCGCCAACTAAGTAGTGGTTCAGTTCGTGACTGCGGTTGCATTACGTCTTTGTGGATACATAATCACATGCAGAATTCAGAATGTACAGGAGACAAAAGCTGTCCATCGATTGTGGATTACCAGACCACTGCACCTAGCATCCAGTCCGTCTGAGGTGAGTTCCATTGCACTGTATGTTTTAATATGTTTTGGGCGTTTGCAAAATGGTTCAAATGGCTCTGAGCACTATGGGACTTAACATCTGTGGTCATCAGTCCCCTAGAACTTAGAACTACGTAAACCTAACTAACCTAAGGACATCACACACATCCATGCCCGAGGCAGGATTCGAACCTGCGACCGTAGCAGTCCCGCGGTTCCGGACTGAGCGCCTAGAACCGCTAGACCACCGCGGCCGGGTTTGGACGTTTGCACTTCTCGCACCGCCAAACAACATCGCTCGCATGAGTGTGCTACAACTTTTCGTTGTAGCCGCCAGTTATTCTATATAGCACTCCAGTCTCGCATCAACTCATTGCTAATTATTTTCTCTTAGGAACAGGCAGAGCTTCTATGTCCTGCAGTGCGTAAAAGATTTTCTTATACTACAGAAACGAAATTGCATACGTGGATTTAGTTTTAAGCTCACAGTTTTTCTTTTTATCAGACATATGGTCGTGTTTCTGGTGTATTACTCAGTGGCCTGACACTTACAAATGAAATTATTTTTCGTACCCAGTGGCATTGTGTACAGGCTACCAAGGTTACCATTGTTCTAATTTTGCAGAATAGAAACAGCTGATAACTTGCTGAACACCGAATAAAACAGAAAGGACGTATAAAAAAATCACGTATGCGAAAGAAACTTAGAATGCAACATGTCTTCAAGAATTCATGGTCCGTCGTTACATCTCATGCAGTGTCATTCACAAATAAAGGATTAGGGAGTATAGACAAAATCTGAAGGACCAAAATAAATTTGTTAATGTTATCCTAAGGATAAAATCATGAAAATGTATTTTGCATAATAAGATTAGAAAATTATTTTGGTTCACGCTCAGCATGACTTACAACCAATCATGTTCATTTTGCGTTATTTACATATTCACAATACATGGACAAGCAAGATATGACCTACAGCCAAACTGCTATTTTACTGTCTCTTATAATCCACATAGCTTGCGCATGTCATATGAATGACATCCCTATTAATAATTTTTGTTGAATTACATATCATTAATTATTTGGTAATTACTAAATGCACTCATGTTGCTTTATCATATAATTCTGTTATCTTTTACTCCTCACATTCGTTAGATGACTTTGTCATTTCTCAGTACAAGTAGATGAAACTTTTTCCCTTGTTAAACATTGAGACAGCTATTTACAGTCGAGATTTTGTTACTTATTCACAAAGAGCCATCTTTGCAGAATGATACTAATTATCTCTCCCTTTGCAAACCATATTTTGGTCATGCGTAAAGAAACAGAAATGCTTATCATGTCAGTACGTATTACTTATCTTAGACTTAGCTTAACTCAAGCAGAGTAAAACAATGTGTATGTACAAGACAAAGAAAAATCTTATTTACATATTGCTTATTTCTATTTTGATCAGAGAGCAAATCTCATTTTATACCATACATAAACGTATTCATGAATGGAAACATCTGAAATATAAATATTTTCACACTATCTTACGATATATCAAGATTTCTACTGTATGTTCTTCTTTAAATCCTTATTGTGATACAGTTCTTTGATTTTTGAAAACTCGGGCTGTGCAATCGGATAGCGCCCTTTATGGGGTTTTCTAATTATCTTTTATGATCCAGTGTATGATAATTGCCATTTTCTGTTCCTTTTCGAGGCGTGAGTGCTTTGGATGCGATTTAAATAGAATTATCTTACCTATTCGAAATTCCTGTATCTGACCTAGTCTTTTGTTAGAGACAGACTTTCAAAGGCATGCCGGCATATTTAGTGAGAGGAGTTTTTGTCTTATTCTTTCTTCTTTTGTTGGCTCGATACTGGGCATTTGAGCTGGTGGATCTATCCGTTCATTTCTTTCTGTGGTTCCCAGTATTACTTCAGCAGGTGTAAGACACGTGGAGGTATGCGGAAGGTTGTTGATAACCTGTTCAAAGGAAAACACAAATGCAGTCCGTTTAGTTTTTTGTTGTGGAGCGTAGGTCCTTATGAAACAGTTGAATTCCTGGAAAACATGTTCTATCGGATGTGACGCTGTGTGATAAAACGATACTAATATTTGTCTGATGTTATACTGTTATAAAAAGGCCTTCCTCTTTCTTTTACCAGTAAAATTAGGAGCATTGTCAGAGAGAAATGCATCAGGTTTTCCAAACCTGGTTATGTAAACAGCCCTGATCCTTTTTATCATCAGCCTGGGGGACGAGTCCAGCGACGTCAGTGGCAATGTTTTCTAAACGTTTATTTGTTACAATAGGATATAAGGGAATTTTGTTTGACTCATTCATCAGTTTGGTTTTCTGACTGATGGTACCACTTCGCAGTAACTTGTGCACACATCAATCCAGGTTTGGGATGTAACAACACTGAGATAGCTTTTGTTTATACTTTTCTACCCCAGGGTGGCTTCATGTTAAGCGCATATGCATTACAAGATTTTCTTGATATGCTGATGGAATACACACACCATGAATTCGAACCGTTTGTTTAACCCTGGAGCAGGACATTGTTATGCACTTGGTAGTGCTATGTCAGTTTGTGATGCGAGTTTCCTGTCATGATGTATTTAACTTTTATAACCTAGGATCCGCATCTTGCAAAATTCCAATGTCTTAGTACAGCTTTAAATAATAAAGGCGATTTTGCAGGTCTTTCATTAGTAACACATTAAAATGAGACATTTGTTTCAAGTGGTCTGAATATTGTAGGAACCGCCTGAGAAGTCTCGAGAGAGCATCCCCAATTACATTGTCTTTACCACTTCTATCGACAATCTCATAGTCATACACTGGCAAAAAGAGTGACCACTGGACAAGCATTGAGTGCAGCAATTTACATGGCAAGAAAAAACTGTGCTTGATGATCACAAAACACCTATCCACGGACGCAAGCTGGTAGGAGCTGTATTAAGCTGTGGGAGACATTCTCCTACTCTTGCATCGGGCCTATGGTGGTAATCAAAGATACGCTGACAGCTGATAACCACCTGCTAATATTCATGCTTAATGCCTTTCCCAAAAGCGATGCCATCTTTCAGCAGTATACTGTTCGCGTATCGGAGCCAAAACCGCGCGACAGTGATTTGAAGAGCATTATAGTGAACTCACGTCGATGTCTCCGCGACCAAATTCGCCAGATGTAAATTCTGTGGAGCCCATCTGGCTCGCTATAGTGCGCCAGTACCGCGTACGCATATTAGCGGCCCGTTATTTACGCGAATTACATGACATGTGCGTAGACATCTAATTCCACATTGCTCCACAAACCTACCAACAAGCAGTCGGATCCCTGATACGTAGAATCAGTTACATATTTCTTCCAAAGCCGTACAAACAAGTTATCAAGCAGGTGGTCATAATGTTTTGGATCATCAGCGTAAATATGGAGTGGAAGGTGGCCACGCAACAGGCAGCTGTCGAAGCATTCACTGAACAAAATACTTCGAGTTATGCTATCTGAAGTGAATTAGAAAATATTAAACGTATGTTAATGGACGGTATTCCATAATGGCGAAACGATCTCACCTCTAAGGCCACGGGCTGGCATCACACGATTGCTGGTATACAGAACATGCAGCATGGTGCTTAGTGGTCATAAAGTTTATGAACAGTCCACATTACTTGTCGTATCGTAACAACTTTGGCCAAGTCAGTCTGAACACTGAGTTCTCTAATAAATCGGTGAGGGCAGTATCCAATTTGATGGGAATATTGCTCGAAGAAAGGCTATTGAAGCCTTTGTCAGTTCCAGTGTTTACATTGGAGAAGACGTCCCCCCATCCGGTTGCTTCCGTAAAAGTTTTCAGGAACGTGTTACCGAAGTCGTGGAACGACAGATAACAGATTCTGTTCGTTGCAGCACACATTCAGGGCAAAGGAGCCTTACGGACGAGGAATCTGCGGAAAATTGTATTATGCATGACCAATTTGAAAAGACGTTTCTGACCAAATACGGTCAGGATGTGATCAGGAACGATTACGTGAACAGGTGTCAATCCTGAAATTTATAACCAGAAGCATGACAGTTTAAGGGAATACTTTGAAAGATATGTTAACAAGATAGGCAACTGTAGTGATCCGATAGTTCACAAAGATCTATTGGGAATTTTAAAGGCAAAGTTGCCTGTCAGTATTCGCGAGAAGTTAATTACTGTACCAGATCACGATTTAGAGAATGTTTTATCAGTACTGGACTCAACAGATTTGATTCAGGCTGATGTTAAGAGTTGTTTTATCAGTACTGGACTCAACAGATTAGATTCAGGCTGATGTTAAGAGTAGCTCTGGGAATGGTGTGCCGCCATTGGCTAATTCGAATGGCAACGGCAGCAGTGAAGAATGTAACGGCGGGTGGGCACCGTTGCAACACTGTGATGCAACACGGCCTGGAAATCAAAATGCAGTTGTAAAAGGACAGTGCAGATTGCAGTTTTATCGTCGGTCGTCGAGTAATAATAATAGTATCATCCAGAGTATCACTCAAATCGAAAAGGGAACCCTGGCAACCAAATAACAGGAACCAGTGGCATCAAACCTACGGGAGTTAGAGGCCATCTAACACAAGAAACCCACCATCGCCTGTGAGTCAGAACTGTGAAAATAGACCTAGGCACAATGATGGACCTCCACAAAACTGGACTCTACAAAATAGTCATGATATCTGCATAGTCGAGATGGTTGAAAGATGCCTACCTGACTACAAGTGAGCAGACAAAGCAAAAGTTAGTTCATCAAGCTCCTTGGTGACAGTCATGGAACGGAATGAGTGCACCATTGCCAGCGTGCATCTTCAAAAGTTGCATTATAACGACGGCATTGACATCTGTGAAGAATTTTGCAATGATCATGAAACCTGTGGGAAAGCTCTATTGGAATAGTGCAGGCAGTTGTTAGTGCTGTGGTGAGAGGAATACCCACCACTATTATTTTTGACATGGATGCAAATTTAAATGTGGTTATGAGTAATTTTTCTCAAGAAACTGTTTGTTATGGATGGACTTCATGCATAGGAGAGACCTGCAGATCGACCTTCCAGGCAGAAAGTGCCACTTGAAACTGAATGAGAGTTATGTTTTTTTTTTTTTTTTTCAATTTGATAAAAACGAACACAAAGCATGGTGCACTCTGGGATTTGAATATTACAATTGAAATATAAGATGTAGTGTGCTGCGTATGCATGGTCATACCACTTGTGGAAATGTTACATCTGTTTCTACAGACAGTAACGGTGTACTTATAGATTCTAGAATGATATGAAATAAAGATATGGACACTGAAATTTTAACTGGACACAAGAGTAAGAAATTAGCTACCTTATTGTTTCAGTACAAAAATGTTTTTTTCCCAGACACCTGGTGTAGTAAATAGTTGTGAGTATGAAATGGAAATGGTCTCCCACTAGACCTATTGCCTACTGTTAAAAGAGACATACAGAAGATGCTGGAATGGGGGACTATAGAAACTTCTCTGTCACCTGACAGTAGATCACTATTGACTGCTGCAAAACTAGAATCAGGTGTGTGCCTGGACCTAGACACTAAGTCAGTTGATAAGATTATTGTCCCAGTAAGGACTAGGCCTGATCCATTAGAGGAACAGCTGCAAAGTTTTTATGGTGTGCAATTTTTATCTGCAACAGTTCTTTGATCTTCATATTGGCAGGTAGCCGTGACAGAATTCCTGCAAATACACAGTCTTTATTTTTGAAGTGAATTTGTATCAGTTTAAAGTCCTACCTTTCGGCCTTAATACCATGTCCATCTCTAGAGTCTTTATCACAGCACTGGACGCTGTCCATGGACCATAGCTGCTGGACAAAGTCACACTATACATGATGACTTATTAATTGCCTCCTCACCTTGGCTAGAACATACTGAGTTGTTAACTAGGGTACTGAGTAAATTTTCTTGTTCCACGATCACTGCATATCTGGCGAGATCCAGATTCGTAAAAGACAAATCTTTTTGGGCCCATCATCTCATCAGCGGGAATTCTGCTGGACACAGAGAAAATAAAAGCGATAGCAAATTCCCCTCCTCCAACAATGATGAAACAAAAGCATTTTTAAGACACCCTCATTTTTAGGCAATTTGTTCCTAGCCAGTTAATGAACAGTACAGAACTGTTGAATCTGTGGCAGAAGAACGCTACTTGGTTTTCGTCGGACAAGTGTCATGAATCTGTTTGCAAAACTGAGGATGCACTTGTGAATTCTGACTTTTGCACCACCCTGACATGCATAATGACTTCTGCATCGTAACAGATGTGATGCACTTGTGAATTCTGACATTTTGCACCACCCTGGCATGCATAATGACTTCTGCATCGCAACAGATGTGTCTTGTTGTGATGTAGGCACCTGTCTGTTTCAGATTTTTAAGAATGATGGGAAAACTGAAGTAAGAACTTTGAGTTTCGTCATTGGTTGCTTACTGATGTGAGAGATCATACACAACGACTGAAGTGGAGGGCTTGGCTGTGGTTTGGTCCTTCAAATAATTCAGTTATCTATGACAGAAACATAAAGGTGTTTTGTGATCATCAAGCACAGTTTTTTCTTGCCATGTAAATTGCTGCACTCAATGCTTGTCCAGTGGTCACTCTTTTTGCCAGTGCATGACTATGAGATTGTCGATAGAAGTGGTAAAGACAATGTAATTGGGGATGCTCTCTCGAGACTTCTCAGGCGGTTCCTACAATATTCAGACCACTTGAAACAAATGTCTCATTTTAATGTGTTACTAATGAAAGACCTGCAAAATCGCCTTTATTATTTAAAGCTGTACTAAGACATTGGAATTTTGCAAGATGCGGATCCTAGGTTATAAAAGTTAAATACATCATGACAGGAAACTCGCATCACAAACTGACATAGCACTACCAAGTGCATAACAATGTCCTGCTCCAGGGTTAAACAAACGGTTCGAATTCATGGTGTGTGTATTCCATCAGCATATCAAGAAAATCTTGTAATGCATATGCGCTTAACATGAAGCCACCCTGGGGTAGAAAAGTATAAACAAAAGCTATCTCAGTGTTGTTACATCCCAAACCTGGATTGATGTGTGCACAAGTTACTGCGAAGTGGTACCATCAGTCAGAAAACCAAACTGATGAATGAGTCAAACAAAATTCCCTTATATCCTATTGTAACAAATAAACGTTTAGAAAACATTGCCACTGACGTCGCTGGACTCGTCCCCCAGGCTGATGATAAAAAGGATCAGGGCTGTTTACATAACCAGGTTTGGAAAACCTGATGCATTTCTCTCTGACAATGCTCCTAATTTTACTGGTAAAAGAAAGAGGAAGGCCTTTTTATAACAGTATAACATCAGACAAATATTAGTATCGTTTTATCACACAGCGTCACATCCGATAGAACATGTTTTCCAGGAATTCAACTGTTTCATAAGGACCTACGCTCCACAACAAAAAACTAAACGGACTGCATTTGTGTTTTCCTTTGAACAGGTTATCAACAACCTTCCGCATACCTCCACGTGTCTTACACCTGCTGAAGTAATACTGGGAACCACAGAAAGAAATGAACGGATAGATCCACCAGCTCAAATGCCCAGTATCGAGCCAACAAAAGAAGAAAGAATAAGACAAAAACTCCTCTCACTAAATATGCCGGCATGCCTTTGAAAGTCTGTCTCTAACAAAAGACTAGGTCAGATACAGGAATTTCGAATAGGTAAGATAATTCTATTTAAATCGCATCCAAAGCACTCACGCCTCGAAAAGGAACAGAAAATGGCAATTATCATACACTGGATCATAAAAGATAATTAGAAAACCCCATAAAGGGCGCTATCCGATTGCACAGCCCGAGTTTTCAAAAATCAAAGAACTGTATCACAATAAGGATTTAAAGAAGAACATACAGTAGAAATCTTGATATATCGTAAGATAGTGTGAAAATATTTATATTTCAGATGTTTCCATTCATGAATACGTTTATGTATGGTATAAAATGAGATTTGCTCTCTGATCAAAATAGAAATAAGCAATATGTAAATAAGATTTTTCTTTGTCTTGTACATACACATTGTTTTACTCTGCTTGAGTTAAGCTAAGTCTAAGATAAGTAATACGTACTGACATGATAAGCATTTCTGTTTCTTTACGCATGACCAAAATATGGTTTGCAAAGGGAGAGATAATTAGTATCATTCTGCAAAGATGGCTCTTTGTGAATAAGTAACAAAATCTCGACTGTAAATAGCTGTCTCAATGTTTAACAAGGGAAAAAGTTTCATCTACTTGTACTGAGAAATGACAAAGTCATCTAACGAATGTGAGGAGTAAAAGATAACAGAATTATATGATAAAGCAACATGAGTGCATTTAGTAATTACCAAATAATTAATGATATGTAATTCAACAAAAATTATTAATAGGGATGTCATTCATATGACATGCGCAAGCTATGTGGATTATAAGAGACAGTAAAATAGCAGTTTGGCTGTAGGTCATATCTTGCTTGTCCATGTATTGTGAATATGTAAATAACGCAAAATGAACATGATTGGTTGTAAGTCATGCTGAGCGTGAACCAAAATAATTTTCTAATCTTATTATGCAAAATACATTTTCATGATTTTATCCTTAGGATAACATTAACAAATTTATTTTGGTCCTTCAGATTTTGTCTATACTCCCTAATCCTTTATTTGTGAATGACACTGCATGAGATGTAACGACGGACCATGAATTCTTGAAGACATGTTGCATTCTAAGTTTCTTTCGCATACGTGATTTTTTTATACGTCCTTTCTGTTTTATTCGGTGTTCAGCAAGTTATCAGCTGTTTCTATTCTGCAAAATTAGAACAATGGTAACCTTGGTAGCCTGTACACAATGCCACTGGGTACGAAAAATAATTTCATTTGTAAGTGTCAGGCCACTGAGTAATACACCAGAAACACGACCATATGTCTGATAAAAAGAAAAACTGTGAGCTTAAAACTAAATCCACGTATGCAATTTCGTTTCTGTAGTATAAGAAAATCTTTTACGCACTGCAGGACATAGAAGCTCTGCCTGTTCCTAAGAGAAAATAATTAGCAATGAGTTGATGCGAGACTGGAGTGCTATATAGAATAACTGGCGGCTACAACGAAAAGTTGTAGCACACTCATGCGAGCGATGTTGTTTGGCGGTGCGAGAAGTGCAAACGTCCAAACCCGGCCGCGGTGGTCTAGCGGTTCTAGGCGCTCAGTCCGGAACCGCGGGACTGCTACGGTCGCAGGTTCGAATCCTGCCTCGGGCATGGATGTGTGTGATGTCCTTAGGTTAGTTAGGTTTACGTAGTTCTAAGTTCTAGGGGACTGATGACCACAGATGTTAAGTCCCATAGTGCTCAGAGCCATTTGAACCATTTTGCAAACGCCCAAAACATATTAAAACATACAGTGCAATGGAACTCACCTCAGACGGACTGGATGCTAGGTGCAGTGGTCTGGTAATCCACAATCGATGGACAGCTTTTGTCTCCTGTACATTCTGAATTCTGCATGTGATTATGTATCCACAAAGACGTAATGCAACCGCAGTCACGAACTGAACCACTACTTAGTTGGCGAGCACAAAGAATGTGAATGCACAGACAGCTGTTGTCGCATGCTGAACTCTGTAAAAAAGGTATTTCATGTGCAAATTTAGTATTCGGTGGCACTACGGTGACATTTCTTTACTGCCTCAAGTGGCCGTTTGTGTAGTTACGAAGTGTGTTTACTCGTTCCCCATACTCAACATGGCGATTTCCGGAGTTTTTCACCAACATTTTTTACGACACCTCACTTCCACTTTTCACTGTGTGTTGAAAACGTGTGTGTGTTTTTCTATGTGTCAATGCGTCATTCTCTGTGTTAGTGGGTTTTGTTTGTGTGTATGTGTGTGTGTGTGTCACTGAGAGAGAGTGAGGGAGGGGGGAGGGGAAGGAGGATTCATTAATTATTTATTCTGGTTATGTTTCACATTACTGTTTGTTATTGTTTTAGGGGCTAACATGATCAGTGAGTTATCGCTTATATTGATTTGGTCATTAATTACTTTCTTTTCAGACTGCAAGGGCTCTTTTTACATGACTTTTTAAGCAACTATGGAACGACAGAAAACAGGAAAAATGACGAAAATAAATATATTTTTAAAAAAGCTTCGGTTCTGAGTTTTTATTGAAGGGACGTTGTACTGTTGCTAACTCATACAATCTATTCTACAATGTCTTCAACTCATACAGTATATTGTCGTAGACAACATTCAAACGAAATTGAAGATAAAATATTCTTGGTTGCTAGGACGCTTAATGACGCCTTTTCAGATTTCCTCCTCACAAACTGGCGTTTCGACCCTCTGCTAGTATCATATTCAGGGTATTCTCGTGTGCCTGGCTAACTGCTTAGTTAACCCGGGATATCACAGGATCCTGAAGATGATCCTAGCAAAGGGGTGAACCGTTGATTTGCGAGAAGGAAATCTGAAGAGGCGTCATGAAGCGGCCTAGCAACCTAGAAGACTTTACGTTAAATGACAATGACCACGAAAAGCTTTAGACTTACATATAACATTCTAAATGTCTTCCTCTTACTTCTACACTGCTATTGGTCAGATCTATGAACTTCGAAACATCTCTAACGGTGACAGAGGTCACATTGCCATAATGATAATGCGTCCCTGCACTTGGAATGTACGTTAAACAAACTATTTCCTTTAAATATCCTCAGGAATAAATATCCAGAGTCCTGTATGCCTCACATAATAAAATGTGCCTAAGTTCCATGTCGCAAAAATAGCATAATTATTCTTACTGCCCGCAAGAGTTCTTCGGCAGATCGACTTTCATCGGTAACCGAAATATTTATTTCCACCTCTACAAATGCGTTCACGAATGAGGATGCTACTACAGTGCCATTGACACTCTCAAATAAGAGAAACTTAAATAACTGTTTTCACTCTAAAGTCGAACAAGGCACCAGGACCCAACAAAAATCCTATTTACATTTTACTTTCAATTTGCTCCAAATCTAACTCTTTTCATAGCTCTTATTTATCGAGAATGTCTTCCATAGCGAACAGATCCGGGTGACGGACTGTGTACGGGCGAACAGACGTGCAGCTGCTGAGGCAACTGACTGGCTAGATGAACCAAGGGGCTACCGACAGTGTCTCCTCGACGACCTTTCAGCAAACGTTTTTGCGTATGGGCGCCTGCAGCAGGCGACCGGTTCATTTGACCAGGCTGACTGCTCTCCACGAGCGACAAAGGCTGGAATTTGCACGCCAATATCGCAATGGACGTCCACTTAGTGGCGCCTCGATAACTGAGGGTTAGCTGCCTTCTGTAGTAAAAAACACTGAGTTAATGGAACAACGATGACCTTCAACAAGGCCGGCCGCGGTGGTCTCGCGGTTCTAGGCGCTCAGTCCGGAGCCGCGCGACCGCTACGGTCGCAGGTTCGAATCCTGCCTCGGGCATGGATGTGTGTGATGTCCTTAGGTTAGTTAGGTTTAAGTAGTTCTAAGTTCTAGGGGACTGATGGCCAAAGATGTTAAGTCCCATAGTGCTCAGAGCCAGTTTTGAACCTTCAACAAGCGTCATAGGACGTCCGCCCCGAACAAATATAATGTTCAATAACGAACAAAAGAAGATAAAAAAAAGTGCTCAGTGCTACGGAATGCCATGCAAAGGGGCCCAGGTTCGATTCCCGGCTGGGTCGGAGATTTTCTCCGCTCAGGGACTCGGTGTTGCGTTGTCATCATCATCGTCAAGTCATCCACATTGACACGAAAGTCGCCGAAGTGGCGTCTACTCAAAAGACTTGCACCAGGCGACCGGTCTACCCGACCGGAGGCCCTAGCCACACGACATTTCATTTCAGTGGCGGGACGTGGACTTTTTAGATGAATCACGTTTTATGCTGCACTGGACAGATGGCCTTTGGTGTTTTCGACGAGAGACGTCTGAAAGCATACACCCTGCAACCAGGAGGAAGTGTTATGGTACGAGGAATGTTTTCCGGGCGTTCTCTGGGTGATCTCGTCATTCTAGAAGGCACAGTGGATCAACACAGGTATGCTCTATCCTTGGGAACCATGTCCGCACCTACATGTAGTTTATTTCCCTCGGCAGGACGACACCTACTAGCAGGACAATGCAACGCGTCACACAGTTCTCAGCGGACGTGCGTGATTCGAAGAGCACCACGATGAGTTTACCGTACTCCCCTGGCCACCAAACTCTCCACATCTGAGGCCAGTCAGAATCTGTGGGACCATCTCGACAGGGCTGTTAGCGCCATGGATCCTCAACAGAGAAACATGGAGCAGACGGTCACGGCTTTGGGGACGGCATGGCTCCAATCCGTGTCGGCACCTTCCAGAACCTCTGTGACTCTTTTCCTGCACGGTCTCGGCGATCTGTACTGCAAAAGATGGTTATTCAGGTTTTTGACAGACGGTCACGTTAATTTAACTGGACGGTGTATATTCCGTGTTCTTCTTTCCCCTCAGCCTTCTGACTATTTTGATGCGGTGCACCGCCGCAACTTCCCTGCCGGCCTGACGGTGGTTAAAAATCACAGTCAGGCTGACGGGGGATTTCCCACGCTCGTTTTAGAAAATACTGGGCTGGTCCCCACACTCTGCCTCAGAAAATGTGGTTCACAGACAGCTAAAGTACGGACAAACACAGAACAAAGTAGTCTTAGATAACTGACGAATGCGATGGGAAGGAGGCCATCCGGGTGCAAAGGTAAATAAAAGAAGATCTTAAGTACAGCGGAGCCCTACTAGTTGGAGAAAATTAACGAAAAGAAGAAATTCAGTCTTTCCCTACAGTTTGTATCCTCTACTGGTCCGTCTGTTCCCATGAAAATTGTTCCATGATGTTTATCACCCCATTTATTCCTCATATCAATCTTTACGAAATTTGGAAATTTGTGGTAAGTTCTATGGGTCCAAACTGCTGAGGTCATCGGTCCCTAAGCTTACAAACTACTTAACTTAAACTAATTTACGCTAAGGACAAGACACACACCCATGCCCGAGGGAGGACTCGAACCTCCGACGGCAGGGGCCGCGGAAGTTTACGACATACTGGACGATTCTGTATGACACAGTTGATCACGTGATTGGTGAGTAGAACTCCTTACTAATAGAACCCAATGGGTCATAACAGACGGCAATTTATCAACAGAAACGAGTTTAAAATTAAGTGTTCCTGAAGAGAGCGCAGTAGAACTGTTGACATGCTTAGTAGCGGTACACACAAATAGTACTGTATGTCAGATAGGCTACCAGCGCTATTCGATTTTTCTGCTGACGATGACGTCTACGGGATCGTACCCTCTCTGGATCGTGCAATGAAATGCAGAACTGCGTAGCTTGGTGTACTGAATGACAGCTATCTTGAAATTGAGAGAAAGGCAAAATACGAGCATTACAATAAAGAGAAAGGACCCTGTAGTATCTGATCAATAGTATGGCTAAAATGGTTCAAATGGCTCTGAGCACTATGGGACTCAACTGCTGAGGTCATTAGTCCCCTAGAACTTAGAACTAGTTAAACCTAACTAACCTAAGGACATCACAAACATCCATGCCCGAGGCAGGATTCGAACCTGCGACCGTAGCGGTCTTGCGGTTCCAGACTGCAGCGCCTTTAACCGCACGGCCACTTCGGCCGGCCGATCAATAGTAAACGTCTGGGGAATTTCCTACCGTTTGAATATCTAGAATTAATACCACGAGGCCATATGAAATTATATGAACATAAAACAGTAGTAGGAAAGCCAAATGGAAGCCTTTTGTTGGTAGGGTTCTCGAAGAGTACAGTGCATGTGTACAGGAAATCGCATGCAACACGCATGTGTGAGCAATTCTAGAATGATAGGAGTCCTCATAGCAGACGTCGGTTTCAGAGACGTTCTCCTAGAAGCTTAACAGGTTGGGATAACTCATACGAAAGTGTAACCGAAATACTCAGGGAACTTAAATGGGAATCTGAGGATGAAGCTGCACGTGGTACTTATGGAACATTCCTGGGCCAATTCAAAGAACTCGTATTCTAGCAAGACTGTGCGACAATTCATATGTGTCCATCGTATATCCCGTGAGTGAATCATGACAATAAAATAAGAAAGATTAGCTACGTACCGAGGTAAGGAGACATTTCCCTCTTGTCTAATATACGAATGGAATTGGTCAGAAAGTTAGTAATAATGTGAAGTGTCCCCCGTCATAAACTGTACAGTGACTTTCAGAGTACATACGTAGATACAGATCAAAATGGTTCAAATGGCTCTGAGCACTATGGGACTCAACTGCTGAGGTCATTAGTCCCCTAGAACTTAGAACTAGTTAAACCTAACTAACCTAAGGACATCACAAACATCCATGCCCGAGGCAGGATTCGAACCTGCGACCGTAGCGGTCTTGCGGTTCCAGACTGCAGCGCCTTTAACCGCACGGCCACTTCGGCCGGCTACAGATCAAAATTCGCAACGAAATATTATCCCTGTAATAACTTATTAACGATACCTTTCAGAACGTATTTCCAAATGACATTTTTCCTCTTCTTTTAGTGGGAGGAATCCAACCCAAATTATAGAAGTATCTCTGGTATATCATGGATATTTTTGGTCCACCTCGTGATCCCCTCGTGAACACCTGACACAGTGAAATGATGCAATGGTCGAGTACTGGATTCGCATCCGAGCGAAGTGTATTTGAAATCCATGTCCAGATCAGCACGCTGCTTTAGGTTTTTCTATATTGTGAGGGGTCCACTTGTACGTGGAGCCAGATTTTGTAATATAATTCAAGAAAAATGACATGAAACGATTGTCATATGTAGAAGAGATGGTCTTGTTGACACCACTGAACCAAAGATGTTCCCTGAGTGGCAGAATCGATTGCAAGTAGGGACGTGCGGAGCGCAGTTGCAGTTGTCGTTGCACTCTGTTACAGGTACAATGTAAGACTTAAAGCTAGTGGCTAGCTGTGAGAATTTAGCTGTTGGTCTATGGTCACAGCATAATACAGTTTTTATAAAATGAAGTGATGAATGTTACTGTAAATCAAAGTAAAGCAATTGGAACAAATTTCTAAGGTAATGAAATTTTCTATATTTAGTTTTAAGTATGCAGCAACGCAATGTGGATTTGGCTAATTTTTACAGCGCTCACCCTTGAATGTAGAAACCAAGTATTTTCCATCAGATTTAATGTATAGGTTGATTAGGTATACCCGATTTGTAATATTTTGTGTGTTTTGTAATCCTGATACAGAGAAGTTAAATTTTGGAATCTACACTCCTGGAAATTGAAATAAGAACACCGTGAATTCATTGTCCCAGGAAGGGGAAACTTTATTGACACATTCCTGGGGTCAGATACATCACATGATCACACTGACAGAACCACAGGCACATAGACACAGGCAACAGAGCATGCACAATGTCGGCACTAGTACAGTGTATATCCACCTTTCGCAGCAATGCAGGCTGCTATTCTCCCATGGAGACGATCGTAGAGATGCTGGATGTAGTCCTGTGGAACGGCTTGCCATGCCATTCCCACCTGGCGCCTCAGTTGGACCAGCGTTCGTGCTGGACGTGCAGACCGCGTGAGACGACGCTTCATCCAGTCCCAAACATGCTCAATGGGGGACAGATCCGGAGATCTTGCTGGCCAGGGTAGTTGACTTACACCTTCTAGAGCACGTTGGGTGGCACGGGATACATGCGGACATGCATTGTCCTGTTGGAACAGCAAGTTCCCTTGCCGGTCTAGGAATGGTAGAACGATGGGTTCGATGACGGTTTGGATGTACCGTGCACTATTCAGTGTCCCCTCGACGATCACCAGTGGTGTACGGCCAGTGTAGGAGATCGCTCCCCACACCATGATGCCGGGTGTTGGCCCTGTGTGCCTCGGTCGTATGCAGTCCTGATTGTGGCGCTCACCTGCACGGCGCCAAACACGCATACGACCATCATTGGCACCAAGGCAGAAGCGACTCTCATCGCTGAAGACGACACGTCTCCATTCGTCCCTCCATTCACGCCTGTCGCGACACCACTGGAGGCGGGCTGCACGATGTTGGGGCGTGAGCGGAAGACGGCCTAACGGTGTGCGGGACCGTAGCCCAGCTTCATGGAGACGGTTGCGAATGGTCCTCGCCGATACCCCAGGAGCAACAGTGTCCCTAATTTGCTGGGAAGTGGCGGTGCGGTCCCCTACGGCACTGCGTAGGATCCTACGGTCTTGGCGTGCATCCGTGCGTCGCTGCGGTCCGGTCCCAGGTCGACGGGCACGTGCACCTTCCGCCGACCACTGGCGACAACATCGATGTACTGTGGAGACCTCACGCCCCACGTGTTGAGCAATTCGGCGGTACGTCCACCCGGCCGCCCGCATGCCCACTATACGCCCTCGCTCAAAGTCCGTCAACTGCACATACGGTTCACGTCCACGCTGTCGCGGCATGCTACCAGTGTTAGACTGCGATGGAGCTCCGTATGCCACGGCAAACTGGCTGACACTGACGGCGGCGGTGCACAAATGCTGCGCAGCTAGCGCCATTCGACGGCCAACACCGCGGTTCCTGGTGTGTCCGCTGTGCCGTGCGTGTGATCATTGCTTGTACAGCCCTCTCGCAGTGTCCGGAGCAAGTATGGTGGGTCTGACACACCGGTGTCAATGTGTTCTTTTTTCCATTTCCAGGAGTGTATTTTGTAAAACGATGTCAGACTTTTTGTCAAGTAACAATCCAGTATTTTCACTGAACATTTGCAAGGTTATTCATTTATCAACCAATCTACTGACATTATTTGTATGAAGCTATTTTACGGCCCGCATTGCACTTCGCTGTGACAAGATTGAATATTTTCTACGCCTACTGTGGAAAGAACAGAATATCAAGATTACATTCGTTCCGACTCTAGAAGTAAGGAAAATTTATTTCATTATTTATTTTCATAAGGAATTTTCTCAGTTTATTGCACAGGGCCATAGAACTCGGTGCCCGCAGCTCGTGGTCGTGCGGTAGCGTTCTCGCTTCCCACGCCCGGGTTCCCGGGTTTGATTCCCGGCGGGGTCAGGGATTTTCTCTGCCTCGTGATGACTGGGTGTTGTGTGATGTCCTTAGGTTAGTTAGGTTTAAGTAGTTCTAAGTTCTAGGGGACTGATGACCATAGATGTTAAGTCCTTAGTGCTCAGAGCCAGAACTCGGTGCTCACGAGACTGGGTAAATTTCAGAGGGAGTGATTTCATTATGAAAGTTGTCTATTGGTTTTGCAGATTAAGTCATTTGCTCAACAAAACATCGCACAGTAAATTTGCATGACACAAACATTACGCATTCCATATTCGTTAACAAACAAACACACCAAAAATTTTATAAAAAGCGTTACACATTTATAAAGAGCGTTACAATATCACTGAAGACCAATACCTGGACGCTTCGTCTGAAAACGTCGCCGACTTCCATTCTCGTCCAAGTCGACCGTGTTCATGGTCTGTAGTGACTTAGTTGTTAAAGGTACATTGGGCGTTATACCCGTCTTTCTTGGATTTCTGTAAGAAATGACACACTGGGAGAGGTGAACTAAGCCTCATTAACAGCATCACGAAGCCTATCAATTATGAATTAAATAGCCTCTAGCTGCAAGGATGGCTTATAATTTGGGGTACGACAATTGGATGAAAATCGATTCACTGTCGTATGTGCCTGCTGCCGACCACTGAGGGTTCAGTTTGTGTACTGTTGTGGACACGGGTCTTGTACGTCTGCTACTGATGATGACTGCCAGCTGTTATCGTGGAAGATTGATACCTAACCCTCGTTAGATGTATTTTAAGGTCCGTTTGAATGCTGGGATCGCTGTCCCGAAATCAGTTATACATTAAAGAAATAATAAGCTATCCTTGCAGCCATTGTCTATTTTAGTTACACTAGCACTCCGTCTTCAGGCCATAAGTGGCCCATCGGGACCATCCGACCGCCGTGTCACCCTCAGTTGAGGATGCAGATAGGAGGGGCGTGTGGTCAGCAAACCGCTCTCCCGGTCGTTAAGATGGTTTTCTTTGACCGGAGCCGCTACTATTCGGTCGAGTAGCTCCTCAATTGGCATCACGAGGCTGAGTGCATCCCGAAAAATGGCAACAGCGCATGGCGGCTGGATGGTCACCCATCCAAATGCCGGCCACGCCCAACAGCGCTTAACTTCTGTGATCTCACGGGAACCGATGTATCCACTGCGGCAAGGCCGTTGCCTTAGTTACACTACTGGCCATAAAATTTGCTGCACCAAGAAGAAATGCAGATGATAAACGGGTATTCATTGGACAAATATATTATACTAGAACTGACGTGATTACATTTTCACGCAATTTGGGTGCATAGATCCTCAGAAATCAGTACCCAGAACAACCACCTCTCGCCGTAATAACGGCCTTGATACGCCTGGGCATTGAGTCAAACAGAGCTTGGATGGCGTGTACAGGTACAGCTGTCCATGCAGCTTCAACACGATACCACAGTTCATCAATAGTAGTGACTGGCGTATTGTGACGAGTCAGTTGCTCGGCCACCATTGACCAGGCGTTTTCAATTGGTGAGATATCTGGAGAAGGGGCTGGCCAGGGCAGCAGTTGAACATTTTCTGTATTCCGATTGGCCCATACAGGACCTGCAACATGCGGTCGTGCATTGTCCTGCTGAAATGTAGGGTTTCGCAGTGATTGAATGAAGGGTAGAGCCACGGGTCGTAACACATCTGAAATGTAACATCCACTGTTCAAAGTGCCGTCAATGCGAACAAGAGGTGTCCGAGACCATTGCATCTCATAGCACCACGTCGGGTGATACGCCAGTATGGCGATGACGAATACACGCTTCCAATGTGGGTTCCCCGCGATGTCGCCAAACACGGATGCGACCATCATGATGCTGTAAACAGAACCTGGATTCATCCGAAAATATGACGTTTTGCCATTCGTGCACTAGGGTTCGTCGTTGAGTACACCATCGCAGGCGCTCCTGTTTGTGGTGCAGCATCAAGGGTAACTGCGGCTATGGCCTCCGAGCTGAATGTCCATGCTGCTGCAACCGTCGTCGAACTGTTCGTGCAGATGGTAGTTGTCTTGCAAACGTACCCATCTATTGGCTCGAGACGTGGTTGCACGATACATTACAGCCATGCGGATAAGATGCCTGCCATCTCGACTGCTAGTGATACGTGGCCGTTGGGATGCAGCACGGCGTTCCGTATTAGCCTCCTGAACCTACCGATTCCATATTCTGCTAAAAGTCACTGGATCTCGACCAACGCGAGGAGCAATGTCGCGATACGATAAACCGCAATCGCGATAGGCTACAATCCGACCTTTATCAAAGTCGGAAACGTGATGGTACGCATTTCTCCTCCTTACACGAGGTATCTCAACTACGTTTCACCAGGCAACGCCGGTCAACTGCTGTTTGTGTATGAAAAATCGGTTGGAAACTTTCCTCATGTCAGCACGTTGTAGGTGTCGCCACCGGCGCCAACCTCGTGTGAATGCTCTGAAGAGCTAATCATTTGCATACCACAGCATCTTCTTCCTGTCGGTTAAATTCGCGTCTGTAGCACGTCATCTTCGTGGTGTAGCAATTTTAATGGCCAGTAGTGTATATTTGCTGATCGACACACGGCAGCGTTCCCACCATCCACTGGATAGTCAAGATGAACTTGAAAACTGTTGAGTCTCTTTACGATTTTCTCGATGCCGTCCCTTCTGTCAAACAGGTGCGCGTACGTGCTGCCGGTATTCGAGATGGACTCGAGGCTGAAGCACGTGCCGAGGGACAAGACTGAGCTGCGGCAACTGGCGCTGAGGCAGCAGGTGCGCCCCTACCACTGGGCAGTGTACAGGCGTAACCAGAGGTGCTTGCAGCCCACACGCTGGCTGTTCCACGAATCGAATGCCTCTCAGCTTAACATAGCATACGAGATGCCGTACGAGTGGAAGGCCGAACCAGTATTTGTCGCAACCAGCGAAGATCTTCCTCTCTTCGATGAGACGTTCGTCGGCTACGGATTCACCAGAAACACGCAGGTATGGCTGCACATCCGTCACTTGAACAGATCTTGCGGAATACGACATATGTCACTAGACGTCGGATTTTCTTTCATTCTGAATTGTTTTCTTTCATTCTGAATTGTTTAATCTGAATTCTCTTGTCTGCACCACTATCTTATTCCGGTCAGAGAGAGAGTACTGACTCTTTTCGAAATTATGTGGGAAATAGTCATTGTGGTTCTGTAGAAGGAAGCACAATATTCACTTCTACGAGTTTGTATAAACTACAGCCACACAAACTTTAGGTGGCGAGATTGAACTTCCCTGAATACAAGATCTGTTATCACAGGAAGGTCTTTGAGACACTTTTAGGCGTTGTGAGCGGCCAGCACCTGTCTCCTCTAGGTCAACGCTAAAGGTCGAGGTAATAATGTATTCTGTGATAGGGACATCTGTATTAAACTATACCAAGTAAAGAAATTTTGGAAGGAAAATTCTCAGGAACTAAAACGTATGCCTAGTAATTAGCTAGAAATGTCATTAATTACAAACAGCAATACAGAAAGTGTGTAGGTGGTGCAGAAGGGCTACACAAACAAGTCCTACTGAGGTACAGCGGTACCAGTGTTACCTGAGGAGACGTGCGACGTGTACTGCGAAGTCTTACAAGCCACTGGTCGGGAGTCGACTATCACACATTCGGCGAAAATTTCGTGGCGCCGAAAAGGGTCCTCTATTTAAAAGTAGAAAGATGTTTTATGAGCTAGGGTCCTTCTTTTCAGTTGTCTCAAGAGGTGGGGATACGTGGCCAGTTACGTTCACGGAACTATACGAAATGCGGTTGTCTCCTGTCAGTGTCCCCGAGAGCTCGGATCTCTTGGCTTCTATGATGTAAATATTAACAACTATCACCCGTCCGGCGCTTGGTGGGAATATGGCTGATGCTTCAAATGGGTTCAAATGGCTCTGAGCACTATAGGACTTAACATCTGAGAACTACTTAAACCTAACTAACCTAAGTCATCACACACATCCATGCCCAAGGCAGGATTCGAACCTGCGACCGTAGCAGCCTCGCGGTTCCGGACTGAAGCGCCTAGAACCGCTCGGCCACCGCAGCCGGCTTATGGCTGATGCTATTTCTCCTTAGATGGAGTGGGGATCAATCAGTTGTAGGCCTCAGCTAAGTTTTCGCAAGCCTAGACGGCTGTTGTGTCATGACTCGTAAATTGCACGAGTGGATACTTGCACCCATACTCTCATTGCAGATCTGACATAACCATAGTTACGGGAAACTTCGACGTGACCAATAGAGACTCCTTGTTCGAAATACCAGCTGCCGTCAGTTCTCTAGTCCGGCCACTTCCAGGGACGCAAATGTACGGCAGCGAGGTGGCCTGCGTTTTCACTGATCGTCTACCAGTCTCAACTAGCGCTTCAGTTTCGCCTCTCACTTCCTCCCACGTTAATACTGACGGCAGTTGTAAGTCACAATAGAGCACAGAGCTACAATACTGGGTCTGATTCCCCGTTCAACACCATTTGATTTCTGCTTTTGGGGCATGATATCCACAAACATTATGTCCTTTTTCTTTTGTAAAAGCTCTTCGAGAGATTATTCTTAAGTCAGCTGGTCTGTTGTCTCAATGTGTCTTTCCTAACTTCCCCAACCTTTATTATTATTTTTTTGTGATCCAGTGTAGCGTTGTTCCTGAATATGCAGAGACTGCGTATGCCGTGCACCGCTTGCTGATGTATACCAGCAGTGATATTTATTGTTTGGGAATAAAATGCCCTTAATCAAACGTAGCTAATAACTGTTGAAAAATACATTGATTACACCATTCACGGACGCAATGCCTACATACTGTGGTAAGTCACTTGTCTGTTATAAATCAAAAGATAAATTTTGAAGCAGGGCTCTCTGTCGGAACCTCGTGTTATAATCAGACATAAACTATCAAAGAATCCTTAAAATACGAGTTGGCAAGTTCTATCTTTACTAAGGCTCATTTCAAAGTTTTGTGTTATTAATTACGACAGAAATAATATTAGCTGCTAACGACTCAGACAGGAGGGTTACAGAAAATGAGTGTCCGGGAGATTTAGAGACCAACCTTCTATGGGATATAAGTATTAAACGTCACAAAATGGCCATTGTCGACAATCAAGAAATGTTCAAAACAAACTGTTAACTTGCACCATGACTACCGAATGAAAAATGGCACGCCAGAGTGATCGGAAAGGTTCGCACCCTCATCATCGAATGCGAACTCCTTCGGACCTGCAAACTGTGCAGAACGTTCCGCTAGGTATCCATTCCTAAAGAATCCATATAGAATCATATTGGTGTAACGAGGGATGAGATATGATGGAATCTGATGGCATGCAACCGAATGACAAACAGCCTGTCGTGGAGCTTATCTTGAAACTGGCTATCCTTTAAGGCGTGGCTGCAGATAGTGCAATAATATATATTTAAAGGCACGGAAAAAACAAACAACCAGAGGTTGAGTTTGTCCAGTGGTTACAAGTGGTATGAACCGCAATGCCACACATTTTTCGGGAGGGATAGTTTCCTCTAAACGAGTATTATTTTTATTCGCAGACCAGGAATCAACCAAAAGCAAGTTATTTTGACCAGCCACTGGCCGAAAGAAGTGCTCATACCATAGTTGTAGTTCTCTTACACCCGTTTTCCCACTCTTGCCTGTCGTGGCGCAATTATTCCCTAATGTCCTTGCAAGATCACGCACACGAGAAAGAATCATAGGGGCAGAGCATGTCCAACTTCTCGCAGCACAATAAATAACTTTCCACCGACGGTCGCGGTGGCCGAGCGGTTCTAGGTGCTTCAGTCCGGAACCGCACGACTGCTACGGTCGCAGGTTCGAATCCTCCCTTGGGCATGGATGTGTGTGATGTCCTTAGGTTAGGTAGGTTTAAGTAGTTCTAAGTTCTAGGGGACTGATGACCTCAGATGTTGAGTCCCATAGTACTCAGAGCCATCTGAACCATTTTTGACCCATTTGAACTTTCCAGCCAATTTACCATCCAGATTGTATACGAATGCGTGAAGACATAGATGCTACTTGATCTCGATACAGCTCTCTTGGGACCTCTAATTTCCAGGGTTCCTTTCATATGCATTTCCTCTTTAAATCTCGACTGGTCGGAGATGAAAACAAATTCCTTACTGAGGAATGGGATGAGTTTGTTTTATCTCATCTACTAATTTTCGGACTGATTCTGCAATTTGCTGTGCTTCGTCAAGTTGACGCTTTGTTTGAAATTTCGTTGTATTATGTCTTCTAATTCTGTAGCACTCTTTCAAGTTATGTAATCATCCACTACTTCGAATAAAACCCTTGTAATCTATGTTGCGCGTGATTTAATGTGTATAACGTAGCAGGTCAGTATCACGCACATCCTGTAAATTGAAACGTGCAAACACTAGTTTCTGTAACAAATGCACCTTGTCCCCCCTTGAATACCCGCAGCTCTTCTTTTGCGGTACACGGTCATATTACTGCTGCGGACTTGATCGAAATCTCTTCAGATTTTTTTTTTTTTTTTTTTACTGTACTGTTGGTGATGTTCCGCCTACGTAATCATGTTTACTACCTGCTCCTTGGACAACGATTGTCCCTTAATATGTTTCACTGACGAAATGATTTGTGGCTCCCTGTTCGACAGAGATGATGGACTACATGCTCAACACCTGTTTCAGTGTCACTTTCATTTGTGAAGCACGTATCGTCATCATTGTATTACTCATGTAAGTTGTCCAACAATCGAGCGAATAAGACATTCCGCTGACTCATTTTCCGGAAACGCTAATAATTTATCTGTCACTTCTTTCTCACTATGCCAAATTCCGTGGTTTCCTTTCTGACGAAATGTCAACTTCGCCAGTTGTTGTTGATATAATGCAATGTTTGCTTTGTTTATTCAAACATGGTTCAAATGGCTCTGAGCACTATGGGACGTAACATCTTAGGTCATCAGTCCCCTAGAACGTAGAACTACTTAAACCTAACTAACCTAAGGACATCACACACAACCATGCCCGAGTCAGGATTCGAAACTGCGACCATAGCAGTCCCGCGGTTCCGGACTGCAGCGCCTGGAACCACACGGCCACCGCGGCCGGCTTGCTTTGTTTATCATTGCCATTGTCCTGATTTGTATCAACACCATTAGTAGTATAGTACTGTTGTGAGTTATTCGTAGACTAAGCAGTCCAACTACGCTCCGTAGCCTCGTGCTGTGCTCACCACTGGATACCTCCAGTTCTGTCCCCTGCTGCCATTAACAGCAAATATTGTGATTGCATGGCAAACAGTATGTGGGGCACTGAATGCTCTAAACATCACTGGCCTATTGCGACCTCGCACTCAAGGGCTTTCTTGTAAGACATACCTGCGCAACTATTTTTCGTTGTTGAACGTCATGTACATACTAACTTACAGGGTGACGTAAGGTACAGTGGTAAGACTGACAGCGAGACACTCGAGAACGAATAGCTTATCAAAAGTGTTGCAGATGCATTGGTATGAAAGTCGTGTTATTATAATTTCGTTTACTAGCGATATTTGTTTCCCTGATGTGCCCTGTATGTTTTTCTTGCAATTTCTGTTTCATAGTTACACTGGGATTCTTAAATAAACTCAGAACATTACTGAAAACATTTATTTCGGACTGAACTCATACGAGAATCTTCAGAGTATGTAAGCGGCGAAAAGGGAGTCTTGGGGCACTGTCCAGTTTATCTTTTATCGTGTGCATAAACCTCAACGTTGCCTACGCACGAATTGTGGTACTGCGCCTAACTGTCTCTGCAGAAATGGGTCCAACAAACACTGTCCTAACACTACAAATCTTGCAGTTCATGGTTTTAACTCACCTCGTGATGTTTCCGTCTACAGGCCGCTGGTACAGTGTATAAGCACTGCGTGGACGGAGTGCGACTGAGCAACAATTAATTCACAATCCAATTCAAATTCGCTGAATTATTTTATGTAGCTATCAGATTCCGTAGGACTATGTGAGCCAAATTACTTGTTATGGAACGATTCAAAACAAAGGTTTGATTAGAAAATTTACAGACAAGAGAACTAAGGAATTAATCAAATGCAAATACATTTGAGAGAGTCTATGAATAAATAACACTTTACAGAGAAAAGTTCTCAAATTCTGTGATAAATACCTGTACATAATATAACGAGTGTATAACAAAGAACCCTTTCCACTTAGATTTGAAGGCTTGTGGATTGTCTTTCAGTTTTTTGTTAAGTTCTGCTGGAAATCTGTTGCAAATGAAACCTGATGTATAGTGCAGACTTTTCACCGCAATGCTTAAAGAACTCTTATCGAAGTGCAAATCGATTTTACGTTCTTACGCCTAGTGTTCACTGAATTAATGTTGCAGTTTCTTCCAAATGACCCAATATTGTCAACAATAAATCCCATGACGGGGTACATAATCTACAAAAGCGCCTATGTACATTTAATTTCAAGTAGATAATAGTTTAGAGGCACAGCATTTATCACTATACATGTAACTAAGTGCGATTATTGGCACACGCCTGACCGCTGATGCGATGTTGTACCGTTACCGAAAAATTACGCGTTTGTGATTCGAAATGAATGTTTGAGCATTAGAAGCATAGCCTACTTTATTGGGATGTAATAATGTTCTGCACAAATGAAGCATGTTGTGTGCACACATTGAAAAACGTTCTATCAGTGATAATCACGACCCACAGTTCCCCGCTGTAAGGGACGTAGCAAGGGAAACTACACGGAAGCCATAATGCCGCTCTACTGCACGCCGCCAAGTCCCGCTTACTACTATTGGCACTTGCCACGTGGGCAATAAAGTCTAAAAATATCAACAACGACGTCCATTAGTACGTCAGGGAAGCTCGCGCCCGTTCATAAAGATACATGATCTAAAGTGGAACACTGACTGTATGCTTACAAACCGGTAATAGTCGCAGCTAGGTGCTGTTCGATTCTACTCGGCATTGTGTGGAGTTGTGTTGAGTGTGGAGTGACGAATCACGGTACACAATGTGGCAATCCTATGGCAGGGTGTGGGTATGGCGAATGCCCGGTGAACGTCATCTGCCAGCGTGTGTAGTGCCAACAGTAAAATTCGGAGGCGATGGTTTTATGGTGTGGACGAGTTTTTCATGGAGGGGCCTTGCACCCCTTGTTGTTTTGCGTGGCACTATTACAGCACAGGTCTACATTGATGTTGTAAGCACCTTCTTGCTTCCACGCTGTTGAAGAGCGATTCGGGGATTGCGATTGCATCTTTTGACACGATCAAGCACCTGTTCATAATGCACGGCGTGTGGCGGAGTGTTTATACGCGAATAACATCCCTGTAATGGACTGGCCTGTACTCGGCAAATTGATAGGATTTTGGATCCAACTACATCGGATAGCAACGCTCTTTATATATGGAAGTTTCATCTGTTCAAACCCCTGCAGCTGCTCTCTTGGAATCTGTAGGAGCGCTGACTCCAGCTTAGTCACGATGGGGACAAGAACGGGCGTCCGAGGTAAGTCAACCCAAAGTTGTGCTTCCTTAACTCGACGTTCACAGCGTAGATCTCGAACGAGCACCTTCTAAATAAGGCCTGAGTGGCCTTATGTACGTATGATGCTTTTTCTGCCTCTCCCTTGAATGTTACACACCTTTGAAAACACTTCATACGACTTCATCGCCACAGTAGAGGGGCGGTCATGGTTTTCTAGATAGAAGTTGTAAAAGAAATATGCCACTTTATAACTCGTACAGACACCCAGCCGTTTCGGAGAGAGCATTCAGTAATAAACTCTTCTTAAATGACAATAAGTGAAATGTACAGAGAGAAACGAATAGGAGGTAGAGACTGCGTATTGTTCTCACGATTGTTCCTTTCATCGACAGTGGTTGTCTATATTTGATGCATATAAGGTAGAACTGCAGCAGAAGTGTAACGATTTCTAAAATCTGCACCACGTTAGTAACTGGTCAGTTTAAACGCTACAAGACAGTTCTTCGTACTTTCATTGAAGAACTGAGCAAGGTGGCGCATTGGTTAGCACACTGGACTCACATTTGGGAGGACGACGGTTCAAACCTGTTTCCGATTTAGGTATTCCGCGATTTCCGTAAATCGCTCCAGGAAAATTCCGGGATCGTTCCTTTGAAAGGACACAGCCGAATTCTTTCCGCCGGCCGCGGTGGCCGAGCGGTTCTAGGCGCTTCAGCCCGGAACCGCGCGACTGCTACGGTCGCAAGTTCGAATCCTGCCTCGGGCATGGATGTGTGTGATGTCCTTAGGTTGGTTAGGCTTAAGTAGTTCTAAGTTCTAGGGGACTGATGACCGCAGCAGTTAAGTCCCATAGTGCTCAGAGCCATTTCAACCATTTTTTATTTCTTTCCTCACTGTTGACAAAATCTGAGATCGTGCTCCCTCTCTAATGATTCTTCCTTCCTTTTTTCTTCATTGAAGACTTGGGAAACAAAGAACATCAGAGATATGAAGAGGAAGAGTTGCTTGCTCTTTAAAATAGATCTTTCCCGCTATCTCCAGTATGGTATACAGAGGGGTCCAAAAAAAATGTATCCACTGTTCAAAAGTTCATAAGTGGCAAACTAATTGACGGAGTTGTCTCATCTTTGGTGGTGTAATAGTTTGTAATTCCGGCAATCGGCACGCAAGCGTTGTATTGCGTTGTTTAGTTTTGTCAGAAGACAGTCGCCAGATAGTCATGGTTCTGATCTTAGTTGCACCTACTTACTCGAGTAAACATGGCTGACGCAAGGCTTACATTCGATGAAAGGAAGTCAGTTTTGAAGCGGTATTTTAAGTACGAAAACATTAATTAGGTTCAACGGCAATGGCGAAATGAGTATCAAACAGAGCCACCGACACGTTTAACGATTCGTCGCATTCGAGACAAATTTGAAGCCGAGGGCTGTGTTAAATATGTACGCAGAAGTCTGTGAGACAGTGTGTCCGTGAAACTGGAGTGATTCGCTCAAGTGTTCGGCGAATTTTGAAGACAGCAAAGTGGAAGTGCTACATCCCACGATTGCTACACGCAATGAACGAGGACGACCCAGATCGTAGAATGGAGTAGTGCGAGTGGTTTACTAACACGGTGCACAACGATGAAGAGTTTGCAGAGATGATTGTGTGGTCTGATGAGGCACAGTTCAAACTCAGCGGTACAGTAAATCGCCACAATTGCATCTACTGGGCCGCTGAAAATCCGAACGTCCATGTAGACAAACCCGTGAATTTGCCAGGAGTAAATTTGTGGTGTGGGTTGTCTTAACGGGGCTTAATTGGCCCATCCGTCTGTTACCGCTGAGGTGTACCTTCAGAAACTTCAGACATCCATTTTACCTGCCATCCGAGACTTGTATGGAGACGAAAAAGTTTACTTTCGACAGGATGGTGCCCCAGCCCACTACCAAAATCGTGTTAGGGCGTATCTCGACGAAAATCTACCAGGAAGATGGATAGGCCGTAGAGGTGCTGTGGAGTATCCACCACGTGCCCCAGACCTAACTCCTCTGGACTTCTACCTGTGGGGAACAGTAAAGGACGTCGTTTATCGACAAAAGCCACGCACATTGAATGAACTTTGAAGAATCCATCGTACATTCATGTGCAAATATCCAACTGAACACGTTACAGTCAGTAGTTCGTGCTGCAGTTCGGCGGCATCGTTTGTTAATGGTGACCATTTCGAACACCTACAGTGATATCTTTAAGTTGGACTTTAAGCTACACTTTCACCAAAAATTAGACAACTCCGTCAATTAGTTTGCAAGTTATGGACTTTTAAAGAGTGGATACATTTTTTTGGACCCCTCTGTATAGTAATACCAGTTTAATAGAGACACACAACAATGTTGCCGTGCTGCTATGTCTCGGCGGAATATTTCCTCTGTCTAGTGTGTTACTGTATTAGAAGTGAAACGTGTTGTTTTTGTACACAGGCCTACGAGATGTTCGCTTCTGGTTGGCGGTTCTTAGTGCTGGACAACGCCTTCCTGGTACACTCCGGATTCCAGTCTACGAAGCAGCGGCCGAAGTGGCGACAGAGGCAGATGGCCCAGAACTACGGCCTGCTGAGGAAGTGGGCGCACCGCGTCGCCGTCCAAGGCGGCTCAGACCCTCTCCGTCTGGCTCGCAGGTACTCGCTCAGGAGGAAGCGGCCCTGAAGGGCGACGCGCGTCCCTCATGGTGGCGCCTGGACACTATCCGGCAAGGCAGCTGCAACGGCCGGAGCGAGCAGCGGAAGGCACCTCGTCTCTAACGGTATCCCCGAGAGCTTCCACCCTAGGCTTGTGTGAGGCACCTGTCTCGCGGATGTCAGCACTTTATTCGTGATTTTCACCGGCGTCTTTGTCTGCACATGCTCCATTACAATATTTGTAGTACTTCATGTTTATGTTTGTTTGTTATACGAGATAGGTGATGCAAAAGTTTAAATATGACGTATCACAAGTCTGTGAGTGTGTAGTTGGTGTACAAGAATGAAATCCGGGTATCTTTTTCTAAAAAATGTTGAATTCAGAAGAATGATAAATAGTGCTTTATTCAAGGTATGCTCCATCGTTTGTTATACGTTTTTCCCATATTTCGGGCAATTTCTTAATACCACGCCAGTAAAAATTTTCCCCTTTTGCTTCGAACCACTCATCGAACCATTTCTTCACATCTTCTTACTAACCAAAGCGCTGCTCAGAAAGTGCGCGATCCATCGGTGCTAACGAGTGGTAATCGGAAGGAGCCAAGTCTGGCGAGTAATCTGTATGGGGTAGGACTTCCAGCCGAGTGCTTCCAGCGTGTCGCGAACCGGTTTTCCCCCGTGTGAAGGGGCATTATCATGAAGAAAAATGACTCTGTGTTGCCTCTTTCGGTATTGTGGCCTTTTTTCAAGCAGCGAACGGTTCAGATCGGTCAATCGTTGTTGATAACGTTTAATATTAACCTAAAGCGTGATTTATTTTCAAAGAATATTCTTAAGAATTTATTTTATTTACTAGCGATTCATCAAGAACATTAACACATTTAATCACACTATGTAAGCATGGAAGTAACTGCCAGGGAGTAACTGATGAAATCATAACCAAATTCCTTTTAACAAATGGGAATTTTATTCACTTTAATAGTGCCTAAAAGCATTTTTTAAAAGAAACGGATTTAAAATTATAATCAGAAAGCACCCTCTAAACATCAAAGTTACAATTTATTCAGAGGCAGAAAGAAACAAGTTTTGACTGTATGAGCTTTCGGGCAGAGAACCTTGCCGCTCCCTTTTGACATGGCCGTAGTTACGACCGCTCACAACAGCCTCTGAAAGACTAAACTGGTGCAAATCTGCAACCCACCAGATAACTCTAACTAAGAGTTTTAACAATTTACACAAGCACACAAACTATGCCCCCCCCCCCCCCCGTAGGAGGGATGGAAATGGCACAAAACAGTAACAATTAAAATATTAACCTTGCCACCGAAGGTGCAACTTGATTTTAACTTCTAAGAAAAGTCTTACGGTGAAAGGCTGGCAACTTTATGTACTAAAATGATCATTTAAATAAAAGCCCATGAAATGCAATCTTATATAAAATTGTACAAGGTTGGCCAAACAATAGTTAAGATGCTCTACAGTACACAGATACCGCCTCTCAAGATCATAGGCAATAATATCAAAGTTTCCAAAGATCAAAACATATTTCAGATATTAGGCCGTTACACTCCAATCAATAAATTCGTTAACACACCAAATCCGACACACATGACAGAGGAAGCTACTAACGTACGGTAGATTGATAGGGAGATTGTCGAACAACCCGAACCGCAGGTTGCTCTAACCCGCCCCTACTCCACAAGGGAAAAACGGACCACCCAATTTATAAACAACCACCTTCCCGCGGGTGGGCAAACGGAGAAGAATGATGGGACGACTCGAAAGCAAAATGGCTGGTGACCTCACCAAGAAAACAAGTAGAATTTAACAAGAGTAAATCAAACAACATATCACCAATAACTTAACTTCTAATAAACTGCGATTTCTCGAGAAGACCTGGCGCAGCACCCCCAAATCGCTCTCCCGAACCGTCCGCTGCCAGCCGCTTCAACGGACGCAGGAAGGCGTGCCGATCTCCCTTCTCACGGCGTCGCAGCTCGCACCGGCCAGACTGATGTCGTGGGTTGACTCCTGTTGCTCTCGTGTCGACCGCGAAGTCACTACCCCTCGCTATACGCCACGGCCCACTGGACTGACGTGGCGACCTCACATGCGCCGACGCTCAAGACGGACAAGTCATCTTGTGTCTCAGTGCGCGACCGACCAACCGATCGATCCAACCGCCAGTGACCATTGCCTGAGCAAACTCGAGCAGACTGGCGGCCTAACGCGCAGACTCAGATGCAGGGACTAAGCCCCGACCGGGCAACCACTCGCTGAGTTCTCTTACTGGCGGAGTGGAAAGACTCTCATTTTGCCGGCTTTAAAGGTTGATCCGAACGACAGACAGACACTAATTGCCTAACAGATGCGGGCGAGAGACAGCAAGCTGAGGACGAGAGACTGACCGACTGGCGAGCTAACAGCGCCTTTAAATGCTCGTGAACAGGCAACCTTTCCCCTTTCCCACCAGAGGGAGACACCACAGCTGCGATTGCCACAGCGGCGCCACCGCCAGAAACGGAGGGCGACTGCTTCACACTACACGCTGCGGCGCGCTCTTCAAAACAGCAATTTTTACCACGGCTCAAACCGTTTTGCCAGGTTTCAGCAGCTCATAATAGACCACGCCCCTCTGATCCCACCAAACACAGAGCATCATCTTTTTGCCAAAGCTTTTCGGTCTTGCGGTCGATGTAGATGGTGGGCCTGGGTCTACCCAAAGTTTTTTTTGCACTTGTGTTACTCAAAATAAATCCACTTCTCATACCCTGTAACTATATGATGGAAAAATGACATCCTTTCGTACCGAGCGAGCAAAATGTCGCGTGTGTTTTTGCGCTTTTCCATTTGCCTATCGTTCAAATCGTGTGACACCCATCTATATTTCTTTTGGTGTTTGCGAATCATCTTCATTGAACAATGCTTCCAGTTTCACGTTTTCGTATGTTTTTGGCGATTACCAAGCTCGTCGCTGCAACATCGAAATCACCAGTTTTGAACCGTCGAAACCATCTTTCACAGGTATCTTGCGATGGAGCACGTTCACTATAAGCTTCTCGAAGTAATCGTATGATGCATCAGCGGTTTTCTTCAAATGAAAACAGAAAATTAATGCTGTCCGCTAATGCTCTTTCTGCGGTAAATTTGGACATATTGAACACAACAACACAACACTATGCACACACTTGTCCAATTTATCACTTGTGCGCGTCTGTCACTTATTGATGACACAACAAAATGGCGCAGTGTCAGATCTTTATAGCTCAAACTGCATTGGCGCGACATCTGTTCTCTGAAATCCGCATGTCATACTTGTACACCTTAACAATACTTTCCAGTTTGTTTCACATTCTGTCAAAGTGACGTTTTACAGTTATATAAAAATATAACGTAATGTCGGTATAAGAATAAGTGGATAGGTTGATTCAAAATTTCTATTATAGGCTTTCAGGAATTGTAAAGCGGACTTAGTAGATGAAGTTTTGATAAGGATCCCATGTCCGGAAATGTACCATTTGGATATAAAATCAGTTTAAAGATATGATGATTTTCAAAACTTCCACTTCAGGGGACGCCCACAAGCCGAGAAGAGGACACCGTCCTCGGTCCCTGTTGTAATTACATCACGCAACTCTTTCGTCTAGTGCAACAACGCCTGCGAGAAGTTGGAAACTAGGAGGTGCTCCACGGACACGCTGCACTCTTAGCTTAGAAGAAGATGTCCTTCATCTCACAGAAGAGAACCCGAGGAGAAGTTGCTACAGTACACAGGTCAAAGCTCATTGTTTCCGCTGTTTGCGTACCGGGAGGTTTGAAAGTTATCCGATTCTCATACAGATTTTACATCCAAACGCTACATTTCAGGACATGAATTCCTTTTAGAAAACTTCATGTACTAAGTCCCCTCAACAACCACTAGAAGACTGTAATAGCAGTTTTGAATCACCCTGTATACTTCACATAAAGTTTTCAGACAGTTCTTCGGACGATGATCTCTTTAGCTTTTTTTCTTTTTTTCACTTTGAGTAGCAATATGATTATTTGTACGTTGGGAAAGTTTTTTACAACGAAATTTGTGAAACTCATTAATATACGGTTTTACTAAAACTGGTTTCTCGACTGGCCAACTGGCTCTCTTTTCTGTTGTACAGTATTATTCACGAATTCATTTTTTTTATTTCATAAAATATAAATTGAATATGAATAATCTACATGCATCTGGAAACAGGAAGTTTTAAAGCTAACAAACGCAGGTTTGAGACGTTCATTGTAACCCCCTCCTGCTACAAAGCAAACATCTGAGTAGTAGCCGAACTCGTTTCACATACGAGGAGTCACCTCTTGTGTTACAGAGTTCACCTCAGCTGTGATACGGTTCCGCAGGATGGAGTTGTTGGTATATATGGAACGTGAACTGCCTCTTTTACAGAACCCCGAGGAAAAAATCACATGGAGAGAGACCAGGGTACCTCGGTGACCAGAACATGAGAGAATCGGTCTTCCTTTTCCTTGTAACCTACCCTTTCTTGAGAAAAAGACTCATTCGAAAATCCGCAGACATGAAAACGCCAGTGGGGCAAGGCTCCAAACCTGTCGAAAAATGAAGTCTTGCGATTCTTTGGTAAGTTTAGGAAAGAACTATTTTTCCAACATTTTCAGGTATGTTATTCTAATAACAGTTTGCTCCGCAAAAAAATTTTGTGGCCCTTAAACTTTGATTTACGAAAAGGCACGAAACAAACACATTTACTTTCACTGAGACTCAAGTCACAATGTTTCATAAGGATTTTTCAGCCCAACATGCGAACAACGAGTCTTTTCACCCTTCAACTAAGTTGAAATCTTGTTTTGTCTTCAAAAATTCAGTGCAGGAGAAACGTTTTAATCCGCCATCTACGTTCCCATTTAGCCGCAAAATTCAGTATGCCTTACTTTGTCATTTTCAACAAAATCCTGTACAAATATTAAGCGGTATGGCTTGTGGGCCAAAGCTGTCTCAGAAATCACCATACAATAGATGAGATTCCTACTTCTCTACTAGCTGTATCCGTTGACTTACTTGAACTATGTACACAAAGTGGGCCTTTGTTTCGTCCTTTGTTCGAACTGTCGAAATTGTACACATGGACGGTTTTTCCTTTACTTGGTTCGTGGTTCAATTCCGAGTCGGACAAAATGCCTCCTGCAGTGAAAATGCCGAGGCGCTTCTTCCTAACACAAGCATGTAATTGTAGAAGACCTAATGCTACGAGATGGTCACAACTGACGTGAGCTGAATGTCTGATGCCACGAGCACTCTCGTGATTATCTGCATTGCGCAACCGTCACCACTGAAGGGGCAGTAATCGAAACTGTAGATCCTCTTCTCTCCAAAGGTGTGCAGATTATTCATATCCAGTTTATATTCCACGACATAAAAATCAGTTCATTAGGGTGCATCTTTCTGAATAACCCTGTATTCTTGTTATGTTCATGACACACCTACAGGTGGTGGATCAAAATATGGAAACACCAAAAACACTACCCATTACATGCTTAATACGGCTTCCAGCCGTCTCGGAACTGATTAACCTTTCTACCAGAGAGCAGAAACGGGCCCCGAATCTCGCTTTAAATTCGCCAGCGAATCCTGTGACATCATATCCGAACTCGCCGTTCCCTGTGATCGTGCACTCCACTCCTGTGTCTCCGCTGCAGCCCACTCGTCAACTGAGCCAGTTGTCAGACACAACTGGAGTCGACTCGTTCAGAAAGGAGAGCGAGAACGCGCGTTTCCGCCATTAAACTGTAAACTACTATTCGTTTATTTTACAAAATTATGATTTCGTTTTTACAGCCATTCTCAAGCGCAAGTTGAAGTGTTATAAAATGTCAGACCTGCGTAAACGACAGAAGCAAGTTATATAACGACTGATCAATTAGCTGTGAATATTGATCTGTTTGTGCACAATTTTATATAAAAACTATATCGAAGACTGCTGTAAATTTATTTTAATACTTAACGTCTATGGAGTGAATGTTTAATAATTATGTTGACATATACATACTTTCGAAGGGTTACCGTGTCTGTAACGACCGCAGCTGAAAACATAACATGAGGATGAAGCGCAATCTCTAAATGGTGATTAATTATTAAAATAAATTACAGAAATGAATAATAAGCTACTATGACCAGGCGAATACAGAAATAGCGTGCTTTTTGTCGCAGGGATAATAACAGTGACGTTGACTATGTGCCCAGTTTTCGTTTCACGCAGTATGTTTTCTCATGTTAGAAGTGGAATAAACAAAAATACAAACATTTCCTTTGCTTAGGGCGAAATTTGTATGTTTTTCGTCTGAAGCATGGACTCTAGCGTAAAACTTATTCTAGGTACCGTTCTTCTTCTATGGAACACATTTGCAATTGAATCAGTCGTTTTGAAATGGGCATCAATCTTTTTTTAAAAAAAATGAGTTACGAATTCAATACGTACTTTACGACTTTATCTGCCACTTTTCATTGAAAAGGGCGCCAGTCCACTACATATTGTCACAGTTACCAGGGTTTGAAAATTTCGTATGTTTTGAAAAGTGTCATCAGTCGAGGACTACTGCCCTGCTGCTGATGTTGTTATTTTTATTTTAGTTAGATTCTGTTAAACCTTTCTGAAAAGATGAATTCTAAATCTGATTCTCAAGTGGAAATAATTTCTAAAAACTGTAAAAAAGGTACAAAGAATGCAGATAGTTATAATCAAAATCTGATAGAACGAGTGCAAAATACGTCGTAACGAAGAAATGGAACAATTATGTATATCGAAACACTACATGTTTGAATGCACTCAGAAGAGTCCTCCATCCTCGGCGTCGCATCGTCAGTCACGCACGTCGCAGACGCTACAGTCTTACCCTGAGTGCGGCAGCGAGCGTACCAGAAGGCGATGCCCGCTTAGTGCTGCGTCGTGTTGGGCGTAAGGCAAATGTGGCCAGGTGGCTGTCGTGTGTCAACAGGCGGCCTGCAGCAGTAGGAAGGGCAGCACTGCGGCCCACTCCAACACGGCTGCAGCGCCGGTAATTGTCCTGCTGCCACTGAAACACACTTTGGGCAGGCTGTGGCCGGCGCTGCCGTGTATTAACCTAGGAGAACACACACTGCCCGCTTCTTCTACAACGGGCCCGGCACCGAATCCTATTTTACTGCAACAGGGCCATTGTAACGGTATTTCTAAATGGTGATTTGCTTGTTGCTGTTTTGTATGCAACCTAGTTTCCAATTCTTTAACTTTCGAATGCATCTATGTTGTAACGTGAATCTGGACAATGCAAGTAGTGCGTTTACGTAAACACTATCTGATAAAAAGAGCCGCCAAATCCTTCCGAAACTTACAGCTGTATGCAATTAACTTTTACCGGAAAATAATTAAAACCCTAAAACTGTATACTAAATTAGCTATCCTGTGGTATTCTGTACTGTGCATTGTAGTGAACAGCGCTACAACAAGTGACGCCACAGGGCTTGTCTACCCATTCTAACACACAAAACTAAAAGAATAAAAACCCTACATAAAATTATAAATAGAATTTTGAAGAATAAATCTCCATAATGCTTTTATTAAAACGCCAAACACTTTTACGTACGTAGCTGATTAAGTAAAATACCGAGCACTAATTGACACATACGCACGCACTCCATCTGATCAAAAGTATCCGAGCCGGCCGCTGGTGGCCGAGCGGTTCTGGCGCTACAGTCTGGAACCGCGCGACCGCTACGGTCGCAGGTTCGAATCCTGCCTCGGGCATGGATGTGTGTGTTGTTCTTAGGTTAGTTAGGTTAAGTAGTTCTAAGTTATAGGGGACTTATGACCTCAGCAGTTGAGTTCCATAGTGCTCAGAGCCATTCAACTGCAAAAGTATCCGAACACCCCCAAAAACATACTTTTTTCATAGTAGGTGTATTGTGCTGCCATCTACTGCCAGGTACTCCATATCAGCGACCTCAGTAGTAATTAGACGTCGTGAGAGAGCAGATTAGGGCACTCCGCGGAACTCACGGACTTTGAACGTGGTCAGGTGATTGGGTGTCACTTGCGTCATACGTCTGTACGCGAGATTTCCACACTGCTAAACATCCGTAGGTCCACTGTTTCCGATGTGATAGTGACACGTACATCACAATACCGAACAGACCGACCTCGTCTGTTGACTGACAGAGACCACCGACAGTTGAAGGGGGTCAGACATCTATCCAGACCATCGCACAGGAATTCCGAACTGCATCAGGATCCACTGCAAGTACTATGACAGTTTGGTAGGAGTTGAGAAAACTTGGATTTAATGGTCGAGCGGCTGCTCATAGGCCACACATCACGCCGGTAAATGCCAAACGAAGCCTCACTTGGTGTAAGGAGCGTAAACATTGGACGACTAAACAGTGGAAAAACAATGTGTGAAGTGACGAATGACGGTACACAATGTGGCACACCGATGGCAGGGTGTGGGTATGGCGAATGACCGGTGAACGTCATCTGCCAGTGTGTGTAATGCCAACAGTAAAATTCGAAGGCTCAAATGGTTCAAATGGCTCTGAGCACTATGGGACTCAACTGCCGAGGTCATTAGTCCCCTAGAACTTAGAACTAGTTAAACCTAACTAACCTAAGGACATCACAAACATCCATGCCCGAGGCAGGATTCGAACCTGCGACGTAGCGGTCTTGCGGTTCCAGACTGCAGCGCCTTTAACCGCACAGCCACTTCGGCCGGCAAAATTCGAAGGCGGTGGTGTTATGGTATGGTCGTGTTTTCCAAGGAGGGGGCTTACAGCCCTTGTTGTTTTGTGTGGCACTATCACAGCACAGGTCTATATTGATGTTTTAATCACCTTCTCGCTTCCCACTGTTGAAGAACAATTCGGGGATGGCGATTGCATCTTTCAACACGATCGAACACCTGTTCATAATGCACGGCCTGAACTGCCCTTATCCATTCTCTCCTTGCATTTTCATCACGTGGGAAGTGGAATATGCTGATTCTTTCTTGAGTGTTGTAATCGGCTCCACAAGGAGGCATCAGCATCTATGTAGCGTTAAATATTAAAGTAGTATTAACTAAAATGTTTAAAATTCGTTCGCCATATTTATGTTCACAATCTTCATACATGGCAGAAAAACAACAACCGACAGTTCTGATCTCACTCTGTTTGTTACGACCCATAGCGATTTTGTCACGATTGAAAAGATAGTGTGGAGGTCTTATTCCTAGGCGGCCGCGGTGGCCATTTGGTTCTAGGCGCTCCAGTCCGGAACCGCGCAACTGCTACGGTCGCAGGTTCGAATCCTGCCTCGGGCATGGATGTGTGTGATGTCTTTAGGTTGGTTAGGTTTAAGTAGTTCTAAGTTCTAGGGGACTGATGACCTCAGATGTTAAGTCCCATAGTGCTCAGAGCCATTTGAACCATTTTCTTATTCCTAGGTGGCAGTGGACCAACACCTCACTCTCTCACTTACTTCTCACTGAATGCCACACTGGCAACAAAAATGCTACTGATAAACAAAGATCACATTGCTTGTACTCAGAAACTTGTGTCAAGGGACAGCATATCTTGGTGCTGATCGGGTAGGCTCAGCTGGCCTCGGGTCTGCAGCTCCTAGCGCTTTCTGGTGGCAGACAGCAAAAGTTTACAGACAGTAATCTGTGTACTGTTTCCGTGTTTTGATTATTGTGCATTTGTTTATGTTACGACAGCTCTCATTTGAAAAATGGAAAAATATAGTTGCGGTTTGTGCATTGCAACATACGGTGATAATAAAAGCTTATAAAGTTGATCGTTGGTAAAGCAGATGCCAGACTGAGATTCATTGGAAGAATCCTAAGGAAATGCAATCCGAAAACTAAGGAAGTAGGTTACAGTACGCTTGTTCGCCCACTGCTTGAATATTGCTCACCAGTGTGGGATCCGTACCAGATAGGGTTGATAGATGAGATAGAGAAGATCCAACGGAGAGCAGCGCGCTTCGTTACAGGATCATTTAGTAATCGCGAAAGCATTACGGAGATGATAGATAAACTCCAGTGGAAGACTCTGCAGGAGAGACGCTCAGTAGCACGATACGGGCTTTTGTTGAAGTTTCGAGAACACACCTTCACCGAGGAGTCAAGCAGTATATTGCTCCCTCCAACGTACATCTCCCGAGGAGACCATGAGGATAAAATCAGAGAGGTTAGAGCCCACACAGAGGCATACAATACGAGACTGGAATAGAAGGGAGAATCGATAGAGGTACTCAAAGTACCCTCCGCCACACACCGTCAGGTGGCTTGCTGAGTATGGATGTAGATGTAGGTGTAGATATATCGCCAAATTGTCCAAGATATAGGCATGATAATGAAAATTTTCGTAAAAATTAACAGTAATTAAAAATGGCCATAACACTTTTCTTTACTTCAACTGAGAAGCTAAGGGAAACATATTTCTATTTAGCTTGCAGATCCTTACTACAGAATATATATGAAGATCATTCTCCCTGACTTTTAATCTTGAGAGTCTTAAATCTTCTAAACCAGAAAATAATGGAAAGATCGATGCTGTCGCAACGTTCTTCTACTCTCATACCAAATATCAGGCTTCTCGTGTGTGTGTAATTTATACTACATTTGATCAAAATCGAGACTGATGAAATAAAAAAAAACATTTATTTGAATAATCTGATGTAAAATATCTCCAGAATGAAATTTTCATTCTGCAGCAGAATGTGCGCTGATATGAAACTTCCCGGCAGATAAAAATTGCGTGCCGCACCGAACCTCAAACTCAGAACCTTTCGCCTTTCATGGGCAAGTGTTCTACCATCTGAGCCACCAAAACACAACTCAGCACTTCTCCTTAGAGCTTCAGTTCAACCAGTAAGTCGTTCCTACAGAGAGACTGCAGAGTGAAAATTTCATTCTGGGAACATCCCCCAGGCTATGGCTAAGCCATGTCTCCGCAATATCCTTTCTTCCAGGAGTGCTAGTTCTGCAAGGTCTCAACTCAGAACCTTTCGCCTTTCATGGGCAAGTGTTCTACCATCTGAGCCACCAAAACACAACTCAGCACTTCTCCTCAGAGCTTCAGTTCAACCAGTAAGTCGTTCCTACAGAGAGACTGCAGAGTGAAAATTTCATTCTGGGAACATCCCCCAGGCTGTGGCTAAGCCATGTCTCCGCAATATCCTTTCTTCCAGGAGTGCTAGTTCTGCAAGGTCTCAAGGAGACCTTCTGTGAAATTAGGAAGGTAGGAGACGAGTAGCTGTGAGGATGGGTTCTGAATCATTCCTGGGTAGCTCAGGTGGTAAAGCACTTGCCTGAGAAAGGCAAAACGTCCTGAGTTCGATCTCCATCTGGCATACAGTTTCAATCTACCGGGAAATTTCATAAAATGTCTTATTTGCCGTATGCGCAATTTAAAATCTCGTTTCTGAGACATTTAGAAGTTTACAAAGAAACATACTATCACCTGTTCTGTCATGGTTCTCAGCATAAAAATATATGCTTTGACAGTTTGCTTTACTTGTTTAACTCATTTTCATCGCAGTGACAATTCTTTTTTGTGTTTCGACATAACTGTCATCAAGGAGTGTGACTGAACAAGATTTAAAATGTTTATTTAACACAACAAACGGTCGTCAAGCCACAGCCACTAAAATAATAAAAATTTTAAAAGGATACATAACTAGTTTTGACGCAGAGTCGCCATTTTCAAATGTAATCAAAAAAACCTGGAAAACTGCATTAATAATTGCAACCAAACTTCTTTCAAATTTTGCCAAGAATTCACTAAAGACAGTAAATTGAAGCAAAGACAGCAGAAACTGGTCACAAGACGTCATGACACTTTTTGGTTGGTCAGTCATTTCACATCTTAATGCAGTGTAGATGAAAACTGGATCGCGATGAAAGATATTATACACTCTTGCGTTGTGTCCTACAGTGATGCAACGATCGTTTGGCAAACCAAGGCTCACACATCACGGTGGAAGCTGCCATGAGATAAGTAGAACACAGCACGCAATCGTACTGTTCTGCTAATGAAATTTTACAAAGGCGAATTCATCAGCAGGAAAGTTCACCCTGCTGGAGTCCACAGTGAACATTCGCCGACCATGCATCACTCACATTGTCACTGGCGCCGATTCAGGTCGATGACCGAAGGTACGCACCCAGACAGGGTCGTCCACGACATATCATGAAGGGGATGATGCGCATCAGGCCACGGCATAGGTCAGAGCAGATACAGCAGTATCAGGTGCTGTCAGCCATGGAGGACTTCTACTGGACTTTGGACATACAATAGTGTGGTCCTGTAGGTGCTGAGAAACAAAGGCAATGCCGAGGCTGTGGAAAAGTGCGTCAAGGACTTTTACAACTGTGTCTTAATGGTGCACACTAATGCTCCACTTCCCCATTCGATTGTGGGTGAAACAGCGAAAATAACAAGGTGTGCAATACCACTGTGGGTGCAGAAATCAGAAAAATGCGAACTGTAGGCCATTATCAGAGGCGATTTTCTGGGGCAATCCTTCAGTTGGGGAAACGTGGATGAAAGCCCACATGGTACCTCCCACGATGGTGGAGGCAGTGCACAGGACTTATTGGTAATTGTACAGCACGTCAACCACATCAATCACACATAATGACAGAAAAAGTCCGCAAAGTTGACGTCAGTGCAGTCCCAAGAACGTCTTGGTATGAACCATCAAGTGAAAGTTCTTGGCGGTACCGCCACCTGTTCGACACATTATTTGCATTCACCAACAATCCCCTGAGTTACTGAATGGATGCCAGGACATTAGACCAAAAGTCACGAGTGTACTTTCATAAGGGCCATATACAATGGCCATGGTATAAAAGAGCAAGGCAGAAAATGAGGCCACAGGATCAGAGGAGTGACGACCGATGGGTTATCACTGTCGCTGCTAAGGAGGCATCGACTGACGCCAGCCAATAATGGAGGCAGGCTCCTTGGTGGGCAGGTGCTCGAACTGACCGTTGGACACAAATTCAAACACTTGTCGAAGCATGGGATGTTGGTGGGTGGCCTGCACTACACAATGACCATCACCAGGAATCGAACCACCTCATGTTGCAAGTGAGCAACGATCTGAAAACAGAAAACTTTGGATTTGTCAAAGCCAGATCAGGTCCCATGGGCATGCACAACACATGTGTCTGTCTTAGCATGCAGTTCTGTGGTACTGTAATGAATCTCGTAGTGGTAAGCAGTCAAAAACAAAGCCCAACACTGGAAAAGCGCGTGGTCCTATCAGGAAGGCTGTGAATGAGTACCAAATAGTGACACAAATGTCTTATGGAACTTAGTGCTGTAGAGGAAAACATGGAATTTCCAGACTGCATACACGACGGCTAAAACTTCCTTTTCTATGACTGCTTTGGGTTGTTTTCAACTTTTTGGAAGCATATGCAGGAGGCTGTTCAGAGCCATCAACGTGTGTGTGAGCCAAAACCATCCCAATCCCCCTCGGGAAACATCGGTTGCGAGGATGAGCCGTTTTCCCAGTGTAAAGGTACCAACGCACGGTGACGTCACTGGCATTTGAAAAACTCTGATTTCTGTAGATTGCACTTAAGGTTCACGTCTTGCAGTTTAGTGGAAAGAATCTGAAGGTTAGTGAGATGTTCCCGCTGTAAACAGCACGAAACAGCTTGTGCTACTTGTTTTAAAAAATCTCTAAAAATGCCAAATGCTAGGTACACATAAAGGTACAAGTGTTGATGACCGTAATTTGTTGTGAGATATAATCCACCTAAGCTGCAGCAATGCCTCCACCAAATCAAGTTTAGAAAAACATTCACTGCCCACCAGTTTTGCAAGTATTCCACCAGGGTGGGGAATAGATAGCAATTCTCTACCGTTTCGACATTAATGGTGGACTTCGGATACCAGCATCAACAAAATGACCCTGTAGGCTTTCAGATTACAACCAGAGCCATAGATCATTGGCTGGAAGGAATGTGTTTAACGATGCCGAGACGCTGCGATCTCTCCAGTTCTTCCTTGACTTTTGGTTGCAGGGCAATTAGAAAAGACTGAGCATGACAAAATTTGGGAACGGCCTTCAGTTTAAATGTGAGGCGTGCCTCGTGGTCTTTTACAGCACTCAGTACTGGTGATAACTGAGACCTGTATTGGTGGCAGAGGTTGTCCACCGCCTGGAGTGTGATGGAGTCAGAAACGAGGTGCACAACATATCGAATTTCGAACCCAAAAATTGTGAGTGCATCGAAACCAAAGCTGTTTTCATGTGTCACACTATCAATGGCCAAAAACGTGACTGCCCTTTAATATGCTGGTACTCGACGTTGATCGTGACTTACTTTACTTTTTCGTGTCCGGAAACTACAATTTGTTTGCCCAATACTGGGCAATGTCCAATGCTTCTTCTTTAGCCAGCCATAGATCGTCGAGGGTGCATCTGTGCGGGCAGGCTGGGCATTGTAGGAGATGTTCCATGTCCTGTCGAGTGCCGCAGTCGCATTTGTCGTCATTTTCGCCCAACAAACCCCATTTGATCAGATTAGATTTCACAGGAGCCACCCCAGTTCTGATGCGGTTAAGCATTCTCCAGGTTTTCCAATCACCAGAAACGCCACTTGTTGGGTCCTCTCTTAGTGGATAGTAGATGGGGGGCTCATCTAAGGCGCAACTTAGGAAACGGCGTCTGGATTTGAGTCTGCTGGGGCCACACTCTAGGCCAAATATTGAGTGACGAGCATCAAAGGTTTGTTTTAGCTTCTCGGTATGTTCATGGGCTTTCCTACGTGAGTTAGGGTTTGTGAAACCTGCGGCCCTGTAAAGATTTTCTATGGGGGTAGGTTTCATGCAGCCTGTCACTATCCTGCATGTTTCATTCAAGCTAATATCTACCTTTTTTGCGTGGGCGGATCTGCACCATACCGGGCAGGCATATTCGGCAGTTGAGAAGCACAAAGCTTGGGCTGAAGTTCTGACCACGGTAGGTTTGGCACCCCATTTGCTGTTGGACAGCTTTCGATTTAGGGAATTTCGTGCTTCTACTTTTTTGCGTGTTTTTTCGCAATGATATTTGTATGTCAATGTTCTGTCCAGCACGACGCCAAGGTAGGTGGGAGTATCTGTGTGTTCTAGTAATGTCCCATCCCAGGTAACATTGAGCCTGTACTTTGCCTGCCTCGAGTTCAGATGGAATGCACTCACTTGAGTTTTGGAGGGGTTGGGTTTTAGAGAATTCTTTTTGTAGTCGGTTGACATTATAGAAAGGGCGGTTTCTAGTTTCTCCTCGATGGCTTCAAACCTGTTGCCTTGAACTGTTATTGCCAGGTCGTCTGCATATACAAAAGTTTTGGTTTTATCTGGAGTTGGTTGGTCATTTGTATATATGTTGAACAGGATTGGCGCCAACACGCTCCCTTGGGCGAGCCCATTTTTCTGATTCCGCCATCGACTCTTCTTCCCCTCAAGCATTACGAAGAACTGTCTATTTTGGAGCAGGGATTCGATTATCTTGACTAGGTGGTAGACTTTCAGGGTCTCGTAGATTTTATGCAATAGTGTCCGGTGATTCACTGTATCATAGGCGGAATTTAGGTCGACTAGTGCCAGCCCGGTGATTAGTTTATTCTCAAACCCATCCTCGATATGTTCCGTCAATGCTAGAATTTGACTGGTACAGGACTTTCCAGGTCTAAAACCTGCTTGGTGTGGAATTAGCTTTGAGTCAACGATCTTCTCGATTCTATTGAGGATCAATCTTTCATAGAGCTTAAACAGATGGCAGAGAAGGGTTATGGGTCGATAGCTCTTCGGAGACTCTGGGTCCTTCCCGGGTTTAAGGAGAGCCACCACTTTTGACTTCCTCCACAGTTTCGGGATTTGAAAGGTTTCACGGCACACGTTAAAAAGTCCAAGTATCCAGTCCCTGGCGCCAAGGCCGAAGTTTTTAATCTGTTCCACGCAAATATCATCAAACCCAGCGGCTTTCCCGTTCTTCATGGTATTTATGCCATTGTTCAACTCTCTCATGCTAAATTGTTTCTGGAATTTGGTGTTTTCCGTTGGCAGTAGGCGTGTGATTTTAGTTTTCTGACGTTTGGAGTTGAACTTGCCGTTTAGAAGGAGTTGGTTGGCCACCTGGTTTGGAGTTACGTTGGCCGGGGCCTTGCTTAGCCTTGGGTCACGATCCAGTTTCTTAATCAGGTTCCAGGCTATTTTGCTACTGTGGGACATATCCATTCTTTCTAGGGTTGCTATCCACTTCTTCGCGCGTGCCTCGCTGAGGGCTGACATTAAAGCTGTGCCACAGGTGATGGTTTCGTCGCTGAATGGGTCTTCCGCGAACAATACTTGATACTTCTCCAGGATGTCCTTTGAGGCATTTGAGAGCCCTGGGATATAGTGTTGTCTGCTACCCCTAGGAATATATTGTCTAGATACCTTTCGCAAAGTCTCAACAAAGGTAAGGTAATTATTTGGTGTTGGGGTCAGACTGGCTAGTTCCTCATCCAGCGCTTGGGAATATTCTGACCACCTAGCCTTTTTAAAGTTGAATCTCCTACGGGAAGGTATTTTGGTTGTTTTGATTGTTGAGTAGACTTGGATTCCAATAGGTCGATGTTGTGTCTTTGGGATTGCATCATATACTCTTTTGCAGCAGGTGTCATAGATGTTCTGGCTGACGAAGCAAATATCGGGATTGTAACCTCGCTTCCAAATTTTGCTGTTGAAGGAGCAGGGGAGTTTGGGGTCGTGGAGAAGTGGGCAGGAATGGGCTGATCACAACAACCGACCAAACGCTAATTGGTGAGTGAAAGAGAAGGATAAGCCAAACGACGATACTTTTCAAGATTCACAAGAGATGCAGAGGCGCCGATATAGACATGGAATCGGTATGACTGTTGCTGAATTTGCAGCGTAATATAAATCTTCCTGGAAACACTGAGCTCTTGGCTGTGTACCAGTGTGACACTACCATGCTCCAGAAAACCCACGTCCGCGTCTGAGGACTGGCCGGGCAGGTAGGCATGACAGACGGCTGGCACATGGCCATTTTTACGGCAAGCCGTGCACCATGCCTATTGGTGCGAATAGCGACTGCGGGAGTGTGCTCAGAAACGTTCAGGTTATGAGGGGAAACTGCTTCAGGAATGGTCACAGTCCGATTGCGAACACTGCGAACAAGATGAAACCGACGAAGGTGTCTAGACGACGTGGTTACTGTGAAAACGAACGCACTGCTGCTACGTCAGTTATGACCCCAAATTGTTCACTCGCAGTCTGGGACACTCTGAACGCCTGAGTGACAGCAAGGAACTCGTGAACTGTGCGATCTTCTAAACACAACGCCTCCCCGTGCGTCTCTATGTCCGGAGCAGAACACACGATTTCGTACATCACAGCCAGCCGCTGTGGCCGAGCGGTTCTAGGCGCTATAGTCTGGAACCGCACGACCGCTACGGTCGCAGGTTCGAATCTTGCCTCGGGCATGGATGTGTGTGATGTCCTTAGGTTGTTAGGTTTAAGTAGTTCTAAGTTCTAGGGGACTGATGAACTCAGATGTTGAGTCCCATAGTGCTCAGAGCCATTTGAACCATTTTCGTACATTACAGAGTTGGCATAGGACTGTTTACAACGAGAACAAATATACCTGGACTTCTGAGATAAGTTCCAAATGTCGGCTACCCATACTTGATCAGATTGGCCTGGTTACTTTTGTCGCTGGTGAAACTCTGTACTCCAAGGTACAACACGGATTTTTAAGGGTAATAAGCAATGAGCAGCTTTGAGAAAACAACACTATGATGTCAATTAAGGGAGCAATTTTACAAAGCAAATGAAATGTTTCGATCTCAGCCAAGACAGAAAAAAATTGCAAAGTTAGGTCCATTAACTCAAATGCTGGGGACTGCTGCTGCAAACATCATACGATTCCATTCGTCGTTAGTCTCTTAGAGCGGTGGAAAAGTTGTGAGTGTATGTAAGTGTGCTAAGGCGGTTGTGGAAGGTTTGTTGTGCCACACTTTGAAATCATAACCAACTGATGGAGAAAGGCTAACATGTGTTGCTCTTCATGATACTGCTGCAATTGGTGTTGTAACAATTGAACCAACATTGGAAACCTTAGTAGTGAGACAAAGTTTGTGCGGCCTCATGCTGCATTGTTGCCAGATTTATTCAAGATGACAGATCCAAGATGGCAGCAATAGATGTGACAACACAATGATGTCATGGTGGGAAGTTCAAATTTTGGAGGGAAAATAGGTCAATTGGACTACCTCCACTAATACACTCCTGGAAATGGAAAAAAGAACACATTGACACCGGTGTGTCAGACCCACCATACTTGCTCCGGACACTGCGAGAGGGCTGTACAAGCAATGATCACACGCACGGCACAGCGGACACACCAGGAACCGCGGTGTTGGCCGTCGAATGGCGCTAGCTGCGCAGCATTTGTGCACCGCCGCCGTCAGTGTCAGCCAGTTTGCCGTGGCATACGGAGCTCCATCGCAGTCTTTAACACTGGTAGCATGCCGCGACAGCGTGGACGTGAACCGTATGTGCAGTTGACGGACTTTGAGCGAGGGCGTATAGTGGGCATGCGGGAGGCCGGGTGGACGTACCGCCGAATTGCTCAACACGTGGGGCGTGAGGTCTCCACAGTACATCGATGTTGTCGCCAGTGGTCGGCGGAAGGTGCACGTGCCCGTCGACCTGGGACCGGACCGCAGCGACGCACGGATGCACGCCAAGACCGTAGGATCCTACGCAGTGCCGTAGGGGACCGCACCGCCACTTCCCAGCAAATTAGGGACACTGTTGCTCCTGGGGTATCGGCGAGGACCATTCGCAACCGTCTCCATGAAGCTGGGCTACGGTCCCGCACACCGTTAGGCCGTCTTCCGCTCACGCCCCAACATCGTGCAGCCCGCCTCCAGTGGTGTCGCGACAGGCGTGAATGGAGGGACGAATGGAGACGTGTCGTCTTCAGCGATGAGAGTCGCTTCTGCCTTGGTGCCAATGATGGTCGTATGCGTGTTTGGCGCCGTGCAGGTGAGCGCCACAATCAGGACTGCATACGACCGAGGCACACAGGGCCAACACCCGGCATCATGGTGTGGGGAGCGATCTCCTACACTGGCCGTACACCACTGGTGATCGTCGAGGGGACACTGAATAGTGCACGGTACATCCAAACCGTCATCGAACCCATCGTTCTACCATTCCTAGACCGGCAAGGGAACTTGCTGTTCCAACAGGACAATGCACGTCCGCATGTATCCCGTGCCACCCAACGTGCTCTAGAAGGTGTAAGTCAACTACCCTGGCCAGCAAGATCTCCGGATCTGTCCCCCATTGAGCATGTTTGGGACTGGATGAAGCGTCGTCTCACGCGGTCTGCACGTCCAGCACGAACGCTGGTCCAACTGAGGCGCCAGGTGGGAATGGCATGGCAAGCCGTTCCACAGGACTACATCCAGCATCTCTACGATCGTCTCCATGGGAGAATAGCAGCCTGCATTGCTGCGAAAGGTGGATATACACTGAACTAGTGCCGACATTGTGCATGCTCTGTTGCCTGTGTCTATGTGCCTGTGGTTCTGTCAGTGTGATCATGTGATGTATCTGACCCCAGGAATGTGTCAATAAAGTTTCCCCTTCCTGGGACAATGAATTCACGGTGTTCTTATTTCAATTTCCAGGAGTGTATAACCGCCTCACCCCTCCCCCTCCCCTCCCATCCCTCGCCCACCCCCTATAAAATAGTGGGAAAATGTTGGTGGGAAAATTGGTCACTTGGGCTACCTCCACTATCCTAAGAAAGTGGTGGGAAAATTTTGGTGAAAAAATAGGTTACTCCACTAACCTAAGGGTTCCAACCACCACCTGTTCCTTGGAATTTGAGTTGTCATAGGCAGTAGCTCCACCCAGTGTGTTCAACATGAGGTATGGAGACCAACTGACATAGTACACAGACCCGCAACCAGAGGGCGCTGTCGTCCTATGGCGGTCTGGGGAGAAATGGTGGGAAAAGGATTAAGTCTATTTCTAGCTGCTGGAGAAGGGTAGGAGTGTACTATATATATTTTCAGTGGGAAGTTGGAACATTTTATTTAGGGATGGATATCACGTAGTTTATTTATTACACTGATACAAAACATTCGCCCTGAAGTGCTTGGGGTCACAGTAAATAGCCTACAGTGCTGCAAACCACTCATAAATCATATAAATTATACAGTATACTGATGTACAGATACGCAAACAACTCGGAAATTGTCACAATAATGCATGTAAAACGCTCTGCAAAGACGCTCACTAGTTGTAAACTGTCAAAATAATGCATTTCACGGCCTACAGACCTACAAACTAATCGTAAATCACCGAAATAATGCAGTACACTGTTGTACAGGCACGCAAACAACTTGACATGTGAAATTACACGTCATGCCGCCACTATCTCTGTAAAGAGGACATCTGTCATGCAGATGTATAATTGGGGATTACAGTGCCCCACCTGTCGCTCGTTTGGAATCGATTTAGTTATGAAACTGATGTCTCGATTTTATAACCAAGATGCCACCTGGGAATGGAGTACGTCACATAAATCTTCATTCGTGTAGATGAATGTGTCGAAACAGGATAGTAAAGTTTCATCATACATGAGATGGAAGTCCTCTGTTGACCGAGAGGTTTGCTGTTAACGATCGCAGGTACACAGTGTTGTTCTAAGTCACACACAGAACACGTGGTTATATATGAGACGAATGCAGGCTACGCCACACAAGTGATGCATCCTGACCCAACAACGAAAAAAAGATCAAATGACCAGCAGCAACCGCTCCCTCCCTCTCCTACATGCATCATCAGTCTACCATTAAATCGTACCTCGTTACAGCTTGATCTCTAAAATCGTAAATTACACACTATGCTCGAGGTGCTAGAAATATGTAGCCCACTGTCTGGTATACTTTGATGATGTATATGTTCGAGAATTAACAATGAATGGATGTACTGCACAGTCATCTATCTACTTTCGCAATGTTACACGGAAAGTAGAGGAGGGGGCGGTTTAGCGATGATACTGAAACTGGGAAGCACGCTGTCACACCTTTGGTAGGTGTTGAAATTACTGTAAAATAACTAAAATTGTTCGTACCATGAACTATGATGCTTATTATTATAGTACGTCGATGGTGTCTTTTCCATCCCCTCCTTCCACTGCCATGCTGCTGATTATCGCATAATGACTGACTGACATCGGTCGTTTGAGATGGAGAAAGTGTCTTGGTGGAGGGGCAACACCTTCTGGGGATGGTTAGCACCGAAACAAAAATCGCGTACATGACTGCAGTACGAGGAATCATTCGAAACAGAACACAAAGTCATCAGCTATCCCGTCACTGTGACAGATGAGTTTAAATGTAGTGGTCGTCAATCACCTTCAGACTGCAGTTTGGAAACTCTTCACAATAGCGCCAAACTCTTCCAGTTTCCTTGTGTTGAGACTGTCTTTTATTTAAAATCATCCAGTGTGTGTGTGTTATGGTAGCATCAGCAACAACATGATTTACACCGTGCGACGTCTAGTTTTCTATGAGAGGCGATGGATCAGAACCTGTTAATGTCAGTTTAGAACCTGACACACACCTCGAAGTCATGGTGGTAATAACAAAATGTATGACAGTGAACAATGAATGTTACAGAAGAGAAAAACGACATAGAGAGCCTCTCTTGCGACTGACAGTATAGTCTGTGGGATACGGTCATCCTCCTCCTCCTAAAGTACACGTGTTGACACTTTACACTGGTTTGCGCAAATGTCTTCGATCGCTGGCCGCCTGCTCCAATGGATCAATACCCGTATATTTTATAGGATCACCGCATGTGCTCGATGCCGGCACGCAGATGGTATTGGTTTCCGATATATCGTAAGAGAGAGAGAGAGAGAGAGCGAGATGCGGTACACATCTTATCAAGTTCTCTATCGGACGAAGTTAGCGGGGCTTTTATAGTTCGTTAATTTTTCTCTGTTGGATGGTACAGAATAACGGTAATAGAATGTTGCGGTGATAGACGTGAATGGTCCCTGGGGGATGCGGCTCTGCTTCGGACTGCAGTACCTGAATGTTGTTGAGTCTTACTAATCTTTCCGATAAGAAACACCACCGTATCTGTTCGTACTGTCTTTATACAGCGTCACGTTGCTGCCTTCGTTTGGCGCTGACACTACACACCGTACACGGCTAGAAGAGCTACGATAACATGTTCCCATTTCCATCAAGTGGTCGAAACACAGGCTGCAGAATCTGGTACATATAGATCCCTCCAACTTCTGTTCAGTTCCGACTTAAATTGGAACGATCACATGCCCAGAGCTGCAGAGATGGCAGTGCAGTGTCTGAGGAACAGTTTCAAGATGCATAGGGACCATCTAAAACCACTTTGGAATTTTACCGTATCAGATGGGTTCGAAACAGGTGACCCATTTCGAGATATGAGAGTGCCAGAAATATGATTCACTAGTGGCTGTAATCATTAAAAGACTTCTCCATAAGTTCCAACGTAGGCGTGTGGTTGAATGGAAAGACTTAATTCCAAATCACAGACAGCATTTTTTTCCGGGAAACGTTGCACTAGAGATCTGAAAACCTAATGTACATTTCTTACGACCTCAATCAGCACACTGTCTACTGTATGTAATCATTCTCAACCAACGTACACCTATAACCCAGTGGCTATATCGCAGAACCTCTGACGTGGCATCGAGAAAATCAAATGGCTCTGAGCACTATGGGACTTAACATCTGAGGTCATCAGTCCCCTAGAACTTAGAACTACTTAAACCTAACTAACCTAAGGACATCACACACATCCATGCCCGAGGCAGGATTCGAACCTGCGACCGTAGCGGTCACGTGGTTCCAGACTGAAGCGCCTAGAACCGCTCGGCCACAACGGCCGGCCATCGAGAAAAAGAGCGTTACAAATACTGGAGAAATATCTAGTGGCGGCATGAGGGAGTTGCAAATACCGGCTTCATATCACGTTCTTTAGCCGAATCACTTTCTAAATGCGATGATTTTATTACGAGCTTACACCGTCAGCGACATGTAACCGCACTGTTGGTCTGTTAATATAGGTCCGCCGATCACTGTGATATTCAGTGTCCCAATATATGCCTGGGAAAACCATTTCATTCGGAGATAATGCCATACATCTATTTATAAGGCTTGTATAGTTTTTCTCGTGGATATCATTAGCAATACTTATGAGCACCTGTAGAACCAGTACCGCTTGTGTCAGTAACATAGTCGTTGCTATAGTGTTTTTAACATCTGGCGGATTGTAAGAGGGATACGTTTTTCTTTCTAAGACACTGTGGTAGCGCTCGCAAGAAAAACTTATGAGACATGTCCACCCATCGCTGATTTGGGCTCAGTATGGTTTCGTGTAGCCAGCAATCAGTTATTGGAGAAGTACTATACTTAGTAGTAGGATGCGTGATAGATTCGCCTTCAGCATCAGGCTTTTAAAGTGTGTGTGTGTGTGTTCCGACACTTGGAAAAGTCATAAGGATGGTACAAATATTTCTATCTCCAGAGCCACTGCCATCAGCAAGGGTATTTCCGATACTTCGCTCATTGTCCAATGTCATCCAATTGAGATTGCGATCGTAGTATTTAACTGCAAGTGCAGTGATAAAATATACGTGGCCTGTTTCTTAGGACGATTCTGTCTGGCGTGCGAGGTGTAAATGGCGGCAGGGGTCTGTGCTGGGAATGATTCGCGTTTCCAGCTAACAGCAGGAGTGGTCTGATTGTAAGGACCGGTTGAGGTACAGGAATATAGCTGACTTAATCGTGTCGCGCTCTAGATGACTAAATAGTGAAACAATACTCACTACGTGTTGGACAGTCTTCATGCTCGCATGTGCTCTCCGTGGAAGTTCGAGAAGATTCGATATGGACGCGTGTGGACCATTAATCCCTCCCATGTAAATTGTCCGGTTGACTTCTCTTGAACATTTCCCACCTTTATTTGGTCAAGAGAACATTGTGATGTGTGCATCTAGCACATGAAGACGGATGGACGGCATTGCTGGTTCTCTAGACATGAGAAGCACCATAGTTGACTTTGTAAAGTATAGGGATGATTTGGAATCTGTTATATCACCGACATCAGTTACCACAAGTGGAAGTATCAGTTTCCTCTATTTTTTTCGAGTTTTCATGTAAAGATCTTCGCAGACGAGATAAGCTTCTAGTTACTCAGTGGTTTACAGCAGTCTCCATCTCTAAATTTTCGGGGTTTCTGGAGAAATTATTTCTAGTCTATATCTTCAGAATTATGCTTCTAAGTGCTTGACATCGAGAAGTATCCCGAAAATAGTATGATATTCTGGCAAACCATGCGAAAATACACATGTCCTTGTAATCTCAGAGCCTTTGTGCCCAGGGGAACCGACTCAGCTTTGTGCAGCAGTTTCGAGAGTGACCTTGGTTCATTGAGGGCGCTCTGGTCGTGCGTCAGGCCATTGTATATGTCTGTGTGTGCGTGTGTGTGTGTGTGTGTGTGTGTGTGTGGCGGGTGGGAGGGGGGGTGAAGTGTGACTGCCAGTTGCAGTGGATGACCGCCCAACCTCGCAGGTAATACCTAGTGCTGCGAGGAGTATGTACAGTACTTGTGCTTATGCTGTCTGTCCTCACGGTATGAGTATCTGGTGGTCGATAGCTATATGCAGGATGCATAAATGGCGATTTTGTATGGCGCAGGATACGAATTGTGTGTTTACTACATCGATACAGTATGATGTGATATATGGCTGGGTTGGAGACTGGTTTCACGCTATAATATTCAAGCTTCCGTCGTCAGTGGCAGAGCACTGTAATTGAGCAAGTGTCTTTCCGTATTTGACGATCTGTAGACCACTTTAGCTGTCAGTGCAATATGGCGATCTGTGCAAAATATTTCTACTGCTGAAAGTCTCGTCTGCAGAAAATGATGGTGGACAGTGCTCCCACAATGGCAGCATCAGCAGTTTAGTGCATAAATTCAGTAAGAGCCAATCAGAATGCTCCATTCATTGATAAGACATTATTTGTGCTGGGACATAAGAGCCTCTCCAGACTGTTTTGAAGAAGATGGAGGCAAGGTATCTATGGAACGTTCTGACAGACAAGTTGAAGCAGACCATCCATCTCTGGCATGATGCTGTCTCTCATCTGCCATTGTGACATCAGGACATCTACAGACCAGCAGCTGTAGGAGACCGAAAATTTCAACAACGCTACGCAAACATATTGTGGCAATGGGTCATCCACGATGGGCTAGTAAACACAGGTGCGGCCAGAGGAGTTATTCTGGGATATTTTCGTAAACAGGTCCTGTTAGGACAAGAATTTCCGTGCAAAAAAGCTGAAACATCACAAAAGCTCCTACAACAGCAAAAGCGACTGTTAACTGGGACACTTTACGATTTCTGAGAGGGAGACTTGGCTCTTATTTACGTGGAGATGTGACGACAGTATAACACTAACAACCTTTAAGCTGCAAATACGAGGGTGAGCCACTATGCAAACATCTTGCTTGGCGCTGCAGACACAGCTACACAAGTCCTGTGTCAGCCACGGTGGCTATGCAAATACATGTGAAGTGCCTCTCGTGTGGGACAGACAGTCCCATTAGGATCGCTAGGAAGAATGCATCTGCTCATCATTCCACCTTGCAACTCTGTAGGAAATAGTTTCCTGATACGCCACAGTTGATTTTCTTAATGACAGTGCTACAGCATTTTTCCATGCAATTAGTGTTTGAGCACCACATTATTTCGGCTTTTTAAGTGTTTAGAGCGTGTTTGAAGAGCGTTATACCTGCATTATTTTGACAATTTACGAGTTGTTTGCGTGTCTGTACATCAGTGTACTGCATTATTTTGGTGATGTACAAGTAGTTTGCAGGTCTGTCGGGCATTTACTGTGACCCCAAGCACATCAGGGCGAGTGTTTTCTATCAGTGTAATAAATAAACTATGTGAAATCCATCCATAAATAGACTGGTTCCAACTTCCCACTGAAAATAAATGAAGTACACTCTTTTCCCTCTCCATCAGCTGGACAAGACTGAGTCATTTTCCCACCATTTCTTCCCAGACCACCATGTGACGACAGTGCCCTCTGGTGTCGGTACTGTGTACTATGTCAGTTGGACTCCAGACCTCATGGTGAACACACTAGGTGGAGTTATTGCCTATGACAACTCAAATTGTTTAAAATAAACACAGTATGCAGTATAAAGACCAACATCCATCCCAGCGCAGGCTGGATCCTTTTCCCACTAATTCCAAGGAAGAGGTGGTGGTTGGATGACTTAGGATAGTGGAGGCAGCCCAAGTAACATATTTTTTCGCCAAAATTTTCCCACCACTTTCTTGGGATAGTGGAGGTAGCCCAAGTGACCTATTTTCCCACCAAAATTTTCCCACCATTTTATTGGGTGGAGGGAAGGGAAGGATGTTGGGGGAGGGGAACAGTCTAGGTTACTGGAGGTAGCCCAATTGATCCATTTTTCCACCAAAATTTGAACTTCCTCCCATGACGTCATTGAGACGTTGCCACATCTATCACCACCATCTTGGATCTGCCCTCTTGAATACCAACTTTGTCCCACTACTTACACTGTGGTATACTCTGTTCATCATAAGAATAAACTTGATGTAAACAAATGTAATCGTGATCATTGGTAAGAAGCTGGAGCACATGTACACATGTGTTGTTACGCTCTTGGAAGTAGGTTCTACTTATGTATTAGATATATTATTAGTATGTTACTTTAGATGAAACGTAAATATATTCTACTATATAAGAAGCTGTCAACTATTTCCTTAAACATGCTTTAGTTATGTAGTTTTTATTTAGGAAATCGTGTACAGTGACAGTCTCTGTACTGTTATGGTCTGATTGCCGCGATGTTAACACTCACCAGGGAACCTCCCCATCGCACCCCCCTCAGATTTAGTTATAATTTGGCACAGTGGATAGGTCTTGAAAAACTGAACACAGATCAATCGAGAAAACAGGAAGAAGTTGTGTGGAACTATGAAAAAATAAGCAAAATATACTGAGTAGTCCATGGGCAACATAGGCAACATCAAGGATCATATGAGCTCAGGCGCGCCGTGGTCCCGTGGTTAGCGTGAACAGTTGCGGAGCGAGAGGTCCTTGGTTCAAGTCTTCCCTCGACTGAAAGTTTTGCTTTCTTTACTTTCGCAAAGTTATGATCTGTCCGTTCGTTCATTGACGTCTCTGTTCACTGTAATAAGTTTAGTGTCTGTGTTTTGCGACCGCACCGCAAAACCGTGCGATTAGTAGACGAAAGGACGTGCCTCTCCAATGGGAACCGAAAACATTTGATCGCAAGGTCATAGGTCAACCGATTCCTCCACAGGAAAACACATCTGATATATTCTACACGACACTGGTGACGGCATGTGCGTCACATGACAGGAATATATTGTCGACCCACCTAACTTGCACACTTGGCGTATGGGTAAAAAGATTCTTCTACCTTGCCCGCTTTAGGTTTTCTTGTGGATGTGATAATCACTTCGAAAAAATTGATGAAAACATAAGAGTGTGTCACATAAAGTTCACCAAATGAATGCAACAGTTTCACAGTCGCACAGTTTTCTCTGTGCTCTGTCAAAACATATGTTTTTAAGGTTTTCAAATTTTTCCGTGTGTAGACCGTCAAATCCTGCATATGTCCAAGCAAATCTGAACATGTCCTGGAATTTTGCACAGCGAAGTTGATTATGTGTGAGTGCCTGAACTCTGATAATTGTCTGAAAATAAAAAATTTTCACCCGAGGGAAGACTCGAACCAAGGACCTCTCGTTCCGCAGCTGCTGACGCTAGCCACGGGACCACGGCGCTTTTTTTTTTAATCTCATTTTGTTCGTTTTATCTGGTCGGGGCGGACGTCGTAAGACATCCGTTTAAGTCGTTGTTGGTCGATTAACTCAGTTTTTTTTATTACAGAGGGCAGCGCTCTTGTGCTGACATCGACCTTGATGTTGCCTATGTTTCATATGGGCTGCTTAGTTTGTATATTTTGCTTATTTTTTCATAGTTCCACACAATTTCTTCCTGTTTTCTCGATTGATCTGTGTTCAGTTTTTCAAGGCCTATCGACTGTGCCAACTTATAACTGAATCTGAGGGGGGTGCGATGGGGAGGTTCCCTTGTCAGCATGAATATGGCTGAGGCTGCTTCCTGCTCCGTAGTGAAACAAGCGAGGGGAACACGATTAAAAAGTGCTGAGTAATAGGTTGTTCTTAAGGTTTCTCGTAAATTTACAGAAGAAAGTGGCTTCTAAGTTTTCCGAGGGACTACATTTAATATACACTCCTGGAAATTGAAATAAGAACACCGTGAATTCATTGTCCCAGGAAGGGGAAACTTTATTGACACATTCCTGGGGTCAGATACATCACATGATCACACTGACAGAACCACAGGCACATAGACACAGGCAACAGAGCATGCACAATGTCGGCACTAGTACAGTGTATATCCACCTTTCGCAGCAATGCAGGCTGCTATTCTCCCATGGAGACGATCGTAGAGATGCTGGATGTAGTCCTGTGGAACGGCTTGCCATGCCATTTCCACCTGGCGCCTCAGTTAGACCAGCGTTCGTGCTGGACGTGCAGACCGCGTGAGACGACGCTTCATCCAGTCCCAAACATGCTCAATGGGGGACAGATCCGGAGATCTTGCTGGCCAGGGTAGTTGACTTACACCTTCTAGAGCACGTTGGGTGGCACGGGATACATGCGGACGTGCATTGTCCTCTTGGAACAGCAAGTTCCCTTGCCGGTCTAGGAATGGTAGAACGATGGGTTCGATGACGGTTTGGGTGTACCGTGCACTATTCAGTGTCCCCTCGACGATCACCAGTGGTGTACGGCCAGTGTAGGAGATCGCTCCCCACACCATGATGCCGGGTGTTGGCCCTGTGTGCCTCGGTCGTATGCAGTCCTGATTGTGGCGCTCACCTGCACGGCGCCAAACACGCATACGACCATCATTGGCACCAAGGCAGAAGCGACTCTCATCGCTGAAGACGACACGTCTCCATTCGTCCCTCCATTCACGCCTGTCGCGACACCACTGGAGGCGGGCTGCACGATGTTGGGGCGTGAGCGGAAGACGGCCTAACGGTGTGCGGGACCGTAGCCCAGCTTCATGGAGACGGTTGCGAATGGTCCTCGCCGATACCCCAGGAGCAACAGTGTCCCTAATTTGCTGAGAAGTGGCGGTGCGGTCCCCTACGGCACTGCGTAGGATCCTACGGTCTTGGCGTGCATCCGTGCGTCGCTGCGGTCCGGTCCCAGGTCGACGGGCACGTGCACCTTCCGCCGACCACTGGCGACAACATCGATATACTGTGGAGACCTCACGCCCCACGTGTTGAGCAATTCGGCGGTACGTCCAGCCGGCCTCCCGCATGCCCACTATACGCCCTCGCTCAAAGTCCGTCAACTGCACATACGGTTCACGTCCACGCTGTCGCGGCATGCTACCAGTGTTAAAGACTGCGATGGAGCTCCGTATGCCACGGCAAACTGGCTGACACTGACGGCGGCGGTGCACAAATGCTGCGCAGCTAGCGCCATTCGACGGCCAACACCGCGGTTCCAGGTGTGTCCGCTGTGCCGTGCGTGTGATCATTGCTTGTACAGCCCTCTCGCAGTGTCCGGAGCAAGTATGGTGGGTCTGACACATCGGTGTCAATGTGTTCTTTTTTCCATTTCCAGGAGTGTAGTTGAAACACGCATATGCACTGGATATATAACAGAATCGGTTGTGTAGTAGACTGTTAGTCTAGTTCAGTTGATGGATCGCTGGTTCAAGACTCGCCTTCGTTTTCTTTTTCATTAAATTTGGAAAACGACGTCTGGTAGTTGTAAGATTCATCACTTTTACGAATAATGAACGTCTTCTTGTTTCTAATTATGTATTTCTCGGAAATTCCTGTTTTCCTTTCAAATATAAATTCTTAAAAATCGATATTTTTTGACAGATTGTTAATAAAGAGTGCTTAAATAAAGAAAACGTAACAATTTAATTTTTTAGAACTATGTCCATTGTTTTCTACCACAATGTAGACTCATACGAACCAGAGTAATAAATGTCATAGAAGCATGAAAACAATATTTTCACAGCAACGAGTACACCATAAAAATGCTGCATTTTTACAGTTGCCACTGTACTATTACAATATGAACCCAATAGAACTTATATGGAGCCAAGTTAGAGATATTTGGCGAGAAATAAGAAGACTATTAAGCTGCCAGACGTACTGGAACTAACGCACGCAGCGTTTTCCCATGTCACTGCCGAACGCTGGCGGCATATAGAACGGCGCGTCACAATACAAGAGGAGAATACGTGGCTCCTGGGTAGCTTCGTGGATTCTGTTGTTGATCGACTCGTTATCAACGTAGCAGATAACAGTTCCAGAACGCAAATGTATATCTCGGATTCGGATAAGGAAAGAGCTAAGATATTACGACTGGCTGTAATTAATACCTTCAGTGGCTTCAATAGTCAACAATACGGTGAAATCCGTATGCTTTTGTATCACACACAGCTCGCTGAGAAAAATTACCCTGTGTTTAAGTTAGGAATTTTCATAACTCTTGTTTGTAATTAAAATACTATGTTAGGTGAAAAGGAGAGCATTTTATGCTTCCCATCTGGTCACCTAAGAAGCGTACGATGGTGCTGGAGTTATGCCGAATATTATTTCATTCTCTTTAAAAATTAAATGATTGGAAGCTATATTGTTTCTCTGCTCGTCTCTTTTGACGTCTGAATTGCAACTGCTCACATCATTGCAGGTTAGTTGGACCAGCTGCCTTGCCAATGCTGTCTAAGTTACATGCGCCAGTAACGCTGTTGTCCCACATCGTCGCTCAGTTTATCTGCGTGTAACACAGCATAAAACATATCCTTATGATCGAACTTAAATGTACTGGACACAGCTTGGCCTTCGCTCCACGTGAAACGAAATGGAATGAGATTTGAGCAAACGCGGAAGAATACGTGGTGTAACGTTTTTTATATCAGGTTTATTCTTATGATGAATACATTATAGTGGATAACACACTGGTATGAAACAACCTCGTCTCCAAAAACTACAGTGCCTACAGTTGTATGACAACCAAGTACAGAGAAAATAGAACTGCGGTGAATTAACACTAAAGTTACATATGCACGTTTTAATACGTCTTACTCGTACTAATGGATAAATAGCGCCCACCCTTCCTTAATTAAAAGTTGCGACAGAATGGGCAGACCATATTAAAGAAAAAAAAATAAAATTAATCCTTGCCCTCACTACAAGTGTATGTGCAACGACTGTAATGGATATTATTGTGAGTATTGCTGCTTTTAAATATCAGTGACGTTTTCATTGGCTTTTAAGGAGTTAGAAAATATCACCTAGGCTCATAACCTTTATGGAATCGAGCCATTTTACAATCGCGCGACCGCGTGTTTGTTATACGGTATTCTTTCATGAAAATCTCATTTAGTGCAATATTAGGACATCGCTTCTTAATTCTGCAGTTTCAGTTCTAAAAATGGTAATGAACAAACTGGAGCCCGATGGTGCTCAAAGTTCTTACACGAAAAGAATCCCTTCCGTTTCAAAGACGGCCACACTTAACATTACGTGATTATTTCTCTCATTTTTTATGAAAGGTAATTTTGAATAATTACAATGAAATGAACGCTGCTGAATCTGCTTACAGGTGTTGACATACGTCAACGGGGACAGATGAAAATGTGTGCGCCGACCGGGACTCGAACCCGGGATCTCCTGCTTACATGGCAGACGCTCTATCCATCTGAGCCACCGAGGACACCGAGGATAGTGACCGAAAGAACAGATACCATTTTAGTATATATATATATATATATATATATATATATATATATATATATATATATAAGGTTCACCGGCCACTTGACCATCTTCTTCTGTGCGAATGCACAAACAGTGCCCGAACTCTTACGGGAATCGGCAACACCCCGCGAGTAACGAGTATAACGGGCGGGGCACTACGAATGTAGTGCGGGACAATACGTTGAGAATGTGGGTTTCGCGGGAGACGTGCCAGAGATAAATCCCTGCAGTCGCACTATTCTATGTGTTCTCGGTGGCTCAGATGGACAGAGCGTCTGCCATGTAAGCAGGAGATCACGGGTTTGAGTCCCAGTCGGGGCACACATTTTCATCTGTCCCCCTTGACGTATGTCAACGCCTCTAAGCAGCTAAGGGCGTTCATTTCATTGTAATTTCATTCCAAATAGCTGCATGTCCGAAAGAACAGATACCATCGTAGTATATATAACTTTGAATAAATTATTAGACATAATTAATCTTGAAATGGATTGCTATTCATTTAAAAGGACAATACATGTAGTGTACCTCACGTTTAATATGGGCGACACTGAACGAAGCAATAGGATGCCGTGAAACACACATTAAACCTTTTATCTACCCAAAAAGACAACGCTATTCCTTCTTTGTTGCTAATTAATGTTCTTAGACATCCCTGCGTCTTTTATTGTCTCTGTTTAAACTCTTCGTCGTAGCACAAAATGAAACTATACTGGGTTATCTGGCGCTTTTGCTACATAAATAAAAAAAATAAAATTATGATGTGTACTTTAAACAGGGGAAACAACAATCTAGGCGGAGGCCGGCATGAGGCAAAGTTCCATATAGCGACATGACGGAACAATCCTAATCGGAAAGTTGAACCTTCACGGAGTGCGGACGAAGCAATGGGGAGAGCAGACCCGCGCTGGCAGCAGGCGGCCGGGCCCATCTTGCTGGCCACTGCGCTGGCAGCGAGCGGAGCAGGCCGTATACTTCTGCTCTCTCGCCGCCGGCGCCAAATGCGAATCCCGTGGTTGG